>NC_090825.1:57910000-58544500 GCF_028021215.1 Eschrichtius robustus
ATTGCTGGGTCATACGGTAGTTCTATTTTTAGTTTTATAGGGAACCTCCATACTGTTCTCCATAGTGGTTGTATCAATTTACATTCCCACCAACAATGCAGGAGGGTTCCGTTTTCACCACACCCTTTCCAGTATTTATTGTTTGTAGATGTTTTGATGATGGCCATTCTGAACTGTGTGAGGTGATACCTCATTGTAGTTTTGACTTGCATTTCTCTAATAATTAGTGATGTTGAGCATCTTTTCATGCGCCTCTTGCCCATCTGTATGTCTTCTTTGGTGAAATGTCTGTTTAGGTCTTCTGCCCATTTTTTAATTGGATTGTTTGTTTTTTTGATATTGAGCTCCACAAGCTGTTTGTATACTTTGGAGATTAATCCTCTGTCCGTTGTTTCATTTGCAAATATTTTCTCCCATTCTGAGGGTTGTCTTTTCGTCTTGTTTATGGTTTCCTTTGCTGTGCAAAAGCTTTGAAGTTTCATTAGGTCCCATTTGTTTATTTTTGTTTTTATTTCCATTACTCTAGGAGGTGGGTCAAAAAAGATCTTGCTGTGGTTTATGTCAAAGAGTGTTTTTCCTATGTTTTCCTCTAAGAGTTTTATAGTGTCTGGTCTTACATTTAGGTCCTTAATCCGTTTGGAGTTTATATTTGTGTATGGTGTTAGGAAGTGTTCTAATTTCATTCTTTTACGTGTAGCTGTCCAGTTTCCCCAGCACCGCTTATTGAAGAGACTGTCTTTTCTCCATTGTATGTTCTTGCCTCCTTTGTCATAAATTAGGTGACCATATGTGCGTGGGTTTACCTCTGGGCTTTCTATCCTGTTCCACTGATCTATATTTCTGTTTCTGTGCCAGTATCATACTGTCTTGATTACTGTAGATTTGTAGTATAGTTTGAAGTCAGGGAGCCTGATTCCTCCAGCTCTGTTTTTCTTTCTCAAGATTGCTTTGGCTATTTGGGGTCTTTTGTGTCTCCATACAAATTGCAAAATTTTTTTGTTCTAATTCTGTGAAGAATGCTATTGGTAGTTTGATAGGGATTGCACTGAATCTGTAGATTGCTTTAGGTAGTATAGTCATTTTCACAATATTGATTCTTCCAATCCAAGAACATGGTATATTTCATCATCTGTTTATGTCATCTTTGATTCCTTTATCAGTGTTTTATAGTTTCATGAGTACAAGTCTTTCACCGCCTTAGTTCGGTTTATTCCTAGGTATTTTATTCTTTTTGTTGCAATGGTAGATGGGATTGTTTCCTTAATATCTCTTTCTGATTATTCTTTGTTAGTATATAGGAATGCCAGAGATTTTTGTTCATTAACTTTGTATCCTGCAACCTTACCAAATTCATTGATTAGCTCTAGTAGTTTTCTGGTGCATCTTTAGGATTTTCTATGTATAGTATCATGTCATCTGCAAACAGTGACAGTTTTACTTCTTCTTTTCCAATTTGTATTCCTTTTATTTCTTTTTCTTCTCTCATTGCCATGGCTAGGACTTCCAAAACTATGTTGAATAAGAGTGGCGAGAGTGGACATACTTGTCTTTTTCCTGATCTTAGTGAAAATGCTTTCAGTTTTTCAGCATTAAGGAGGATGTTTGCTGTGGGTTTGTCATATATGGCCCTTATTATGTTGAGGTAGGTTCCCTCTATGCCCATTTCCTGGAGAGTTTTTATCATAAATGGGTGTTGAATTTTGGCAAAAGCTTTTTCTGCATCTATTGAGATGATCATACGGTTTTTATTCTTTAATTTGTTAATATGGTGTATCACATTGATTGATTTGCATATATTGAAGAATCTTTGCATCCCTGGATAAATCCCACCTGATCATGGTGTATGATCCTTTTAGTATATTGTTGGATTCTGTTTGCTAGCATTTTGTTCAGGATTTTTGCGTCTATGTTCATCAGTGATATTGGTCTATAATATCGGTCTATAATTCTTTTTTTGTGATATCTTTTTCTGGTTTTGGTATCAGGGTAATGGTGACTTTGTAGAACGAATTTGGGAGTGTTCCTCCCTCTGCAATTTTTTAAAAGAGTTTGAGAAGTATCGGTGTTAGCCCTTCTCTAAATGTTTGATAGAATTCGCCTGTGAAGCCATCTGGTCCTGGACTTTTGTTGGAAGATTTTTAATCACAGTTTCAATTTCATAACTTGTAATATGTCTGTGTATATTTTCTAATTTTTCCTGGTTCAGTCTTGGAAAACTGTGTCTTTCCAAGAATTTGTCCATTTCTTCATGGTTGTCCATTTTATTGGCATATAGTTGTTTGTAGTAGTCTCTTATTATCCTTTGTATTTCTGCAGTGTCAGTTGTGATTTCTCCTTTTTCATTTCTAATTTTATTGATTTGCATCCTCTCCCTTTTTTTCTTGATGTGTCTGGCTAAGGGTTTATCAATTTTGTTTATCTTCTCAAAGAACCAGCTTTTAGTTTTATTGATCTTTGCTATTGTTTTCTTCATTTCTATTTCATTTATTTCTGCTCTGATCTTTATGATTTCTTTCCTTCTACTGACTTTGGGTTTTCTTTGTTCTTCTTCCTCTAGTTGTTTTAAGTGTAGGGCTAGATTGTTTATTTGAGATTTTTCTTGTTTCTTGAGGTGAGATTGAATTGCTATAAACTTCCCTCTTAGAACTGCTTTTGCTGCGTCCCATAGGTTTTGGGTCATTGTGTTTTCTTTGTCATTTGTTTCCATGTATTTTTTTAATTTCTTCTTTGATTTCTTCAGTGATCCCTTGGTCATTTAGTAGTGCACTGTTTAGCCTCCATGTATTTGTGTTTTTTACAGTTTTTTTCCTGTAATTGATTTCCAATTTCATAGCATTGTGGTCAGAAAAGATGCTTGATACGATTTCGATTTTCTTAAGTTTTCTGAGGCTTGATTTGTGACCCAAGATGTGATCTATCCTGGAGAATGTTCCATGTACACTTGAGAAGAAAATGTATTCTGCTACTTTCGGGTGGAATGTTCCATAAATATCAATTAAATCTATCCAGTCTATTGTGTCATTTAAAGCTTGTGTTTCCTTATTTATTTTCTGTTTGGATGATCTGTCCATTGGTGTAAGTGGGGTGTTAAAGTCGCTTACTATTATTGTGTTACTGTCGATTTCCCCTTTCATGGTTGTTAACATTTGCCTTATGTATTGAGGTGTTCCTATGTTGGGTGCAAAAACATTTATAATTGTTATATCTTCTTCTTGGATTGATCCCTTGATCATTATGTAATGTTCTTCCTTATCTCTTGTAACAGTCTCTATTTTAAAGTCTATTTTATCTGATATGAGTGTTGCTACTCCAACTTTCTTTTGAATTCCATTTACATGGAATATCTTTTTCCATCCCTTCACTTTCATTCTGTATGTGTCCCTAGGTCTGAAGTAGATCTCTTGTAGACAGCATATATATGGGTCTTGTTTCTGTATCCATTCAGCCAGTCTGTGTCTTTTGGTTGGAGCATTTAATCCATTTACATTCAAGGTTATTATCAATATGTATGTTCCTATTACCATTTTCTTAATTGTTTTGGGTTTGTTTTTGTGGGTCTTTTTCTTCTCTTGTGTTTCCTGCCTCGAGAAGTTTCTTTAGCATTTGTTGTAAAGCTGGTTTGGTGGTGCTGAATTCTCTTAGATTTTGCTTGTCTGAAAAGCTTTTGACTTCTCTGTCGAATCTGAATGAGATCCTTGCTGGGTAGAGTAATCTTGGTAGTTGTAGGTTTTTCTCTTTCATCACTTTAAGTATGTCCTGCCACTCCCTTCTGGCCTGCAGAGTTTCTGCTGAAAAATCAGCTGATAACCTTATGGGGATTCCTTTGTATGTTATTTTTTGTTTTTCCTTTGCTGCTTTTAATATTTTTTCTTTGAATTTAATTTTTGTTAGTTTGATTAATATGTGTCTTGGTGTGTTTCTCCTAGGATTTATCCTGTATGGGACTCTCTGTGTTTCCTGGACTTGGATGACTATTTCCTTTCCCATGTTAGGGAAGTTTTCCACTATAATCTCTTCAAATACTTTCTCAGACCTTTTCTTTTTCTCTTCTTCTTCTGGGACCGCTATAATTTGAATGTTCGTGCATGTAGTGTTGTCCCAGATGTCTCTGAGATTGTCTTCAATTCTTTTCATTCTTTTTTCTTTATTCTGCTCCTCAGCAGTTATTTCCACCATTTTGTCTTCCAGCTCACTTATTCGTTCTTCTGCCTCAGTTATTCTGTTATTGGTTCCTTCTAGTGTATTTTTCATTTCAATTATTGTGTTGTTCATTTCTCTTTGTTTGTTCTTAATTTTTCTAGATCTTTGTTAAACATTTCTTGTAGTTTCTCAATCCATGCTTCCATTCTATTTCCAAGATTCTGGATCATCTTTACTATCATTACTTTGAATTCTTTTTCAGGTAGATTGCCTATTTCCTCTTCACGTATTTGGTCTTGTAGGTTTTTAGCTTGCTCCTTCATCTGTGTCATATTTTTTTGCCATCTCATTTTTTTCTGATGAGTGGGACTGTGTTCCTATCTTACTGGTTTTTTGGCCTGAGGCTTCCAACACTGGAGTTTGTAGGCTGTTGAGTAGAGCTTGGTCTTGGTGCCGAGATGAGGACCTCTGGGAGGCCTCACTCCGATGAATATTCCCTGCAGTCTGAGGTTCTCTGTTAGTCCAGTGGTTTGGACTCGGACCACAGGAGCTTCAGCCCAACCCCTGGCTCGTGAACCAAGATCCCACAAGCCAAGGAGAACAATAACAAAGTAAAAAATAGAATTAGACTAGGAAACTAACAGATATGTTGGAAAGAATATAAAAATAAAAATATAGATGAAACAACAACTGGAAGGTAAAACAGAACCACAATAGTAAAAAAGAGGAGGAGGAAAAAAAAAAGAAAGAAAAGGTGGAAAAGGCCTTGGCTGTGGAGGCGGGGCCTAAGCAGGGGTGAGGTTTGGGCAGTGGGCAGGGCCTGTGCTTAGGACCCACAGGGCTGGAAAAGGCCCTGGGGTGTGTGGGGGGTGGGGCTTAGCCTCAACAGAACAGAAGGGGCCCAGGCGTGCCTCCCACCTCTGGTCTCAGAGGGTGGGGGACTGCACCTGGGAGCCCAGCAGGCTTCCTGGGCTCGAGTGGGTGGGGCCACCACCCTCCACTCCCTCCTGCTCCTCTGGTCCTGGAGGGCCCCTCCTACCTGCCTCTCCTGTTCTCCCCTCGGCCTCCTTCCTATGCCCCCAGGACCAATGCAGCCCGGAGGGGGCCTCTGAGGGCGTAGGACCCGGCCCCAGAGCCTGGCAGACTTCCCCAGCCAATTGGGCAGGGGAAATGCTGGGCACGCTCCACCCTGATCTGAGCCCCTGAGGGTCCCTCCAGGCGTGGGAACCCTTCCCCCTTCTCAGCCACCCCTCAGGGGTGCCAGTCCTGTCCAGCCTCCACTTCTCCTCCCCATTCAGTGCCCCCATGCCCTACCCGTTCGCTTGGGGGTTCCTCCTATCTCCTTGGGCGTCAAGGTCCCCCACCAGCATCCGGCAGGCACCATAGTCATGGGGAGATGCGAACTCCATGTCTTCCCACACCGCCATCTTCAGAGCTGATGTTTCCATTGTAGGCAATTTATTTGTTAAGTGAGAAAGAAGCAGTGGAGATCAGAGAGCAAAAACTGGACCAGTCGTCAGCTTTGGCTTTTAGTCCCTCCTCTGCCCTCACTGCTCTGTGACTGGGTACAAACAATTGGTAAATTTCCAGCCCTCATTCCCATGTCTGTACCATGCAGGATCAGATCGGAACAATCTTCACGTTCCCTTCCACCACAAACACTCCAGGGTTCAAGTTTTTGAAGAGAGGAGATGGCCGCTTGTGGTGACCCTAAAATCTTATTAAATTAGAAGAAAATTTAATTTTAGAATTTTCTTTGTAATTAAGTAATATTATGCAAGATTTGACCCATCGGCAAGTGACAGTCAAGTACTGCTCTGGGCATCTTTAGACCCAAAGGAAGTGCAAGGCAAGCAGTCAGAGGGTGTCTTGGCTGCATTGAGGCTGAGCATCCCATCCTGGGCCCACTCTGACCCTCTTGGCTTTATCCAGATGTCGTGGGTGGTGCTACTTCCTGCAAAGCTTTCTGGCAGCTGCTGCCCTTGAGCTGCGTGTCTGATGGTTGCCAAAGACAGTGAGCTCATGGCATGGCTGCCTGGCCCAGCATTCAGCTCCAAGGGCTCTTTTCAGCAAAGGCATCTCTCCATTCTCCTCTCAGGCAAATGTACAGCTGGCTTAGGGAGCACCTAGCTGTAGCATAATCACCCAACTGTTCTCCGAGAGCGTCAGTGGCTTACTTCTACCCTCCCCGGCACAGGTTTCTGTACCCCGACAACGCCAGGGATTGTTTCTGGGAGCCGCACGTGGAAATGTGCTGCTGTTTCTCACGAATATCTCTGTAAGGCAGAAGCTCCAGAAAGTGATTTGCTAGTCTGGGGTCATTGTCTCAAATGCTGCTTTCCCTGGGCTCTGAGTTTCTGAGGGAGAAGTCTCTGGGTAATTCTGCAGAGATTTCTTTATCCCTCATGGCCCCCTGCAAAGTGGGGTGGACTCCAATTTCCCTGGCCTTCCAACAGCCAGCTCTCCCGTGAAGCCAAGTACTTGGCTATTCGGACTGGAAAAATCTGTTTCTGATGGGAAAAGGGAATAAGGATGGTAATAGCAGTAGGAATACTACTGTTTGAGCATCTTGTTTGTTGAGTACCTTGTGTGTCCAGCACGCCTATTATTATCGCCATCTTAGAGAAGAGAAGACTAGACAACTGGAGAAATGCCTTTCTCAAGACCACAAAGCTTGTAAGTGGCCAAACTGGCTCAAAACCAGGAGGGGACGTACCGATGGCAGGGGCTGATTCTTACCCAGCAGTCGACCCCTGCAGCCCTGGAGAGACCACACAGAGTCTTGTTTTATGGACGGTCGCTGTCTTTGCGCAGGGCATGTGGTGTTTGTTGATTCACATGGGCGCTCACCTCTGGAAGTATCCTCCAGCTCCTGTTTGAGGTCACTTGAGGGGTGGTAAACCCTGCCTCAGTGCTGGAGAAGAAAAGGAGCCTGCGAATGAAACTGCTGCTCTTCTGTGGAAAGGGCTCCCCCATTATCCGCTATGCCCACCCACCCCCTTGCAACGAACTGTAGAAAAACCCTGCAGAGCTGGGGCCAAGTGCACCAACCTCTATAAAAGAATTAACCAGCATTTGTTGTAACTCCTCTGGTCCAGACTTTGCTTTCTCAATTTTAGATTTTTCCATAGGTCTTTGTATTTTTTTCCAAGTAGCTCTTTTTTTAATGCAATTCTTTTTTTTTTTTTTTTTCAATTAGGGTTTTTTTCCCTCCTGGTTTGTCATTATGACTAGTCTTTTATCTTGTTTTGGGGGGGCAGGGCACACCACACAGCTTGTGGCATCTTAGTTTCCCAACCAGGGCCCTCAGCAGTGAGAGCTCGGAGTCCTAACCACTTGACCACCAGGGAATTCCCCCAAGTAGCTTTTTATTAAAGTATTATATATATATGCAAAAGTGCCCACATCCTAAGTATGCAGCTTGATGACTTTTGTTTGTTAACAAACTGAACACTCTTGTCCTAATCAGCACCCAGCCTGCAAAACAACATCAGTAACATCCCAGAAACCCCTGTCTGCTCCCTATCCACAAAGATAACAACTGTCCTGACTTCTATCACCATAGATCAGTTTTGGTTGTTTTTGCACTTTGTAAGAATGCTCCAAGTACATAGCAGACTAACACACATGTGCTTCTTTATGTTTGATTTCTCCTGCTCAGCTTCATGTTTGTGAGATTCGCCCACAGCCTTGCATGAAGTTGTAGATCATTCATCCTCATTGCTATCAAGTATTCCATTGTGTGAATACAGCAGTTTATTTCTCCATTCTTCAGCTGATGCACATTGGGGTTTCCATTTGGGGGCTATTATGAGTAGTTACATGACTTAATTTTGAAAAAGTATTTGGTAAAGCCTCACCCTTGGTTGCTGAGTAATTAGGATTCCTGAATGATCACCCCTGTCATCAGTTCAGCTCCCTGGATGCTTGGGATTGGCAGGTGAAATCAGTGAGGACTGGGAAGCCTACAGTGCCAAGTTTATGTCAGACAAGAACTGCGTTAACCAGCCTAAGTAAGAAGGAATATGGGGTCAGTTCATACCCTGAGATGCTATCAAAAATATCATTGGGAGCCTTCTGGTGGCCAAGAATCCTGCCGGTTCTTGGGAACCGGGAAGACCATGTTACAAACAAAAATCTTTGAGACAATTAGGAATATTATAATTAATGGCCCAGATCGCTCAAATGTCATGACACAGTTGGAAGATGGGGATCTTGGGATCTGTAGATTACATTTTGAGTTAAAACTCTGTGACCACAAATTCAGTGTGGTTCTCTGCACTAAACATTTCAGGGAAAGCTTGGCTGTAGGTGACCTGGAATGGCCAACATTTTAAACTACATATTTTAAATTATGGCATAGCTTCTAAGTAAGAACTGCATAAACAAAGGATGTTCTAAAGGTCGTTAGTCTTTGGAAGATACCCAGTTACATACCCGACTGTGCTCAGAAAAGCAGAACGAAACCAACAGGAGCCAGAGAATCTGATAATAGCAGAGTGTGGGAACGGGCACTGTAAACTGAGACTTTGGGGTGCCGGATAACTCTCTGAATCATGTACACAACTGTTGGAAACAGAAATATGTATTTTATTTTGTAAGATTTTTTAAAATTTCTTACTTTTTAAAATTTTTATACAATTTTTAAATGTTACACTACATTTACAGTTATTACAAAATATTGTCTGTTGTCCCTGTGTCGGACAATACATCCTTGTAGCCTATCTTGCAGCCAGTAGCTTGCGTCTCCCGCTCTCCCCACCCCCTAAATTGTCCCTCCCCGACCTGTTCCCAGTAAAAAAACTAGTAACCACTAGTTTGTTTTTTTTTTTAGTTTTTTGGGAAACCTCCACACTGTTTCCACAGTGGCTGTAGCTGTGGAGAAAAGGCAACCCTCGCGCACTGTTGGTGGGAATGTAAATTGGTGCAGCCACTGCAGAAATACGTATTTTAAATTATTGCAATTTCATAAATTAACTTTTCCTTTCTTCCCTGGTCTCCACACATTTTCACAAAAGTGGTAAAATGTATACAATTTCTTTGACTTCATGGCATTAGAAATTTGTTTTCTGACTCTTATTAACATATGATCATTTTGGCAAAATTGGATCATGAGAAATGTATAAAGAGGAAAATAAAAAAACACCCATCCCACCATCCAGCTAGTCTCTGTTCACACCTTGATAAACTTTCTTAATGCCATCTTGGTTTTCACTTCTCTCTCTCATGCAGTCTATTATACGGTGTCATACTGTATAATAGCAATTTAAATCCTCTTTATAACTTAATTTTATATTGTGACTATCTTCACATTTTATAACGAGACTTAAAAGAAGCATTTTTGTCTATCATATGGGTGTGTCAAATTTATCTAACGTCTTCCTACCCATATTATGGCTGATAATATTACCTACCTTGCTGCATTCTGGGTTTCACTTTATCAGTTAGATTCTCCCCAGATGATAATTGAAACATATGAAAATGACTCCCATTAGTTAGTATAGAGTGTGGCTGTATGCCTTCTTTCCTGTTTTCTCTGAGGGATGCAAAACTATGACTTGTGGCTTTTCCTTTAGCAAACCTGTCTGCTCACAATTGTGACAATCCATTTACTAGAGTTCTCAGTTAAAAAGCCCATGAACTTGCTGCCCAGAATCACGACACCGGCCAGGAGGGGGTTCAGGGGGTGAGTGTCCTGGGGGCCAGATGCAATGCGGATGCAATGTCCAGGGTCTCCTCACCACTCCCCAGCCTGAGCCTCTCTCACAGGAGAAACCGAATGCTGCCGCATCCTGTGTGCAACTGACAGCGTGTACAGCATAAAGTGTATGAATGCATTACCTACCATGATGCTGTGATATTATCATCCGAACTCCTCTCTCCCAACAGCCAGCCCACAGCCCGCAGACCAAACAAGTGAAACAGATACTCAGAGGAGAGTTAGTTCCAGGAAGGTACAGCAGGTTAGTGGCCCAGCAGCTGCCCCTAAGAAAGGAGGGAAACTAACTTCTCAGGTAGGTGGAGTGGGTCTCCCTCTAGGACGAGAAGGGGACACAACTCAGCTCAGGCAGCTTTGTGCTACTCCACCATCCACGACCTAACTGCTCAGAGGATGCAGGCTAGTCCTGGTGGGGTCTGAATGACCCCCATGAATCGTCCAAAGTGTTATAGGCTTTCAGGGCAAGAATTGGGGTTCTTTTAGTGTGTGTGCATGTGTGTGTGTGTGTGTGTGTGTGTTTTTCTTTTTTAAAAAATTTAACTATAGTTGATTTACAATATTGTGTATGTTTCAGGTGCACAGCTTCAGATTCTTTTCCATTATAGGTTATTACAAGATATTGAATATAGTTCCCTGTGCTATGTAGTAAATTGCTGTCATTTATTTATTTTACATATAGTGGTATGTATCTGTCAATCCCACACTCCTGATTTATCCCTCCCCCTCCCCTTTCCTCTTTGGTAACCATAAGTTTGTTTTTCATGTCTGTGAAAACGTTTTGTAACTAAATTCGTTTGTACTGTTTTTTAAAATTCCACATATGAGTGATATCATATAGCATTTGTCTTGGTCTGATTTACTTCACTTAGTATGATAGTCCCTAGGTCATCCATGTTGCTGCAAATGGCAATATTTCATTCTTTTTTAAGGCTGAATAGTTTTCCATTGTATATATGTACCACATATTCTTATTCATTCATCTGTCGATGGATGTTTAGGTTGCTTCCGTGTCTTGGCTATTGTAAATAGTGCCGCTCTGAACATTGGGGTGCATGTATCTTTTGGAATTAGAGTTTTCGTCTTTTTCTGGATATATGCCCAGGAGTGGGATTGCTGGATCATATGGTAACTGTATTTTCAGTTTTTTAAGGAACTTCTAGACTGCTCTCCATAGTGGCTGCACCAATTTACATTCCCACCAATAGTGTAGGAGGGGTCGCTTTTCTCCACACCCTCTCCAGCATTTATTACTGGTAGACTTTTTGATGATGGCAGGGCAAGAAATGGAAGTCACTTATTCTACACACAGACCTGCACACACCCCAGGCTCTAACTTCAAGCTGGCTAAGATGTGCAACCTTGACATGCAGATAAGCAGAATGCAGTGAGAATTAAATGACTCTTTCCAGCAGAAGCTGTGGTCTCTCAGCATCTGTGTCCTTTTTTGGCGGGTTGAGCCATATCACTTCAGCCCTGGGCTGTGCCCCCTTTCTTTCCTGCCACTTTCTCTGCTCCACCAGCATTGCTGGCCTCTTCTCAGCCTCCTCATACGATTGCTAATGTTTGTTCAGGAACGTTCCTGCCACCTGGAGTCATCTCTCTGTATCTTTCTCTTTGTTTCACTTTGGTTCACAGCAGGGCACCACAATTTTCTCCCTTTCTGTTAATAAAAATTAAGCAATCAATTTCCTTCCCCTCCATTACACCTAATTCCCTCTGTAACTCAATTGTTATTGCAACTCTGGCAAGTGCTTTGCAAGGCAGATGGCAGGAAAGATACCTCTCCAAAATAAAGGGCATTGTTTGCAGAGAACATTGTTTACATGGAGGTGATGATACTCTCCTTCCAAGGATAGATTATTTTTTCTGAAATCAAATTCATGTTTAACTCTATCAATGTAATAAGTTTATGCAAGTGCTGCCAAGGTTAATACAAGCACATGTAACAAACGATAGCAACCACTAAAAATACTGAATACGTAGTATATTCTTTATTCAGGGATTGTGGGAAGTTAGGATAAACCTATTATATGACCTTTTATTCAAATAACAATAAATACAATGAGTGCACTGCCTTTTGTGAGTGCTGAAATATCTGATTTGTAAAAGTGTTCTAGATTCTATGCATTGTATTTGTCACAGTGGAGAGCAAGCCTGGCAAGTTAAAAATATGGTTCTTTGTAACGAGACTCAGGAAAATTCAGTGTGGCCAGGAATGGCCAAAGGGTCCCAGCGCTAGTGCAAACTCCAACTGATTGACTGATTGATTGATTGCCAATGATGGGGTGGGAGAGATATGCAAGAAGAGGACAGGCATCCTTTGTAACTTTCCTGAGTCCTGGGGATGCCCAGAAAGAGGGGAAGTGAGATTGTCCTCAGGTGGTCCTCCTGCCCCCAGATCAAGCCCTCCTAGGTTTCAGTGGGCTCTTCCTATATTATATTAAGTTTGACTATAAAATAAAGAGGATGTTTTCTATGAGTCAGCTATAAAACCAATCTTCTTATTCATAATCACACTACATTTATAGCACTTCCTGCCACGTTTGTAGAAACATTTCCATTTCTCCCTGCCCCTGTCTTTTGGGTCTGCATCTAGCAATTTGTCTGGGGACTCCCAGAGAACAGGAGAGTCCCTGAACTATAGATCTCAGAACCAAGACTTAACTGGTGTAGAGGGCTGCTACCACATCTCCCTGCTTTCAAGAGAAGCTGGACATCTGTATCCCATTAATTTCCAGAGTGGATGTGAGCTTATCAGGGCACATGAGGCTGGAACATCTGGCCAGAATTCCCCTCTCCTAAAATCACTTGGTTAAGAAATACATAAATGATTAATGGACAGAAATGTAAAAAGAGTACATTTTCTTTGTTTTAGGACAGCGGGAAAACGTATTCATTGTTGAAAGCCAAAGCATATAAGTAAGCCTAAAAAAGAAAATAATAAAATCACCTATAATCTTACTCCATGAAATTAACAGCCACCGACACTTTATTGTATCTCAACAGTTTTTTTTAAATTAATTAATTAATTAATTAATTTTCGGCTGCGTTGGGTCTTCGTTTCTGTGCGAGGGCTTTCTCCAGTTGCGGCGAGCGGGGGCCACTCTTCATCGCGGTGCGCGGGCCTCTCACCGTCGCGGCCTCTCCTGTTGCGGAGCACAGGCTCCAGACGCGCAGGCTCAGTAGTTGTGGCTCACGGGCCCAGTTGCTCCGCGGCATGTGGGATCCTCCCAGACCAGGGCTCGAACCCGTGTCCCCTGCATTGGCAGGCAGACTCTCAACCACTGCACCACCAGGGAAGCCCCAACGGTTTTTTAAAATGTATATATGCTCTTAAAAATGGAATCGGCCATATGTATTCCATTGTAACCTGTTTTTTCCTGTTTTAAGATTCAGTAGAATATTATCAATGCTGTTTCCATTTTATCAAACATGCTTCAGCGTCATGTTTAAGGCTACAAGGTACTGTTACATGGATATACCATAATTTATTTTAACCAGTTCCCTGTGGTTGCACGTTTAGAAGGGTAAGTGATTATACATGCTGCAATTGACTTTCCCATTGTGAAGACTTTGTATGTTATGTATCTGCAATTATTACCCTGGGACAAAGTGCTAGAGGTGGAACTGCTGAGTCAAAATTATTCAACATTTCAAGGATTCTGATATTTATTGCCAACTGACTTCCTGAAATGCTCTGTGATACTTTGGAAATTATAATTTTTCAAGGCTGCATAGTTTGATTTTTATGTTCAGTATCTGAAAAGGCACTGCCTGGGTACACGTTTCACGTGTGTCCAGCTCTGTGGCTGGACATCCCAGACACTGGGGTTCTTTATAAGCAATCGTTTAATTAGGACTCCTTTTAGTGCAACCAGTTTTCCAAGGTCACCGGTTATTTTGAAACGCATCCCTCATTTATACCACTATTATCATGCTTAGCGTTACAAATCAGTGGCCCTAGGCTTGCAATAGGATTCAGATGTCTGTTCCCTTAGATTCATTTTCATAATTTATTTGAAGAATTTTGCTCAATATTCATAAAGCCAAATGTTCAAGCAGTTGATTTGCCGGGCTGTTATGGCCCTGTCACTGCACGTGAGGCCCTCGTGTTGGAGGCAGGACCCGCCTGGCTCCGAGAGGCACAATACAGGTAGCGTTGCTCTGGCTCCATCCCAAAACCACAGCACACAGATGGGGGAGGACAAAAGGCTTGCGTGGCCCACCTCGTTTCAGCTGTTCCTCCAGCCTTCCCCCCGGCCCTCCCGGGTCCGCTCCCTCTCCCCCCCTTCTCTACTCTGCATCAGATTGACAAAAGGCCATGTTCAGAATACCCCAAATGTGAGCCCAGTGTGGTAAAGCTGAAAGGCGAGTGATCTCATGTCACTCAGTCCTCTCATTAGACTTCGTCTCTCTCCTCCTCTCCCAGTGTCAGAGAAATAAAGTCCGTCTAGGTGCCAACAAATCCTTCTGAGAGAACGGTTGCTATAGCAACTTTAGAGCGACAATTAAGGAGCAAACCATTCAGTCGGAAGGGGTTGGCTCGGAAACTGCTCTACGTGGGACCCCACCTTCTTTTGAGACAAGATTGTCCTCTGTGACCCAGCATCTCGGTTTTGTTACTGTGTTTCAGACACAGTCCTTTGTTAAGGTATTTGATTTACCGTGGAAATCAGACTCCCGGGGTGCCGGGGTGGGGTGTGGGCGGGAAGAGGTGGGGTGGAGAATAGCTGAAAGACTGGAAAAATATGACAAATACAGGAGGATGACTTTTAAAAAGGGCGGGGGTGGGGGTGGAGCTTAAATAGTATCAATTCATTCAAAACCAGGTGCAGAAGAATAGTGTAAATTCTGTGCTCTGTGAGACGGTCAAACAAAAACAGCTCTATCTAATGGACGGGCTGGTTTAAAACAAACCTCGTGTTATTATTAATATAATCCCTGCTTTGTAAGCTGTGACATTTAACCGGGTAATTAAATAATAATTGAATACGTCTGCGAGGCATAAAACCAGGCAGAAAGGCAAAATCCCCCAAGGCGATTTTGATCAAATATTGACTTACTCTTCAATATTAATGATGGGAATTTAATATTATATTTTATATTTACATACTAACTTTGTTTGAAAGACCTTCTGAAATTTATAAGTTCTCAAGTTACACATGTGACTTGAATTAAAAGCACAAAGGAAGAACGCAGGGGATGGGGAGCGTGCAGATGTAAGGTGTGTGTGGGGTGGTTGGCAAACCTTCCCTGCAGTTAGTCCTGCAATTGCTGGGCTCTTTCACCTATCATGGTCTTCACATATGTGCTGTAAATACTCTCAATGTTCCTATTCTACAAAGACGCTCACTTCATGCTGGGCAGAAATGGAGCTCCCTTTTCCAGGAAACTCCTTTCCTTTTCTGGCTTTCCAGGCAGGCCAGAGAGAGAAGGGTAGGGTGTCCCAACCCCAGTGGTGTGCTGGTAAAGAGTTAGCACCTGGCTCTCCAGAAGGAAGGTGTGCATGTGCACATGCACATCGGTTTATTCTAAATTTTCCTGGTATAAAGACTATGTGGCAGAAAATTTAAGAAGAATAAAATACACAATACTGCAGTTCTCTAAATTCATACAATTTATTCTCACAGAGTGCTTTTTGGTTTTTGTTTTCTGCTGAGCTTTTATATCTGTAGTCAACCTACAATGATCACCAATTTGTTCAATGCTTGCAATGAACAAACAAGAATAGTTCTTACACGAATGCTGACTGATATCTTTGTTTCTGTTGAGTAGGATGAAAGTAAAACAACGTGTCTGGTCAATGCGTGAGTGACCTCTTTGCTGAATCGGACTGTAGCTTTCCAATGCTGGAAGAATAGTCCGTCAATGTTTGATGCTATTCACAATGCAATGGCTACATACATGACACACTTCTAAGTTTAATTTGCCTTGTTGGCATTTTTCAGCACATTCTTAAGTCTAAGCTTCTACAAAACAGTAAGTTAAGCCCTGATTTGTAGCATTTGCAATTTGCGCTCTCATCCTGGCAGATTTTCAGCTACCAATGTGATGCCACCAAACACAGGGTTAAGAAGACATGAGCAGAGGCACACCGCTGTACAGTACCCCCTCATGCAGGCACAAAATAATTCAATAACCTCAAGAACATAGCTGATAGTAAGATGCGGTAAAATAATTAGGAAATGATGAGTTTGGGATATTTATTGCTTTTAATAAATTCATTAATCAACAAAATGATTTCATTTCAGTAATTGCCATGTTTAACAATTGTCTCACAAAATTCCTGAAAACTTTGCCCTTGACTCTTGGGAGCTGGGAAGGACTGGCTCCAGCACACCAGTGTTCCCTGACCCCTCCTACACTCACCCGTCCCGGCAGCCTGCGCCTAGGGTCATGCAAAGGCTGGTCATACCCTTGGTATTCCCTGCCACTGCTTGCCCTCTGGTGTCCTCCACCAAAAAGCATAGCATCAGCTCCCAGGGACTGAGCACTTGCTCTGTGCTGTGCCCCTCGAATGCCCAGCCAGGCCCAGGGGCTGTGCCCCGGCTGGCCTCTCAGCTATTCCATCCTGTAGGAATGGACTGTGCTTGGCTCTGCCCTGAATCTCCACAGCCTGCAAATGTGCATCCGTGGAGAGAGCACATTAGCGCCCTCAGCCCTGCCTTGCCCTGCCCTCCTGCCCGACTCAAGACCCCCATCTACTCTTCCTGAGTTCCCTCCAACCGGCCGTGTAGGCTCTGTTCTCTCTACAAGTAGGGAATTGGAATTAATTATTTTTTTCCACTTTGGCTCTCAAGCGTGTACTCTGTAAAAAGGGCTGGAGTGAAAGCTTGTATGCTCTGGGCTCCTTTCCAGAACATCCTTTTTCTTGCTTGGGACACTCTTTGTCACAGTGCCACCACCCCCACCCCCCGTCTTCAATTTGGGCTACACTGCTTTGCCACTCTCAGGTGGCATCAGAGACAGCGAGCTCAGCTTTCTAGCAGGTATATGATTCAGGGATATATCCAAACCCCCCGTGTGCACACGTGTTACAGGGGGAGGAAATGGCAGAGAAAAGCCATTCCTATATTAAGCCAAACTCTTTCGGTTACAAATAAAAACTGGCTAAAGCAAGAAAACAAAAGGAATGTACTGGTTCATATTTAAGATGTCCAGAAATGAGGCTAGCTTCAGGTCAAGCTGGATCCAAGGGTTCAAATGAAAATAATATGACTTCTCTCTTGTTTTCCATCTCTTCCTCTTGTCTATTGGCCTCATTCTTTCCTCCTGCAAATAAGCTTTCCTAGGGGGTCAGAAAAGGGGCCTCAACGGCAACTCTAGGCTGACCCGGCCTCACTCAGCAGCCATAGTGGAAAGGCAGCATCTATCTTTCCATGCACAGAAATCAGGGAAGGACTTGCATTGGCCCTGCACTGGTCATGTGCCCAAGCCAGACCAGTCATGTGGGCTCTGATGGACCTGGCTTCTAGCAGAGGAAGAGGGAAGGTATAGCAGATGCTGTCAGTACCCCACCCTTTCCCCTTGGCCTTGTCCCTTTCAGTGCTCACCTGCCACACATCTAAGTGTCAGGCCCTGTTTCTTTTTGCCTGAGGGTTTTGTCTGGCCTGCATGCAAGCTAGGCCAGAAGTGCCTGCAATTTGCCCTCAACCGGAGAGTCGGTGTATAAAGACCCCGGTCTTCTTGCCCTGCATGTGGCCAATCCCAGGTCTTGTGCTCCACGCTGCTCCTGAGTTTCCTAGCAGGTGTCAGCTCCATGCCCACAGATGTCACTAGCTTGAAGACAGAGCCTTGGCTGCACTCCTTCCCTCTCTTGTCTCAGGGCCTCACTCTCTTACCAGTGTCAGCTGGGCTTGCCTCACAAACTGCTTGCACTTCAATCCTTGTCTCAGGATCTGCTTCTGGCAATCTCATGCTAAGACAGAAAGAGCCCACAATTAGCCCCTCCAGGTCCATATGGAGTGTGAGAGACAACACCCCACCCCCACCCCAAGGAAAGAAGATGCTGGCAGACCAAAGCAACAGAGACCTACAATACCTCCAACCATTCTGATCATGCTCCTGGCACCAAGGGTCTGCTCCTTCCCTCCCAGCTCTCAGGGTTAGGTGATAGGATCTCAGGTCCATGATCCCTGAAATCCCCCTTGTCCTTTGGTCCTGGCATCCCAGCTTCCTACACAAATGGCTTCCCAGAAGTTAGTCTCCACTCTGCCCCTCCCCATCATGGAAATACTGAAGCCAAGAGAGGCTGGACCATGCACCCACCAAAGTCCTCCCGCTCACCCATTCTTATTTATTTATTTATTTGTTTGTTTGTTTGTTTGTTTTTATATTTATTTTTGGCTGTGTTGGGTCTTCATTTCTGTGCGAGGGCTTCCTTTAGTTGCGGCAAGCGGGGGCCACTCTTCAGCGCGGTGCGCGGGCCTCTTCACTATCGCGGCCTCTCTTGTTGCGGAGCACAGGCTCCAGACGCGCAGGCTCAGTAGTTGTGGCTCACGGGCCTAGTTGCTCCACGGCATGTGGGATCTTCCCAGACCAGGGCTCGAACCCGTGTCCCCTGCATTGGCAGGCAGGTTCTCAACCACTGCGCCACCAGGGAAGCCCCACCCATTCTTTTATTTCAATTTCAGACAATTAAACACTTGATTTCTAAGATTTCTCAAAGGATATTTTTAGGTTATAAGTAAACATATATAGGGACAATTCATATAAGCTTGCAATTCAGGAAATTTCTTTTTAATACTGCTTTTTCCTTCACTTTGCCCCATGACTGTCTATGAAACACCAAACTGTTGGTTGACCTTGCAAAAGAGAGTCAACAGAAAGGCTTGTTGCAGACCAAGGAGAATACACACATATGGTGCTCGCCCCTTTGTGTTCTGTGAAGGATCCTGGGTTTTTCTTAGGTTTTGATTTCTGCTTACTCTTTCCAGAGGTTCAAAATCATTCACTGGTTGGTTTTTTTTTTAACATTAAAAATTTTCTCTCAAAATTCCTTCCAAAAATCTCAGCATTTCTCAGAGAAAGCCAAGCCCAGGGCAATCATAAAAGCAGCCAAAACTGTGGCTTAACTCTAGGTAGATGTCCCTACTTCTGGGGCTCTGGCCTTTAAAGCCACAAAATTTCCCACAATGGTTAAAAAAAAAATCAGGAAGCTGCTCTATACAAGTCAAGTTCAGAGAAAGCTTCAGCCCCGTGGGGGGCATAGCTGTCTACCTGTCTCAGAGGCAGTCACATTATGTCGAGCTGCATCTATAAAATCCCAGGGAAGCGTGGGTGTCAGAGGATGTGATCCTTCTAGCTATAAGCAAGTGGATGTGAGCAGAGTGAGAGGTGTGCTATGTGCCTTTGCTAATGTAACAACTTTTCTATCAACTTTGCTAATCTGCTGTCATTGGGCTAAGTTGTATTCTACATTTGTGGTTGCAGAAATGTAAAATTTAGAAAATCTTAAATTTAAAAAATTTAAAGCTTAAAACAATCACAGTCATAGTTTTGGAAACCATTTTTCAGATATTTTGCATTTTTTCGGTGCCTTGAAAGGAGGATAATGCATGCATTTTAATTTCTATTTATTTTGGTGTCTTGATGATTTAAGGTTATGATATACAGTCACCCTAATCATCATCATCATTTAAGCTGTAAAACAATGACGTTCTCAAGAATTTTCAAAGTATGTGCAATTTTTTGATACTACTTAAACTGTTCTTAGACTAGAGTGCTTTATGAGGTCCCCTCCATCTGTTTCCTTTCTCTTCTTCTCCTTTTTTCTGCCATTCCTTAGCAGATGGTCCCTAAAAGCCAGTGCTTTCAATTGCTCTCGTTATTTAAGTCAGCAGGTATTTACTTAGCACCTCCTCCATGCCTAGGACTATTCTAGGTCCTGGGACTTCAGCAGTGAACAAAACAGACCAAGTCTTTGTGCTCAAAAAGCTTATATCCTGGCAGGTAATGCCTACCTGTCTTCTTCAGTCTGCTCTCTTTTCCTTGTCCTCGTTTCATCTTCCAAACCAACGATACTTAAAGCTAAATAGAATTTTGTTCACAACATGAGTAAATCAGCTCATGTCGCACAAGGGGGCAGGGATCTAGCCCATGACTCAGCTCATGAAGTTCAGTGCATGTACTACACAATAGGAATTTTTAGGTAGTGAGAACTCTACTTCTGGTTTCTCAGCAGTGTGCCAGATGGTTCAACTTATGAGACAATGGCCTCTGGATAAATACCATTTTATTTGATTCGATGAATAGACTTTCAGAGAGAACCATTTCTCTCTCTAGCCCAATGGAAAAGGACAGCAATACATTACATAATAAGTCATATGAACTTTTGCTTAATATCCAAAAGGACTTGTAGGACATATGACAAGAGGGGAATCTTGGGTCAGACTCTGCTGGTAAATTCTGAGTCGGTTCAGTATTGAGCATTGATTCCAAAGTGGAATCGTAAAGGACACACAGTAAAGAACCAAAAGCCAACTTCCAGCCCTACTCCAACTATGACTCCACCGTAGCTTAAAGAAAGTCAGACCACAAGACCAAAACTTTACTCTTTAGAGCATCCCATTTTGAGGAACAGCCTGGTGGATGCCACCTGGTTGGTCCCTCCTGATTTGGCACCTGGAATTGGGCAGACTGCCAACCTGCCACCTGAAGGTTATTTTTCTTTGTTGACTTGGTCACCGATTTTTTTTTTTGGTTTTTTTTCATTTGTTTGATTTTCTCATGTGTTCAAGTTTGGCCCAATGGGAAAAAAAAAAATTAGTCTTCAGTTAATCCAAGTAATCGTGCTATGTGCATGGGAGAGAGAAAACCTAAATCTTTTTCTGGCTGCCTTACTGACTGCTATAAATCGTCCTCCAACACATGTAGAGAGAGTGGAGCCAGAATTTCCAGAGAAGGACTCCAACCAGGAAACTCTGGATGTGCTTCATTTTTTAGAGGACTACTCTGGCTTCCAGGCCCCCTTGCCAACCCCACACCCACGGGAGACACTTGACTTGTTTTTAAGGAGACATTGTTGACTTCAGACAGAAGCTAAAATGCAATCCAAGGACTAAGAAGGGAGCAGAGCTTCTAGAAAGTGAGTCAAAAGTAAAGGAGCTCACACACTCTCTGTTACAAAGGCAAAAAATAAAAGCCTCCTGAAAATATTTTCGAGACCAGACATGACATTCTATTCCTCTAAACTATGTACCTATAAGTAATTAAAAATGATCCATTCCCCTCCCCCAGAAACTATGTAGTTTAATCCTACAATCTGAGAGTCTGAGGTTTTAATTATGGAAAGGCAAGGGGAGGGGAAGGGGACCTTGAGATCCTATTTTCTTCCCTCAGCACCTAAGTTGCTAATAGGTACTCACTGCTTCAGTCGGGGGGGATGCAAAACCCCTCTAGCTAGCTTTTGAATCCATAAGACTTCTTGGTAGTACAAGATATGATGCTTTTTTCTACGAGGGCTTAGGAAGAGAAAGAATCCATGACTTCTCTGCAAATACAATTAAGTTGTCAAAGACAAATACCAGTTCTGAATTAGGACAATAAATCTTTATTCTGGGCCCACACTGCATCGAATGGCGGGAAAGGAGCCTCTAGCCCAACCAGGGTTGAGTTTGGCCCTGTAGCCTTTGAACACGAGGAGGCTGAGGCGCACACACCTGAAGCTCTTCTAGGCCCAAAGCATGATGTGAGATGAATGGGAGTCCCGCCTAGCTTACAGCAGCACACCAACCAGGGTGAGACAGATGGGGAAAGCTTTGCGCCCATAATTGAACTCCGGAATCATCAGTTAACTTGAAGGCTCAAGCTGAAAGTTTCAGTTTGAGCATTTTCCCATTCTCCACCCCCTAGCTCCCACCTTTGCATCCTCTGAGTACAGGTAAAAGGGATAAAGAATTTCCATCGAAGAGAGGCAGTGCTGCCAGGGAGTGATAACACACTGAAATGAAAAGGCAGCTCAGCTCTCAAAGCCTCTTTCCTTTGTCCATCTAGACAGATGGGAGGTGACCTCAGGCAACTAACTGTGCCCTGGGCTAGAAAAGGGAGAAGCCCTGGCTCTGGTTGACTGGGAAGGTGATGGGAACAGCCACGGAAACAGGGGCACGAGGAGGCAGCTTCACAGGAATCTGGTGAGCATCTGACGAGAAGATCCAGGACCCCCAGGGATGAGCAGCGAAGAGGTCCTTGGAGAAAGGCCGTGGTTGAAGTTCACGATTCCACATATTCTACTCAGTGCTGTGGGTGGAAGTCCATGTTCCCAGAATGCTGGCTGGGGGCTTCTCCTCCCTGCAAACTCAACCTCCAGGCCTGCACAGACTCAATAGGTTGTACCTCTAATGTACAACAAAAACACACTGAATGAACGGATGAGAAGATAGCACGGAAACAGCAGAAAGCACGTGGACTTTGAGTCCAAGAGACCTGGGTTCGAATCCTGCTGGAGCTACTGGGTAGCTGTATTAGTCTGCAAGTCTTAACCTCTCCAAAAGCCACATAAGAATACGAGTACAAATCAGAATGAGAGAAAAAGAAAGAATACCTACTTTTAAGGTTTGCTGTGAAAGTTAAATGAAATAATGCCTGTGGAGGGAAGCATCTATTATGGTACCTGCCTTGCGTGGAACTGGACCAACCCTAGTGCTTCATCCACTGCTTTCCGTTTCCCTGGGGGCGCATACTTGTTATCTTACTATTTCCCTGAGCATCTCCACAGGCCTGGCGTTATTCTGGCTAGCCTAACCAAATCTTCAGTTTATCTAGATTTATTGTGAGCACAACAAAGACACGTTTACAAATTATTCATTGTACCAAGCAATGCTTTTAAAATACAGTTTACTCTTTCTATAGATGACTGAGCCATTCCAGCCTTTTGGACACGGGTGCTTTTTGTTTTTTGTTTCTTCATATTGCTGCTTGTTAAAAAGCTTGCAATTCTTTTCTTAGTGGTACTATCATCTTTTGCAATTCTATACCAAGTTCCTCTTTAAAGGAGCTCAAAGTATATTATGATTATTTTGTTCATACAAATAAACACAATTTTCCTGATACAGGTGAAAATATAGTTTTGCTCAGTTATATTGTAATTACATAGACCACCAAGATTTACCTATTTTAAAAAGTCCTTATGTGGTCCAGAAGAAACTTGAGCTAATATTTATTACCAGGAAAGAAGTAAGTTAATTGTGTTTACATTTACGTAATCAATTTGTATTGATGAGCTGTCAGTTTTACAGTTGACGTTGCCTTTGAAGGTCTTTGGCTTTTACATTTATGTGTTAACTGTATATCTCACATTTCCTAGCAGAGGTTGGGGCCCTCTCTATGATTTCAAATAATACATGGTTTTTAGACAGATGCAATGCCAATGTAAGCTAATAAAATGTTTATAACGGCATTGCAGACAGAATGCAAATTAATGGATTTTAAATAATTTTATTCCCCCTTTGGAGTACAATATTTTGCCTCTAAGCACAAGGTGGATGCTAGAACCTTCTTTTAGATATTATTGTACCTTCTAGATGCATCTCTAACTTAATAAATGGAATCGCTAACATAACCTCTGGGTCCAATGACCCAGTACATTGTGGTGGATGTAATCACTGTTGATAAGGGAGGATTGCAGACCAAGAGCAGATCAAAGTGATCAAAAAATAACTTGCCCTGATTATCTGAAAACTTGTGACTTCTTAAAACATCTCCTAGTGGTTTCCCCCAACGTATAAGATAAAATACTAGTCCCTACACATGGAGTGCAAACCTCTCCATGCTCTGACCTGGCTTGACACTCCACACTTAACTGTCTCTACTCACTGCCTGCTCAATGCATTTGGTGGGTGAAGCAGAAGGAGGGTGGCTGGCAATGCGGCCAGGCAGGGAGAGCTAAGTGGCATTCCACCAGTTCGGCACTCTACCCTCATTGAGGGCTGCAGGAAGGGCAGCCGTCCTGAAGAGCTGGCGTTGACGGGGTGGGTCATCAGGTACTCTGCTCACCAGGCTGTGAGGAACTTGAAGACAAGTCATTGGCCTTGCTGTGGGATTTTTATGACTTATAATTCACACACAGTGAAATGTGCAGATCTTAAATGCACAATTTGAACTGCTTGGACAATTACGTACTCCCACGTAACACACGCACCCACCCCTCCAATCATAGCAAGTATTTTCATTACTCCAAAGAGTTTCCTCATATCTAGAGTAGCCAGATTCAGAGACAGAAAGTAGAATGGTGGTTGCCAGGGGCTGAGGGAGGGAGAGAATGAGGAGTTAGTGTTTAATGGGTACAGAGTTTCAGGTTGATGAAAAAGTTCTAGAGATGGATGGCGGTGATGGTTGCAGCCCAGTGTGAAGGTACTTAATGCCAAAGAATTGTACACTTAAACGTGGCTAAAGTGGTACATCTTATGTTATGAATATTTTAATACAATTTTCAAAGAATTTTAAAAGTCTCCTCATGCCTCTCCCCAAGCAATACCCCCTCCTCCACCCACAGAGGCAACCACTGTTCTGATTTCTATCATATACACTAATCTTACCTGTTATAGAATTTCATATAAATGATATCATACAGCATTTACTCCATTGTATCCGGCTCCTTTCTCTCAGCAGAAGGTCTTTGGAATTCATCTGAGTTGCTGTATGTATTGGTCATCTGTTCCTTTTTTATTGCTGAGTCGTATTCCATTGCATGGTTGTACATAGTTTGTTTATTTACTCTTCTGTTGATAAACACTTGGCTTGTTTTTCCAGTTAGGGGCCCTCATGAATAAAGTAGCTATGAACTTTCTGATACAAGACTCTTTATGAGTATATATTTAAATTTCCATTTATCCTGGATAAAAATACTGAGAAGTGGAGTTGTTTTTCAAAGTTTTTCAATTGCTTTTCAGAGTGGTTGCACCGTTTTACACTTCTACCAGCAATGTATGAGAGTCTTGGTTGTTCCAAATCCTAGCTAACATTTGGTGTTAGTAGTTTTAATGTCTGCCATTCTTGTATCACACTCACAATACCCCACTGCGGTTTTAATTTGTATTGACCTGATTAACGATGTTGACAACGTGTCATGCACTCGTTGGTCATCTGAATATCTTCTTTAGTGAAGTGTCTGCGAGATATAAATTTGCCCATTTTATTTTGGACTGTTTGTCTTTTTGTTATTGATTTGTAGATCTTTACACATTTGGGGTACAAGGCCTTTGTTAGATATATGTATTGCCAATATCTTCTCCCAGTTTGTGGAGTATCTTTTTATTTTATAAATGTGTTTTCAGTGAACAAGAGTGTTAATTTATCCATTTTTTCTTTTATATTTAGTAATTTTTCAGTCCCTCTAATAAATCTCTTCTTAGCACTTATAATCATGGAGATATTCTCCAACATTTTCTTATATAAGCTTTATAGCTTCAACTTTATATAGTTAAGTCTATGACTCAGCTTGAATTAATGTTGGGGAGTGGCATGAGATAGGAGTAAAAGTTCATTTTTTTCCACATATTTATCCAGTTTTCCCAGCATTATTCATTTTAAAAAATTTAACTTTTCTCATAGGCTTGCTTTGATAGCTTTATAAAAATCAGTTGACCATATGCATGCAGGCGTAATTCTAAACTCTTTATTTTGTTTTATTAATCTATTGGACAGTCATATGGCAGTACCAGAATCTTCCAGACTTTATAGTAAGTCTGGAAATCAGCCAGTGATAGTTCTTCAATTTTTTTTTTTTTTCTTCAACACAGTTTTGACTATTCGAGGTCTTTTGCTCTTCCATATGGATTTTAGAAAGAACATTTCAATTTTTACAAGAAGTCTTGTAGAATTTTTACATGGATTGCATTGCATCTGTACAATAATATGAGAAAAATTGATCTTAAATTATTGGGTCCTTCGGTCCATGAAAACATTAAATCTCTCATTGGAGGCAGTCCTCAGGAGGATGTGACTACGGGTTGACCCTCGAGCTGGACCTTGGCAATCAGGGGCTCCTCACCCCCTCCCTGGCCTTGGAATGTACCCTCTGCCCACCATTCCCACTGCGGGAGCCATTTTCAAGGACACAGCCTTGAGAGAGTAAGGTGTTGTTAAGACCACCTGGATGGTATACATGACTGAACCCCCATAAGGCCTCTATAAAAACTTTTATGGTTCTGGTGGCTGGGTGTGGATATCTATTCATCTTGTGGCCGCCTAAGACAAGCCTCGTATATAAGTTCCCTTGCTTATTAAACCTGCCACCGACCAGTCTGGAATGATGTGCCTCTTTCTTCATTCTCTCCTTGCCCTGTGTGTAGGGGGGCCAGTTTGTGAACCAATACCTCTTTATTTATTTAGTTCGTCTTTAATTTCTGTAGCAATGTTTTATAGTTTTTGATATAAATGTATTATATGTCTTTTGTTAAATTTTTAAGAGTATTTAATTTTTTGGATGCTATTATAAATGGAATTTTTTAGATTTCATTTTCCATTTATTTGTTGCCATTATGTAGAAATACAATTGATCTTGTATTTTGGTCTTACGTCCTGCAATCTGCTAAATTCACCTATTGATATAGTAGGTGTTTCATAGATACCGTAGGATTTTCTATGTAAACATTGATGTCATCTGAAAAAAAGTCTGACTTCTTCCTTTCTGATCTACATGGCTTTTATTTCTTATAAATTGACTAGGATCTCTAGTCCAATTTTGAACAGAAATCATGAAGATGGGCATTCCTGCCTGGTCTACATCTTAGAAGGAAGCATTCAGTATATCATTCTCAAGTGCGATGTTAATTCTAGATTATTTTGTAGATCTTTTTATCAGATTAAGTTTTCTTCTATTTTCAGTTTGCCAAGAGATTTGATTATAAATCGATGTTGAGTTTTGTTAAGCCCTTGTTATACAGAAGCCTACAGCATGCTCAGTTGATACTTTCCGAGAGAACCCAATCAGCTTAGTTTGATCAGTCTCACAAAATCTCCCCCAAAGCAACCTCTCCCTCTTGCTGTGAGAGAGCACAGACCGAGAAAGTCCTTCTTCCTGCCTCGTGTGCTTTCTTCTACCCCATGCTTTTCTAATGAAGGGTGCGGAAAGCCAAGCACCCAGAATTAAGAGGATCCTTGCGTCCCTCGGCAGTTCTCCAGAGTGAGGATTTGCACATCTTCAGGAATCCGCAGTTAGAGCTCAAATTTTTATATGTTGCGTATGGATTTCACAAAGTTGAAAAATGGAACATGGCCAAAGCATAAATGAAGCAAGAGGTGGGCAAGAAAAGCTGGTCCTCCGTTGCCGCACCTCTCGTTCTTCCTCTCCATATCATACACTCTCCTTTGCTTCATCACCCACACCCTGCCTCCTCACACGTTTCCAGAAACATACACATGCGCGCCATTTTCACCATCTGTTTGGAAATGTAAAATCTAAATGCTTTGAATAGATTAGAAAATCTCTAAAATGCTTAATAAAAGTGCTTAGCTATTTAACAGATGACTAGGACACCTTGTGAGAAAAGTGCGGCTGGCACAGTACTGTCGTGAGGTCCCTCACCATCACAGTTTTGCACCTGCCCATCTGCTCAGGCAATGCTGCTGACAGTTGGCAATGCACTCGGGTGCAGTTGGAAAGACCCACAACTTCCAAGCAGCTTTCACTCTTGCTTTCTGTGCATAGTGGTGACTTTTTGGTTATTCTCCCATCCATTCCTATGGCTTCAGTGCAGTCTTATTTCTTTTCCTACCTTGCCAAATGCTCGCTTCTATCACTTCCATTTTCCAGTGATACGTGAATAGATTTTATGGTGCGTTCAAATGAGAAGACACTTCAAGCTGTGCAAAGAGGGTTAAGACAACGGAGGGGACCGTCGTACAACCCACTGGGCCCTGACTTTAGAGCGATGTAGCAGAGTTGTTAACAGCTGGTTCCGACTGGGTCTACCACCTCCATTGCTGGTGGCTTTGTGACCACGAGTCACATTAAAAAGAACAGGGCTGGTTACACAATTTACGGGGCTCAATGCAAAATTAAAATGCAGGACCCCTTGTTGAAAAAGCAGGAAAAAAGTGTCATTAAAGGCACTAAAATACAAACATTTTTCCTTTCTCCTGTGGTTTTGAGCATTACCTTGGGCAAATTATGCTAGTTTCCTCATCTGGTTGTAAGGTGGTGAGTTAATTCACATGAAGGACTTAGAGCAGTACCTGCTACATGACTGGCCTCACTCAGTTATGGTTGTGTAGTTATGGATATGCGGTGGGCAACCATAGGCTCTCAGAGATGTCTGAGGGTCCCTGCCTGTGCTCTGGCACCCACTCACGGCCCACTGGCTGCCAACTGTCAGCTGGGGGGGAGGAAATCGGACCAGGCATCCTCCCTTCTCATGGGCCTTCTGGTCAGCCCACTGCAGACAGGTGATTGCCTGAGGCACTGCAACCTCTTTGAAGGGACTCAATTAGTACCTGCATCAGGGCTGGGCAAGAAACTCTCCCCAGCAGAGTCACCTGATGAATGCTCCTGGGGCTTCAAGTGGCAGTGGGGATGGTTGCTGCCAGGCCCCAGCCCAAGACACGTGAGCTACACGTACTGAACCCCACCCCTCCTTGTGATGGGGCTGTGGAGGCCTCAGTGGTTACTGTGTGGGAGTGGAGAGGTGGGGCAGTGTCCCGGGCACCAGGGAGCAGGAGAGTGGGTGGGTGAGAACCCACTGATGGGGAGGTAGGGAGAAGGTGAGAGGCAGAAAGATGTTTGAGCTCATTCTCTAAGACCCTGGTGCATGCTTCCTTGTCTCATTGGACTTCACTTACAAAATGCAAAGATAAAATTATAAAGAATCTTGAAGGAATGCAGATTGTTAAACCCCAAGTACAGCGCTCTTCTGAGCATGGGACCCTGTACAATGGTACTAATGACATACCAATAAACCAGCCCTTGGTGTAACACCTGAGGCAGAGTCAGGAGCTGAAAATGTGAGCTATTAGTATTATCATCATTAACTTGGTGGTCTGTATGGGACAGAATATACCTTACATATTTCAGGCATGTTTATGGATGTGGATAAGTCGGTGTCTAGGAAAGCAGAACTAAAAAGACCACTCGGTCCTAGGAGGGTTGTGATTCTTGGCTTCCCAGCAAGCTGTTGACCAAGCCCAGCACTGGATTTATGACTTCTCACTGACCCGGCAGCCAGTCAGTGGGGTACCTGCAATGCTTTTAGTCTGATTTGGAAATGCCAGGGAAGCTTCATCTACTTTAGGTAGAGAAAAATGAGTTTTCCAAAGTCGACTGCTCAAGGCAATTCGACCTCAGCTCCCTCTTGAAAAGCAGTGATAGGGTGAAGGTCTAGCCGTCATGGGATTGAGCAAAGCCTTTTTTGTTTTCTCTCGTTTATATCTGTAGCCTCCTTTGGCATTGCTGGGTGAGGTGACTTTGAACTGCTAATCTATAAAGCAAACATATCCTCTGGGAAGAACCACCTTGGCAGTAAGTGTCAATCAAACTTTTGCTGGAAGCAAGTGAGCCCAGGTGAGGTGCCAGCATGCACCCTCAAAACCTCCAGACTTTGAGGGCCTGGCTTGAAGGACTCAGGCTTTCCACAAGCCTGTGCAAGAGTTCACACACTTTCCAAGCACGTCTTCTTAGATGTGCTTAGACAATGTGCATTACTCAAGCAGCAGCTCTCTTTCGCAGGCTTGAGCCCTTCTTTCTGTGCACACAGATACCCACTCACTGTTGTGACTATGCTGGGTATGTTTGTTTGCACAGGCTTTATGAATGTTTGGCCGGGATATAAAGTGACTCCTGTCATTCAGACAGAAGGATGGTCTTCCATATCCAGAAATCAGGCAGGCAAAAAAGGAAGCTGTCAAAGAAGAAAATCTGTGAAACACCAAGAATTCCCCTTCGAAGGTACATGGGAAAGGGTATCAAATGGGAGAGAATATCTGTTGTTTCCCACCCAATAATTCATTGAAAAATAATTGTCTGTCCTTGTAAACTCCCTTTTTTGAAAGAGTTGACATTTTCATGGTTAAGTTCCATGACAAATCCCCCTTATGACCAAAGGAGGCAAAAAAATTCTGGTCTGCAAAACAGCGAGTGTAAAAAGATGCACAAGTCATTCTGTAATATTCTGAACTGAACAAGAGCCAACCGTCATATCTATAATTGAGCAAGGCCAGTTATGTGCCAGGTGCTGCTCTAAGTCCTTTATATCAGCGGTCCCCAACCTTTTTGGCACCAGGACCAGTTTCGTGGAAGACAATTTTTCCACGGACTGGGGGTGGGGGGAAGGTTTCAGGATGATTCAAGCGCATTGCATTTATTGTGCACTTTATTTCTATTATTATTACATTGTAATATATAATGAAATAATGATACAACTCACCATAATGCTGACAGGAGGCAGAGCTCAGGCAGTAATGCGAACGATGGGGAGCAGCTATAAATACAGAAGAAGCTTCGCTGGCTCGCCCAGCGCTCACCTCCTGCTGTGCGGCCCAGTTCCTAGCAGGCCACGGACCGGTACTGGGGGTTGGGGACCCCTGCTTTATGTGAATTAACCTTACAACCAGATGAAGAAACTAGCTTAGAGTAACTTGCCCAAGGTAATGGCAGAGCAAAGATTCAAACCCTCCAGTCTGTCTTCAGAGTACACCCTCTTAGCTACTAGGCCCAAGATCAAATTCTAGGATAGTGAAGAAGTTTCATTTAAAAACTAGCCTGAAGGAAGTGTTTCTAAGCTCAACCACTATGACATAGGAATTATGCTTTGCTGGTCTTTTTACAACAGAGTTTGTTATTCTTATGTATCGAATCCATTATTCACATAATGGTCACTCGTTATAAAGTTAAGAAAAAACAAAAACAAAACACTGTATACAAATGAAGTTGCAGCAAAAGCTTAAAGCAGGATGTACAAATGTTTGCCCTCATCTCAGGAGCACCACTGGATGACGCTGAACCATTTGATGGAGCAAAAGGGCTTAGGCCCACCCGATCATTCTAATTGCTTCATTAAGAACAGACTGTAGAGAATGTGGAAGGTGAAAGACCAGTCAAGAGATGATTGTAATAATTCAGTAAGGAGATGATTCTGGCTCGGACCAACGTGGCAGCACTGGAGATGGTGAGAAATGGTTGAATTCCAGATATATTTTTACATTAAAGCCAGTAGGGTTATTTGAAGGATTGAAGTGGGGGTATAAAATTAAAAGAGAAATCCCAAATGACTCCCAGATTTGGGACCTAAGCAATTAGGAGGCTGAAGTTGCCATTGACTGAGGAGAAAACCATGGAAGGGGCAGGCTTTGAAAGGGACTCCCAGGAGCTCAGGGTTGAATATATTAACGCTGAGTTGCCTATTTTAGCCAACCAAATGAGGAGGTAAGTTAGGCAGTTAGACACATAACTCTGGAGGTCAGGGGAGAATCCCTGCCTGAAGATATAAATTTGGTACTTTTGGGCATGTAGAAATACTTGAAACTGAAAGTGCATGCTATCATCACTAAAGTGAATAATGATAGAAAGCTTAGGCCGTGCTGCTCAGAATAGGATGCACTGATCAACATCAGCATCACCTTGTTAGATATGCGAATTCTTGGGCCCACCTGCACCTATTGAATCAGAAACTCCTGGGGTGGGGTCCTTCACTGCAGTTTTTTTTTTTTTTTAATAAATTTATTTTATTTATTTCTTTTTGGCTGCGTTGGGTCTTCGTTGCTGCGTGCGGGCTTTCTCTAGTTGCGGCGAGCGGGGGCTACTCTTCATTGCCGTGCGTGGGCTTCTCATTGTGGTGGCTTCTCTTGTTGCAGAACATGGGCTCTAGGCATGCGGGCTTCAGTAGTTGTGGCTCACGGGCTCTAGAGCGCAGGCTCAGTAGTTGTGGCGCACGGGATTAGTTGCTCTGCGGCATGTGGGATCTTCCCGGACCACGGCTTGAACCCGTGTCCCCTGCATTGGCAGGTGGATTCTTAACCACTGCACCACCAGGGAAGCCCCCACTTCAGGTTTTAACAAGCCCTCCAGGTGACTCTTCTGCCTATTAAATGTGGAGAACTGCAGAGTTAGCAATTAGGGAGCTAGAAGGAATCTGATGAGAACCAGCCAGCAAGGAGAAGGAAAAGCAGAGTTTGTGGAGTTTTGGAAACATGCAGAAGGGAGCGGCCCACAGCATCACATGCTTCTGTGCACCATCCAGTGGGTTCAACAACGCGAGGCCACTGGTGACGTCCGCTGGTGACGTTTTGGGGGAGTTGTGTGTGGACACAAGCCTGACTGGATGACTCCATGGAGTTAAGGAGGGTGCATGTGGGGACGGGTGGGTGGGGGGATTGGAGACCATGGAAACAGGTCTTTGGAGGAGTTTTGCCTCAAAGGGTAAGGAAAGCAATGGGCAGTGTCCGGAGAGCAGAAGTGCAGTTAAGAACGAGATTTCTTCGTTTGTTTTTAAGAAGGGAGCTATAATCGTATATTTTCATGATGTTGGAACCGATCAGGTACAGAGGCGGAAAGTGAGAATTCGGGCGAGAAGGGGAGGTTTGGAGGAGCAGTGTCTCAGAGTAGGTGGGGAGGATGGGACTAGGGGCCCGGCGGCGGGTCGGTGCAGCCGAGCACGCGCGCTTCCTGCGCAGGGACCCATGGAAGGAGGGTTACAGGGGCGGGACGCTGGGAGGTGCGGGGGACGCAATGCCGAGAGTCTCGGAAGTTCTCTTCTGCTCGCTTCCGTTTGCTCGGCTGTCATCTGCGGGTGAGGATGGTGGAGGAGTGTATTCATTTCGTAGAGGGGGAGGATGACAGGACGGGGGAAAACGGTATAACCGCCAGGCAGCACGAAAGGCCCGCTCAGGCCATTCGGTTTTCAGAGACTTAGCCGTGATCAAAGTGGTCATTTTTTTTTCAAAGAAGGCGCTCTGAAAAAATTGAAACCAGTGCACTCTACAGGGCGCACGCACACAGACACACAAAATCCTACCCACGGAATCATATACAGAAGAGGGAAGAAACATCAGAATGCCACTGTGGAAAAATACTGACCATTGGAAACAAAAAATGGGCTCTGAATTGCCATAACATAGGAAAAGAGGAAGGTCACTGGCCCAAAGGATGGCCTGAAAGGGGGCATTTGAGCATGTTCCCTAGATAGACATGAGGTAGGGGAATGAGGAGGTTGGGGTCTGTCCTCCTTGTCATCCACGCCCTCCCCAGGGGAGGGTACCAGAGACCAAGGCAGAGGGGAGAACTTAAGCATGTGTTCTGGGGCATAATGTGGGTGTGAAGAGGGAGGTGGAGGTACAGACAGGGGTAGCACAGGCGAAAGGCAGTCAGGATGTAGAAGAAGGAGTGGGACAATGGGTGTGATTGGAGGAGATACAGAATGGGGGCCTGGGCTCCGGCAGCAAATGCGTCCATCTGAGCCCTAGCTCCCCCTTTCCGAGCTGTGTAACTTGGGCAAGTTACTCAATTTCTCTGAGTCTCATTTTTCTCCTCTAAAATATGGTACCACGACAAGTAAAACACCTAGCAGAAAGCATGGCGTATACTAAGTACTCAGTAAATGCTAATTACTATTATTATGGAGCAACAGGATTAAGGATGGACAAAAAAAGGAGAGGTAAAGAGAAAATATAAATATATTGAATAAATACATTTAAAAATATAAAACGTATGGGGGAAATCAAGGGAAGGAAAAGAGAGAGAAAAAGAAGAGAATTGGTGTGAGGAGGAAAAGTAAAATAGAAGAGAAAATGGGAAAGAGGAAATAATAGAAGTAAATAAGGAGGAGAGGAAAAGAATTATGGAGACAGTGAAAATGAGAAACATACCAATAAGAAAGTAGAAGGAGAAAAAAAGGATCAAAATGCTCTTTGTGCAGGATGAGGTCATTTCATACTGACATTAACAAGATTCTACAAGTCCCTTTCTGATGGGGAGAGGTGTAAACAGTTATCCAACTCATCCAAAGCCCTTGAGCAAATCAGCCATGCCACCAGACGGCACGTTACCAGGAATCTGAGAGGGATGTGCTTGCTGGTTCCTTCTCTGGGTTCCTCTGAGAACCAAAGAGGCAGGCTGGTGCTCTGAACTGAAGGGGCCCTAGGAGACCTCGGACAGAAGGGTTTTCCAACCTCAGCACCTTGGCCCCAATTACTTCTTTACATGAACTGTGTGCCGCTTAGAAACTTTCTAAAGCTCGTAATAACATACTAGAAATGTAAACATTTTCTCCTTCTTCAACCTTTCTGAACCTCTCTGAGCTTCATATCCATCTTGAACCCTCATTCCAGGGAGTGGCAAAATCCAAATCTCAGGCAATTCAGGTTTCCTGTCCCCCTGTCCTGGGATTGTGTCTAAGTCCCAGGTGATCACAGTTCTAAGGCCTTGGGGGATGGAGAAGTGAGTCTGGGTCCTCTTTTCAGGCTGACATTCTCTGAGATGTATGCTGTCCCATCCAAACATCTGACATCCATCCAGACAGTTCACTTCTCAGCCATTTCCTGCTCCTGGACATACGTGGCTGTTGTCCCACAATATTGGGGGCCTAAGAGATGGTGGGGCTGCTCGAGGCCCTTCATTATTTCCTTTGCTTTCCCTGTGCTTTCCCAGGGACCAGGGCACAGGCCCCATGTCCACTGAGATCCTCAAACTCAGCTGGGACTTGACCAGTGGTGGGGGAGGGACCCCACAGTGACCCACTGGATTGGTATCTTCCTTCCCTCTGTCTGGGCCACTTTCCCTAGTCCTGGGAATAAGGGGTGGCGCTGGAGGGAATAGAAAATAACTCTAACTAATTACATATTTACCCAAATCTTTTGTCTGTGTCCTGGGCCTAGGCTTCTGAGAGGGAGAAGTCAGGAGTTTGGTGCCTTTGTCATCCTTGCTTGGGCAGCCGAGAGGCACCAGAGACAGGATGCCTAGGTGCTCAAGCATTGCAGAGATGGGTGAGTGTGGGGAAGCCAGGAGAGATGACAATTACCTCAAAATTATCCGCCCCACGAGGGATAATTAAAAATTAATTCTGAAGTTATTTCACCCTGAGTGATAAAAACCAGCACGCTGCCCCGTGTGCGATGGTACTTGCACTGGGGTGACCACATGTCGGTGATAAGGACCCCACAGGCCCTGGAGGGCAGCAGGATGGTCCTGACGGCAGGAGTCTGAAGCAGGAGACCCAAGCATGGAGTGCAACGTGCTCTCATATGAGTCCTGGAGTCTTGCTCAGAGCACATTTTCTAGTCCTGGGGAAATTTGCTTGTATGTTTCCACGTGATGCGGTCTACCTGGGAGGCCCCATCCCACTTGGCACTGTCCCACTTCAAAGGGGCCCTGCTTGGAAACCTCATTTCTCTTACAGCAGATGCTGAATTTCAGTCCAGATGCCTTAGACATTTTTGCAGTGTGTGTGTGGTGCTCTGGCTGGGGTGGAAACAGAGCCAAAAGTGTTGAGAGCGTGCCTGAAGGCCCCTACACCATGCCTGGCTCTTCGAACGTGTTTGTTTTCTCCTAGAAACTTGGCTTGTGGCAGCCAGGTTACCAAAGTGGGGTGTGGTAGACTTGTTTCTGGATCCCCCTTAGTTTTCCAGGGGGAACACTCCTGAGGATCTTAGGGGGGCTCTTCTTTGGGGTGGCTTTGTTGGCAACAGCAAATCCAAACTTTCATCAGCATAAGAATCAGCAGGGGAGCTGATCACTAATGCAGATTCCCAAGCCTCACCCCAAGATCCAGGGTGCAGCCCAAGAATCAGCATTTTTAGTAAGCCCCCCACGTGATTCTGATACAGGTAGTCTCAGATCGCACGCTGAGAAACACCGTGATGGGGCCTCTCTGGTGGCCTTTCATGAGGCCAGTGGTAAGGACCCCTGGGTTTTGTGAAAATAAGCAGAAACCTCAACTAAAGTAAAGTTGGGAGGTCGGAAGGGGGAGCTCTCATGCCCTGTGACTATAGCGGAACCCAGCAGGAAGAAGAAAGACTTCCCCTTCTTGCCTGGCAAGAGCTCAGCCAATGAGAGACTGTCACAACTCAGCCAGTGAAAAGCCACTATTCTTCTAACTCTCAGTTCCTCCAATGGACTCTGTTTACTAGCCCTCCCAGCTTCCTTTCCCCTCTATATAAGAGCCCTCTCCTTGCGGCATGGGGACTTGGCGGGGCTCGCCATGGTTACAGACCCTGAATTGCCATTCTTTGCTGATCCTTAATAAACCCATTTTGCTGTAGAAACAACTGGCCGTCTATTTGTCAATAGTTTTGTATCTAGCCACCTGGCTGTCGCCCTCCTATAGTTAATTCCTAAGCCCAGAACCCACCTATTCTTGTAACTAAACAGCCAGGTGAATACAGATGCCTCCTATACCTGCCCACCCCTTCCCGGTTAACAGAAAACAGCTCCTGGGTAATTGTGAACAGCATGTGTCCATGAGACCTCTGGAAACAGGTGTCTGGGAGCTGACGTAAATAAACAATGAAAAAGAACTTCCAGGCTTGCCTTTACAACTCTGAAGCCCTTACTGGTCAATCTCACACAAGTTCAGATTTGCTCATAGACTGCCTTGCCTGTTTGTTGTTTCTTGTGTTTTTGTCTCTCTCCCAAAGTATAACTTCTTGGGAAGAGCGCACAATCATATTTTTTTCTCCTACTTACCCCACAGCATCTGCTATATAATTGGTGTGCAACATAGGAGAAGAGTTTCTAATTTATAACCAGGTTGCTTCCAAAAGTTCATTCTTCAGTCAGATATTTGGATCTTGTTTCCCATTAGGAGAATGTTATAAAAGGTAATTATGTTCCCAGAGCAGCCCCTAAATGTTTATTTAACTAGCAATGTAGCTGAACTCTAGTTCCAATAGTATTACAGAACCTAAAATCATCTATAATACTGCTTTTATGGAAAAATGTGTTCCAGATTCCAGTGGGAGATGCCAGAACTCATTTTCTGGCTACAGTTCCCGAACAAGACTTGACCCATCTGCAGTTAGGACTAGCACACACACACACTGGACTGGCTTTCTTGATGGGGTTCCAGAGGCGGGGAAGGGATGGCACAAATTCCCTTTGGGAAACTGGAAAGGGCAAGGGGTGCTTGTGTCGGAAATGCTTCCAGTAGGCTTGACTGAGTCAGGAGGAGGGATCTGGAAGAAGGTGGAGTTCAAGGCTGTGGGGTTGAGGAGTGGTCCTCACGGGAGGCTGGAGGGACCCAGAGGGCACTGACTCCCTCGGCTGCGGTAGCTGAGGCTGTCACGGCAACCACCGCAGTAGCAGCACAAAATGTGGTGGCCACATTGGCCAGGGTCCCAGCTCAAGCCTGTAGATGTGCTGGGGGAGGTCGTGGTGTTTGGTTATTTATTGCTAAGTACGAACCACCTCAAAATGTAGTGGCTTAAAACAACAACCATATCATTTGCTCATGATTCCATCTGGGCTTGCCTGTGGTCCTTGTGTGGCTTCATTCAGCTGGCAGGGACGCTGGGATCTGGTCTTTGCTGGATGCTGAGACTACTGGACTCCTTCTCAGGTTTCAGGGAGTCTCAGGGCTTTTCTTTCTCGACGTGGGCTCTCCACGGAATCTCTGCACATGGTTTCTCTGGCAGAGTGGCTGGACTTCTTCCATGGCAGGTCGAGATGGTCAAGAAGCAAAAACAGAAACTTCCAGGCCTTCTTAAAACTAGTCTGGCCGCTGGCACAGCTTCACTTTGGTTAAAGCCATCACAGGGCAGCCCAGATTCACGGGAGGGGAATACACAAAGGCATGAGTTCCAGGAGGCACGCTTTGCTGTGGGCAGTTAACGCAACAGACTGCCGTGGTCGGTGCTGTCCCATGTGTGAGAGGCTCCCAAACCAAGAGCATTTTAGCTAAAGCTTCTCCATTACAATCACCACAGCCGCATTGCTGGCATTCCTAGAAGGAGCCTCGAAACAGTTTTCTCTACTTATATCTTTTCATGTCTAAAAGATAGATATTTGGCTGTCAAAATCCATCCTGTCACTTTGTCCTTCACATCTTCTCAGCCCCCTTTCTCCTTTCATAGACACAGCTACCTACTTTATATAGGCAGTGCTCTCAGACTTAATGTCAACACACCTCGGTCAGTTACAGTGGATTCTGATGTACATCCAGAAAATAGAACATAAAGCCCCAAAGTTTGCAAATGGCTGATTTTTAAATCGCAGATTCAAGGTCAACTGAAGCAGATTCAAGGTTGGCCCTATAATCATGTTCCTGTTAGATTCATGCACATACCTGAGGGAGAGAGAAAGAGGTAGAGTTGGTGTTAGCGCTTTGGGAATTATGTATAACCCTGGCAGAAACAGACCTAGCTGCTTCCCCAGTTTCTCTTCTTCAGGTAAAACTTCTGTTTTATTTGGGGTGGCAATATGCCCAGCCTCTCTTCCAGCAAAGTACGGCCAAAGGACTAAGTTCTGGCTAATGAAATAGAAGGGAAAAGAGTGCCTGGGACTTCCAGAAAGGTTGCTTAAAGGGAGCTGACTTAGCTGAGAAGGAACCCTTGGGTCCTACTTTGGATTCCTTCTTCCTCTTGTCTGCATTGTGGATGCAATGGTTGGATCTCCAGCAGCCATTTGGGATCATGAGGTGACCTTAGACTAGAAGCCACACTTCAGGATGGTAGAGTGTAAAGACAGATGAACCCTGGGTTAGTGATGACCATGGAGCTTTATTCCAGCCCTGAACTCTAGAAATAGACATAGAGATCTAGATCAAGACGGAGACAGAGAGGTTCTTGTTTAAGCCATTGTTATTTGGTGTTTCCTGATATAAATTAATGTTATCTTATGTACCTGGTCATAGCCCATTATGAGTGCCATCTGTTAGATGTATTGCATCAGAAAAATGATTAAGAACCACTTGTCAAGGCCATAGGGAATTCTCACCTGGACCATTTCCCAATCTCTCTCTGTGTTCGTTAGCTCTCTTGTCTAATTAATCCTTAGTGGATTGAGTAAGTGTTGCCTCTTTGGGCTCTAATGGTCCCTGGCAACCACTGATCTTTTTCCTGTTTCCACAGGTTGGCTTTTCTACCATGGCATAAAGTTGGAATCGTACAGTGTGAAGCCTTTTCAGATTGGCTTCTTTCACTTAGTAACATACATTTAATATACATGTCTTTTCATGGATTGATAGCTTATTTCCTTTTAGCACTAAATAGTATTCCACTGTCCATCCAATAAGGGTATACCACAGCTTACTTATCCATTTACCTACTGAAGGACATCTTGGTTTCTTTTAAGTTTTAGCAATTAAGAATAAAGCTGCTTCAAATATCTATGTGCAGGCTTTTTGTGCGGACAGAAGTTTTCAACTACTTTGGGTAAATACTAAATAACTTGATTGCTGGATTGCATGGTAAAAGTATATTTAGTTTTGTAAGAATCTGCCAAACCTTCTTCCAAAGTAGCTGTACAATTTTGCAATCCCACCAGCAATGAATGAGTGTTTCTGTTGCTCTGCCTGCTCTCCAACATTTAATGTTGTCGTTGGTCCAGATTTTGGCCATTCTAATAGGTATGTAGTTGTTTCACGTTGTTGCATTTCCCTGATGACGTATGTGGAGCATCTTTTCCTATGCTTATTTGTCATCTGCATATCTTCTTTGGTGAGATGTCTGTTAAGGTCTCTGACCCATTTTGTAATTGGGTTGTTTTAAACAACCCAATTACAACCCCAATTAACTCAACAATATTGAGTTTTAAAGGTTCTTTGTGTATTTTGGATAACAACCTTTTATCAGATGTGTCCTTTGCAAATGTTTTCTCCCAGTCTATAGCTTGTCTTTTCATTCTCTTGATATTGTCTTTCACAGAGCAGAAGTTTTTAATTTAATGACATCCAGCTTATCAATTATTTCTTTCATGGATTGTGCTTTGGTGATGTATCTAAAAAGTCATCACCATATCCAAGGTCATCTAGGTTTTCTCCTCTGCTAACTTCTAGGAGTTTTATAGTTTTTGCATTTTACATTTAGGTGTATGATCCATTTTGAGTTAATTTTGGAGAAGGGTGTGAGGTCTAAGCCTAGATTCACATTTTTGTGTGTGGTTGTTCAGTTGTTCCAGCATCATTTGTTGAAGAGACACTGTTTTGTTGTATCTGTATTTCCCTGTATCTATCCCCATTGATTAGCACAGTGCCTGATAGAGAATATACATTTAATATTTGCTGAATGAATAAACGAAACTCCAAACTTTCCCTGAGGCTGTGTGCTGAGTCTGAAATGCCTTTTTCCTTTCCTGTTTACCATTCCATCTCTCTGCTGTACAGCTTGTGTTCACCAACCCCAGGGATGAGCCAGATAAGTTTGGTGGCCAAATTCCTGTTAGAACATATGAGCAATACTTGCTGAATGAGTGATGTGTTTGTTTCACGTCTAAGGCATTGTTTCACTTGGACTCTGTAAGAGGAAGGGGCAGAGTCTCACCAGAGGGGGAGGGGTAATTTGCTGCAATTGGCCATTCTCCTAAGGCACGCAGAGGTGGGCATACAACTTGAATCAGGGCAGGGGGAGGTGGGATGGAGGTGACTAGAAGAGATGGCTACTCAAGCAACTGGAAAAGAGGGATCTTGTCTCGCCATGGAGGAGACAGGGGATGGGGAGGCCGTTCCCAGAAAGCAGGAAATCAGATGGCAGCCTCTCTATGAACATATGAGCCAAGAAGCAAGAAAACTATTTGGGTAGTGATTAAATCTATGGCCCATCCAGGTAGGCATCTGTGACGGGGCCATTCACCTGGCTTCTCCCTTCTTCATTCATATCTTCGCTGTAGTAGTTAAGGGACGGCTTAACCTTGGTGTCTCTTTATGTTTATTCCTATAATAGGATTTTCCCTTCTTTTGTTTATGGTTAAGACATTTCATTTCAGGTTTTTGAATTATGAATGTAGATACCCACTGTAACAATTCAAATAGTAAAACTGATAGTCCCTCACCCCTGTTTTATTTTTTTTTTAACTTGGGACTTTATGATAAAAAGACTTGAGAGTGACTGGACCCATACTCCAAAGTACAAGCCAATGTAATTTAGATATTATGCAATTAATGAAAAGGTACCGCCTGAGTCCTATATCTGTCCCGAATCTTTTCTTACTGAGGCCAGAGGCAACTTTTAACCCATGTGGCTAAGGGAACCATCTTTGTGTAGGTCTAGTCTGGAGCCTCTTAGACGTTCCATGGTGATCTTGTCTTGAGCAATCTTGTCTGTGTGGAATGTCTGCTTCTTGTTTCAGTGTCCTCATAATTAAATTTTACTTTTGGCTTATAATTTATCGAAATGCAGGTTTTGAGGACTATGTCTTTTTGAACTGATTTATACAGAAGATTCTGCTTCTTTCTAATATGTTCTGCAAAATACTGACTGTCACTCAGGGATATAGTGGCTCTCTGTTTCTCTAACTCAAGGGCTCATGGTTATTTTACAAAAATCAGCATCCTCTGCCCTGGTACCATTTTGAAGCCCTGCGCATGGGAGAAGCCTTTAAATACTCATTGGTTGGAAAGAGGCTCTCCCTAATGGAACTTTGAACTAAAGAGGGAGCAATACATCCCTGAGGGCCAGCCTGGTGGGGAAGAAAGTGGAACACATGGGCCACCTTCGTCCCCATAAAGAGGGTCTCAATGAAGTGTTAAGACCAGGAATGTGCGCGCACGTGTGTGTGTGTTTGTGTGTATTAGTTCTAAACAGATTGTTCTTTTGGAAGCTTGTAATACCTACCACTGCTCCTTATACCACAACATGTACGAGTTTTGCTTGTTCATAATGTTAATATTTTTATAGATGTTTGTTTATGTTTGTGTCCAAATATGGTTTGCCTGCTAGTATATATTTCTCTACTGCCCATCTTTATGAGTGCTATCTCAAGTTTTAAGCTGTTAGAAATATAACTGTTTCTATACCGCTAATTTGCCTGTTACATAGCACAGAGCTTCTTATAAACAGGGTGTTTAGAAATGAATTTCAATGATGATGATAACTTATCAGCAACTTCAGTGACAGATACGGAGATGGCTTTTGAGTAAGAGTAGAGGTTTCAATATGGCTTCATGGCTGGGGTTTCTTCCTTCAGGAGGTGTAGGCATTTTGGAAACAGACAAAAGCACAATGTTAAAAAAAAAAAAAAAAATGTGGCCACACTTTGCAAAGGATCAGTTGAACCAGAAGAGAACATAAGCATCTCACGCTGACCGGTGCTGCTGCCACTGAAGACAGCGATCTCAGTTTTTTCCCTGGAGGGACCCGGACGTTTCTTGGAGATACGCACATCTGCATAGGCTGCAAGCTAGTCACGTAAATAAGAACTAGCCCCATGCTCCTGTCCAAAACGAAATCTAAAGAGGCTGGTTGAGATTTGCTGAGCAGGTCTTAAAGAAGCTGAACATCATCTGTCTTTCCTTGTGCTTACCCTTGTTGTTTATTTGATTTCTTTTCATAGGAATCTGTATCATCACTCCAATATGTGCGAAAAAACCAGCCCTCGGGTCTAAACATATTTACTTCTCAGCTCTTGTCATACAGTTAGAGCTGGGAAACGAGTGTCGAACGTTATAAACCCCTGTGTGCTAAACGCTGCACCGTCAACAGAGGAGTGGCAAAGTCTGGGACTCAGGATGGAGGGGCTTGTTTGGGGCTGTAACCTCCATGGAGAGGCCCTGGCTACACTTTGAACACTGGCTGTAACCCACAAAAAGACAAAGTAATATTTGCTTTGTGCTTTGTTGCGTGTTAGAAATTATAATTTAGAAATTATTATCAAACATTAAAACACAATTGAAAATCCAACTCTTCCCACGTGTGTGAGAATGTGGACCAGTTTTCCCCATTTTCAGTCTGTCAACTTTTTCGTGTATTTAAAAATACATTTATTTTTAGTTTCTTCACAGCTTGCTTTCAGAGATTAGCTAGCTTTCAGATATCGTTTTCTCCAGGTGGCTTCTAATCTTGCAAACTCTCAGAATAAACTCATCCTGTAGTAATTAAGGCCGTGAGAGGAGATGGTAGCATCTCGTCTTCACCAAGTTGTCAGTTTCTCTAGTAAGAAAACCAGTCTCAAAGGCAGCCCACTCTGTACTATGTTGGCCTTTTTGAAGGAGCCAAGATGTTCATCATTGAATTATTATCCCCTGGGACCACTGTTTGACAAAAACGTTTTAAAAAGGAAAATTGGTGTTTTCAGGGTCAGTTCTCCAACCTTAAACATCATTTTTTAGTCAGTATCAAATCCCCTTTAGAGATGGAAGGTGACCTCATCAGCAACCCACTGAGATTTAAGCTCAGCATATTCTTCCAGAAAATATGGATCTTGCTCTTGGCTTTCTAGCAGTGATCTAATTCTGATGGCTGTATTAAAACACACACACACACACACACACACACACACACACACACACAAAGGATTGGAAGAGCCTTGTTTCATGTTGGGAAAGCACTTCAGTTTAGGGCCATGCACTTAATCAAAATGCTCTGTCTTGGTACAGGGATTACAGGTTTAATTTCAAAGAGATATCTGAAGAGCCCCACTGATTATCTGGGAAACTTCCAGACATGTTCTGCTGTTGGTAAAAACATGACAGTGCAGCCTCTTGATAACTCTGGTCCTGGGGGACAAGAATAAGGTCCATGCTTCAGAGTCAGATTCTAGATCTGTGGTTCTCACACTTGAACATGCACCTGAATCACCTAGAGGCCTTGTTAAAACATAAACTGTGGGCTCCACCCTTGGAGTTTCTTGGAGTAGATCTGGGGTGGGGCCTGAGAATATGAGTTTCTCCCAAGCTCCAAGGTGTTGCTGATGCTGACCACACTTTGAGAACCACTGACCTAGAGCTTGGGCAGGTGATGCCCATCAGTGGTTAAAGGAAGTCAACTGGGAGATGTCAGAGCCTGGAATTAGATGCACCAAGGGATCAAGGAGACACAACTTGACAGGGGAAGTCAGGTAGCAAAAATGAGTGGGGAATCTGGAAAGAAGATGAACAAGCACTGAGATATCACATCTGCTAAGGCAGCTCACACCAGTGATGAGGAAACCTGAAGGAAGAGGTTCTCGGTAGGCCAATGGGGGTTTAGCAGAGAGATAGGAGACCTCAAGGCTCAGGTCACCTAGCTTGGGGTAAGGAAAGGTCTCCAAGTCCAAGGGGACAATGGTAACAACAGTGCTGGGGCCTAGTCCTCAGAGACTTGGAGAAACCCAACAGATTACCGGAAAAGAATTCAATGTAATGTTTAGGATAACTCTTGCTGATGTAATAAATCTCTGAGTCACAGCGATGCAACTCGTAAGAGTTTATCTATTATTGCTCTCCTACACGTCAAACCAAGTATTCTTAATTGGTAGGCAGCTCCCCTCCAAGTAGTGACTCAGTGATCCAGGCACTGTCCAACTTGTGGCTCTGCCATCATCAAACATGACTTTTAAGGTCACTGATGAGAGGGGAAAGCATAGAGGATCACACACGGGAGGCTTGTAATGGGCAAGACCTGAGAGGGACTCATGGCTTCTGCCTAAGATCCACTGGTCAGGAATTGATCACATGGCCACATTAACTCAGCAAATCTAGCTGTGTATCCAGCTAGCTATGTGTCCAGGAGGAAGAAGAAACAGGTATGGTGGCCAGTTAGCCGGTCTCTGCCACACTCAGGTACAGGGGAGCAAGCAGAATTATGGTTATTATAATTCAGTCATGTAAAGGATGTTCTCCACCAACCAATGTAATGCCACTGAATGTTCTAGCTGGGGGCCTTAGCTCATTCAGTCTGTCTCATCTCTGAACTGGTCCTGCAGGTGGGGGGCAAAGAGGAACGCAGAGGCTGCCAGCCAGACAGGACCTAGAGACCAGCCATGAATTACCGGCTTTTACTGAATATACTTGAGGGACGTTGTGGTCTCTGAACTCAAACCTCTCTCATCTAAAAACAGCGTATCAAGAAACATAGTCGTGTTCTGCAGCTACCAAAGAAGATAAATGCTTTATCCATATTATATCTTTTGAATGAACCCATCCAAAATTTCCTAGAGAGACCAGTTCGTGTTCCAAATGTGAGTGCACATTTCTTGCTTTGGATGTATTCTTAGAATTTGGTTGTACTGTGTGGAAATATTAATTGAGCAAGCCTACCACTGACCGTCCCCTGTTTAGCACATTTAGGGAAGATGGTCAAGGATGACCCAATTTCAGATGAGAGGTTTTTAATGGACTGAAGGATGGCGGACTGTTCACTTTGGGAAAATGAAGACAGGGTGGGAATACAACCACACACAAAAATTCTGGAAGTATCTGATCTGGGAAAAAGACTGGGAAGTGTCCCAATTCCCCTTCTCATCACTGCTGGGGAGAAAGAGCCCTCTCCCTACTTCTTTAATTTGCCTTACCCCAAAAGCATGTAACCCCCAGAATTATTCTATAAGGATTTGTTAAATGTTCAGCCATTTTAAAAATATCACTCCATTGAAATAACGGAGGGATGATTTGATGCTGGGCATGGCACAGGATGGAGGTATGATCTGTGGGCTGGAGCAACGTGGTCAGGCCTGAGTCCATGGTGAGACCACAGCAGTCTCACTGATAACTCGTGAGTTTTCATTGTTTTTTTAGTTTTAGTTTTAGGTATTTATCATTTGTTGCTATTTATATTTGGGGGGTGAGAGTATTAACTGGCCTAAGGCATTAATATTTTTATTTAATTTAATTTATTTATTTATTTATTTATTTATTTATGGCTGTGTTGGGTCTTCGTTTCCGTGCGAGGGCTTTCTCTAGTTGCGGCAAGTGGGGGCCACTCTTCATCGCGGTGAGCGGGCCTCTCACTGTTGCGGCCTCTCTTGCTGCGGAGCACAGGCTCCAGACGCGCAGGCTCAGTAATTGTGGCTCACGGGCCCAGTTGCTCCGCGGCATGTGGGATCCTCCCAGACCAGGGCTCGAACCCGTGTCCCCTGCATTGGCAGGCAGATTCTCAACCACTGCGCCACCAGGGAAGCCCAAGGCATTAATTTATAGTTGTGTAACAATATGACATGAAAACATCTTCGTCAAGTCATAGTGTTCTTTTAAAGTTACGCTATCTTATCACCGGAAATATCCTTTGTAGCAGCTAAGTCAGCCCTCAGTCATCCTGTGTATAGTATTGCAATCTTCTGCAATCCTTCCAAGTGAATAGGGTAAGTGAGAACAGAACCCTTCCGATTTCTCAAAGGAGGGAGATGAGACGGCTCACGAGCACCTAAACCCCTCATGTGAAGAAGTCAGTACATGCTGGAGGATGGTGAGGGTTTAATGTTTGACCAGCATGGTTCTCAACACCAGCTGCACTTTAAAATAATCTGGGGACCTTTAAAAAAGAAATACCAATGCTGGTGGGTCCCCCAGACCAATTAAATCTGAACCTCTGGGGTGAGAACTGGGCACTGGTACTTTCTTATAGCTCTGAGAACCACTGGGCTCGGAGGGTTTCTCACGCCCTTCTTTTGTTCACCTGACTTATGGATGAGAGTGGAAGGGGGAAAACACTCCCAAATAGGACAAGGAGGGCACCCTGGCAAGCCTTGCTGGGAAGAGAAAGTAGAATGGCTGAAGGGCCATTGGCTTCTTCTGGTCCTACAACCAGGAGCACCTCCACCTAACTGGCCTGTGCACAGGTCCCACCCACTGGTTTGGTTCTCTCTTCTTGTCATGAGGAGCTCAAGGTTCTCAGAATTCCAGAACCCAATTTCGTTCAGTCTTCCCCTGTTTTCTGTAGTCATGGATTACACCCTACCTCCTCTTAGCACGATTATCAAGCTGGGATCACTGGGTCCAGCCCCAGAATTTCCGCTTGATCTTATGCTCGTTGGCATTTATTTATTTATTGACTCCACAAATACTCACTGCTCTAGGCCAGACACTGGCAACTTATTTGGCACCTGGCCTATGCCAGGTAGAGAAGTAACCAGATTTGAGGTTCCACACTGGAGCCCTGAGATTACGGTGCCACCTCTCTCCTGAACCTTGGTGATTATTTCCAATGTCAAAGACTGGCTCCTAGGGTGCAGCCTGCTGATGCGCCGTGCCAAGCTCACCTAACTCATCAGTGCTCGAGAAATGGAGGCCGCTATCAACCAACATCATACACAGCCTGATACAGGCTGATACCAACCAATGCTACCCAGGGACTGGAATCTTCGTGAGCTAAGATAATAGCTAGAAAGGTCTTCTTTGACGTTAACCCTTTATTCTGGGCCATGATTTCAAAGGAAAGACATTATTTGGTGTAATTTCTGTCATTGAGCCTTTCCTTTGGGCTATGCAGACTGGCTTTTCTCTACCATTTCTGTCGCTGAAGAGGTCTCCATCCAAAAGACATAAATAAATGCGAGTACATTTCGTAGCATACCAGAGGAAAAACAGCTCAAAACGCTCCCTTTGAGTGTACCATAGGACAGTTATTTTATGATTGCAACAGATACCTGCCTTTAAAAATTTCCAGACCAAAGTTGATCCAACCTCATTTTACGTGGGAAATCTCAAGCTTCAATGAGATAATTGTTTAGATAATTATTTGCCCAATATAAATTCTGGCCCTAACTGTATAAGTAGGTGGGATTTTTAGCTTAAAACCAGGGAAAGGTAGGATAGTCCTACCTTCACAATGAAGAAATGTTTATCTAATGATAAGACTTCAGCCTTAACACCTGCACATCAGAGCATATGGCTTGCTTTGCTTTCCAACACGTGGACCAGTCTCCAAAGTTCTGTGTAAAGGTCAGCAGAAAAAATGAATTCTTGAGAGTGAGCGTCTCTGAGTCGTGCTAACCACCCATCCCTCTAGGCTGTCTGAGCTCTATCTGTATGTCAAGATAAATCACCTGAAAGTTACAGGTCTGGACCACATTAGCTAAACTCCCCAAAGAGATATCTTCACTGAGTTATGATTTAATAAACAGCTTGCCCTTGGTGTTTATTGCAGGTCAGTGGAAGAAACGGCTGTAAGAAAAGCATTTCTACATCTTCTATAAGGCACTTTCATTCTATCTTGTCATTTATATAAAAAGCAATTCAACAAAAACCCCTAAGAGTTTATTGTCAGGAGAAAACAAGTCTCTACCAAAGAACTCACAAGCTTCCCTGGTCAGACACTGAAAACTATAAAACTCAACATCTCTCTCTTTTTCCTCTGATCGCTGTGAGGAAATGTGCTTCTCTCCTCTCCCTTCTAATTTCTAGTCTTTGACCTGTTTTGATCTTATTTTCATGGTTCTAATACATGTGTCTTCTTTTGTAAATGGTTAGTTGTAGAAGTGAGCTGAGGCAGCCAAGCCTCAATGCTTGACCTTCCTGACTCTTAGGCTCAGGTGAGCTCTCATCTCCTCAAAGGCAGGTCCCGAGGGAGCAAGATGGGAATCGTGTGTATATTGATAGGGTTTGGGACCACCTGCAGGAGGCTGCAGTGGGGAGTTCTAAGCATCTTGGGAAAATTGTCCTCTGAGTAGGGAGACTGAGAGACCAAATGGACCAATGTGACAAGCAATGGGAATCCTGAAGACAAACTTGTAATCCGGTGTCTGTTAAAACCATCAGGTCTAACTGAGACTATATCGACTACTCGTACTTCTGTCTGATAAAAATGACATTTGCTGAATTGTCCTCATAATTCAAGGTCATCAAAGCAGTACTTATTGGTGCATTATTTTTTGTTTCCTTCTCATTAACAAATGAAGAGAAAGAGACCAAGCTATCAGAATGTGCTGCCAGGTCAGTAGGTCCAGGGTCCAGGCTCATGTCTATTTCTCGTAACACGTAGCCCTTTTTGCAAGGGCGCTGATTGTTGCAGGTGTGGGATATCCGGGTCAGAAATATAGATCCTCTGTAGATTTCCCACCCCTGAAGTCTCGTGGATAGAATGGAGAGGAATAAAAGGAAGGATAACCTGAAGGACATGTGCAAAACCTTGGGCAACAAATCGAGGCAGAAGGGAAGCTACCCTGGGGTAGAGGCAGAAATTTACAAGCGGGAAGTTAACTTGAAGTGAAGGCTGAATGTCATGAGAAGCACGTAGAGCAGAGAATGGCTAGAGCTTTGGAGACTGAGAACAGAAGCTGGGGGTTGAGGGCTTGCAGAGAAAAGTTTCAGATAGGGAAGGGAGAAGTAATTGCCAAAGGAAAAATGATGCTAGATAGAGATACTAATAAAAAAAATCAACAAAGATCAATACACATGACTCGGCAGGTAAGACCAAGAAAAGGATCCCCACAGAGCAGGTAGGTGTAGGTTCCGGGGCATCTCTTTAAAACTGAATCAGTAAAATTCATCTTGCCAAGCTGTAAGACTATTTGAACTGCATGAGTTCTGACTTAGACCTGAATCCAGGTTTCTGTATAGACCCGACAGGACCTTCAGGTTGGAAGAAAACAGGATTATTAATGGAGATCAAGAGTATTTTTGGACATCAAATGGTTCTTACAAAATGGCATTTTGATTTGTTACATATAAATGAATCAGAAACACATGATAAAATTTGTCTTGAAGCACATAGATGTTTTTAAAGAATTAAGACTGGAAAGTGCTGATGCAATGCATTTGGCCATCTGATGAATAAAAGAAATGGAAAATAGGGTTTGAGCCGCTCTGCTCAACCCAAACCACTAACGGGATCTCGTAATCCTACTTTGTCATTTTGGGGGTGAGATTCCCTTTCTCCCTCAGTGACCATATTTTGTTACCTTTTCTTCACTGAATGACTCACTCTAACATCAGCCTGAAAAGTTTTTAAAACTTCCTCATAGGTGTCTTCTGAAAATACCATTTCTTAATCTGAGACTAGATCAGGGACATTGCCTTAATCTGTGCCCAGTTTAATACCTACCAGAATTTGTAGCTTTCCTTGTATCTCTTAGAAATGGTACCTGCAATGAACTGCACTTGTCCCATCCTTCTGTGATACACTGATTATGTGAGTGGTTTTTGGTCATGCCTCTGGTGGCAGAGGCAGAGATGGCCAGGACCCAAGGGCCCCAAATCTCAGCTGGCTGCCTCCCCCTGTCTTTCTAGGGAGGGATGCTGAGACGTGAACAGCGTTGGCCTAGAGCTCTGTCTCCAAATGTGAAATCCCTGGTCCTGGTGATTTGGGCAGAACTATGAACATATGAACACTAAGCCCTCCTTCTGTCCATGCACTTGGGCTTGAGGGGAAAACATCCCTCTTCACCCCAGTTTCCTAGGCCTGTGCCATCCATTAGAAATATAATGTGAGTCATAAATGTGAGCCCCATATGCAACTGTAGTTCCTAGTAGCAGCTGGAATTAATTTTAATATGTTTTGCTTAATCCAATATATCTAAAGTATTACCATCTCAACATTTAATCAATGTTAAACATTTATTAATAGGATGTTTTACATTTTAAAATTTGTATTAAGTCTTTGAAGTCCTGTGTGTATTTTCCACCTAGAACCTACATTTCAAGTACTCACTGGTCACTTGTAGTCCCAGACAGCACAGCTCTGGGACTACATTTTAATGCTGGCCTTCAAGTTGTATCACTGATGACAGAAAGTATAAGAAGTTGAATTAAAAGAGTGAAGAAGCTAAGGGAAAGGAATTTCATTCCTTTAAAAAATGTTTCTCAGGGACTTCCCTGGTGGTCCAGTGGTTAAGACTTTGTCTTCCAATGCAGGGGGTGTGGGTTTGATCCCTGGTGGGGAGCTAAGATCCTGCATGCCTCAGGGGCCAAAAAACCAAAACATAAAACAGAAGCAATATTGTAACAAATCCAATAAGACTTAAAAAAAAAAAATTTCTCAGAGTGTAACCTACAAATTTTCTGTGTCAAAAATCACCTGTGATACATTTTGTTTTTAATAAAAATGCAGAGTCCTGGGTTTGACCCTAAATCGACCTAATCAGAACCTCTAAGCTGGGCCCTAGGAATCTGCATTTGTAAAGCTCCTAGGCTCATTGTCTTGTACACTTAGTCCTCTGGTGCCCAGAAGAGAGGTCACACATGGGGGCTGCTCTCCTCACAGAGCAGCTGTATTTGCTTTGTCCCTAAAGTGTTTTTACATTTTTGCCATTGTTTTAAAATCAGGAACACACACACACACACACACACACACACACAGATTTTTTGGATTCTTTTGAAAATGCAGAAAATCTATAAACTGGGGCCTGCATTTCCACCTGGCAACAACTGGCTAGAGGTGACCAGTGGGCATTCCTAGAGACAAGAGCTGGCCAGTTTGTGACTGTCCCAGTTTGGCCCATTTCATTCCTCCAAGTTACATGCTAGCCCCCAAAGACTTTTAACATTTAGTTTTACAGTAATTTTATACTTATAGAAAAATTGCAACAATAGGTCAGAGATTTCCCGTACCCTCTTCACTCAGCTCCCCCTGGTGTTAACATCTTCCGTAACTGCGGCGACTTCGTCAAAACTAAGACCTTAACATTGGTGTAAGACTATTAACTAGACTGCAGACTTGATTCGGATTTCACCATTTCTTCCACTCGTACCTTTTTCTGTTCCAGGATCCAATCTGGGATTCCGCATTGCATTGAGCTCCGTAGCCTTTTCAGTTGACCATCCCCGGTCTAGCGCAGTGGTCCTTAGCTGTCCACTGCGTGCCTCCTCTCCGCTGGCCCTTACCCAGGTCCTGTCAGGCCCTCCAGGGTTAGGTGACTTTTCCCAAATGCTAGGCAACCCCAGACACACTTTAATGCCACCAGCTGCACTGGCTGTGAAATAACAGCTAGAGCTGCAAATGGAGGCATGACCTTGGCATGTGCAGTGTAGAAAGAAGTCTTCCCAACAGGGGCTTGCAGACCCACCTGCACTCACTAATGGCAATGCCTGGAGTGCCATCTTCTAATAAGTAGGGCAGCTGTATGATTTATCTGGGAAGATTATTACATGTCTATTGTGTTCAGGTGGGACCAGAGGTGCTGGATTTGTGGCCACACACCTTTGTATGCAGGTACTTTTTCCAAAGAGCTCCTGAACCCAGTGTCTTTTTGACGTGTGGAAATGCTTAAATATCTGAATCTCCCATCCTAGTAGTGAAATTTAGACATATAGAGCTTTCACTTTCTTTTCTGGCTCTGCTGAACATATAAATGTTCTTTCAGTCCAGTAGGACTAAACCCCTCGAGAAGGTGCTTTTATTTCTTGGCCAACCTTTCCTTGAGCAGCTATTCCAGTTCTGCGGTGCCTGACACCACTAACTAGCATATATGCTGATTTGCCTTAAATGCAAGAGCAAATCCAATTAACAAATCCAAGAGGAATACGCTGGAACACAGCCATTCTTCCAGGTGGAAATATCTTTCTGTTAGACATGCTTCTTGTACTCTTCATGCCCTGTCCTCCGTTTGTACATATAATCCATGGCCCGACTGGGGGAATTTGGAGTCTCATAAATCCATCTTCACAAGCTCTGGGGGGCAATGGCTAACGCGATCAAAGACTTTTTTTTTTTTAAGCTTTATCATTTCCAGGGCTGTCTCCCTCTGATTCTGACACCTGAAATAATTCAATAGACAATTTAAAGGAAAAGCTTTTTGCACACAGTGAAGTTCTGGAAAGGAAGCCAGTTAAGATCACATAAAAGCCAAGATCCAAACAAACCAAAATAACTCAAGGCTATCAGAGGGCTAGTTTGGGCTACTGGGATGGTGCCATAAAATGTCTTCTATCTTAAGCAGCTGTTAGTGCAAACCCAGAGTCACTCAGTTTCCTGGATGATTGTCTGGCAGTTTAACCACTGGGTTTTGTTGTGTCTTGAAGGAGACAAGACCTCCTAAGAATGCATGTACTGTTTGTAGACAACACTCTGCCTTTTAAAAGCATCAGTTCACTTCCAGTTTACTGGTTGGTACTTGTTCAACCTCAAAAGGTCAGCTCTACCTTGCACAAGACAAGAAAATTACCTTAGAAAATAACAGCTCAGATTTGTAAGAGTCTTGGGTTTTCAAAATACTTTCAAATCTATGATTCCACTCTATTCTCTCAGTGGCCTTGATTGGAGGATAAGATGTAGGATATGTATTATCATGATCTGTCAGAGGAGAAACTTCATTCCTAAGAGGCATTAAGTAACTTTCCTAAAGTCATAACCTTCCTAGCAACAGTCAGTCTGGAAATAGAAAAACTAGGTTTGTCTCAAGACTTCTGAGCCCTATTCTTCTGTCATGGTGCCCGTGGGCCACTTGGGCCCTTGTGATTTCTCCCTTCTTCCTAGCAAAAGGCCTCACTTGGGACACTTAAAGGTGTTACCCATTCTAGAGCTATTTGTATCTTAATGGAATTCAGAACTTTAAACTGAAGCTACAACAGTAGAATTCATAGCAAGTCAGAGAGTGGAAAGGGCCTCTCTTGATTCAAGGAGTCAGGATAATTCTGGCCGGATGCAGACATGCTTGTTGTTAATCTTCCAGAACTGGATTTCAGTTCCAAAGTCAGGCTCAGTTTCCAAAGTCAGGGTCGGCGATGAGTCCTGATTAATGAGCTTCTTAGATGTGCGGAATCAATTAGATCAAAGAAAATTAATTGTCCAAGGAGTCTATTGATTCCAAGCTAGTCTTTGTTTTATTTTTACTAGCTGAACAAAATCATTATACCACTGCTAAGTAAATGAATACACAAACAAAAGTATTTTAATTTTCTGCTAAAATAAAAACTTAATGGTTCTACTCTAATTCCAAAAACAATGCTTCCTAAACCAAACAGAGGGTGTTGAGATTGAGAGAAAAAGAGAAAGTACCAGAACCTGAATACATTTTGCTCTCACATTAATTCATTGTTAGAGAAATTTCCCAATGTCTGCCTACCTCCCTCTCCCTAGGGGTTTCCTATGGGTCCTCATTTTCCCAAGACCTCCTAGCACCTGAGGTCCCACTGATCTCTCTTCCTCCCAGCAGTGTCTTTGGGACCTTGGGGGAGGGGTGGTGCCTTGCATCTTGCCTCCAGAAGCTAGTTGCCCTCATGTGGTTTGCATGTGTTCATAATGACATGCTCGGAGCGTGTCAGCCAGTACCATCTGGGGCGCCTCGTGCAATGTCTGGGAGCCCGTGACAACTCAATCTCAGGCCAGAGGATGGGGAAATATATGGGATGATTACAATTCCCTTTCAGGCAGAGAGACTCTCTGGCATTAGGATGTCCACATCTGCTAAACCCATTATAGTCTCTGTTCCTCATGAGTATTACAATAAGAATAGTCATCAATCTGGCTAAATCACGGCTCCTTTCTGGCCACTATTCTCTGGTCTGATCTAGTCTGTACCTAACCACATGTTAGGGTGCATCAGTCTCTAATGAGGGCTGCTGGCCAGCCTTCTGCCTGCTTATGTTGGAAAAGTTAAACCAGGCCACTTGGTACTGAATTAACAGTCCCTGAAAAGTCCGAGGCCTCATATCATCCTAGGGGCTAATTGCTGGGGAAAGGACCTGTATCCTGAATTCAACACATCTGGCTCCTAAGCACTTAATGTCTGTACCAGGACTTCTCAATCTTTAGAATGCATAAGAATTACCTGGAGAGTTGGTTAAAACACCATTCTGGAGCCCCATTCCCCATGAATTCCGATTCAGTGGGTCTGGGGAGGCACCTGGGAATCTGGTGACCACACTTTGAGTAGCACTGTTCTATCCACTTGCAATGAAAAGTGTAGTCCCCATACCACCAGCATTGCTATCACCTGGGAGCCTGTTAGAACTACAAGTACTGTGGTGCCACCCAGGTCCACTGAATCTGAACTTATTTTTTAATAAGGGCATTCTTTGCACCTTAAAGTTTGACATGCACTGGTCTATACCATTCATTTAGCGCTGAACACGGAGTGGCACATCATGAACTTGGAAAGATCCTTAGTTCAGATGCTCTAGGTCCTTGCCTTCAAAATGGTAGGTTATTAATTCTATATTGCTTTGATTTATCAACTTTCTATGGATATCTGTGCCTTTCACCTAAATTGTAATAACCTCAAAAAGCAGTGGCCTTGTCTTAAAATCCTTGCACAAAATATCCTGCATATAGTAGGCACGTATCAAGCATTTGTCGGTCAATTGGTTGATTGTGAAAATATTGCATAGCCATCTCATAAAAGGAAGGTATGGTCTCTGTTTCATTCATAAAGAAAGCTGTATCACCAGCTGTGATCTGTGTTTAGTTTTTCATGTAAATTTACAAAACAGAAAGCTGAAGAACAATCTCAGATTTAGTGTCTGAACTCTCACTGGCATAACACCCATGTTCTGAGGCTGTGTTTGTGGGGAAGGTAGCTACAGTAAATAAAGAGTTGGCTGGGAAGTCCTTGTTCCTCTCAATTCCAACTAGTATTGTATTTGAAAAGGTTTACTTCAAGGAATGATGTAAACTCTAAATCAGGAGAACTTTAAAAACAAACAAACAAACCAAACCCCACTTGAAAACAGTAACTGATTTTGTCATCAGTCATTTCAAACAGACTAGATTATCATTCTTTGGGCATTTTGAAAAAGGATGAAGGCCTCATCAAACCTTAATGCTTGCATCAGAAATACCTTCCAATGCTAGCTGGCTTGCTCTCACCCAAAGCTGGAGACTTGGCTCTTTCATGCCCCTGAGAGCTGGGAGGAACAGAAGATATATTCAACAACAAATATTTATTGGTTGCCTACTAGGATTCAGTGTGGTCCACAGGCCAGCAGTATCAGCATCACCTGGGAGCTTGTTGGAGATGTAGAATTTCAGTTCGCAGCCCAGACCTACTGAAACAGAATCTGCATCTCAATTATTTGTATGCACAATGAGGTGTGAGAAGAACTGGCACAGAAGACCTCTATAAGGACAGGATGCAACATTAAAGTCAAGACCTCAGTGATAAAAAGAAGGTACCTGCTATTTGGCTGGTCAGGGGCAGAGCCATCAAGCACAGGAGATACAGTTTATTGGCCCAAGACATGAGTGGGGAGAATAGAAAGAAGGCCAGTGTGGTTGGAGCATGGCAGGAGAGGGGCAGATGGTAAGAGCAGTGAAAACCATAAACAGGAGGCTGATCTAGCATTCAAGAAGGAGCCTATCCTTCCTTGAAACCACTGCTGGGGGCTCGGATATTTTTTTGAGAGCAGAACAAGACAACCGATAGTCTTCAGGCAGGGAAGAATCATGATCTGATTCAGATTTGGGACATGTTTTTGAGATAAAAATGCCCAGGCTTAGTTGGTGAATTGGATGTGGGGTAGGGCTTCAGCAAGTGGGGTATGAGGAGAGGAGAGAACTTGAGAATAATTCCTTGACTTTTGGAAGATTATGAAACAATGGGTAATAATTAGTCAAATCCATTTCCCCTGCCTTCACTGATCAAGTTCGTTTTAAGACTTGCCTGTCCTCCAAGAGGCAGGTGGCCTAAACAAGAAAATGTTTGCCTGAGTTGTTTTCCAGGAAGTGGAGTCAGCTGTGTCTGGTTGGAGCTGAGCTGGATAAGACTGGAGAGGACCACGACCCTCCAACTGGGCACGGGCGAGTGTCCGCTCCGTGACCTTCTGACGTCAGAAACTGAAAAGAGGCTGAAAACTCCACCTTCAGGGCGTGCTAAGCGCCTCCATTTAGAACGGGCAGAGGCCTGGAGCTTAGTTACACTGGAGCAGAATGATGATTATTGCACCTTTCCCCAAGGTCCCCACGCCTGAGACCCCACTGCTTCTTTATTCGTTATTCTATAAATACCCGTAGTCCCTTGCCTTTGCGGGGGCAGCTACGAATCTTGTTCTGCCGTCCTCTTGGTTGTCGCCTAAACCTCGGCATCTCAACGTCTTAGCTTGCTCTCCAGCAGACAGAACAAACCTGCTCACAGCACTACTTGCTAAGATGGGGAATACGGGAAGAAGAGGGTGTTGGGGGGAGGCAAGGGTGAGGGGTGGAGTGGAAAGTTAGACTTCAGATGTTATGAAGGCATCCACGTGGAGAGGGGGCTTGGCAGTTAGAGCAAATCTGAGGAGGAAGGCAGAGCAGGCCCGGAGGCGTGTTTGGAATCTCTAGACTCTCAGATGCCAGCCATACTGTCCTCAATTTTAAGTTGTAGGCAAAGGGCCCTTCGGCAGAATGTCAGAAAACAAGTTCTAGTGATGTTGAGTCATTTTCCATATTATCCTCAATATTCTGTGAGAATACGGAAGCTCCACCTTTTCAGAGAGCCATGGAACCAACAAACCCAGTGCTTGGGGGTCACTCAGAAGTAAACAGAGGTAGACTCTGAGCATGCAGTGTTCTGAAATCCTGTTTATCCTTCATTTATGTGTAACTCCCCTAAGTATGATTATTCACTCTCCCAGACCAAAGCAAATTAGAATTGTGACCTTGTTTAATTGTTTGCCTCTCCTGCTAGCATATGGCTGCTCCATGCGGACAGCCTCTTACCCACCCGCGGGCGTGTAGTGAACGCTCAAAAATAGTCCTTGAATAAGAGGATGGGAGTGGGGGAAGGTTTCTAGAGACAAATACAGCAAGACAGGGACACGTAAAGGTCTGACATCTAGGAAATCATTAGAAAAACTGGTAGCGCTCAATAAATCTAAGACCCCCAAGACACTGACCTAGGAATTTTCCCAGCGCAGCTCATAACTCACCAGGCCCTGACGTCATTGCTTTACCCGTCATGCAGTAAAATTATACGTGCTGACGAAGATGACACTGAGTCATCGAGAAGAAGCTGAAATATGTTCAGTCACTAGATTTAAAAAAAAAAAGGCAAGGCATATGAAATCTTTAAAGTCATTTTTTTTCAAAATAATGGTTAAGATGTATATTTTGGACCTGAAGTCTTAGGATAACCCAACAACACATATACATGGAAAACTTTAGCGCCGACTGATACTATCTGTATAAAAGAGACAAAACTGCACTGTTCTTCATAAACAATTACCTTCTGCAAACTCTAGTATTTAGTTTTGTGATGACTACATGGTTCTAATTACCTATAACATCACCGAAGATGAACAAGGCTTTTCTGGAAAAATTACAGACTCTTGTTTTGTGCTAAGGAGGGCATTTTCCTTCTGAACATAGTTACCACTGCAAGCAGAGGAAGGCTGGAGGTATCTGCATGAGAGTAAACAAAAGCAAACCACCACCTGGGGATAGATGAAGGGATAGAATCCATGTGTGTAATTACCACTTGGAAAGCCTGCTGGTTATTGACGAGGCTGAGACACCAGGAGCACAAGCTGTATTCCTGTAGGTCTCAGTGTGGAGCAAACCCACACGTGCCTTGTACGCCATGGGTGCCCAGTAAACAGGAGAGAACAGATAAAGATACATTTCTGTCCTACTTCCTTTGGAAGGGTGAGGAGTAGAGGTGGGGTCTCGGGCACCTTCAGTCCTGTGAGCTTTTTCATCTGTAAGGGATCCGAATGGCTATGTTAAGATGGCCATCTCTGAAGAAACTTACCTAAGACTTTGGCGTTGTGGAAGTGTTGGTGCTGAGTTTGGGATGGTGGTCTAATGTCAGGTTAGCACAAAAGAAACGAAGGTCCTCTTGAAAGATGTTTACTAAGTTCTTTTCCTCAATAGCATTAGGCACAGCACACACACACTTCTGAGGGCTGAGACCACGTTCTACTGCAGGAAATCTAGGCTGCATTTGGGGGCTGAAGGTGAGATATGTGTTTGAGAAGCAGCTGCTTATTTCTGTCGATCTGACCTCGTGACAGTAGTTGTGAGACAATCTGGAAATAAAAATGTTTGAGATTCAGGCCCATTGCGCAGCATGGGGATGTGTTTCCCCAACATCCCTGCCAGGCAGCATTAGGTACAAGCACCACCTAAAAAATGCATGTAATATGCAGTTCAGAATGACTACTTCCCTAGCCACAGTGACTCACTTAAATCAAAAATAGAATCTCGAGAAGAACTACATCTAGGGGGAAAAGATCTGTCAACTCCCAATAAAAGAGGCCCACTGGAGCATGAGCTATAATCATAATAAAAGGTAATGATAATCCCCAGTAAAACTTTATAGAGAACTTCTGTGCTAGCACAACGTTAAAGCACCTTAATGGACCATCTCCTCTAAACTCCACGGCCCCATGAGGAAGGTACTATTAGCTCTCCACTGGCAGCTGGGGAGACTGGGAGGCCAGGTGAAGGCTCCTGCGGCAGTTTAGGTGAGAGGATGGTAGCTAGCAGAGTGGGCGTTGAGGCTTAGAGAGACTGAGACTTTCCTAAGGTTGCAGGACAGCGGCTGGTAGAAGCGGCAAGTGCTACGACGGCCTCCCTGTGCGGAGCCTGGGCTGGGCTCATGGTGGGCTCCGTGATTGTATATTGAATGGGTCAGGTCCCCACCCCTCCCCCCAAGCCCATCCCTAAGCCCACTGAAGCTAAATAAAGAAATATGGAAGACAGGCAATTAACAGGGCAAAGAGAGCCTTTTCAATTCTTCTCGTAACAGCTGGGCCAAAATGTCAAGTTTTATACACATCAGAATATGGTGCTTTGAGTATTAAAATACCTCCAGATACACAGACATGTCTTTATGGCTACTCAGCGAATAGAAGTTTGATAAGAGAGAGCCACCACGCCCAGGAGGAAAAAAAAAAGTCTGAAACTCTAAACTTTTGTGAAATTGGCTCAGAGACAAATGTCAGCATTTTCACCTCTTTTCCCATATGGCAGGAGGCATTTCACACTACTTTCCATAATAAATCTGGTAAGTGATATGAGTACTCTGCATGCCAAGAGACATATAATATGTGTATCAAAATAGATGTCTAGGTTGGCTTGTGACATGAACCAGATTTCGGCAACTGAAGTGAACAAATCTGGCCTGGCTCTGGCTCACTGAATGGGTGCACAAGATCCAGGATCTCTTTCTGCTTATATTCTTTTTTCCTTAATTTTTTATTAATGTTTCTCTTAGGTTTGCTTATGCTCTAAAAACCTCTGACCATCTTGATAATTTCTTCTTATTAGCAACCCCTTCATCACTTACAGCCTTACTGGGCATTGTTTCCAGCTGATGGTAAGAGCAGGAAGACCCAGGAATTTACTCCATCCAATCAATATTTAGTGAGCTCCAGCTCTGTGCCAGGAATTGTTTTAGGTACTGGGGACACTGTTGTGGGCAAAAGAAAACTCCCTGCTCACACAGAAAGGCTGACAATAAACAAATGAACAAACTCATGCAATATGTCAAGTGATGATAAATAATATAAAGAAAACAGGGGCAGGATGGATAGGGAGTGACTGGGGGTATCAAAGGCCTCCATGACAAAAATGCCATTTTACCAGAGACTACAAGGAAATAAGGGAGCCATGCTAGTGAGAGAGCACAGCAAGTGCCAAGGCCCTGGGGTAGACTTGTTTATATTCAAGGACTTGTCAGGAAGCCAAGGAGGCCAGACCAGTAAGAGAGAAGGTCAGAGTTAGCTAGGCCTCGTGGGCCCAACTAAGGGCTTGGGATTTTACTGAGTGAGATGCGAAGCTATTGGTGGGTTTTGAACAGAAGAGGGACGCGGGCTGACTTACATTTTCAAAGTTTATTCTGGCTCCTGTTGGAGTATCTACTGATTTGGTTGGGGCAAGTGTGGAGGCGGGGAGGCTTTTACAAAAGTCAGCCTAACGACGACAGTGACGGGGGCTGTTTTGAAGGCAAAGACTACAGAGTCTGCTGATAGATAAGATGTTGAGTGTGAGGGAAATTAAGATAATTTCACCTTTTTATTTTGGGGGGAACTTTGGTTACAACTACAAACTTTGCAAATACAATGTATTGCCTACAACAAAAAGATGGTTATACCCCAGCTGACAACCCATTTTGTGTTGCATTTTGTGCACATTTCAATCCATCAACAGGGTGATTGGAGCCCAGAGTATGAAGCAACGGGGCTGTGCTGGTGCTGAGCTCTCATCACAGGTTGTTCTGGAGCATCCCTAGGAGGCCCGTCCCTTTTAAGTCTCCATAAAGTAATTATTAAAAATGAAAATGGTATAAAAAAAATGAAAATGGGTGGCTCTTCCCTGGAGAGCTTTTAAAGGGATGACTCTATGTTGAATGGTCCTGTTGTAACACTATCCCTATAGAAAAGTCAGGAAAGAGCAAGCCAATTTTCAAGTGAATTTACAAAATTGTCCATTTGGGTGTCAACCGGGCAAGCTAAGCTCTACGGATAAGCTGCCTTTGTTTCTCCAGGGAATGGCACTACTTTTCCATGTGTTAAACAATACACAGGCCGAAGGAAGAAGAGGTGAACACCTTTGCCAGTGCTTGTCTACACCTTAAGCCAGCTTAGAGGCTTGTTGTCCATTTTCACTCAAGCAAGTAGCCTGGAGCGCCTTAGAGGTGGGTCCTGTATGCTGCTAATCATTTAGACTAGACCAAGGTCGATTGTTCCAGCTGGCCTTGATTTTTTCCTCTGGGTGATTGCACACACGCCTCCCCTCTGGGCAATTACCATATGTTCCCAGGAGCAGAACTAAGCCATGGGAACGCAGAGTGAAGTGAGTAGCTCCTGGGGACCACCTCGCCTTTCCTTGCCACTGCTGACCTCTGCTGCTGCTGCGGACTAGAGCGCAAGGCTGCGGAAGGTCCGTTACCTGGCAGTTTCTAGCTCTCCCAGCTCCCAAGGAGAACTGTGAATAGAACCAGCATCCAGAGGTCCCCGGAACTGGATTTTTCTTCTCTCCCCAAGTGAAGCGATCAGAACAACACAGGCGGGGTGCAGAGGCAAGCTCTCCTCGGGGAGCCTATTATTTTGTCCTCGCACACCTCTCCCTTGATCCACTTCATGCTCTGTCTCAGAGAGTGCAGACATAAAGTGGTTGGAGTTTCAAAATGCCATGGGGCAAACTTGGGATCTGGACCACGATGTGGGAACGGGGGTTCCCTGGGATACACCATGTGCTGACTCAGGGTTGGTTCCACTTAACGTGTTCTAGAACCAGGTATAGTGGCTTGAGGAAGAGATGACAGTGGTTGAGTAGTTGGGGGAGGCCCAGGAGGAGGTGGCCGGGAATGGCTCACAAGGACTCTGACAGCGTGACTGCCCCTGAGGACCTTGACAAGACTACACGGATCTCGGGGGCCCACGTCCTTACTTGGGCAGGCACGAGAAAGATGCAAGGAAGTTCCATAACCTTTGGCCCAACATCCTAAGGGGACGCTCTAAGAACACCTAACCACCAGGTCATATGCTAATAATGCAACCCAAGTATCTGCCTCCCTGATAACTTCCAGGTCGTCTAGTTTTCTGAGGTCCTTAATGTTCAGATGCATTGGCTTGATCTTTCCGCACCTAACTTACTGTGGCAGCCCAGATCCACCCCGTAACCCCTTCCTTATTTTCTCCAGTATCCTTTCTAGAAGGGGGTTGGTCCTGAGCTAGTTCACACCATGCCCCGGTCCTTTGCTGTCTCCTGGCTCCCAGGCATCATTCTTGGCTCCTGAGGCTGCTGTCCTCACTTGGTACCACTTCTGCCAACTCTGGACCCATCTACTCTTCCTTCATCCCTCAAGACACCACTCACTAAGGTATCCTGAAAAGCAGACACTGCTAAAGTTCTGGGGGAGGGGGGGAAGAAGGGAATTACAATGCAGAAAAAAAAAGTCCAAGAAAAAAATGTCAAACCCAAGAGACCTCAAGCGAACCGCCCTGTTTTTCAGCTCAGCCTCCCTGTCCTAAAGCTTCTCTCTCCTGAGAACCTTCTTCTCCATTCTGCTTTGTCACTTGTTCTGGACTGCCTGAAAGAGCCGAGGTTCTGTTAGTGTAGTAAGAAAAACAATTAAGTCCTCTGGTTCAACTTGGACTAGACTCTAGCCCAGGGAGGCCAGGGGTACTCACTGCCTGTGACCACGAAAGCTCATTAAGGCCATGGTGGACATGGAATAAAGCGCCTGTCTTGCCGGACTCACAGCGTGTGCTCTGGACCACTACCCCATACTGCTTGCTTCCTTTCCCTCCCTCTCCAAGCTCAGCAGGGAAATGGAGAGACAACAAAAGAAAGCTGAGGAGGAAATTCTCTTCCCCCCAGGAGAAGCAAACATTTCATCCAAGGGGACACACCCCATGCCTGTACACAGTCATCAGGTCTCTGCCTGGACCTTTATTTGCCTCGACTCCAGCCGTGGTCAGACTCGGGGTTCAGACCGAGTCTGGCTCTGGTGTCTCTTGGATGAACTGCATGGAGCCCAATCGGCTCCAGCTGAGTCGTTGAAGTCCTAGCGTTGGCTGCAGCCCCTCCCTGGTTACCGGGGGCTGCCAACAGTGTCCTGCTGCTTCGTCCCCGGACTCTCTCTGTTCAGTTCCCATGCTCCAGCTCTAAGAGTTTGTAAATGTTTACCACACACAGACCGAGCAAATGTTTACAATGAACCTTTACACAGAGCCCAGAAAAGCTCCCTAATCCAGAAAAGTGTCCTAGCAAAAAACAAGCCCACTGAGTTCCAGGTGTGCCCAAGCTGCCTGCTGCCTGCACGTTGCATGGCTCCTTGCAAAGGCCAGGAGGTCCGGCTGCAGCAGACAAGTGTCCGTGCCTGTGGTCTCTGTGAGGCTTTCACAGTGAGGACCTTCATTCAGAGAGAGTACAGTAATCTTTCATGATTCCCATAAATCAGAAAATTGCATACGTCAAAGAGGGTTAGGTCACTCTGGGGGCTCCTGTCTGGATTTTAAGAAACAGGAAAAAAAAAAAAAAAAAAGGCATGTTCTGTACAGTGAAAGAAGCAGAGGAGTGGGGGGGAATGTTATGAATTGTGTTCTGAAAAATTCAGCTCAACAGTTCTAATAGGGCCAATATCTAGGCTACAATATTTGGCTGGATGTGTTATGCAATTCATCTTCAGCAGGCAGACACACACACATGATCTGACCCAGAGCCAATTAGTTTTTTTATGGAGTTAAATCAGTCTGTTTATAAGCTGAAGAGGTTTCAAAAAGGCTATTTAAGGAGGGGGCCATGACTTTTCCACTGATATGTTTGCCTTTCCATCATTCTGGGTTGCTTTTGTTTGATTGCGGTTTCTAAGTCTAAGAGTGGGCAGTAATGGGCAGGACGATCCCAGCTGTCTGAGTGCTTGGATCATTCATCCTTAAAATGGGGGTGACAGATTGGGAAACCCTAGGCTGGGCAAGGGTATGTGGGTTGGAGGCCCGAGTTAGCTGTGCAAGTACAACCAAATGTCACCTGGATGTGGGTTTTAATTAGTGGCAAGGGAAGAGAACTTCATTTCCCAGCATGTCTTGGATCCCTTTCCCATATTTCTCTCCCCATTGGATCTAGGTCTAGAGGAAGAGATGCTCCCAAATTACCTGATCCAACACCTGCCGTGACAGAGATGCTACAGTTACCTAGAGACCCGCTCCTTGGCCTCCCATGCCAGCTTTTCCAAAATTACTCATCCTTTCTTACTCCACTATCCAAATACATCTTCAGCAAACAAATATTAGTGACCCTAGGGAAGAACATCATAGTGTTCAGCTGAACGATCTGAGCGATCATTTGTTAAGTAAACCACTTTTTACAAAGCGGAAGGCAAGAGAAGTAGAAAGTTTGCCCAAGGCCATAAAAAGGGCATCCGAGTTAGGGCTAGAACTCCGCTCCCCATACTCCAGCCTCCCTTATGGTCTACCCAGGAGGGCACAGCCAACAGTGAGGCACTGGTTTGTGAGGGTGGGAAGTGGATATGGCAGGCTGAGCTCACCACCCCAGTGTTAAACCTCCTCTCTTCCTAGTCACCATTCCTAGGAGAGGAAGACCAAGATCACCTACCTACCCATCCTCAGTCAAAGACCAGATCACAGAGCTTCTCTCCCAGGAGAAGGCTGCTCCAGAAGCAGGAGTTTCTGGACTATTTCTCCCTGCTCACCTCTCCTCCTGGCTCCTGAATGGGTAACGATGCCCTCTCCTAGTGCTCAGTAACCAGAAATCACTTATGCCTCTACCAAAATGCCTGATTTGTATCCAGATTTTATCCTACCATCTAGCAGGATTCATCCAAATGCTTGTAAATTATAGGACTCAGGGAAGAAGTAACTGACAACTTTGCTGACCACAGGAAAAATAAGCCCCCTGCCCCCCATCACCTGCCCTCCTCCCAGGTACTTTCTCTAATTGCCATTACTGTGCTTTCCCAGTACCAGATCTGGTCCAGTACGCTCCCCCTTGCTCTCTGCTCAGGATCTCCACCAGACCGGGACCCACAAAACTTCCCCATTTGCCCCCTCAGAGTTACGTGACAAATTTACAAAGGGCAAAGAGCCGCGTTGTTTAGATACAATGTCTTACCTCCTGTTCTGCATTCCAAAATGCTGATTGCCAACAATAAATCTGAGCACTGATTCAAATCAACTTTTGTCACCCATTGTCTCGAATCTGCCACTAATTATCTGTGTGACCTTCAGCGACCTTAAATTATAACTTTCTCACCTACAAAATGGGGGTGATAATAAGAACTTATAGAGTGACGTTTATTGGGCCCTTCCTGGGTCTCTGGACAGTGGGGATCCCCAGTGAACAAGGTGAGATGCTTGCCTTCAGGAAGCTTGTCCAGAGGTCTCCGTACAGAATGTGGGACTCCACGTCAGAAAAGTTGCCCACTCTTGGACTAAACTAAGAGTCAGTACCCAAGAACTCTAGAATAGTATCTTTTTGGTTGGAAAGCTATGTGTAGAGTAAAAATCTATTTTATATTTTAGGTACAGAGAAAATTGAGAACTATTTGAAAAAACTTGCACTGTTTTCCAATGATAACTTAGCAAGTTAGGGCAAATGTAGCAAACTTTGAAAACTCTGTAATATCAGGATTTGGGGGTGAAATATTTCTTGTGTTAGACCACTGTACTTAAAACAAGAATATTGATTAGGAGACAAGAAGAAACAATCCCTAAACAGCATTCTCTGAGTCAGACAAAAGGAAAAACACTAATTAAGTTCTTGAAGCTCTGCATGTAGAGCCAGAGTTTCCATGTCACAAGTATTTTCTCTGCACTTGCCAAGGTACCTAAGACTGTGCCAACTGTTATAGGAAATAAAGGAAAATGCTACCCATGGCTTTACTATCACTGAGCAAGAATCCGGATGGGAGGTGAAGACATACACAGGAAATGATACAATTCATTGTGGCAGCACCAGAAGAATTAGGAAGTAATGAGGGCTCCATGTCAGGAAGGGGCTTCAGGAATGGCTATGGCCAAAGAAGTCAGCAATGGCTTAAAAGAGAAGCTGGGTCTATAGGATGGTGGATTATGGATGTTTGTACCACAAAGGGAAAGGAAGGGGAAGTAGATGGTGCCTGACCCGAGGAGGCCTGTACAACCTGGTGTCTGGCTGCCTCTGACCTCTTCCCCACCAATCTCTCCATTGCTTATCACAGGCCAGCCCCACCGGCCTATATACTTTCTCGCCCTCCCCAGACATTTGTCTCAGGGCCTTTGCACTTGCTGCTATCTCTTCCCAGATTATTCATTCCCAGTATGCACGAGGATATGCCCTCCCTTCCTTCAGGGACTTGTCTGAATGGCACCTTCAGAGAAGACTTCCCTGCCCTGTCCTACCTCCCCTCAGCTCTCCCTCTCCCCATTCCCTGCTTTAGTTTTCCCCGTAGCATTTGTCACCATCTGACATAGTCTATAGTTTATCTATTTTTTGTCATTGCCTATCTCTCCCTCCCAAAATGTGAGAGTAGAGAATTGTGTCCTCTGTGCTCACTGCTCCTAAGACACTGTGGGGCACACGGTAGTCTCTCCCTGAGTATCTGGGGACTGGATGAATGCTGCTCTCTATGGAGCTGGAACTAAACATCAGTCTTCTCCCCAAAGGTGTTCAACGGCAGCATCCCGGTGAATTTTTTCCATGGCAACAGAGCCTTGATTATCATAAAAGTCAACTGGAAAACATCATCTGCTTTGCCAGCATTTGCTCTACTTCCAAGCCTGCTAAACAGCATCTATTCCATCAATCAAGAAATATCCTTATTGGCAAAATTTCTGCAGAATAATCACTAAGTATGTCATCAGCTACATAAAAGCCTCTTATTCTCCAGTGATTCTGTAGAGTGTGTTTTGTCATTGTACAAGTGGCCTGCATTCCTAGGCAATTTGGTAAATAAGGCACTTTTTGGAGCCAACGTAGAGACTACTACCCCCTCGAAGAAAGTCCAACAACTTGCAATATCATGGTCAAGTAGCCCAGCTTTCACCAAGTTCCTTGCAGACTGGGTCCTCCATTCTGTGGTAAATGCTGTTCATCAGGGAACCAAATTTTCCTCGAGACTTCCCCAGCAAGCACAGATAGGGCTCTATGGGGTTCTTACAGCAGGGCAAGCATCTGCCTTAAAGGGTCAAAGAGTTTGGGCTGCAGGCACACAGGAGGTGCCAGACCAGTTCGGGGGCTGTCTGCTGACCCTGGTAGCATGTGTCACCAGGACCAGACTGTGTTAGGGGAGACCACTGGTTAGTATCTTCACGTGGAAACATGAGGATTCCCTGGGTGGTTGGCTTAAGCAAATCCAAGAAATTAAAGGGGGAGAAAAAGGATGCATTCTATGAAAGAGCGTAGAGTTTGTTTTATAGTTCTAGAAAGTACCATGACGTTTCCTCTTCCCCTCCCCGAGCGCTGCTCCTACCCCTTCCTTGGCCATCTAAAATCAGGAGAGACTTGCAGAGTTAGAAGAGCTTCAACCTCTCCCCCCAGGGGGTGAGGCAATTCTAGCTCAAAGGACTGTCTCCCCAGGAGTTAATTCTCTCCGAGCTCTATGCTAAATCTCCACTCCAGGGAGTAGTTTCAAAGGCAGTGTGAACCTTTCTCAGGGATTTATGTAAACCAGCTAGTGACCCAAGATTTCCTGACAAAAACTCCCATCCCCAGGCTCAGCTGTGCTCACAGAACTTTGCAATCTCATCTGCTCAGCAACAGCAAAGTCAAGGAACCCTAAAGGGGCTTTCTCAGCCAAGGGGAGCTGTTGGCCTCTTGTTGCTCTTTCTGGGCCCTGCCAAGAATGACATCATCTCTCTGGATCATTAGCAGGCCCTATCAGCAAACACTATCCCATCAGTCACATCAAAGCTGCCCCACATATGTTCATGCTGGTCAGGGAGCCAGTTTCTATCAGCTTCGTGCCCTGCTTTAAAAAATCCTGAGATGGTCTGATGAACTGAAAAAGCCACTGCTAGAATAAGTTTTTAAACACAGAGGGAAGATTCAGCAGGACACTATAATAACAGAGTATATGAATATAGAGTTTCAGATATACTGCTCCTCAAGGTATTCCTTCTGAAATTTTAAACATTATTTATGATAAACACCTGCATTAGCCCAACCAACCAGTAAGGTGAGATCCGCCACGAAGCTCATAAAGAAATGGATATTACCTCTCTTCTCTGGGTCAAATATCCCCACTTGTGGTGGGAATAGCCCAGAGAGTAAGGGGTTCACTGTGTGGTTTTTCTGGGGTAGAAAATAGCAGAAATGATGTACTGCTGGAAGACATTCTCTATCCTGTGGACACCCTGTAGATTTATCTGGGCTGATCGGTATTGGGGCCAAGATGGGCACTTCAGAGACTATTAGCCCAGAGAAGGACCCTAGAGATCACTCATCCCTACCTTCTCATCTGGAATTCAGTTCAGTTTAACTGCAAAAGGGGAGTCTGAGGCCTAGAGAAATTCAATGCCCGCTGGACATATAACTAGCTAACCAAAGGCCCTGACCTAGCATGAGGGGGTTACTAGCAAGATGAACGGTTCAGCTGGTAAAAAGAAAAGAGGCAAGGGGTGTGATTCATTATTTAATAATATAACCACCCAGGCTACCAGGTTACCAGGGAGCAGTGTTCCTGCCTCTAAGACATAACTGACCTCCTTCTGAATCCACGGGAACCTCTGCCATCTCCAAGTGCAACCAGACACACTGGGCTAGTGCTTGGCTTTCAAGAAGGGGCAGGTGTGCCGGGAACACAGCCAGGGCCTCGTCGTCACCCTGGTCTGCTTTCTCCTCCCACCTCCTGCCTTGGAGGGTCTGCTTCCCTCCTGCAGCCAAGCTCATTGTAGAGAACGCCAGGGGACAAAAAGGTCTTCTACCCCTGAGGTCAGTCTGTCTGTCAGTCCGCTGCTGAGGGCCTACTCTGTGCTGGGCTCTGGGGATTCTGTGTGTTTCGGCAAGGACAAAATGGAACCGCATTAAAACTGCATAAGCGACATCAATTTCCTGAACCTTAAACAGGAATGCATCTGACAGCATCACTAACCGTGAAAAACACAGTGGGTTTATTGATTTGTAGTGTTATAGTTTTTTTTTTTAATATTTATTTATTTGGTTGTGCTGGGTCTTAGTTGCAGCAGGCGGGCTCCTTAGTTGTGGCTTACTGGCTCCTTAGTTGTGGCATGCGAACTCTTAGTTGTGGTGTGAGGACTCTTAGTTGCAGCACGCATGTGGGATCTAGTTCCCCGACCAGGGATTGAACCCGGGCCCCCTGCATTGGGAGCACGGAGTCTTATCCACTGCGCCACCAGGGAAGTCCCTCTATTGGATTATTTTTATTTTTATTTTTTTTAACATCTTTATTGGAGTAATTGCTTTACAATGGTGTGTTAGTTTCTGCTGTATAACAAAGTGAATCAGCTATACATAATTAGTGTCATAGTTTTAAAAACACAGACGAGCTAAATGAATTTGAAGCTATACTTTCTGAAGCTTTTGAATTAGATAGAATATTGTGTTCATCCAGGACCTCCAAGACAGGACCAAACATGCCAGGATTTATGAGGGGGGAGCTGGAGACAGCTGGGAACACCGCTATCAGACGGTGAGGCAGGCCTGACCCTGAGGGCAGGAGAGGGGCAGGCAGGGGGCAGGTGGCGTAAGGAAGGTCTGGCAGGGAGGCCACAAGCCCCACTCCGGCTGCCACAGGAGTCAAACGACGCCAGGGAATGGGCACTGACAGGGGCGCCAGCGGGAAGCGTGGCCTCAGTGCAAAGGTGGGGCAGGACCTCAGAGGGCAGCAGCTGGGCCCCTGGTCAGTTACATTCCCTCTAGAGGGAGGTCAGTGAGGCACGTTCCCCTGGCCGCCACGAACACCAAATACAGTGGCTGCACTGAAGAGTAGTTGCCAGAACCCAGCCTGGAACCTGTTTTTGAGTTCTGCCTCTGCTTTTAGCAGTGCCAGCTCGGGCACAGTACTTAACTCTGTCATGACTCAGTTTCTTCAGTTCTAAAATTTGGATTCAAATGGTACTGAATTGAATTCTCACGGCCCTATAATTAATCGGCATAAAGCACTCGGAGCAATGCCACATTCAGAGCAGAAACGCTCAGGGAATGTTAGCTTTTCTTATTGGATTCCAGTTTAGTTGTTGTCTGTGATGGGTTGAATTGTGGCCCCCCCCTTACACACACCAAAAAGGTGTGTTGTAGCCTTAATCCCAGCACCTCAGAATATGACCCTATTTGGAGATAGTCCTTACAGAGGTCATCAAGTTAAAATGAGGTTTTGAGGGTGGGCCCTAGTCCAATACGACTGGTGTCCTTATAAAAAGGGGAAATCTGGACACAGGGACAGACACCCATAGAGGAAAGGCGATGTGAAGAAACACAGGAGGAAGCGTCCATCTAAGGCCAAGGAGAGTGACCTGGAACAGATGCCCCCTCACAGCCTTCAGAAGGAAACGAGCCCGTGGAGACCTAGATCTTGGACTTCTGGCCTCCAGAACTGCAAGACTGTTTCTGTTGTTGAAGCCACCCGATCTGTGGTACTTTGTTATGGCAGCGCTAGCAAACTAACACACAGTCCATTCTTACATTCTGAAACTAGCCCTTTCTGACAAAGTTTTGAGTGAGAACACCTGCCAAAAGTGGGTGCATCAGTCCCTGGCTTAAAGGGACTGCATCTCTTCCAGCATCTTTAGCTGGGTGAGCATTTCTGGGGTCAGACCCCATCAGGCAGCACCCACTTCCCTGCAGCCACACATGCCCCCGTGTGTGGGTCCCCGCCCCAAGGGACAGAACAGGTGCCTTGCTGTTATTTTCAACCACGTACAATTTAACCCGCACTGGCAGACTTGGAAACTGACATTTGCCCATAATTGCTGTGACGTGGCGCCAGCATTGCTAGCGAATGACAGTGCTGGGCTTTATCAGAATTGGATGCTCCAGGCAATGAGATTACAGAATTCAAGGTGAAGTTTGCTGTGATTTCACGAACTCAGCCCGAAAACGTGTGGCCAGATAAATTGGATTCATTCAAGAGATTTGGGGGCACTTTTAAAACCCAGCCAGAATCTAATTTCTCCATCTGAAATTCAGTATGATCTTATTTCTTGTGAACAGTTGTCTCAGCGAAGAGACTTGGGGTTGAGGAGGATAAAGAAAAAAAAAAAGTAACATTTCTCTGACGTTATCTGTGGTTGTCTAAGAGGCGGAGCAAGTTTAAAGAGCACTGATCCGAGTTTCAACCAATTTGATTCTTTGCATTATTGGAATCGGGTTCTCACTGTGCCTCCTATACTGTTTAAAATAAGGATGCTTTACTCCCCTGCGGTAGACTGGAGACACTCCTGAAGATGTCACAGCAGAGGTTAAGGCTGGAACCACCTCTGGGGACCGTGGCCCACCCCTCTGTTTGGCTGGACTGGATGTCTCCTGGGAGAATCTGTCCAATCCAAGAAGCTTGTGAGCAAAGGAATAGGTGGCCCTGATGTCACTTTACCCGTGGCAGCTCCTGCCCAGTCTCTTAAACTGATGAGTGCCTGTCACTCTGGATGAGTCATGGGGTAAGAAGCTAGTCCAAGTGGGGTGGCTTTTTTCGTTTCAAGAAGATTGATTTTTCAAAGGGTTTGCAGGAAGAACTGAATGCATGAGGTTGGAGGATATCCTGCAAACATCAGATATTTCCAGGATAAAAGAAAATGCCTACAGGAGCAGACCCTCTCAGTTAAGTAGGTCTGGCCACGGGAAGGTGAAGCTGTGGGCGCATAACTCTTCCTCCCTTCCCACCTTAACTGTGTCTCCTGGCTGGGCTTCCCCTTGATAAATTTATTACTTATTTTAGCATCTGAAGCCAGAGAGTGGATGAGTAAGATCAACCCCTGTGTCCTAACAGATTTAGAGCAAGAGGGTGTGGACGAGAAGAGAGTAAATCATTGGTTCTCAATGCTGGCTGAACTTTAGAATCACCTGGAGAGCATTTAAAAACCACCTTTCCCAGCTGGAGCTCCAGAAATTCTGATTGAAAAGGGCCGGCTGGGGCTCAGGCAATGGTAGCTTTGAAAAGCTCCCCAGGCTACTCCAGTGTGCAGCCTGGGTTGCAGACCCATGAAGTAGCTTCTCACCTGAAGCAATGAGGTAATGACCCAGAAAGACTGGATCTCCACCCCGCCCCTTGCAGCCCCAGCCCAGTTGGCCCTCACTGATGGAGAAGCTTCGAGAAATGAAGGGACCCAGCCTAGCTGAGGGAGTCCCTGAGGCTGCCAAGGGAGGGGCCCTTTAGTCCAGTCCTGGTACCACTGGAATCAGGAGGTCTGCAGGGACTCCCTCCAAGGGCAGGGATTGGGGTGAAAAGGGGAGTGTGGAACTTGTTATGCCAGAGAAGAGAGGCCCGATTGTTTCTGCCAAAAAAGAGGAAGGTCGAGGCAGATGTTACAGAGTTTGAACCTGAAGCCAGGAATCTGTGCAGCGGCAAGAGGGTGCCGTGCTGTGGACCTTACCTCACGTCCCAGCACCACTACTCAGTGAGGGGCAGGTCACAAGTCACAAGGGTACAGTAATGGTGGTCTTCTTTCCCACCTAAAGAAGAAACAGAAGGACGTTATTTCCCCCTTTGACGTGGATGTTTTTGCATATGGTTCTATAGGACATCAGTTGCAAGCTGTGTCGTTTCTCTCTTCTGGAAGTTGAGGGGCGTTTCTTTGTCATTGGCAATGCCCTTTCTGGGGACTGCCCCACCCAGCTGGGCTTACGCTCCCCATGCTTCGGTGTCTGCGAGGGCTGGCTCTGCTTGAAGCGTGGTCACCCAGGCTGAGAGAGGATAAGGGTGACGTTGATGGGTGCGGGGCCGGCTCAGTCATTCAGTGCACCATCTGAGTCTTGCCTCAGAGATGTGCTTTCTTCTGCTGACGTGAGATCTAGGTGTAACACACAAGCAGTTAATGCCTCAGATGTGAGAGGAGCCATCGGTGGAGGTCTGTGGACTGCAGCCTTGCCTTCTGTATTGCATTTAAGCCCCATCGTGGGAAAATAAAACCAGATTGGCTGTTAAGTGCTCAAAGAAGGATTCCCGAGGAAGCACCTAATCCCGCTGCTTTTGTCAGCCAGGCCTTTAATCCTTGTGCCTCTGAAGCCTTGTAAATGAGGGGAGAGAGTGTCCTCTGCTCCCTGGCTCCCACCTGGGATAGATTGGGAAGAGGCACTGCATTTTCTCACCTGCTTGTATTTTGCTTCTGGGGGTAGTTCCTTCTACCTTATCTGGATTGAATATTTCTTGAAGCTAGAAATGCTTTTGCCACCTGCCCTGTCAAGGCATTCTAACTCAGATGGAACCACCCCAGAGAACTGTGTAAATGCCTCCGCAGCCCTCTGTGTCACAGGGAGAGAGGCTGACCCCTCGCCGGAGCCCTCCAGTTCTCCCGGAGGGCATCCCTGGCCTCTTGTCCTCCATGTAGACTGTGACTTGAAAGAAGAGGCATTTCCTATAGCCGGTTGGAAGAGACACTCGGGAATAAATCAGAGCTCTGTAAGAGCAGGAGTGCAGCTTTGAAACTGCCAGTCGCTAATTTTCCGAAGGAGACAGAATTGGTTTGGCTAAGTTGTTGGGCTCCTATTGGCTGCACCCATCAGAGTGACCACAACTTCAGAGGGGAGAGACAAGCCATGGCAATGACAGCTCTGGAGAGGGTGTGGGCCAAGAGGGCGGAGCTAGAGGTAGAAAGCCACTCTCTCCTCTGTCCCTCCTTCCTGTTGTCAGAGAGGTTCAGGTCACACTCCGTCCAGCCACGTGGACCCACCCAGCCGGCCTTCCACTACTATTCTAAGCCCCCGAGTCAGCCCATAACCCACGTGGGCCACAAACAGTAGAAAAGGAATGACCTCTGGGGAAGTAGAAAGGGGTATGAAACCACAGGACTGTGCTTTGGGAAAGCAAAGTATTAGAATAAATCCTTAAGGATCTAATCTCATCCTCAGAAACAGTATTCCCAAACCATATAGGCCTCTGACAAGTGTTGGCTCCGTCCCCACTTATTAAAGCCGGCTGCTGGCCATATCATCAGGTTAAAGGCACAGCGAAGAGGTGCACTTGGAGATGGGCCACCAACAATTTCCTGACCGTGGAACCTCACGGAATTGGCTCCAGCCAGACCCTCCTGGGAGAGAGGGGGCTGCAGAAGTGCCATTAAGTAGCTCAACGCAGTTATGTTGGATGACAGGGAGGGCAGTGGGCCCAAGAGGGCTTGTTGGGACTTGAGCAGCAGGGACCCCAGTTATACAGACCAGAGTATGAACTGGTCCCACAGACTACGAAGTAGACTAACTCGGGCAATGACTTAATCTTCTACTCCCCATTTTCCTCATGCAAAATAGGAATAATAATGTTTCTATCTCATAGAGCTGCCATAAGAATTAGTGAAGTAATCTGTCTAAAGCACTTTGCCTAGATGTAGAAAGTGCTCAATAAATATTAGACATTAATATTATCAAGAATGAGGCACAGGTTGGAAAAGAAAATCTATACATTTCTAAACACCCAAATTAGCCCCTTTCCAAGTGATTACATACATGAAATACTGTACTATTACACATCTCCTTTTATAAAAATGTCCTAAAATATGCTCACCATGCCTGCACACTGGTCCCCACGTGCTTTCTTTCATACTCCCTGGTAAATGAGGTCTGGTTGCATGTTTTCAAAGCCGATTTTTGCTTTGAAATTATGCATTTAAGAGAACTATTGGTAAGGAACATTTTGGGTAGTTTGGATACCACGAGTCAGCAGAAATTTGAGTTCCCAGGATTATTGTCTTTTGTGTTGTTGAAAATTCGAGCAATTCATGAAAAAGTCTCTTTCAAGGTATATTCAGGTCTGGAGGGACTAAAGCATCAAGTGTATTCAGGTCTGGAGGGACTAAAGCATCAGGTATATTCAGGTCTGGAGGGACTAAAGCATAGTTTGTCTAAATGATATGTCTTTTAGGACATTCCTTAAATAATTTGCTTTGTTTGAGGCTCTTTTAACAAACCACATGTAATTACGTTCAAGTATTCAGCAAGTTAAGCCTCAAACTAGCAAATGCCAAGAAATTCGAGGTTCTGATTTCCACCCCAACTCTAATTCAGCAAACGGGCCTTTGTTCCTCCCCTAAAGCATGATGCCTTCAGAAAAGAATGCAAGCTGCAGTGTCCATGGCTTCTGGCTTCTCTCTGTAGCATTCCTTTCCATTATTTGGGCAGGTCTTTTGATATTAATCAATTCTAGTATTTATAAACAGTCCTGTCTAGGGGGAAAAGGCATATACATATTTTAAGACTGTCACTATGTGCTAATGATGGGGTGTCATGAGATTTTTGTTCAAAGTCTAAGGATGAGTCAGAAACGAAAAAGATTCTAAATCCCAGTCCTCAATGGTTTATTATTCCTTATTTTGACTAACTTGCTTCTAATGTGTATTCATGCCTCCTGCATGCAGAAATATTGCTCTTATTAATCGCGGACTAGATCTCCATTGAATTCAATATTCTTCTTTTAGACCATTGCGACCCCAGATGTGGTTTTCTTCCCCTTACAGTTGCTTAAATGATCACCAGTGTATAAGGCAAAAACTGAAAGAAATAAGGCCATGCCTACAGGAAATCAGACTTCACACAAGTGTGATGTGCAATTAAAGACAAAATGTGTAACTATTCTCTCCATGACCAGTCTCTACGCTGGATTCTCCTGAGCATTTGGTGCTCAGGGAGTAATGTGAATAGAAAAGCAAAGAATGGCTGGGAGAAAAGAGCTTCATCCATCCATTCAGCGAACAGTTAGTGATGTCTAGTCTGAACCAAGTACTCTTCCAGGCTCTGAGGATACAGACAATGTTTGCCCGCATGGAGCTCAGGGTGTAGTGTTGGGAAACAGACAATAATGTAGGTGTGTATGACGTTTGAAGGTAAAGTGTGTGTTATGGCAGGTGGACATGATATGGAAAAATAAAATACAATGAGGAAGACGGATAGCGGTTTCTGTGAGCACAGGACAGTTGACTACAATTTATAAAAAGGTGGTCAAGGTAGACCTACTAGTATTTGAGCAAAGGCCCGAAAGAACTGAATATATGATCCATGTGGATATCTGAAGAAAAAAGCTTTCACAGCAGCCATGGAAACTTGCAAAGAAGAGGCCAGCATGACTGCAGCTAGGGAGAGGGCAGAGTGGCAGCAGTTAAGGCCTGAGAGAAAGGAGGGGCAGTTTAAATCAGGCACCACAGGCCATTTGTAAGGACTTGGGCTTCTATTCCAAGTGAGATAGAGCCATTGCCGTGTTTTGAGCAGGGGTGCAGGACCCAACTTCTGCTTTAATTACATCCCCTTGGATGCTATGTTAAGAATGGGCAATATGGGGCAAAGGCAGAAGCGGGAAAACCATCTAGGAAGGCTCTTTAAAGACTTGGACCGGAGGTCTGAGAAGCAGCCAGATCGTGGATTATTTTAAAGGAAGAACTAATGGGACTTGCTAAAGGATTAGATGTAGGTTGTGAGAGAAAGACAAGAGACAAGAATAACTCTAAGACTTTTTGGCATAAGAACCAAAGGGTGGAACTGTCATTTTTTGAGAGGAAAGAAAGTGAGAAGGGGGTGAGGATTTGAAGATGGATGTGTTAAGTGTGAGATGCCTATTAGACATCCAAATGGAGATGTTGAGTAGGCAGTTGGAGAGATAAATCTGGGATTCAAGGGAAAAGTTGAAGCTTGAGACATATTTTTAGGTTTTTATCAGCATTTGGATGATATTTAGACCCATGAGACTGACTGAGATCACTCAGGTAGTGAACGTAGGTGGAAAAGAGAAGATGTCTGAGGACTGAGCCCTGTGGCACTTTTTAGCATTTGGAAGTATGTACACGATGCAACTCTGGACAATGGTGTTATTCGTGAATGTCTTGTCCTGCATAGTTCAGAAAACCCTCTTTTGTCAAATCAAGCAATTTAACATGGTCTTTCTCCAAATATTCTCAACTAGAGTGCTCCTGTAATAAAATAGTGCTTAACACTAAGATGACAATAACTCTAAAGTTTTCCATCTTGCTGGTACTGAAGGAGTCTTTAGTCACTGGCTTTCAGAAGCAAGTTTCAAAAGCTTCTTTGTCAATGACTAGGCTAGTGTTGCTTATCAAAGCAAAGACAGAGCTCTAAATGTCTTTTTCATTGTGTACATGATGGCAAGGGGACACTGTTACAAAACCAAGAGTGCAGATGCCAATCTTATGTTTCACTAAGAGATAGTGTATTAGCTATCTATAGCTGCCTAAAAAATTGCCCCCCAAACTTAGTTGCTTACAACAACTATTCATTATCTTACAGTTCCTGCAGGCCAGGAATTCAGGTACTTTTAGCTGGGTCTCACACAAGACTGCAATCAAGGTGTGGGTTGGGACTGTGGTCTCATCTAAAGGTTCAACGGGGGCATGATCTGCAACTGGTCAGAAGCCACCTCAGTTCCTTGCCGCATGGACCTCTCCAGCTTAATTGATTAGAGAAAGCCTCTGGGAAGAGCCAGAGAGAGAGTGCTAGCACGAGAGTAAGGGTGAGCAAGAAGGTAGTCACAGTCTTCTGTAAGCCAACCACAAAAATGACATCCCGTCACTTATACCGTATTCTATCAATCAGTCTCAAGTCAGTGGGCCCAGTCTATATTCAGACTACCAGGAGGCAGGAATCACTGGGGGCCATCCTAGAGCTTTGTCTACCACAGGTAGCATGGATAATTTTTAACACCAATGAATTTAGAGTTACACCATTCCTTTCAGTATGGTAGAAGCCGTTTGTCCTTTGAAATTGGTTATGATATCCCAACGTTTTTTAAACTGCAAGTTGCTACTATATATAAAATAGATAACTAATAAGGACCTACGGTAGAGCACAGGGAACTCTACTCAATACTTTGTAATGACCTATATGGGAAAAGAATCTAAAAAAGAGTGGAGATGTGGAGATGTATAACTGATTCACTTTGCTGTACAGCTGAAAGTAACACAGCACTGTAAATCAACTCTAAGCCAATAAAAATTAAAATAAATAAATAAACTGCAACTTGTAACTTCTTAGTCATGAAATAAATTTAGTAGTCATGATCAGCATTTTTAAAAAATAAAACAGAATGAAGCAGAAACTGTCAGAGTACACTGCAAGTAAAAAGGTTTAGAAGAGGTTCTAGGTTGTGATATAAATTATATCTCTTTTTAAGGGTCATGGTCAGAATTAGTGATTTCCATAATACTATTAAATATGAATGGGCCACCAAAACAGAATCTGGTAAAAACAGCCACCCCCAAAACTATACAAAGGAAAGAATGTCGGAATCAAAAAAGCCCCAATGTGCTCAGGTGAGCTAAATAAGCGTGAGCTTGCAGTTCATGCTTAGAGACCCCAGTTCCCTCCTGGGGTCTGTAAAGAAAAATCAATAAGAGACTGTAAAACCCTAAACAGACATGACAGATATGACATCTCGCCTCTGCAGAGGCAAAGCAGACACACCACAAACTCATGAACATACCCTATACAACCCTACACATCTTGAAAGTTCAAAGGCAAGAATTTTTCTGACCAAAAAACCAGCTGTGAGTGGCCTAAAAACAGTAGGCTTGCTCAAGACGGATGAGGCCAGTTTTCAGCTGAATCACTCCCTTCCCTCTCGAGGGAGGCAGCACCACTGACAGGCACGGTCTCCCTGCCACAGACAGAGCGCAGTCAGTGCTTTCCCAAGGCCTTGACAGGTTTGGAGACTGAGATCCAGCCGCTCTGCGCCTGCCTCCTCCCCATCTCCAGCCCCTGGCCCATCTAATCGTCCAGGCAGCTCAAACGTTAGCAGTGATTCCCAGCAGGGTAGAAAACAAAAGACTGTCCAGCTTAATTACCTCTTTCATCTGAAATGTCCCTTTTGAGATGAATGCTCAGATTCTGCCGTGGAAACAGCAAAGCGAAGTCTTCATCTCTCATCCATCCTTATCAGCCAGACAGCAAACAAGCCAAGTTTTGATTTGAGTCCAGATCTGAAAAATCTATCGTATGCTTGATGTTTCACATTTTCCACAGTGCTGCCCTGCAGATCTTCCTGGTTTCATGTGAGAGTGCTTCAGAGCAGAGCACATGAAACCAAAGCCAGGAACTGGGGAGACACGCTGAAAGTCAAGGCATCTTGGCAGTGTTGACTGGGTAGGAACGGAGGTTCAGTTAATGGCATGTGCAACCTATTAACATTGGGCTTTGAGGGAAAAGGCAAGGAGAAAGAAGAGACTGAGGAGGAAGGACTCACTCTGTGGTCTGAGTCTAAGCTTTAGGCTCCCCTAATTCCTAGAGATGAAAAGAGCGAAGCGTTTCGGAGGCTTTGCATAAAGTGAATTTGGAAGTATTTCTGCATTTTCATTTAGTATTTAATAACCATAGTCTGAACGATTTCATTTAAAGTTGGGTAATGGGCCAAAAGATTTGCTGTTCTACACATCCCACGTGTTATATAATCACAGCATAGGTGCCTGAATGTTTAACATTGTTTGCTGATATAGTACGTTATTAATTAGTTAATTCCAAAATAACTTTGACATTAAAGTGGAGGTAGTGCCTAGGTTTTAGACCAACTAGAAGTTGAGAAAAGAGTTATTCCTCCTTTTCTGAAAAATGAGTCACATTCCTGAAAGCTTTTTATGTGATAAAATCTGAGAGACATAGCAGGAGGCTTATTTTTTTGCCATGAAGTAAGATGAAAGGGCCAAGTCATTCTTAGATTTATAAATATCTCGAATAGTGTCTTCATAAATGGCTGTTTTTGATCTCATCAGAAGGGCCCCTTCTTAAAGCATTTATATTTAAATTAAGATTAGATTTAGATAAAGGGTATAGTTAGATTTAGATTAAGAAGCAGACTAAAAATAGCCTATTTAGCTCTATCAGTGAGGTATGCTTTGGGCTGCAATTAATAGCAAGACCAACTAATGCAGGCTTAAACAAGCAGGGATTTACCTTGCCTACCTTAGGATTTCTTATTATGTGATAATGTCCAGAGCTGGTCACTATGTTAAGAACCCAGGCTCTTTTTACCATCTGCTCCACTATCCTTAGAGCATTAGCTTATTGCCCCACTATTGCAAGATGTTTGCTACATCTCTACCCATCATGTCCACATTCAAGGCAAAAAAAAAAAAAAAGATGTTGCCATTAGAAACATTGGTCCCTTTTGTCAGGAATGCTAACAACCAACAAAAGGTCTTCTTGTATCTCATTCTCCCAGCTCAGCCTCAAAGCAAAGCCTAGCTTTGAGGCAGGCTGAGAAAGCAGGTAGATAGCTTTTCCATTCTTTAGCATGGAGATGGGTGGGAGAGAAGGGTCTTGGGACTGAGGTTGGGTCAACAGGGAATCCATTAACAGAAATGCCATTGACCCAAGCAAGAGCAGCAGTTAAGTCAGCTCTAGATGACAAGGCCTGCAACCTCACCTAGGACCTCTGCTACTGCCCACATGGAGGACAGAGATTTGCACCCACATAGGTAGAAATAGAAGTAGAAATCTGGACTGTTAAAGGTCAAAGGGGAAGTTCAGTACTATTTGTGGTTTTTGTATGGGACACTGTTATGTAGCCTAAAGTTGAAGACCCAATTTCATGGTTACAAATTGAAAGTTACATAAGTTATCAACCAAATAAAAAAGAAATCAAATGATGTTCATTATAATGATTATGTGCAGCAAATGAGATAAGCCTGTTTTCAATGAGAATTGGTTTAAGCCATGACATTTCTTATAATCATTTCTTACAGTTCCCATCTATGCACTCATTCATTCAAATATCAACTGGGTCATTTAATTATTCATCTAAATCATTCAATATATATTTGTTTGTGCTTTTTTCCAGGTGCTGGTCTAGGCACTGGGAATACAGGTGTGATGAGCAGCAGCGGGCAGTCCTTGCCCTCATGTTCAATCACAACCAGAATCGTTGATATAAAGTACAAGGTATTATGATATCAAGCCTTAGGAGAGGAGCAGGGGTAAGTCAGAAAAGTCTGCCTGAGAATGTCAGGTATCTTGAGTCCCGGGAGACGGCCAGGAGTTGGCCAGGCAAAGAGAGATGGAAAAAAAGCAGTCTCCAAAGGGGAACAGACTCTTTCAGAATCTGGAAAACAAGCAGGAGTGCAGCATGATTAAGATTTCAGAAGAGAGTTCCTGAAGAATGTTTCTTCAAGCTCATTTTGGGGAATGTTTATTTTTTTTTTACTACACCTAAACTATAATAAAAATGATTGAGAGTGTTAGCATGTCAAAAATATATATAAATATGATTATCACATTTTACATTCACATGGAAGTCTATCCCATTTACTGAAGATGAAAGCTCTTTCATTTCCAACAAAAGCTCTAACTATCAAAATGTGGTTCTCTAAGATTGACGTTATTTATGGTTTAAGCATGAAATGAAAATAAGTTAATGAGTAAATTAATCTCAGGAGGTTTACCTTGAACATACTGTAACGTATTCAATTCATTACAAAGATTCATTACAAAGTCAGTATGGTTCTTACAACCTAACAACTTGGGACATCCTGCTAGGGCCATAGTGGGAATCTCAGTAATTATAGTTACTTTTGACCATTAATGTTCATGCTGGTTCAATAGCCAACTAGAAACTTCAAAATCTAATAAATGAATGATAACATTGATTATGTGCTAAAAACATTCTAAAAGCCAGAGGACATGTGACTCTGAAGACTTGGATGGAAGGAAAGGAGTTTGGAGACTTAGAAAGGAGCTCAAAGTATTGGCTTAAGTACTAGAAGAACAGAGTTGAAGCAAGCAGCAAATACAGAAGTTATGTTTTAGGAAGTGGAAAGGGAGGAGACAAATGGGAAATCAGAACTGAATTGACAAGACCACAGAGGGAGGTGACGTGGGAGGACGCAGACATGGGGAGGCTGAAACCCAGCTGCTCTGGCCAGGGACTGTCTCCAGGCAGACAGAGAGAAATAAAAGCACTGAGAAAGGAGAGGAATTCTCACTGTGTGCCCAAGGGGAGCAAAGAGCAGGGTTAGGAGAATCTATACTACTCTCCTAAACACTAGTCTCTGTAGGGTTGGGCTCTTGGTTTGGTGACATATAAAGTCAATATTTCTGGAAGAACAGGGCTGTTGAATCTGCTCATGAATGGCCTTCTTGCCTAGAGCAGAACTGGCTTTTCAGAAGGCCAGGCTATGAATCTGGGCCGAAATCTGTTGCCACCAGCTGGCTTCATGCTACAGAGCTGAACCGCCAGGCCCCTGGCACTGCTGCCAACTAACTCCTTCAGACTCTAAGGAATGAAGCCAGCCCCACCTCAGACCTACTCCACTCCCTGCTCCCTAACAGAAGCTGACTGAGAAGTTGCCCTTTTCTGAGGGTTTATTTGAGACTTTAAAAGCATAATTTCAAAGTTTCAGCCAGGTCTTATGTATAAAACTGTACATGGTTAACAACAGGTCAATTTCTAATTTCCTGCAGTCTCGGAGAACACAACTTGGAAAGGAGAGTGCGGAAGGGATAAGAAATGAAATCTAATCCCTATACTCAGAGAGGTCATGCAAATTCTGGGACCATTAGGACGATATTTCCTCTTCTTAGGCTTTTAACCTCGAATGCCTTTAAGAATAAATATTTATTCTTGAAAGGCCTATGTGTGTGTTCGAACAATTACCAGCAAGACAATAAGAAAAATACGAGATGGATCTCTAACTCACATTGATGGGGATGCCTCCATGTGGACTGGATGAATCATTCCCGAGTGTGTCTCTGAGACTCAGAACACCAATGGAAGGAATCTGGAGAACCCAAGCCCACTCTGGTGATAGTGGTGGACTATCCCTCTGGAGTTCCCTTGTGTATCACTATGGACTGAATAACTCCAACTTAAGGAAATATACTATTAGAGAAAGAGAACTCAATCTCTTGAGTTTGAGTTCAAACTCAAAACAACTTCATGGGTAGAGTTGGAATTTCTCAAAAAGCGAATGAAGATTATAATGCAGATTTTATAAAGGAGGTTCTCAAAGAGATGAGGGAAGACATGAGGGCAGACACATGTGATCTACTCCCTGTTAACCCTTTGGAGACTTCCTTTGTAATCTGGGCTGAGTCAGGACCATAATGTAGTTTCAAATGACTTTCTTTATATATTGCCATTCCTTTTGGTTCTCTCAGTGTTTCACAAAATATGATGAATCCACACAAATGTGGATCATGCTTTTGCCAAGGGATGTAAGAGACAGGGCCTACCCTATGTTGCCTTCCCTCTCCATGCAGGCCGTTGTGGAGGTAGCAGAATTACAACATTGAAACCACAATCCATTATTGGACACCAAGATCCTCAGCAAGGGGAGCAGTGACCTTCAGGGGAGCTGGAAAAGACACACTTTATGGAGGAGCAGCTGGTTGTTTTGTGGACAATTTGGGAGCTGAACTGAGAGAACTTCCCTTTCTCAAGAATACCAGAGGGAGGCAATCCTTAAGGGAAAGAGAAAATTGATCCTCGGTGTGGCCTTCTTAAGACAAGGCCACCAATTTCTTGACATTCCTCCCATTGAGAAGTGGGGTTTATATCCTCTCCCCATGAATCTGAGTGGGCTTGTGCTGCTTTGACCAATGGAGTATGGTGGAAGGGATGTTACATGACTTCCAAGGTTAGGTCATGCAATGTCATGGGATTCTGCCTTGCTTGCTGGCTTACTCTTGGAATCCTGAGCCTTGCAGAGAGGCAAGCCTTGCATAAGTGCTCTGGATGACAGTCCCAGCTGAGCCCACCCTTCCAGTCATCCCAGCCCAGGCACCAGTCGTTTACATGAAATCTCCAGGTGATTCCTATCCCCAGCTGTGCTAATCAATCTCAGATGAGGCCCCAGATATTATAGAGCAGACACAAGCCATGCCCCACTGTCTCCTATCCAAATTCCTGCCCCACAGAATCTGAGCGTATCATAAAATGGGGGTTGCTGGATGCCACTGACTTTTGGGATGATTTGTGTGGTCGCAGTAAATAACCAGAACAGTTGGGTTACACACATGATTTAACTACCTGCCCTCCTCTAGTTTCCCAAGTTTTGCATTCTCTGCCCTATTAATTTTTTCAGGTCCTAGTCAACTATGCCTGTCCTGGCCATTGTCTCATGTAACAATCCTCTCAAAGGGCAATTTGACTGCATCAGTTTCCAGTGAAGTGTGTACTGTGCTAAAAGCATGTTAATAAAGTTTTGAGTCAGCCTGTTGAAAGGAGGAATTAGTGTATTGGTCACACCAAACCTCAGAAAGCCTGACATACCCACAATGTCCTTCTAATGGGTTACTTCAGCAAAAATCACCCCAAATGAGTTCCACTGTTTTAACCAATAGTAATAAATCAGGAACCTGACCTAAGAATAGCTAAGAGCAAACTTTAAATTGGCTGACAGTCTCTAAGCTAGACATGTCAAGAAGAAAGATGATGGCTAACTGGTCCAAGGAGATTCTCTGGGAACATCTAGACTCAAGAGAGAGAGAAAGAGAGAGAACACTTGGGAATTGACAGTAGTTGGTAAATATGTAAAGACACAGAGAAAACAATACATAGCAGCCCTGAGATATTAAGAACCATCCGAGATGGACACCAGAGTAAATGAAAGTCATGAGTAAGCAGAATCTGTAGGATAAAGAAAAGGGGAATCAGGTCAGGTGCTGGTGTCAGGAACAACGGAGCAAAGTAGGAAGATGGCACTAGGAACAAGTGAGTACTGATTTCAAAGGGTGTTGCAAGACACACAGGTCACTAGAGCTGCACTTTACCCAAGTCTTTATTCAGGGATATATCTCCGGAAAATAACGCTGTTCTCGTGGGAAGTGAATTTCCATTCCATCAGTTGGTGCCAGGATGTATTATGATGCCATTTCTAGGAGTCAGTTTAGGTGTAAAGCACACACTGTATATTTTTCCCACCCATTTTCCCATCTCATAAAGGGACACTATAGAATCTAGTATGGGTTTGATAAGATGCTGTAGGGGTCCCTCAGCAACCTCTCCTGCAGACACCATTGCCAGAGCTGAATTCCCACCAAGCTGCAAGTTCCCAGGAAGCAGCAGTAGCCACAAAGGCCTGACCTGGGAGATGCTCACACAGCAGATTCCTTCATCTTTCCCCATCTGGTTTCTGTAAACCCAGCATAGGACTATCACAAAGCGGCCAAGGAAGGGCCATGGAGGCCCCTGGACAACTCCCCAGACCCCGTCCTCTAAGATGGTCAGCAGCCCCAGCAGAACAGAGTTGGGAAAAGGCCACAGCTAGTCAATCCGACACAGCACCACCGGGAGAGTCCACTATGGAGAGACTTAAAAAGGGACGCCAAGTCATTTTGAGACTGTCTTTGCCCTGAACTGAGCTCGTGCTGACACCTCAGAATACAGACCAGCTCATCCCCAAAGATTTTCCCTGAACAGCGTCCCATGTAGCCCGTACCACAGCCTTGGTCTCCTCCAGCAGCTGTAGGATGAGTGCTCGTGGAGTCGAGGCTGGAGCAGGGCTGTCCACTTCCTGCCCTGAGGGCCACATCCCCCGGCGAGTGTCGGAGAGAGCCCAGGCCTTCCCCAGAGGATGCCGAAGGAAGAAACTCTGCCCATTAGCAGCCTCAGGGTAACTAACAGAGACACCGATTCTGCAGCACTGTACTGTGCCAACAGGGTAACTAACAGAGACACCGATTCCGCAGCACTGTACTGTGCCAACTTTCTGCTCACTGTGGACCCGGGCATAAAATAAACAATGGGGCCTCTTCGTAGAGACCTTGTTGTTTGGCAGCTGTACCTCCCTCCTAAAGGTAACCGGTCCCTCAGTCTGAGGACAACAAGGGTGTGTCTGAAAACGCTCAGCTAATGGATAAGAATGATTTGCCCAGACATGCTGTTAACCAATCTGGTGGCTTCATGTGAGTGAGAAGAAGGGGGCTCAGAGCAGAACCAGCGCTGCCAGGTGGATGCGTGGAAGTTTGGGAAACAGGAAGTAATCCGTGCCTGCCCATGTTTCCATGAAAAACACGATTTAGTAACAACAAACACGTGCCCCTGGAGATAAAGCAGGGCAGGGCCTGACTGTACATGTGCAATGCACAGGGTTATGGATGAGGAGGAGGAACCAAGGAAGGGCCAGTTAGTGTTTTGGGCAAACAGGGTGACTGGACAGGTGTGGTGCGTGTTGTGTACACACGGCAGTGGACGGGGCTGTGACGGCCTCCATCAGCTTCAGGCTTAGTAACTTGAGCTGTGCTTCCAGGACTGATTGGCGTTCGTTATTATATCCTTTGGCAACAGCGCTCCCTTTGTTAATGTCCCTGGAGGAAATAGGAACCCTCTCCTGGTTTTGACTGCTTTCACTGACCCTTTGCCCCAAGTCAGTCATGGCAAGGTGGTGTGTATCTCGGGTGCACTTTCGCAGTTGTGACCTGAAACTGAATGCTTAATCTTCGCGGAGCGCAGGAAGGAGACTCACGCTGCGGGTTGTAACCTGTCTCGGGAGGCCGAGCCTCAGATGTCGAGGGCTGGGGGATGGAGGCACATCCTCGCTGCTCTAAACAAATGGCTCCCGGTGCGTTTGTCCTCAGCATGCTCTGCTTAGACTTGTGAATGAAGCTCCACCCCTGCACTCCTCTGCAGGTTCCCTTTGCCACAGGATATCATCTGGCATACCCTTCCTCGGAGGACAAACCTACCTTACTAGGGTGAGAGGAATGTGGGGGGCTCACAATATAGTCATTACAACTTCTCAAAGAGCCCTTCCTAAAAGGAGAATTCTAGGTGGGAGGAGTTCGCTGTACCAATCTCCCCCAACTCCTGTTTACCTAGAGACTTCCTCCCAGGAGACTTCTGCTGTTAAACCATGGAGCTTTGTTCCCAAGAGGAAGCAGTGCTGGCAGAGGACCCCTTGCTCACGGTGACAGTCTTGGAGTCAGACCCCGCTTCCCTCTGCTGCTGCGTCTCCCTGCTCACTCGCAGGCCAGCAAGGGCCATCTCCCTTAAGCTTTGCATGTAAGGCCACAACGTGCACCTGTGCTCTCCAGGCTCTGCCCCCAGGATCCAGCCAGGACTGTCGCTGAGACAACTCTCTACGCTCAGGCACACCGCCCTGCCGTCCTCACCTCTCACACCCGGGGAACCCTCTCCACCACCTGCCCAGCCAGCCTCCTTCCTGAGCACCATCTCCTCGGGCCAGTGCATATGATTTTATCAGGCCATCTCTGACTCATTTCATTTTATTTTATTTTTTGGCCACGCCACGCGGCATTCAGGGTCTTAGTTCCCCTACTAGGGATTGAACCCGCGCCCTTTGCCGTGGAAACGCGGAGTCCTAACCGCTGGACTGCCAGGGAAGTCCCAATCTCTGACTCATTTTAAATTGTTATTTACGCCATGTGCATTTACAATTAACAGCAAAGGGGACTTCTTTGGGAGTTGTGGCAGCCACCCAAAGCAGATGTGTAAGACCTCAGGGAATAGACGCTTCCGGGCAGTTGACCTGCAAGAATTATAGTTTATGTTTAGGAAGAATGAAATGAGGGAAATGAAGTAGAGAAAATGAAACAGCGGGGGACAGAAGCATGAGAGTGGTTGTCACAGTATCAGGTCCCTACAACTCTCTGGCTTGAGAAAGGAAATGACTTAACTTGGATTTGCCTACATGATAGTGCACATAACATGGAAGTGCTGATAACTTCCTGTATATGGGATCATTTGATTCTCATTCTGGCCTAGCCTCCCCGGAGGGAACCCTGCCCTGACAGCCTGGCACCAACGCCCAGCCCCAAACAGGCTCCAAAACACAGCAGTAGACCTAAATGAGGCAGGGTCTCTCTCATCAGAGTAAACCCTGTATCAAAACCCCTCAAGATTTCCATGGTCAGGATACAACCCTGAGAGGGATCAAGATCAAATCCTGAATCCTCTCCCAGCATCCACACCCCAAATCATGTTCTTTTGTGCTAAGGGTTTTAAAAGCATACAGCTGAATTGCTCAGACCCATTTAAGCTGACGAGGGACGTGGGCTCAGTCCTAGGACAATAATTAACTGGACTCACTTCTTATAGTGCCAGCTTGCTCCAACCATAGAGAACATTGTCAATGTCCGGGGGGAACGAGCCTAACGGCCTTGAGGAAATAGCTGATAGTGCTGGCATCTACTGGAGCTGCCGCTGTGCCAGATATTTTATATGCATGGTCTCTAATGCTTCCAATGGCACTCTAAGGTTGGTGTGTCTATCTCAATTTTGCAGATAAAGAAACAGATTCCTATAGGACGAGTAACTTGTCCAAAGTCACACAGTAAGTTACGAGGTTAAGTTCCTGTCATAGGTTGAGATCTCCAGAAGCAGTGAGAAGATGCAGGTGAAAGTACTTTATTAGGAGCGATTCCTAGGCAAAGTGGTAATAGAGTAGAGAAGTGGGACCAGGAAGGAAAGTAGGCCAAGTAAAGGTGCGATGTCAAGGAAAGTCTCGAAAGTAAGCCCTGAAGACAATATTAGTCTCAGAGTTGATCCAATCAGGGGCAAGAGAGCTGGGGTATTTAAACCTCTGAACCAGTCAATTCTCCTAAGGATTGCCCCCCAGGGAGATGTAAATTCCCAGATATTTCCCCCCTCTGCTGGCAAATTGTTCCATTAGTCTGAGGGAAAGCAAAAGGGAAACAGGGATTGGCTGCTGGGAAGAAAGCAGACTGAGAGCCAGGTGCTTGCAAATGGTGGGGACCCAGAGATGGTGTGGTGCCCAGGCTTCTCCACTGGGACATACCCCTGCCACAGACACAGTCATAAAGCTATAGGCCTTCTGCATCCAGGGACTGCCCAGTTGGGCCTTGGCTGCAGCGCTGTAGGGGACCAGGCGGGGTGCTGGCAGAGAGGAGGAGAGGGGAGTCGGGGAGTCCATTTATCTTACGTCACACAGTCATAAAGAGCCTCAATTTTAAACTTTTGCTTCTAGCAAAGATAAAGTGAGAGAGCGGAAAGATATCATCATTTAATTTTAATTTCCCAGACCCAGACTGTCTCTAAGGCACTATAAATTAATATTTTCTACATTTCCTATAATTATCTTGTAATTAGCAACTTTATATTATGTGACACTTCCTTCCGTGATGGGACATTTTTGTCTCTTTTTAGAATGTAATCAATAGATTATGAATAGAATGTAGCAATGATTTAAATCATAGTAGTCATGACATTCTCATACGTCACGACATCCTTCTAATAGTCATGATTATCAATGTTTAAAGTTACATTGTTTTGCTATAAAACTTTTGATATTTCACATCAGTCAGATATTTTTAAACCATACTTTTGTCGTGTATAAAAATCAACAAAATGTGACGTTTCGTATTAAAAGCATCATTTTCTTCAACATAACTATAAAAAAAAAAGTCACAATTCTTGTTAGCCTGTTTCGGCATTTTTATTTAACATATTGGAAACCTTGATATAAGAGGGAGGCTGAGCCTCTCAAACCCTGAGTGAGCTGCCGAGGAAGCAGTGGTGACACACAGCCATGGTGACACACAGCCGTGGTGACACACAGCCGTGGTGCAGCCACCTTCCTGGACAGAGAAAAAAAGCCACCAAGATGTCAGGCTCAGAAGAAGGATGTCCCCCGTGTATGCAAATGACCACCGACCATACACTCCTCAGGAGCCAGACTGGAAGCGCGGGAAGGTACCACACGCTCAGGAGATGAAATGATAAAGCATCCTAAAGACCCATGGGCCATAGGGGACAGTTCCAGATGAGGCCAAAGGCCTTTGAACCTGGAGGGGCTGAGCCGGCAACCTGAGCTGCTGGAGGTTGGAAGCCAGCACGGAGCCCATCCTGCAGCAGCCTGGGAACCTCCAGCTTGGGACGCCCCAGCAGCATGGCCAGGGCTGTGGGCCTCACTCTTCACGCCCACCTCACGGGGAGCTGCCTCAGACCGCAGAGGCCGAGGGGGCCGGGCATTTTGAGGGGAACGCAAGAGTGCATTTGACACTGTTTACGGCAATGATCTGCAGACTTTTGCTGAATATCTGAATTGTCCAAAAAAGAAGTTTTTAACACATCCCTAATATCGGCAGAACAAGATCTTTTGACCTAGATCTTTCTGACACGGGCTGGCAAGGTGATGTATGTGCTATGGGACACATAACACATTATCAGATTAACTTAATTTCAATTTTATCCAGCACGAGCCACTATCCCCTAAGTGCCGAGCAGCGTGCTAGGTGCTGGGATCCAAAGATGAACGATCCCTATTCCCTGCCCTCCGGAAGGTTATGGTCCAGTGGGGTAAACAGTCCATACGTTTGAGGTAGAGGTGGGGGGCAGAGGGGTAGACCTAGAGGTTAACAATAGGTCACAGAGGACCCTCAGGCTAGAGGGAAGCTCAATTTGGCCAGCTTTATAAACAGATTACATAGAATTATCATCTCAACCACTTAATGTACTAAGGGAAGTGGAAATTCCTAACTCTAAAGGAAAGACCTTCTTCTAAGGTACAGTAGAAACGTACATTTAGACAAGAGGAAAAGGAGCTCTGGATGAGAGCTCAGGGGTGAGAGAACTTGTTGAAGGAAGCAGAACTGTGTACCAGTCTCCATACAGACCCAGCAGAGGCAAACTCTGAGCCCCAGTCTCCGGTGGCTGAAAACTGCTGTAAAGCTCGAGGGGCTGGAAGGCCGATACGGGGGCCAATGTGCATGCTTGTCCCTTGTATGTGAGCTCTGCCCTCGGATCTCAGAAGAGAACCTTCAGAACAGAGTAAATCACCAACTCTTTTCCCTTCTTGGTGAACTGATCTTCTATAAGGCTTTCTTCGTCCTTCCACCCCCACCCCCAACCCCTGCCCTCTCCATTCCCCTCACCCAAAGCTTGGAGTCCCCTGCCTGTACCCATCTCAGCCTCCTCCCCAATCCCTGCCTGACACGGAAACATTAGAAAAGCAGCAGAAGCAGCAGCGGCAAAGATGGCAGAAACCCCCCCAGCGAGGGGAGAGTGCTTCCAGTTTACTCTGGTGGTCCACTTTATCAGTCCCATCGCTTCTCCTCTGGGAATGCAGGACCTCAAATGTTAGTGACTCACCCAGCAGGCTTCGTATTGCTCAGCTACGAAGAGCTGGCAAGCAGTTCCAGTTCATTGCAGCTCTATTTACAATAGCCAGAACATGGAAGCAACCTAAGTGTCCATCAACAGATGAATGGATAAAGAAGATGTGGCACATATATACAATGGAATATTACTCAGCCATAATAAGAAACAAAATTGAGTTATTTGTAGTGAGGTGGATGGACCTAGAGACTGTCGTACAGAGTGAAGTAAGTCAGAAAGAGAAAAATAAATACCATATGCTAACATATATATATGGAATCTAAAAAAAAAAAAAGGGTTCTGAAGAACCTAGGCGCAGGACAGGAATAAAGACGCAGACATAGAGAATGGACTTGAGGACACGGGGAGGGGGAAGGGTAAGCTGGGACAAAGTGAGAGAGTGTCATGGACATATATACACTACCAAATCTAAAATAGATAGCTAGTGGGAAGCAGCCGCAGAGCACAGGGAGATCAGCTCGGTGCTTTGTGACCACCTAGAGGGGTGGGATAGGGAGGGTGGGAGGGAGACGCAAGAGGGAGGAGCTATGGGGATATATGTATATGTATAGCTGATTCACTGTTATAAAGCAGAAACTAACACACCATTGTAAAGCAATTATACTCCAATAAAGATGTTCAAAAATTTTTAACAAAAGGAAGCCGTACCTTTGCTCACTTTATTTTTCAAAATCCTCTCTCATTCAGATTGTCCTCTCAATTCCCCTGAAATAGTGACCTTTATTGTCCTGTTAACATATTCGCCTCACAGAAAGCAAAGAAGTGCTGATTATGGCCCTCCTCTGACTGTGGCGAGAGCAGTGATTCAAGGTTGCCCTATGGATGAATGCTCTCCGAGTGGAGTTTCGTCAGTCATCTCGTCAGAATGATTTGGGGTGTGAACGTATTCAGATTCCTGCTCCCCCATTCCCTCGTGGGGGAGTAGGGGAAGGAGGGCGATTCTGTTTCAGTAAGTCCAGGCAGGTGCTTAGGAATTTGTATTTCTCCAAGTGTTCCTGGCAATTCTGCTATGTAGTCACACCGGGGACTCATCGCTCCAGAGCATATAATTAGCTTTCCTTCCCATTTCAGACACGAGCTGGTTTTCTTAAAACTTGTGGACTCTCAGACTCTCTGAAAGCCCTGTTCTCCCTCCGAAGGGAGTGACGCGTTGAGATGTCTCCCCCGCTCGGCGGCACACATTCCACCTCTCCGTCCCTGTTCACAGCCAAGGACAGGGCTCATCGCCCAGCTGGGGGGCAAGTTCTGTCAGCCCGACAGCTCTGCAGTCACCTTTGTAAAAGTCATCATCAAAATGTGCAGAAATGACCGTTTGGAGTCGCTATCCTGTTTCTCTGCGATGTGACACTCGTCCAAAGGGGTCATGTGTGGAGGAAACGTGCCCCTTTGACAGAGGTGTTATTTCAGTGGGTCTCCTCTTTCAAAGCGTTCCCCCTTTATCTGCACTATCAAATTGTTCCCGGTTCCATAAAAGCAGGGCAGCTATTGTGATGGAAATGTATATACACTGCGTAAATGCTGAGCTTGTTCACTGTTTGAAAGAAGCTGCTGGAAACTGACTAGATCAGGTGTGTCCTGGGCCTTCATCCAGGCGGCCAATTCAAAGCCTGGTCCTGAAGAGAATCCCTCCTCCCTCTTCCTTATTCAGGTTACAAAGGCCACCGAGGAGGAAGCCTGAGCCTAGAACCAGCTGAGCCCAGAGCGAGTCTTCCCTCACCCTCTCAGAGTCCTGAGCGGGTGGTGCTTGGTGGTGAGGGCCTGGGTTTGGGGGCAATAATCTCACTCTTCATCACCTGGGAAAATTCACTGATCCTTTTTCAAGTACAGCAACACTTTTTTGGTATTTACTTTTCCCACCCCATAGGTGGATTTCTGCTACCGTGTACCAGATTTCATAAGAGATTAAGAACTACTCCTGACACACTCCAGAGTGAATACCTAAGGTCTGGTCTGTGGGCAGCAACCCATGAGTCATTCTTGATTGAGAATGTTTCTGAGTGGGCACCACAGGAGGAGAGAAAAGAGAGTATTTCTAAATTTGGCAAGGGCTTAAAGTCGCAGTGGGAATAGAAGTGTTAATGCCTGAAGCACAAGTCTTACAAACATATTAAAGACAATCATAAACACAATCACAGCTTCAAGGGATTTTTAACTAATGTGTCCCTGTTGCCAAAACTTAAAATTAGATGTATTGACCCAAGAATAAACCACACTGCCCAGTATCTTGCCCAGAGCAAGGTGGAGACATCCATTTCTCTCATAAAATATGAGTGGGGAAAAAAAAATAAATGAGAGGACTAGAAATTGGGAGATGAGTTCACATCCCAATTCCATCATCAGATGTGTTTCTGCCCATGTACCTCAACCCCACATGTATTTCTGAATGAATGGTAACAGTGAACGAAGGCAGATCAGAAGGGAGTTTAGGGATAACTTCACCAAGTCCCACATTTGATAGATAAAGAAGCCAACCACTCCAGAAGTTAACTGTTATGACCAAGGGAACCCAGCAATATTTAACATAGCCTGGGCCAAATCCCATGCTTTCTGATTTCTAATCAGTGCTCTTTCCCATGGTGGCCTCAGTTTTATCACTCAACGCTTGAGGACATGAATGCTTATCCTACCTACCTCATAAAAGTCTTAGAAAAATCAACGGAGACAATATGTGGGTTGGATTGAATTATCTCTAAGGTAAAGTGGTATTTAAAGACTGTATATTGGCTCTTTTCCTGTTTTCCTTATCATAATGAATGGCCCCACCACCCATTCTGTTACACAAGATGAAAGCCTTGATACTTCCCTTTCTCATGCCCTCAAATCCAATCCATCACTATATCCTATTGAATTTCCTTTAAAGGCATCTTGAGTCCCCTTCCTCATACCATACACAAAAAATTAACTCAAAATGGATCACAGACCTAAATTTAAAAGCGAAAACTATAAAACTCTTAGAAGGAAATATTGGAGATCTCTGTGACCTTGGGTTAGGCAAAGCCTTCTTAGATATGATAGCAAAAGCACCAGTGACAAAAAGAAAAATTAGATAAATTGTACTACATTGAAATTTAAGACTTTTGTGCTTCAAGAGATACCATCATGAAAATTAAGAGAACGCCACTGAATGGGAGAAAATATTTGCAAATCATATACTTAATAATGGGCTTGTGTCTAGAATATATTAAAACCTCTTATAATTCACTAATAAAAATACAAATAACCCAATTTTAAAATGGGTTATGAGTAAGGATCAGTCCAGGCAAAGTATAAATAAGTCATCAAACTATGAGATTCCTGGAATAAAAATGCTCTAGGAATTCAGAGAAAGGAACAACGCATGCAGGCTGGAGGAACAGAGTTTGAGCTCTGTCCTTTGGGGGATTATTAAAAACATGATCTCCAAGTTTTAGGACCTGTGTGTCCAGTAAAAATAACAACCAGTGAGTAAGGTTTGAAGAGAGAATGATCTGGAATTCTGGGCACAGGCGTCTGTTGGAGGAATAGTTCCTACGGAGGCCTTTGGGGCAGCACAGAGCAAGGAACAGAGGGAGACTAGGAGACAGAGAGAGAAGGTTGCAGAAGCCAGATTGATTAGGGTTTTTAGGTCAATATACTGGCTTTTTTTTTTTTTTTTTACTCTAAGTGAGATGGGGAGTCAGTAGATGATTCCAAACAGAGTGCAGTGCTCTGGCTTCAGTTGACGTCAAGGGCAGAAGCAAGGATATCAGTTAGGAGATTATATACCATAACTCAGCTGAGAGATAATGATGACTTGGATCAGAGAATAATAGTGGAAGTGGTGAGAAGTGGTCAGATTTCAGAACAGTTTGGAGGTACAGCCCAATGTATCAATAGTTACCCCAGAGGACATGGCAAAAGTAGGCCGATTTTCAAGGACTGTGACCAGCATTTGAAAATGCCTCCAGGGCAGGATTTTTCAGAGCTTGGGAAGTGGGAGTTTGGGAAGGATTAGCTCCCGTGACTCCAGCCATAACCCCACAGCGATTCCCAGAAGACGCCAGGTCAGACCATCTTCATTTCATCCCCAGGCTGCTCATTATGGTCCTTTCGGCTTTCTCTTTTTTTTTTTTTTAATTTTTATTTATTTATTTATTTATTTATTTATTTATTTATTTATTTATTATTTTTGGCTGTGTTGGGTCTTCGTTTCTGTGCAAGGGCTTTCTTTAGTTGCGGCGAGTGGGGGCCACTCTTCATCGCGGTGCACGGGCCTCTCACTGTCGCGGCCTCTCTTGCTGCGGAGCACAGGCTCCAGACGTGCAGGCTCAGTAGTTGTGGCTCACAGGTCTAGTTGCTCCGCGGCATGTGGGATCTTCCCAGACCAGGGCTCGAACCCGTGTCCCCTGCATTGGCAGGCAGACTCTCAACCACTGCGCCACCAGGGAAGCCCACGGCTTTCACTTTATCTGATCTGTCCAAGCTACGCACAGACAAGCACCCATCCTAAGGCTATTCCTCATCCTTTACATGGTCATCCTATCTAACATGGTAAAGAGATTAGTATACACAGTAATTTGCTTCATGATTTAAGATGCTGAACTACTCCTAGATTGAAGAGCAAACTGTTTAACTGTGGGAGAGCTATCAAAGGCCAGATCCAGAAAGCCCACTACCAACTCAGCTGGGTTTTAAAAAACACCTATTGTTTTATAATAAGTACCTTCGGAACTTTAAAATCACACCGCATTTTCACTTCTTATAGTTCATAAACCATGTCCCATGCATCAACCCAGATCCAAAGGTTGGCCTGATAAACCCAGATGCTAATTTTTTTCCAAGAGAAAGGAACAAACCTTTGCAGATTCGTGCCACACTCTTTTATGATACCTTATTACTCTTCCTTTTGAGAAGAAAGCTCAGATTCAGAGAGGTTAACTAACACGCCAAAGGTTACACAGCAAAGAAGTGGCAGAATCGGGAATAATAGAATCAGTAGCTCTGCTCCATCACACATCCCAGATCTGTACAACATTCCTCTGCTCCTCAGAACCCATCAGCCCTTTAGCTCTCCTGGTGTGGTCAAAGGAGGTTCCTCTGGAGCAATCATATGTGGATTCAGAAAAAGCAGGTTCCTCCTAAACCCTTTGGGATATGAGACATGTGACCCCAAAGAATGAGTCATGACTTGCCTTTATTTTTTTGGTCCTGCTTGGATTTTAAATATTTGAGATGTTTTGATCCACAACTTCAAAGTTCCTAGAGCAGGGCATGTGGAGCCTGGCACAATCTTCAGCAGCAAAGACATGATCAACTACCGATTTCCATTTCCAACAAACAAACTTGTGCTTAATAATAAGGCACAGTCTTGTTGGGGTGGGCGCGGGGGAGGGGGGGGGTTCTGATTTCATCCCCATTTTACAGATGGGGAAAATGAGATTCAGAGAGGTTAATTCACCCCAAACTCACACAACTAGTAATAATAGCAGGGCCTTTGCTTCGTGCAACAGCACAGGATTATTCCCATCGCTTCTATGAATAACAAATAGTCAGTGTGCTTATCTAGAGCTTCCTGCGAAGGAGACTTATGTTAAGTAATTCAGCCCTCACAAAAACCCCATGAGCGGGGTACTAGTCTTACCATCCCCATTTTACACATGAGGAGACTGAGGCATCGTGGTATTAAGTAGCTTGTTCAAGGTCACAGACCTGGTAGGAGGCAGGTTCAGGATTCACATCCAGACAACCTGGGTCCACCGACCATATGCCATTAACCACTCCGTCATGATCCTCTCTCTCTGTCTCTTTGTCTCTCCTTCTCTCTCGCACACTCACACTCACCTGCTGTGTATTAAAATTTCCTCCATCACCTACCTTTACAAGTGGCCCTGCCAGTGGAGGAAGAAAAAAGCAAAGATCTGTAGATGTGGTTGGTTTGCAGCTGCCAAAGGGGCAGGTTGGTCGGCAAGCAGTGAATAGAGTGCACAGTCTGGGGGGTCCTGGCATTGTCCAAAGCCGGGCAACAGGGCATATTCTCCAGAGGGGTGTGAGGGTGAATGTGCGTGCGTGTGCGTGCGGGGGTCACAGCAGGGACTATGGCACCAGAGTAGTGAGTAACGCATAAGGAAATGGAGCCACACATATCAAAGGCAAGAAATGTGTGCACAGTGATTAGGAAAACACAGTCATTCTGACTTGGGGACGGAGATTGCGGTTCTCTTTCATGTGGAGCCAAAAAAACCTTAAACTTATATTGACTGTGTCTGAGAAAGCCCCAGCCACAGGGACACAGGTGAGCGTGACCACAGCAGGAAGTGCTATACTTCTAGCCGCAGAGCTGCATCTACACCCCGATGATAATTGAAGGACCTCAGTTATTAGCTGGGACCCGCACCCTCGGCCTGCTGCCCCCTCGGGTGCCCCTGTGTCCACACAAAGCCTGATGAATCCTATCGGGCAACTCACTTGGAAAGATCCCAAGGCTTCCTTAAAGAGCCAGGGAGACCTTCCATTCTGGACCATCTGTCCCGGCACAGAAATGCTGGGGCAGTGGGAAGTGGTCCTAGGAATGGCTACTGGTTAGGACAAAAGAACAAAAGAAACACAGAAGGAAGAGGAAACAAGCATAAAAAACACCTCCCAAAATGCAAACCTTGCACAGTGCTTCTGACCCAGGGGTCCCAGTCACACACTGTTTTTAGTGATTTGAGTTACAGCAGGAGGCAGGGTGGGAGTTCTAAGAATGGAGCATTAGGAGCACCCGTGAGGAGAGAACTGGTAAAGAATATACTCAGCTATAAGCGGTTTTGATCTCCTCCCAACCCCTCCCCACTCCCCACTCTAAACAGAAGAAATTCATGAATCTCGAGCTGGGCTGCTGTTACCTGCCTGGGACTGTTCACAGAGTTAATGGAGTTTTAAGGGGGCAGAATGAGATAGAACTGGAGTGTAATGAGAAGCTGAGATTCTCATCGGACAGGACAGAAAGGGACTGAAGGAGAAAGGGACAGTTCTGCTAAGGAGCTAAGGAGCGGGGAGGGGGAGGAAGGAGGGTGGGAATCACACCCTGGAAGCTGAGTTGAGGAGTCTGCATGTAGTGAGTGGAAGGGAGGAAGGGCAGGACTTTGGAAGCAGGAAGGGGAGGTGGGACGTGAGGAGAGTGGAGTGGGGAGGGAGACCCAGAGAGAAATTATGCTCTGGTGATGAATTGAATATCCTTCTCATAGTTTTTTGTTTGTTTGATTTGTTTCATTGTTTAAAACCTCAGTAAACAGTTAAATCCTTTTTCTTTTTTAAAAAATTTATTTCATTTATTTTTGGCTGCATTGGGTCTTCGTTGCCGCACGCGGGCTTCTCATAGCGGTGGCTTCTCTTGTTGTGGAGCACGGGCTCTAGGCGCCCGGGCTTCAGTAGTTGTGGCACGCAGGCTCAGTAGTTCTGGCTCACGGGCTTAGTTGCTCCGCAGCATGTGGGATCTTCCCGGACCAGGGCTCGAACCTGTGTCCCCTGCATTGGCAGGAGGATTCTTAACCACTGCGCCACCAGGGAAGTACTTAAATCATTTTTCAATTAATTTGCAGATTGGGTGGATGTCTTCAAATGAGGGAGTGAGTTCAGATGAGTGACAAGGCAATTTTATTAAGGTTTCATTCCGTTTCAAACTCCACGGGCTTCCTTGGGGTGTCCGGATAGACAGGGAGCAGGGCAAGGCTAGCAGACGGAGTCTGGGTCCTTCTTGATCTCAGCCAGAATCACTACACTCCATTTAAAAAAAATCAATTTCATCAATAACAATGATTTAGTCTGTGTCCCTTACCCTATCGAGAGATAAACTGAGCCCTGGAGGCTGTGATTCACCCAAGCTCGAGCCGCTTAGTTCTCGAGGCAGCACCAGCCCTAGGTACACGTTCCTGCCTCTGGACACACACATATTTCCGATCCATCCTATGCTCTGCTGCCTATCTGGGAGTGGGCAGTTCAGGCTCTCACTGGGAATGTGAGGGGAAAAAATTAAAACCTAGAGTAAAACTATTCCACAACTACTACATCTAATATATACGAACGCCACCATACAAAATGGAACGCGAGCTACTAGAAAGAAAAAGTGCACCGAAATCCAGCACACTTATTTTTACTCCCAGAGCAATAAAATTTGAGTCTATATATTTGTTTACTTAATTCTAAACTCAACCATGATCTTCTTCAGACAATTCCCTACTTAGTCCAGTGACAACCTGGAAGTAAATGGCATCTTTCCTTGACTCCCTGGCTGAGAGCTCAGCTTTACAACCAGCCCCAGCAGCTCCTTAAAGACACCTGCTCTTTCCTTCCTAACGTCTCAGATCCAGCAGCTGCTATCAACCAAATGCCATGGAAGCTCCTTTCCTTATTTAATAAAAACAGAGAGTTATGACTCTGAGAGGTGACCTGACCAGCCCCAGGCTTATTAATCTCTGACTCCTATTTCTCACCTGTTCTCTTCTTTTTATGGAAAGGTATGTGCTGAGGCGTCTCTGCTCCCCAGCTGTTTCTAATTATCTTCAAAGACTCACTCAGAGTCAATGATTCAGCACGACTCAGGAATCTGATTTTGTAAAAAGGTGAGATTGTTTGGAAACACCACCAGCCTACGCTAAACAAAACTGCAGCATTTAACGTTAATTAAAAGTTAAGGAGAAGCAACAATGAAACAGCTTTCTTCACACTAAAAAAAAAAAATCCAAAATATGCAGGCAACTCAAACCAAATCTGAAATGTATCAATTTAATTTCAACCAGCATCAATCAGTAGGTTGAAAGAATTATGTCCAATTTAAAAATACCCATTTGACCGATCCAAAAAGATCAGGTTTGACTCTCATCTTTGGGCACCTTGTACCTTACTTTCCCTCCTAGCACCATGGCTGGGGGTAGCCTTTTTCTCTTTACATTCTACGTGGGCCAGTCTAACCCCCTACCCCACGTCCTGTGCCGGGGACTGGAGGTTCCCATGTGATTCTGACTCACCTGCACTAAGCTCGCAATCAAGGAGGGAAATAGAGCCATGGCACCTAAACAGAATAGAAATACAATCACAGCATATTGAAGTGTGCTCAACTGTGACAGCAAAGATGAGGAAGTAATTTATTCTCCCTAGAGGCATCGTGAAGATTCTCTGCCCTCCTTAGAGGACTGGGTTTTCTATGAGTGGTAGGATTCTCTGGGGACTTGGGGCAGAAGGAACAACATGTATAAAGACATAAGCTTATGAGAACACAAGATCCAGCTCAGAGAAGGCTGAGATTCTCTTCTGCTGCGGCAACACTGGGCAGGTGTTGGGTAGCCAAGGGAGGTGAAAATGGAAAGGAAGATGGAAATAGTATTTGCCACATTTAGAAGATATGACTTTGTTCTGTATGGATCATTTTTAAATATATGCATTTATCTTTTCTTTCCAAATTACAAAAGTAATACATACTCAGTGTAGAAATTGAAGAATTTTTAAATGGTGGGAAGAATCACCCATAGTCCTATACCTCCAATGAGGACAGCTGTTAACATTTTCACTCAGTATTTCAGATACACACACAGTCAAGGGACCAGATGTACAGATGGCCTTGTAACTTGTTCTTTTCATTTAACCACATATTGTAAACATTTTTCACTTTCCATTATGGGATATTAGACCATTTGTAATTTTGCCATGTTTTAATGAAGCTATAAGGAGCATGCAGGTACAATTCTGTTTGTTTAGTTGCTCATTTATTGCCATAATTTAAAATCACAATTTATGACTCAAAATGAATACACATTTTAAGGCCTTATGTATTTATTGCAAAATAGCTCCTGAGAAAGGCTGCACCAATAACTTTTTTTTTTTTTTTTTTTTTTCTGGAGCATCAAGTTCATTAACTAGAATTGGAAGAACCAAGGAGTTCTTGGAACAAGAACTATTCCCCTCCCCCACCAACACGGAAGACAGAAGAGTAGGGGAGGGGAGACGTGCCCCAGGAATGACAGTCCAGTCTCTCAAGTTTCACCCAGGTGGGGGTTGAGGGGCAGACCTGCAGCCACGGTGGCCTCGCTTTCGGTCGCCCGGGCTGCTCCGGACCATCCTCTGAGCTGGCCAGGGTCTTGGATACGATGCTTCTGAAGGCCGTGCAGAGAACACACTCCTCTTCCCCTGCACCGGGCCCCAGGGAGCGCGGCGGCCTGACCTTCCTGCCTCGGTCTGCACCAATAACTTAATGTGAGGAATTAAATGAGGAAATTTCCTCATCTTCTTGCATTATGGGTTCTTGCAATTTTTATAATTTTTGTCAATTTGTTGGCCCAAATGAATATATCATCAACATTTAAATTGCTTTTGATTACTACAAGGGTACATTTTTTTTTTTTAATGTTCACTGACCTTTTGATTTTTCTTCTTTTGTGAAATGCCTACTCCTATTCTTGGACTATTTTTCTATTAGGAGATTTCTTTTTCTGATTTATAAAAGCTCCTCATACGTTAATGATAGAAACTTTTTGTCTGTTGCAAATGCTTTTTTCAATTTGTCAATTCTTTGTAATTTTGTGTATGGTAATTTTAGACCTAAACAAGCTTTTACATTTCTACATAAGCAGAACCATTAATCTTTTCTTTTATGCTTAAAAGGGCCATTCCCTTTCTGAGATCAGATGACTATTTGACTTCATATTCTTCTATTTAAGAATTTAACACATTATCAATTTACGTGACGTATAAGGTGAGATGAGAATCTAATTTACCCCTGTAGTAGGCTGAATAATGGCCACCCAAAGAGATGAGGTCCTAATCCCTGGAACATGTGCTACCTTGTAAGTAAAAAGGATCTTGATGATTGAGATTAATTTAAGGATTTTGACATGGGGAGGTTATTCTAGATTATCTGGATGGTCCCTAAATCCAATCACAAGTGTCCTTATGAGAGAGAGACAGAGGGAGATTTGACACACAGAGAGCAGGAGAAGGTGATGGCAGATAAAGGCAGGGTGTGGGGTGATGCAGCCACAAGGCAAGGAATGCCAGCAGCCGCCAGAAACTTGGAGAGGCAGGGAACAGATTCTCCCCTAACGCCTCCAGAGGGAGGGAGGCCCCAACAACACCTTGCTTTTGACTCAGTAAAACTGATGTCCAACTTCTGGCTTTCAAATCTGAGAGAAGAAATTTCTGTGTTGTTCTAAGCCACCAACTTTGTGGTAATTAATTATAGCAGCCCTAGGAAACTAACACAACACCCCACCAAATAGTTTTCCTAAAACAATAAATATCTATCATTTTCTCACTTGTCTGAAATGTCATCTCTATCACATATAAAATATTTTTATCTATGTATATGTTTGGGTTTTATTCTTTTTATTCATTAGTCTACTCTTACGTTAGTAAACACTTTTAAATATCACATCTTTTAAATTTCATATCAGGCAATACAAATATCCCTTTACTAACAAATTAGTCTTTCGGATAATAGAATTAAGAATAACTTTTCAAGTTCCCTAAAAAATTTCATTTACGATTAAATGCATTAAATTCACAGATTAATTTGGAAATTGCCTTTTTAAAATATTACTTGTTCCCATCCCCATTCTCTTGTTATAAAACTCTTGTTTTATGTCCTACAATAACTCCCCAAATTTCCTTCCTATAGTTTTTGTACATTTCTTAAATTTCTACTTAGTTTTTCTGTCCTTCCTCCCTCCCTCCCTCCCTCCCTTCCCATCCTCCTTCCCTTCACGCTCCCTCTCCATCCCTTCCCGCCTTCCTCTTTCCTTTTTCCTTTTTTTTCCTTTCTTCTGTTGCTGCTTATATAATGCTCTTAAACAGAAAAGTGACATATGATTTCTTCTTTGGCAGTTAATTTAAATGTCTGACTTTGTTTTGGTATTCTCTTTGGCTAATACCGAGACTCGTCCTTAGGTTCTAACAGATGCCTTGTGGGTGGCAAGAGGCGGTGCAAGTGATGATGTCTGTTTTATGCTGGGGCAGTGGGGCGTGCAGTGTGCAGGCCGCAGCAGCGCCTGTTCAGTTTCAATTAGCTCCCCATAATCAAGGGATCATTCTTCACATATTTGAAAACTGGGTACGACAGGGCCTTATGACTTCTTAAAAAAAGAAAAGGATGCCTCCAAGGGCCATAGTTAGAAGCTCTCCCATAAAGACCTTAAATTCTCATTGATTGTTGTCAGCCCTTTGCTTTAGATATGCATCCACAAGAGTTCTGAACCTCAATCTAGCCCCAATCATGTTTGTATCTGCATAACGCTTTGGCTTCCCAAAACCCTGGGTGTGAGGGTGAGGAAGGCTTTCGAAGGAGAAGAGTTAACCTACTATTCAGGTCTGAGAAATAGCCCTCTTATCACATCTTCCAGACCAAGACAGTTGTAAGATAGAATTTGGTGAAGACTTGCTCTGCAAAAAGAGAGAGAAGGGGAAGATATGATTCCATTTTTACCAGGGGGAGAAATGAGAAGGAAAAAAAAACAATCTCTACTTCATTTTCAGCACCTAACGGAATAGAAAATGCTGGGCAGCAAGCTGAGGCAGTGGTTTCCAGCCTTGGGAATAAAACGAAGCAGATGTTTTAATGGCACCTTATGAGAAGCACCACATTAATAATCACTAAAGATTGATTAATGATGGTGATAATGACTGGAGTATTATTTTTATTAAAGGACAAGAGCAATCTGTAAAAAAAAAAAAAAAGATATCATCTTCTTAGCTAGGCAGACATTTTATATTCTTTAACTAATCAACGTTCTGCCAAGGAAAAGGGAGTGCTCTGCCAGAATTTACACTGAAAAAAAAAAAGTCCTCGGACAAGTTTATATAAAACCCAGGAAAAGTGATACGCAATAAATTAAATATACTGAAATAAGCAAAGCATGAATATTTAACCACTTGACTGCTTTAATTTAAAAGGGAGCCGTGAGACCAAGGCTCGCTCATACAGGATGAAAAGTTTAAGGCCTGGTTGGCAGTACCAGAAGCTGTCCTGCATCTTTCTTTATTTGGGAGGCTGGCAAAAAAAACATGGCACCAATGTGAAATCCAGCTGCGGGCCAAGACAAACGTTTACCAAGGGCTGACCGTGTCCCAGAATCTACATGGCTAGGGAACTTGGACACAGAACATCCTGCACATGTAGCTGCTTGCACCACTCAGCACCATCACCTAAGAAGCCTGCAGGCGCCAAATGACCAGCCAGAATCATTTTGTTGGGGTCCTGGGATGGGGCCAGCTCCCCCTTATGGAGACCAGTTCCGCTGGGTCAAACCCCAAAGCAGGGGTAAGTGAAAATACGTGGAAGCACTAACCAGCCAGTGGGTTGGATGGGTGAGGAAGAGCCTTGGGGTCAGAGATAGCATTTGAGGAAGGGCCCAGAAAGGTAAAATGAGACCCCACGGCCACACAGAGGGACATCTGTTCCAGCCTCAGGAAGAGGAGGCTCTGTATCCGCAGGGACGTTATCCTCCCCCTTTGGCCCCAGTTTCCATCTCCGTTTGAAAGCCTGCCCTTTGATATATATACAAAATTGATTCTACACCACCCCATTCTGTCCCCTGAGAAGTCCCAATATTGCTCCCCAATATTTCTGTGCACAAAGCTAACACACAATTCTCTGCCCTCGTGGGTTTTACTATCTGGGAAGGAGAATGGATATAAGACACAATAGCAGGGCAAAACCGAAGAGGGCAGATGGACTGACCGGGTTGTGTTCTGAAGGAATATTCCACAGAGCTGCAGAGGGATGGCAAGAAGCAAAGATGAGTGGGAGGCAGCATTGCAGACCATGGGGAGGGATGCCATTGCCTTACGGTCTGGCAAAAAAGGTTTAGGACCTAACATTATAGAATATTTTCTACCTACCTGTCCCCGTACTGACAACTTCACATGCATGCTTTTATTTAATCATCACACAGTTCTATGAGATGTGTTATTATCACCACCCCATTTTATGCATGGGAAAACAGAGAGGCAGGGAGCCTGCAAAAAGGAAAAACATCACGAGCACCAGGACTGGCACCCAAGTGCCAGCCTGCACCAAAGCCCAGGCTCTCCGTATTCACGCTGTGCTGCTTTCTGATGCAGGGGTGGAGGGGTGGCGGCGCAGATGCCAGCCCAGCATTTGAAAATGTTCTGTGGTCCGTGTCTACATAGTGTGCAGGATGGAAGGGCCAACGTTCTTTTGGGCTGTGCTAGGGCTGACATATATCTACCATAGACGTGCTTAAAATGCCAAAAGGTAATTGATTCTTGAAAACTAATATTATAGTCTGGCAGGTAGTGCCAGAAGATATAAACTAAAGCAACCGATTAAAGTACCTAACGGCATCAGCAAGAACAGACTTTTCTCTTAGGATTAGCAGAACACAATAAAAATGCTTCGTGGTTCTATAGCCCTTTCCGCCCAGTAGCTAGTTTCCCCAAACACTTATAACCCCCATATGTCTTCCTTCTTTTGAACTGCCCCAGTGTTTCTTAGTAGCTTGTAATGTAATAGAAACATCTAGAAAATTGTTCTTTTCCCCCTCAATACTATCATTAGAGTTTTTCTTCTGTATTCACTTCATATTCAAGGAGAATGAAGCGTAGAGAAATTGAGTGTGTCCTGAATGTGCACTAAGGGACCAGGGGACAGAAAGAGGTGAGGATTCTGATGATCAAACCTGTCTCTTCTTTGAGAGTCAAGTCATCCCTTTGTGATCAAGAGGCAGAAAAATTCCAGGTTTCCTAGGAAGAGATTATTTACACAAACAGATTCTTATCAGCGCAACCAAAATGCTTTTCACACAATAATGCAAACTCTCAGGGGATATCCATGCAGGCAGCCTTTTTTCCTGGTGAGCTCTGTAAATGCAAAGGCAGGGGGATAAATGAGAGAGAAGCAAAGCTTTCTTAAAGCATTATTCACTGCTGGAAAAAGTACTGATTTTGTTGGAGCTTTATAAAAATAGCTCAGGTCGAATGTAATGTGAAATTTGACTTGAATCTTGCACCTGTCAGCCTTCGGAGAAAAGATTTTCATTCCTAAGTCTTCCGTGTAAGCAGTTCCTCTTGGCTGGGCCTTCAGAACCATGGCCAGCCTTTCAATTCCAGGGTTGAGTCTTGCGTTTGAACTCCCTCTGCCTCACATTATCTTCCTCCCAATCTGTCAGTGGTATGCCTCTTTGGGTGGAACTACAAGGTTCTGGGTTAAAATGTGACCAGCCACACTGTGGGTGTTTCTCACGCTGGTCAGAGTAAGCCAGGCCTGCCTCTTCTGTTACTACATGGTTTCCTGACTTGTAGTTAGGCCCATTCAACTAAGATAATAAGCAGTTATTACACTGTGTTCAGATACTAACTCCATTGGTGTGTGTGTTTAACCATATCTGGATTGTGTTTATGAAAGGTGAGGGAATCTTGCCTTATTTTTTTCCCTTTGGAAAATAATTTAGTGGTGAAGGAGGATTTTACTTTATATAATTATATTCATATTATACAATATATATAATTATATACTTATATATTTGTTATTTATACTATTTATTTATAATTACCGTATCACTAGAATTTTTACAATTAGAATATATCCATGTACTCTTGTGTCATTTAAAATACATTTTTTAAAGCTTGAATGTCACATTTACCTTCAGAATTTTAAAAAATCGTATGAATATGCTCATCGTAAAGAAACCTTAGGATACACTGATAAAAAGACTCAATTACAGACCATCCATAATCATATTTTTTTGAGGTAACATCTGATAATTACTTGGATGTATAGCATTTCATTCTTTTTTTTCTCCTGGACTATATACATACATGGAAATGCGGTAGTCTCCCTTTATCCAGGGTTTTGCTTTCCGAGGTCTCAGTTACCTTCGGTCAACTGGGGTCTGAAAATATTAAATGGAAAATTTAAGAAATAAACTATAAGTGTTCAATTGTGCGCCATTCTGAGTAGCATGATAAAATCTCATGTGGCCCCAACCCTGTCCCTCCTGGGGATGTGAATCATCCCTTTGTCCAGCGTACCCTGCCCCTTGGTCACTTGGCAGCCTCCTGGGTTATCAGATCAACTGTCATGGTATCGCAGTGCTTGTGTTCAAATCACCCTATTTTACTGAATAATGGCCCCAACGCGCAAGAGTAGTGACGCTGGTAATTCAAATATGCCGTAGAGAAACCCCAAAATGCTTCCTTTAAGTGAAAAGGTGAAAGTTCCCAACTTGATAAGGAAAGAAAAACAATTGTATGCTGAGATTGCTAAGATCTATGGCAAAAACCAATCTTCTATCTGTGAAATTGTGAAGAAAGAAAAAGAAAATTGTGCTAGTTTTGTTGGTGCACCTCAAACTGCAAAAGTTATGGACACAGTGCATGATAAGTACTTAGTTAAGATAGAAAAGGTGATAAGTTTGTACAATAAGGTATTTTGAGAGAGCGAGAGAGAGAGAGAGACCACATTCACATAACTTTTATTACAATATATTGTTATAATGGTTCTATTTTATTATTATTTATTGCTTTTAACCTCTTACTGTGCCTAATTTATAAATTAAACTTTGTCACAGGTATGTATATATAGGAAGAAACATTGTACACATGGAGTTCAGTACTATCTGTGGTTTCAGGCATCCATTGTGATCTTGGAACTCATCCCCCATGAATAAGGGGAGATTACTATATTTTCCTGGAGCCATGTACAAACACACACATATAAAATTATATTACATTTACTCTTTTGAACTGCCCTATGCCTTTTCACTTAAAAATATATTATGAACCTCTTTCTACTTATGGATATATATATATAAAATAATTTTTAAGGTGGCAGAGTATTCTATTTTAACCACCATTGTCAATTATAAGTTTTTCTAATATGGGCAATACTGGAGCTAAGTGCCCATGCATTTTCATAGGAAAAATCCCCAGATAAGGAATTGCTGGATCAAAAAGTCATGTCTTTTCAAAGGCTTCCCATACCTATTGCCAAACTGCCCTCCAGCAGTGTGACAGCACGTTTCCCTATGCTCTGGCCAATGTGATATTATAATTCTTTTTAGTCTTCACCAATTCGACAGGCAAAACTAAAATAATGTCTCATTGTTTTTATTTGATAGGCAAATATAGAATGGTAAACCTTTTTTTTATTGAAGAAATTATTAGAGAAACTAAACAACTTTTCATTTATTTTGATACCTTGTTTTTCTTCTTTGGGGATTAGCTATTTATTCCCCCCCCCCCTTTTTTTCTCCTATTTATCCTTTCTAATTTAGTTGTAAAAGTTCTTCATGTATTAGGAATACCAATTATTTGTCTCTCATAATGTTGCAAAAGTTTCTCAGTTTTCATTTTTCCTAATTTAGCTTATAGTTTTTTGATGTGCTGAAGTTTTGATTTTGCCGTAGTCAAACCTGTTAGTCTTTTTCTTTATGGTGTCTACCATCGGTGATCTTTGCTGCATATTGGTTGAGATTGCTTATTTTATGGTATATCTCATAGATGGAATATGGGCTAGTAAAACATACCCTAAGTCAGCTCAGATGCCAAGCTGAGGTCTAGGTATGCCAAATATGCTTTGGCAGAATAAGGCATGAAATTTTTTCTAGAATCAGAGTAAAGAACCTGAGTGTTAAGAGCCCCAGGAATATTCAAAGGTATCCAGAGATGGTATAGTTTTACACTGAAAAAAAGCTTTGCAATGTATCTCCAAAATGTTATGAAACATCATCACTGTGGCAGATCATATTTTCTTCCTAACGTGTGACTTTGACCCACCTTCCATGGGGAAGTGGGGTCCTGTGTTCCTTCCCCTTGAATCTGGCATTCCAGGGGAAGCAACGCTATGTGACTTTGGAGGCTAGGTCATCAAAAAGCAACGTAGTTTCCTCCTGGTTCTCTTGGGACACTTGCCTTTGAATCCCTGGTCATCCAGGTGAGAATCTGATGGCTCTGAAGCCACCCTGGGAGAGAAAGCTCAAACCAGCCGAGGTGGAGAGCCCACAGGGAGAGACCCCAAGTAAAACTCCATGAAGGAGAGATACACAGCCAGCCTCCAGCTGCTTTCGCAGTTCTCTCCCCACCCCAAGCTGTTCCAGCCCCAGCTCCTTTCAAATCTGAGAGTCTAATAGATACGAAAAATGTACTACCAGTTCTCCTCCCCCAGCTTCTTCCCTTCCCACTTGAGAGCACACCAACCTTACTTCCAACTGCTAGCACCTGCATCTTCCAACTAAGGGACTTTCTCTGACCCCCAAAGCCCACTCTACATGCCCATTCAGTGGACCAGAAGTGCCAGGAATTCATTCCATCCCTCTCGCTGAGATTAGCCCTCAACCAATGGCTAATGCACATGGTGTATCAATACCCAAGCTCCCTCACCCTCAGGTTGGATAACTGCAGTGCATATTCTAAAATGGCCCACAGATTCCCCAGAAGGGTCACATTCTGGTTACCCACAATGATAACTTACTTCATAAAGACTCCTTTATTTCCCACCTTTCTTTTTCTGTCTCACTTCCCTACTCCCCCGACAATTTGGGTTTTTGTTTTATCTAGGATCACCTCCCAAGTAAACTACCCACACTCACATCTTTGTCTCACAGTCTGCTTCTGAGGGGACCCAAACTCATTTTGTAAGTGACAGGAAATTATCATGTGGCATGATAGGGAAAATACCTGATATTCAGATAACGCAGATGGGAACCTGACCTAGCCCTGGAGGTCAGAGATGATGCAGGGATTGAGTGAAGGTCTGAAGAGCAAGTAGGAATAGGAGTAGGAGGGACAGCTCAGCTTGGAGGGAATTCTAGTCAGAGGGATCAGCATGGCAAAGACCTGGAGGCAAGAGCAAGTCTGATGTATTAAAAAAAATGGACGAGGTTCAGTGAGGCTGAGACATGGACCAGGAATGGTACAGAGATGAGGGATGAAGCTGGAGAAGTAAGAAATGAATAGATCGTGAAGGACCTTGTTTACTAGGCTGAGAAGTATGGGAAAATGTACCTATTTTCAGCAGGAATTTTTAACATTAACATTCCCAAGCTTTGCTGGGATTTAGATATAAAATGTGGGACTTGGATAGTCTAAGCATTTTCCTATATATTTTTCTCAAAAACTAATTCTATCCATCTTGCTCTGCTCTACCTTGTGGCAGTTTTTCTCATTCTACCAGAAGCCGTGCCCTTGTCCTTAAGCTCTGGTTTAAAGCTAAGCTTCTTGGTGTGGGGAACATGTCCTGCTGTCCTTTGTATACCCAGAGTACCTAGCACAAAGCCCGGGTCATGGTAAATGCTTAGGCATCTTGGTGTCTTCACTTGCCCATCCCTTTCCTGCCTCCCTCTATCTCTTTCTCTCTCTGTCCCCTCCTCCCCGAATTCAAAACTTTTTTGCAGTCAACCCACATGTGTGTGAATCATCAGTAGCACCTCCCAAAGGGGAAACCCCCTCTGCCAACCAGCTGGTCCAGCCTCATTCCTTGAACATTGCTGAGTGGGAACATTCCTATTACACAACCGTGATGCAGCCAAGTGTGTGCTGAGCATTCCTCTCCCATCTCACCAAACTCAGCTTTTCCACCATCTTCCATCTTGTCTTCCTTTTCCTTGAGGGTCTGATTCTTTGCTTTCAAGTCCTACTTACTGTCAAGTGGGTATGTCTTGGCCTTCAGAGGGAAAATAGTACTTATCCAATCATGAGACACAGAGAAACACTTAAAGAAAAAGATTAGTTCAAAATATAGAGGAATTGTAGGGTTTAGAGTTTGAATAATAGAACTCCTTTAGACCTGGTTGAACAAAGGTTTCCAGTAAAAGACCAGATACTAAATATCTTAAGCTTTGCAGGCCATAAGGTCTATTTTGCAGCTACTCACCTCTGCCTTTGTAGTGGGAAAGCAGTTACAGACAACACCTACATAAATGGCCGTGGCTGTGTACCAATACAACTTGACTTACGGTAATAGGTAGTAGGCTAATTGGACCCACAGACTGTAGTGGGTCAACACCTAATCTAGACCAATTCTCTCATGCGAATGAGGACAATGAGCCCCAGAAGCGATGCGTTCCTGTTCACCCTGATAATTAATGGCAGTGCTGAGCTGAGGACCTGGGCCTCCTGGGCGGCTAGTCCTGAAGACTTAAGTCCTGCTTTTTCCACTTCGACTTGTATTCCTCACCATCACTCATGCCCAACCAATTTGTCCCATCCTGACAGTTTGATAGATCCTAATACTCAGGAACCAAAGACAGATATCAAAACTTTAAAGGTTGTGGACTCTTTCCCAGGTTTCCTGTCATTTCTAATATAATGTCTGTCTGCTTTGGGAGTGATCAACCTCCAAGTTCAGTGGAGTGTGTGTGTGACCCAATGTACAGGAAAATGCCCACTTACAGATAGGCAAGTATGTAGACAAATGGTCAGATGGATCTTGCTCAAATTAAGGAAACTTTTTCTAGTTTGTTTTTTTGGAACTGAAGTGTGTAAATTTTTAGGAAGAAGGATTTTAAATAATACAAATTTGAAGAGGTTGAAGTTGAAAAACCAAGTGAGCAAAACAATAAAACCTAGCTGAATCCCTGGTAGGCCATTCCAAATTGCTTACTGTGCTATTCATGACTCTAAAAGACAAGAAGGACAACAGAACTGGTTCCCACAGAGAGGATTGTTTTGTCTCACATCTCAGCCAAAATTGGCCCTGTGACTTGAATGGTCCTAAGCATGTTCTCAGTTATGGAAGAACTGATCTGTCCTTTTAAACAAAGGTGCTTTGAAGCTGTTCCTTCAGAGTACAAAAGAGGGTGGGCGGGACATTCTTAAAGCCTTAAGCAAAGGCTCTGTTGGCCCTTCTCTGACCTAGAAACTTGACAACCAAGGGTTTGGCTTGAGAGGACAGCAGACAGCAATAGATAACAAAGTCCTTCTACTCCCTTCTAGTCCTAAGGGTTTGTTCTAACTATTAGATCATTTCCAACACTCAGGAACTGTGGTTACAGATGTGTAGCTAAGGACCAGTTTTACCTGTGCACCCTGGTGACTTTTGTTTCTCATTGGCCATTTCAGCCATTCTCCCAAAACAAGCCTTGATAAATTTCAGTAGGGTCGTCTTCAAAATGGCTCAACAGCACTCCAAAGTATTAATTAATAAATTAAATGACATGGTTCTATAGCTGGAGGGATCATGTTTATTCTAATGATGACTTAGTAATTATAGGAAGTTACTGTCCTGATAATTAACATTGGCAGCTGCTGCAGTGGTAATAACAGACTCTCCTTCCCTACTCTTTGCTCTAACCACTTTTTAAAATTTGACACTCAGCACCAAAAATCTCCCGCCAACCAGGAATTCGAAGAACACTGATAACGGACCAAAGGTAACAAAACTCATTCTTGAAAGTGAGGGATTTAAGCTAATGCACCTGACCTCCCCCCAACAATCCAGGTCACCTGCCCAGATTTGTGCCAGTGTTGCCTAGACACTTAAAATTTATATCTACTTTCATGTTTATTTAATAAAGGAAAAGCTAAATTCCCTGATGTCATTACAGCATCAAGAGATACTCTCATCCCCACCTATCTCCCTGCATCAGTTTCCCTCAACTATTCCTAAAATTTAATGGGCAATCAATATATGTCTAGTGAAGAAATAAATAAAAGAGTGAACAGAAGAAACATAGGAAATATAAAAAGAATCACTCTTTTCACTATGCATGAACAAAGAAAGCAATAATCTTTCGTATGTTCTTGAAATATTTCCATGAAACAGGATAGATTTTTTTCTCCAACCCCTCAGAAACTATTGATAACAACATGTTACATAGTATAGTAGGGAAGGAAAACTATTTCCTAAGAGCCTGTTATGCCAGACATTTTGCTTAGATTACTTATTTCTCATCAATTCCCTGGGAGATTATTATTATCTCTATTTCATAGATGAGGAAATTGAAGCTCACAGAGGTTAAGTGTTTTGACCAAGGTCACAAACTAGGAAGTGATGGACCCCAGATTTAAAGCCAGCTCTATCTGACCCCAAAGTCCTTGTGCTTTCTGTAGCATCCCTTACTCTGAAGTAAGGGAAGAAACGTTTCCTGTACAATGAGATTGCCGTAACACTAGTATTAAGAGGGAAGGAGAACAAATTCAGTGTTTAGAAAACAAGTTTTAGTTCCATTTCAAAGCTATAGACCCCAAAAGCACAGAAGATTAAGGTTCCACTAGAAGTCCCAAGTGACATCAATAAAAACTCAAAACTCTAAGTTCCCAACTTTCTTTTGTCATATCGATTTAAACATTTTGCAGAGATCTGATGTGAACAATAGACTTGGAAAATTTTAAACAAGGTGAGTGTGATGCTTGATGAAAGTATTCTTAACTCAAGTCTCAAATGGAGAATGCTGTTAGTGCCACTGTAAATATTAATGAAATGTAAAGTATTTACTAGAATACAGTGATCAATAATGCAGCTTCGATGAATGGGCAATCATAAATAATATTTTTATTAGCAGTGAGAAATTTCTTTTATTATTTAAATCCATTAAAGAATGACTTGAGCACTTTGGAACGCTGGTCTTAAAGCGTTACACCGTGTGGGTGAAGAAATGGCCTCACTATTACTGTTTCTATACAACTCACTGGAACTCACACATTGATTTTTACGTATAACTAGCCACAAAGTCTTTTTCTTCTTTTCTTGCTTTTATGCGACACTGATCATGCCTGTAGTTTAATGGACTAAATATTATGTATTTTTTTGAAGTAGCTGGTAGGGTACCTCGTCCACAACAAGGCTCATATTAAAGTCTCTATTTTGAGCAGAGGTAGGAAGATGCCCATTTGTAAATAATGACAATGAGAACTAACCACTGGAATATTTAAGCAAAGACACTCTAACACAAATGAAAACTAGTTCTATGACCAACTTTACATACGTAAGACTCCCAAATTGCCTTGATTTAACTAGCCACTGGGCATTGTATAGATAAAACCTAAGTCCACTGTCTTGTTAGGATGAAAGAATAAAGATAATCAAATCATCTAAGTTTTTCTCTGTGTAATAAAATGATGCCATACTCAGGCTTTTGTAGGGAGGATTAAATAATGTAATGGATAGAAAATGATATAGAGTTCTCAGAAGTAGCCACTGAAATGGTTGTGGTTGCTACTGTTACTACTATTTCTCCTTCTATTGTAATCACCTCACAGCCCTCATTCAGTCACCTAATCCACCCATCAGTATGGTGCATGCAATGATTCAGGTTCTTTGGGAGGATGTCATAGGGCAAGACAGAATCACTGCTCTAAAAGGGACCATGGTCCAGAAAACCAGTCAGGAAAGCACAAACGCTGCAAGACTTTCTTTCTCATATTTTGTGTGGTCAAGAGTTCTCAATTCCATTCTCCTGTTACTAGTCCCTAAAAACTAAGAGAACAGCTGTTAAACCTCAAGAGGTATGCTTTGAGAAGGGAGGGTGCTCAGAAACGCAAAGTGTTTTCTTAAACCTAAATTGAGTAAGAAACTGTAATTCAAAACATTTCCAAATGGAGGATCTGTGACTCATGCACAGGAACAAATTGCTTGCATTCAAGGCAAAGACCCTCGTTGTAGTGACCATCTTCAATAGGTTGCTGATAGGGTCATTCCAAAGACATTGTCCTTCTCAGTCTGTTCCCAGTGGCTCATCACTCAACACAGACACTGAACTGAAAAGTGGACTCCTGGGCCAGTCAGGATCATTGACAGGCTGGCCATACTGGGTTTGAATGGAAGTGTGATTTTAATTCATATTCAAACTGGTCCAGAGTGCTTTCTGGCCTTGTATCTTTCCACCTATACTCAAAATTTTCTCCCATCTACATCTTTCTAAAGAGATTGTCCAACCCATACATATCATAAATTTCTCCTCCCCTCTCTCATCTTCCCAGCTCCCAACTGTGGTCACAGTATTAGACCAGGATGACACTTGATCCAAGCAAGTAGACCAGATCTACTCTTCCAGGGGCTTGGAGTTGGGACCTAGAGATTGGGCCAATTAGCTACGGGGACAGGATGTAGAAGATCATATAGATTCAGAGAATGAGATGGCTATTGCCAGTGGCCATGGTAACTGCCTCTAAGTTGATGAGTGAATCAGAAAAAGGGTCTGCAGATAAAGAAGATGAAATGAACATGAGAAGACAAGGAAAGTAAGATGCAATCTTCCAGTGATTTTCCTATTCCTAGGAGGCCCGGCTGTCCTTCCTATACATGTGTTTCTGTAGGATTCCTTTGCATCCTGTAATAAACCTCCTATTCACTTGAGCTTCCTTGAAAGGATTTCAATTACCAGAAACCAAAAGCACCCTGGCTAAAACATTCTCTAGCCACGCTGGCAGGTTATTTTGAACTAAGCATCTCCCTGCCCTAGTCTCCCAGAGGCGTCAATCACTTTTCAGCTTAGGGAGTGCCCAACCGGTAGACGCTGTGCTGGTTGTTGATGAGAAACAGGAAGGTGGCAGACACAGAAACTTATGTAAACAGTGAGTAGCACTGAAGAGAAGATCAAAGTTCTGTCCTGCCCTAAACAAGAAGGTGGGGCACCGCAACTGCCTTTGAAATGTAGGTTGTCTTTTCATATCTGCCTTGGGTAGGTCTTTGGTTGTTTCCATAACATTTGGAGTAAGAACTAAAGGAGTTCCTATGACACGGCCCCATTCCTTTATTCTGAGAGGAAGACTGACAGCAATCGACCCCCATGTGTATACACACACACACACACACACACACACACACACATATTATTTTCTTTGCTTGACTAGATAACAAATCTCTGTGGTGTTTAACCACTGTAGGTAATTAATAAAGTCTTCCCTAAAGAATAAACAGAAGCATTCATGAATAAATACCACCCCAAAAGGGACCTAGGGCACCAAAGAGAAGGAAGAGGGTGATTTCAAAGTGGAAAGGGAAAAAAGCTGTGGTTTTTGTTTGTGTGGTTTTTATACCTCTACAGAATTTGAAGACTTGAAGACAGAGTATGCGGCAGTAGCTTTCCTTTTCCTTGGACTTGGAGTCAAGAAGCTTCTCATTAGGAAGAGGAAGAGACAAGGGCATAAAGAGAACCACACAGCAGGAAAATGACAAATGCCCTAAGAGGAGGCAAAGAGGCGTGGGACCTTGGAGGAGGACAATACTACTTCCATATGGGAAATAAACAAGGAGGATATCATGATAAAGAGCAGAACCAAAGGAATATTTGGGGGCAAAGTAGGGGGACTGTGGACTACAAAACCTTGGGGCAGAGCGCCTCCAGTGACTGACACCAGAGGAAGCTGGATGTGGTCATTCCACAGCATATGTCTCTGTGGTCATAGCAACTCTGGGAACAAAGGATTGGGTATCTGAATATACTTGTTCCCACGTCTAGGAAAGAGAATAGGAAATGCGTTACTATCAGGAGAAAGGGGGACGATTAGTGGGCTGTGGCCATTTTCCTGGGCATGGCAGGGCGGGGGTGGGGGCCGTGGAGGGAGGGATGGGGAAGGGGGGTGGGGAGCGATCCAAGACCTCAGAGGCTACACATCTCCACAGACCCTGCAGGCTTCCCCCAAAGCACCTGTGAGTTTATGCAGCGGGGGAGCAAGCCTGGGAGGGGGTGCTCTCCCACTGGTCCCTGAGCTAATTAGTGGGTGATTTAGAAGGGTCCCTATGGTTATCTGTGCCTGGAACCCACAGAGTTCTCCGGTCCAGGACAGGTTTTTCGGTGGGTCTCTGGGTTCCCACACTCCAGGATTTCCACACTACACGTGACACAAGCATTCAGGCCCCAGGGGTCATCATGTGCCACAGAACTGGGGTATGACTCTCTCTCAGTTAACTCTTTTTCCACCCATGGTCTGGGGCAAGGAGCCCAAGTCTGTGCCATTCTTGGGATGGGGTGGAGACTTTCTTGTCCCCATTCTAGAGAAGCTTAATGGTTCTCAGCTTTGTCCAGAGAAGCCAGTCCTGTCTCCCTCTGACTCATGAGACCAAACAATTGCCGTTCCCATGTCGGTTGTAAAACCTTTTCCTCTGAGCCACGCATCTGCTGTGTGTGTCACCACAGGCCATGTGGCCTCAGCCCTTTCCCCACTATGGCTTCTTCTTTATCACGGCTTCTTGAAATTTCCCTCTCTTGCTTTTGAATTCAACCAGGTATGTTAAATTCCTTAAGTTTTAAAGCATTTGTATGCATTCAGAATGGGATGGAGGATTCCCATGTAAGCTCAGTGTACCGTCTTCATTGAAAGCCCTTCTCATCTAATAAGCGACAAAGCTGGGTTTCAAACCTAGGTATTCTGAATCTAAAACCAGGGGTAAGTTTTTTATTTTAACACATTTCTTCCAGAGCATCTCAACAAGGTTGAAAGACCTAGCCAAAGTGAATTTTAACGGAGGAAGAATAGAAGTAAACTCTTGGAATTATTATGCCCCAAAGCTATTATAAGTTAAAACCATACATTTGAGAAAGTTTTAGAAAACCGCACGGAATGAAACTCTGCAGTCAATTAGGATATTCTAGAGGCTGCTCCTGACCTTCTGAACCTGGCATTGGAGGCAGCTGTGTGAACAGGGGTCTAGCCCAGCCTGGTAATCCCCATGTCCTTTCTGGCCATAGCAAGAAGGAATCACTGCTTGCAGGTGCTGATTCTCATATACAGATCATCTCCGCCCATCTGCCGGTGAACATAAACACACACATACCCAGGGCAAAGCCAATAAGACGATGTTATGAGCATGGGCTTTGCTTTGGGAAGAAGTGAAGCTTGTCATGCAACCTGGAATGTTTGCAGAAACAGGCTGCAGGAAAAAACAGGAGCCACAGACACTCCTAGAAAAAGGGGACTTTTGCTCTTTACCTGCTACAGCCCTCAGGTAGGCCGTCATGTTCTTTACACCAAATTTCCATGTACCTGGCAGCAGAATTTCATCACAGACATAGCTGGATTATCCATAGTTTCCATTTCCACTCATGCTACCTCCTATAATGCAAGTAACTGAGTGGTGATCGAGTATTGACTGTACAATAACAATTCAGTTAACTGATCTGGCTGGAAAATGGAACCATTGGTTAAGTGAGTTTCCTCTTTCTAAATCATTTAAGAGGTTAGAACCTGTGTCTGAAATCTCCTTTATGCATATGCAAACATATAGATTGACTTAAATTAATAAATATTTATCAAGTACAAAATACAAAAGCTTGGGTTTTGGCACAAGCTTGGGTTTCCATCAAGGCTGTACATGTTGTGGGCTGCATGATCTTGGGGAAGTTACTTAACTCCCGAGCCTTGGTTTCCTCACCTATAGATTGGGACGATAAGCCCCATTTCCTAGGATTATTGTGGGGATTATGTGAGGCCCTGGACACAGAATGTTTGGCATGGATCCTGATGTAGAATTCATGCTCACTAAGTAGCACCTATTATTGCTGTTATTATTATGGAACTGAAACTGTGTCACTGCCGAGGAGCCTCTCACAGCATGACGATCAGGGATAGACTCAGAGCAACCCACAACCAAAGTCACTTGGAGAAGGTGGGGTTGGGAAACAAAGCCAACGATTGGCCTAGAGATCTGCACAAGAGAAAGTGGGCAAGTAATGACTAGTTCCCGGGCACCCCGGCTGGTGACTGAGCTCACGCTGCCTGAGTCAGTGCCCTGAAGCCCATGTGGTTCGCTGCTGACAGAGAAGAGAATTCCTTGTCCCTATAAGATGCAAATCCCCAAGAGGTTCCCTTTAAGAGTCATTTTTGGACTGCTGCTGTAACACAGCATTTGGAGCCAAGATCGTTTTTCTGTGTGATGATAGCTCAGTAAAAAGAATCATGGCCTGGAGTCTAGCTGAGGAGATTTAGACTGTTGTCATTTATGGAATTCCAGCTAACAAACTCTCACCCAGCAGGACACGGTTTAGACAGATAGGGAGACATTTACTCTTAAGAAAAGCCACCCCCTCTTTGGCCTCTCCCGTCCCCCTTCCAGAGCCCCTGTCTGGTTTCCCACACACAGTGTTCGTTCCTCTGGGCATTGCTTCTCAGGAGGCTGGGAAAAAAGGGATTCGGTTTTCCAAGGTTACCAAACTTATCTCTTCTCCTTGGCTGTACAAACAGCTCGTGTGAAGGCCACCCAGGTTTCTGCAATTAAAGATAAGCTTGCAGAGAAGGGGATGGCCAAGGCTGTTTCATATTCTGCCAAGTTGAGGCTCAAGTTGCCTCTGCGGGAGAATTCCCCTGCCATTGCTAACCAAGCCAGCTGCCTGGCCACGGGGCAGGGGGTGTGGAATGGGGAGTGAGAGTCCCAAGTCACTTTTCTGGCTTCTGCGCGATGTTCTGAGCTCAGCCAGAGTCTGCTCGTGGACCCCAAGTTGAAAGTGATTTCACATTAGCAAGCCAATTCTTGGACCCCACCCCATTCCTGTCTACTGACTGAGAAACTCTGAGGATTCGGCCCCAGAAGCGGTTTAGAAAGCCCTCCAGGTGATTCTGATACATGTTATAGTTGAGAACCACCGGCTTCTGGAAACCCCGGCGATGGGAGTAAAGCAAACCATTCTAGAGTCTTATGAGAACCAAAGTGTGGCCAGACAGGTACGCCTGTACTAATTCCCACCTACCATTTCCCCCATAATGATATAGGAAAGGAGGGGCATGTGGAGGTAGGAGATGGTTTGAACAGAGCAAATAGACGAGGGGGACACACCTGAGCCTACGTGAGTGGTGGTCAGTGTCTGTTTTCAGTTGCTCATTTATTAATTAATGTTTTCAGTGGCATATTAAAGGTTTCTGTTTATCCTTCAGAAATAGCCATCATCATGCACAGGATTCTCAAACTAGCAAGGTGGGGAAATGACCCAGGACAGGCAAGGAAGCAGGAAGAACATCAGCACCACCAGTCCTGAAGGTCACTACCAGAAGTCAGCAAATCCCAGTGGTATGGCTTAGAGGAGAAGAGAAGATGGGCTGAAAAGGGAAGAGGAGCACAGAAAGAAAATAGAAAGAGGACTGGATGTGAACAATCGCACCCCAACATGGCAGGGCCAGGGGCCAAAGGACAAATAGAGATTCATATACTGTATGCCTGAATTTTTTAAAGTTATAAATTAATTGCACATCAAGTGAACAGACTATTAAGTAAAACATGTAATATCCTCCTACTTTGACAGACATGTCTTCTCAGCAAACTGAAAGTCCAGGGTTGGTAAATTCAGTATTCTTGGACTCCTCAGAGTTCCAGAATGCAATCATGCAAGGAGAATGGGTACCCATCCTGGCCTCTGGTCCACGACTCCACTCCCTTTCTCTTCCCATCCTGGCTCAGTCCCCAAACCACCAGGGGCTTCATTCATACACACAGATAAGCTGCCAGTGAGTCCTGACCCCATCCACACCCCCTTGTAAATAGCTCTTCTTGGCTACCACTCCGACCTAAGAGGAGAACCACAGCAACAGAGGCTGGACCCAGGGAAGATGCCCATAAAGGCTCTGGAAAGACTCAGGGTCTTTGGGGCAGAGAACTCTGCCTGACTTCTTAGAGCAAGGTCTTGAAGTGCAGGCTCTAGGTTTCACGTGACCCCTTGGCTGGTGAATTCTTCATCCCCTGGGGAGGGGTAGGAAAACAAGAGCCGGTCCCTGGAAGCATGGGTCCAGGACAGGGGCCATCTTGCTCAGGGCTAAGGATGTGACAGAGAGGAAAGAGGAGGGAGAAGGGAGGAAATAGCAGGTGATAAAGACCTTAGAAGACATCCTTCAAAAAGTGGCTTTTACTGTTACCCATACATGAGGGACCAGGTATTCTTCTGGGTATCAAGCTATGAGTCTTCGTCTAGGCTGAATGAACCACCCACACCGTGGAGAAAAGTGAGTGCCTGTGCCTGATTCATGTTTTATTCCCCCACCTACATGACTTCTCAGAGACTAGGGACACCTAATTCTCCTGTGATAATAACTGTAGATCCCTAATAATTTCCTGTACTGCACACTGGGGGCAAGGGAGGAAGGAAGTTATGATCACAGACCAGAAGTTTCTCTGGGTGAAATAAAGGAGTATTTCATTAGATAAACAACTGAAAAGCAAGATTACACAGAAAATTGGTAACTTGATGCAGCATTTTGGGCTCTGTGTTGTGGGCTGGTTACTACTTGGCTTAGCTTCTGATGTTGCAAAATTTTCATTTGTGAACGTTTCTGTGGGCAACTGTTTTGATGTAGTTTAGTTGAGTTTTGTTGTTTGCTGTTTAGCAGACATGAAATATGATGCATTTTCTCGGGGAATGTTTCATTTCCTGGAGCTGGAAGTGCAGTGGGCTTAGGGGAACTACTCCATTTCTGAACCGTGTTCATAGTACTGAGGGCCAGGGCAACCTTGATCACAACATTCTCGTGCTTTCCAAACCATTCTTTACAGTATTGTTTTTTGGGAGAAAAAAATACTTTTTAAGCATAAAATGAACAGAAGGAATCACAAAGGAAAAATTGATAGAAAAGCATCTTGCAAAAAATTTAAAAAGCAAACAGCAAACTGGGAAATAGATATGTAGCAAATATAGCAAAAGGAACAGTTATTAATATATTAAAAGCTTACACATATTTTAAAAATCATTAGTGTTCCAATTTTTAAAACGTACAAAAGAGTGGTAGAACATTCCCAAAAGAAAAATTATAATGACTGAAAATATTTTAAAATATTCAAAGGAATGTACATAAGATGAAAATGATAATTGATATAATTGATATAACTTTTCTGGATGCAGCTTTCCAAATGTGTCAAGAGCCTTAAAAAATGTCCATGGTCTTGACCTTGGCAACTTTGTCCTAAGAACATGCTAGAGATGTGGGAAAATATTGATATAAATAGGTGATCTGTGCAGCAGTATCTGCAGTAGAATTAAACAAAACAAAACAAAACAAAAACACTGTCTCTTCTCCCATCACCGTCCTCCTGTGCTCTAGAACTTACACTCTGGCACGACTCCCTGTGGCTTTCATTGCTTCGATTATTCCTTCTCTCTCCTTTATCAGCAGTCTCTTTTTTTCTTTTTTTTCCCACTCTTCCAAAATTTTATTAAGACTTTGGAAGAACAAATGTGAAAATTCTTTAAAATGAAATTTAAACCACAAGTTAATTCATGTGCTTCAAGAAATTCTTTCCTAATTCAGATTTTATTGGTTGTTTTGAGGATCAGTACACGGACATTTCAATTTGTACACAATTCTCAACATACGTACCAAAAACCAAAAAAAACATGTAGTTGTGATTCTTTTCTGAACAGTTATTCCAGTGACTTTCCAGCTTAAAATTTGGGGGCAAATTTTCCTTCACAGGATATCAAGTACCAATATCTTCAAATATTGATATGCTCTTACGTCGTAAGTCCCACTAATTCACAATTTACTATCATATACACTACATACCCAACTTGTCAGTCGTTCACAGCACACTAACAGTTACTAGAAGAACTGGACTACCACAACCAAAGAGTGGATATATCCCATCAGCATACCAATATGCTCAGTACCTCTCGAATTTTTAAATCCTTTTTTGTTCCCACATCTCCATCTGCTACAACTCCATTCCTCTGCTTCCCTTCAGAGGGAAACTCAAAAGAATTATCCCCACCCACTCCTTTCACGTCCTCGCCTCCCATGAATTCGCTTGCTCTCTCTTGTCAACATGAGCGCCATCTCTCCAAGTCCAACGAGCTCTTTACAGTCCTGTTTTTAAACTCTCAACTGTACTGCACGTGGTTAGCCACTCCCTTTTGTGTCTTTCCTTGGCTTCCAGGGCACCAGTTTCCTGTTTTTCCTCTTACCTCACTGGCCACTCCTTACCAGGCTGCTTTCCTGAACCTTTCTTCTCCATCTGCCTTTTAAAGAATAGAGTTCCTTGGGGTTCACCTCAGAACATCTCCTCTACCCATATTTATTTCCTTAGGTGTTCTCATCTAATCTCATGGCTTCTGATGCCATTTTACATGGCTCCAAAATTTACGTTTCTGCCTTGGAACTTTTCCTCTGAAGTCTGGACTCGGATAGCCAACCTCTTAATTGATATTAACACTTGTATATCTCAGTCATCTCAAACTTTCCATATCTAAAACAAACCTCTTAATCCCATCTCCTCTCCCCAAAATACCGGATCTCCCTCTGCCATCCCCATCTCCTTCATTACCACCACCCATCTGCTCAGTTGTTAAAACCAGATGATTGCATGACATCCCTGACTCCTCCCACCCCTCACCCTGTACAGCCAAACAAGCAACAAATCTTGTTGGTGCTCTTTCCAAAATATGTCTTTCTGGCCTCTGTACCACCACTGCCACCCCCTTCATCCCAGTCACTACTTCCTCTACTAAATCCGTAGTCTCCTAAATGGCCTTTCTTCTTCTACACTTGCTGCTACCTCTACAATCCTTTCTTTAAGCAACACCAGGATTTTAAAAATGCAAAGCAGATCATGGCTCCCTATTTCACTTAGAATAATTCCCAGATTCTTACAGTGAATTGCTAAACTGGGCATAAGCCAACTCCTACCTAGTCATCTGACTTTATCTCATAGCACTTGCCTCCATGCTCGCTCCAATCCTGTCCACTCTTCCCTTCCTACTTTCTGGAGCAGATTTATGTGCGTGTGCCCACACAGCAGCGTTCTCAACTGCAGTCAGTGGTAAGACACGAAATGTAAGCTTTGAAGGACATGAAGCCAATTTCTTTTGAAACTCATTAGTTTATGAACATGCATATTAAATTTTGCAACTGATCTCAAATTCCACACCAGTTAGGAATTATTTGGGGCTAAAATAACAGTAGCATCTATAATATAGAGGGGTTTTTTTTTCTCTCATGTAACATGAAGTCCTGAGGTAGGCAGTCTAAAGCTGATGGGCATCTACGTAATGTCATCCATGCCCTGGTTGTCTTCTGTTTTTCACACCTTTACCTTATATGGGGTTTCCAACGTCAAGGTCATCTCCTAGTCTCATTCCAGTCATCATGGTGACATTCCAGAAGAGAGGAAGAAAATTGTTGGAATTCCTTTTGAGACTAATGAAGTAGTATCTTTGAAAAAGAAAAACATTAAGATAGATCATCTTCCCATGATTTCTCACAAATAATTTCCTGGGAAAAAAAGAGGGAAAGTTAAATTGAGGGTAAAGGAAATACATTCCTTTCTACCAAGGACAAAGGAATCTCGAATTGAGAGAAGGAAGAAAGAGAGCCAACATTTTTAGCATCTGTACTGTGTACCAGGAACTTTATTTACAATATCTCAAAACACCTTTTTAGGATAGGTGTGTGTTATGGGCTGAACTGTGTCTCCTCAAAATTATTATGTTGAAGCCCTAACCTGCAGTACCTAATCCAATATGACTGGTGTCGCTGTAAAAGAGGAGATTAGGACACACTCACAGAAGGAAGATCATGAAGACACAGGGAGGAGACGGCCATCTAAAGCCAAGGAGCAGGGCTCTCCTGGTGGCACAGTGGTTAAGAATCCATCTGCCAATGCAGGGGACACAGGTTCAAGCCCTGGTCCCGGAAGATCCCACATGCCACGGAGCAACTAAGCCCGTGTGCCACACCTACTGAGCCTGCACTCTAGAGCCCGCGAGCCACAACTACTGAGCCCGCGCACCTAGAGCCCGTGCTCCGCAACAAGAGAAGCCATCACAGTGAGAGACCTGCACACTACAACGAAGAGTAGCCCCTGCTCGCCGCAACTAGAGAAAACCCGCACACAGCAACAAAGACCCAATGCAGCCAAAAATAAAATTAAAAATTAAAAAAAATAAAGCCAAGGAGCGAGGCCTCAGAAGAAACCAATCATGATGACACCTTGATCTTGGACTTCCAGCCTCCAGATCTGTGAGAAAATAAGTTTCAGTTGTTTAATCCACCAAGTCTGTGGTACTTTGTTATGACAACCTGAGCAAACTAATACATGTGATTATGCCTACTTCTCAGATAAAGAAACTGATAACTCCAAGAAGGTAACTTGCCCAAGTTCACAAGCCAGTAAGTGGCAGTGTGAAGATCCAGTCCCAAGTCCAGCCTCTGTGGCTATGCTTTTTCCATTCTTCCAGGTGATTCTTTTCCTCACCCGAGAGCTTATTTCTCCCAAAGACTCTTCTGATATTCTCATTAAAAGGAGGAACACAAGAAAGAAGTGCCAATCAGGAGGAAGAAAAGAATGTTTCAGGGCTCAACATCTGGAAAGGACAAGAGGACTATGAAAATCCTCTGTAATACGGCATGTTCAGGAATATTTTAAACACTTAAAATCATCTGTCAACCCAGATGGAAGATGATCAACTGTTTATTCCCCATTTAACAAAACTGTAATATTTTAGGAATTTTAAGCTTTTGGTTTTGACATTCTACTTACAGCTTCTGGTGATTTTGGAATTGTTGATTCCACATGAAATTAGGAGGGCATTATTATTTTTATTTATCCTTACCTAACACTCTGCTCTGGTTATTTTGTGTCGAGCTGCCTTGACAGACTGACAACATTTAGAAGTAGCTTATCCTACCTATCGAGCAGATGAACATATATAAATCCCACTAAATTATAAATTAATGTCATGTATACACACAGGCAGGACCAAAGAGTGTAACAGAGCTGGCCTAATGACAAGGGCTGATCTGATAAACTCACTCACACTGTCATGGGAATAAAGGATGGGAATTTAAGCATATAACACAGTACCTGCATTGAAAACTAAACCACTATTTTCTGTTCAAGGTGGCAATTAGAGGCCACATTTTTATCTTCTCGTCACCTGCAATTCTACTGAAATGACCGAGAATAAAAATTGTCTTTAATTTTAATTCTTTTTATATAAATAAAATAAGAAATAAAAAATAAAGTAATGTCTTTATCAATATGAAAAAGGGAAGGGTAACATGAAAGGCCAGATATTTTGGAAAATGCTGCAATATATGGAAATGGAATGGGGTTAATGAAGTCCCCACCTGCAAGTTAACATGAGTTCCCCTCGTCTGCTGCTGTGTGACTAGGCACCCTGAGACTCATGACTAAAAAAAACAACAGCATTTATTTTGCTCCTGGATCTGCACTGGGGGCAAGGCTTGACAGCATCAGCTTATCCTCGCTCCATGGAGTGTCAGCTGGAGAACCTTAAAGGCTGGAGTGTGGAGTCATCTGGAAGCTCACTCACGTGTCTTGCGGTGCATGCTGGGAGGACTCGTGGGCGTCCTGGGGCACTTCTACCTCTGTGTGGTCTCTCCACACCCTCTCTCGTTCCAGCATTGTGGCTTTAGGGCAGCAAACTTACAAGTGGGCTCAGGGCTCCCAAGGTGCATAGAGGGACAGAGAGAAAACCAGGCTGAAACAAAGCTGCCTTCCACATCACAGCAACAGAAGTCACGCAGTGTCACTTCGACTGCCATCTATTTATAAAGGCCAGTTCGTTTTCAAGGGGAAGGGAACTACTCGTCCTTTTGTGACAGAAAGGGCTGGAAAGTTCTGGAAGAGGATGACATGTGGCCATTTTGAAAATACAATCTGTCAAATATGTGACAGAAAAATGTAACTAGGTGGAAGAGACTGTGATCACTAACAAAGTCAAGATATACCTTCAAAGTCAATGGGACAAGGGCAAGAAGAGGGGTGAGCTCAGGGGCAAATAGATCTGGGAAAATCCCAACCCCACACCTGAAGCAGCTCAGCCTGGGGATCACACCACAATGTCACCTGATGTGAACCAGTGAACTGGGTAAAATGGGTATTGTTTCAGCCATCTATTCAAGAGGGGATCCACCTCAGTTAGAAATAATAGCCATTAGCCGTTAGTGTGTCACAGCACGTATATCCAGGAAATGCTTCCTGGCGTCGTGACACACCTGCCTGTGGCTGCTTCTGATCTTGTTTTCTTCCTGTGCCTCATAGACAATTAGACTAGAGAAAATGTAAACTTTCAATGTTCCTATTTAGTCTGGGGCTAGAATATCTGGACAAGTACCTTTTAAAACTCTGATAAAATCTATCTCAACATCTAATATTAGACATTCATAGACTTCCCCCTGAGGTTGAGAGGGAAGAAAGAAAGGGAGGGAAAAAGAAAACTCACTGGATATAGCAAAAGATAAAGCTGTTCAAAACAAACGGCTCTTCTTAGATTCAGAGCAAAGACGACCCCCATCTCCAAGAAACAGGGAAGCACTTGGAAAAAATATGAGACCCCTAGGCAGAGATCTGAGAAGACATAATCTGAGATTAAGAACTGCTTTTGGATTTTCAAAAATTAGCAAATTCAAGATGCAGTGGAGGCAATAGAGGTAATAAATACACAGCCAGCCAGATACTGAAATAATAAATGAGAATTAGGAGAAATTTGTCCACTATTCACAGGGAAAGGATAAAGAAAATTACACATTGGGCCACCTATAAGGGACACAGAGGAGAAGTGTAGGAAGAAAATTTTTCTCCAGGAAAGAACAGTAATAATGTTCCTGCAGAACGACTTGAGACTTCTAATCAAAAGGTTACAAATTATTTGGGAAAAGAAGATCCACACATAGGCATACCCTGGTGACGTTGTAAACACTCAGACTTTGAATTTAAAAACTATGGAAACCCACAAATGTATATATAGGTATAAAAAATAAATTACCTTCAAAATAAATTAGATTATCAGAGTTTCCTGTAGTACTAAATCACAAACGGTAAGAGAGTCATATAAATGCTCTGAATTCTGACAAATAATTAGAACAAATAGGGTAACTTGATAATGTGGTTGCTTACAAAATGGATAATCAAAAATAAATATCTTTTCCTGTTCTGGACAATATGGCAAAGTAAACTCAATTCTGGAAAATGCTGGGAAGTGACAGGAAAATCCAGGACCCCAGAGCCTAACATAAAACCAAAGAGAGGGGCTTTCCTGGTGGCGCAGTGGTTGAGAATCTGCCTGCCAATGCAGGGGACACGGGTTCGAGCCCCGGTCTGGGAAGATCCCACATGCCGCGGAGCAACTGGGCCCGTGAGCCACAACTACTGAGCCTGCGCGTCTGGAGCCTGTGCTCCGCAACAAGAGAGGCCGCGATAGTGAGGGGCCCGCGCACTGAGATGAAGAGTGGCCCCCGCTTGCCGCAACTAGAGAAAGCCCTCGCACAAGAAACGAAGACCCAACACAGCCAAAAATAAATTTAAAAAAATTAAAAAAAAAAAAAAACTCATTGTCAACATACAGAAAAAAAAACAAACAAAAAAAAAAACAAAGAGAAACCCGTGGAGAGGTACACGATGGTTGGGTCTTGACTGCGGAGTTGGCAGAGAGACTGGGAATCACCCACAGGGCAGGAATCCTAGTGTTTGCTCTTTCTGTGATCCCACTTTGCCTCGGGCAGCTCAATGCCTACCTTACTGCCCCTGTGGGACAAGAAGCGTCAACCTCAGCCCAGTGCCAGCTGCATCTGCTGGGGGTGATGGGGCAGCACCATGGCAACATCACGGGGTAGCTGAGTGGAGATGGAGAAGAGCCAGCACAGGCATGCTGGCCAGCCCCCGACAGTGTCCCCCTCCCACAGATCACTTACATAACACTACATGATCCTGCCTGCACAGAAGGCCAGTTGTGTCTCCATGGAACCGTAATGAACACACTCATTGTTTCCTTACAAATGAATCCCAAGAACCTGTGTCATCTAGCATTTTCTTTCTTCAACTTAGGATGTCTGCTGGATTTCATCTGTGGTGGAAAATGTGTATCAGGAGGGATGCTTGCTGTTCACCTATAAGGGGCTGTTTCACTTGACTAAGTGGAAGCGAGAAGTCTTCCCTCCATGGTGTTCACAATACCTACTGTCACACCACATACACACATGCACCACACACACATGCACCACCATCACCACCACCCCTACCCCAGCCCATGCTACACACATGCCACACCATACACACCACACCATACACACTGCACACGCACACACTTGCTTCTCATTTGAAGATTCTATTTGTCTCCATCATAAACCAATGACTCTCCCAACATTTTTAAGCTAGTGGAGAGCCCTGGGACCAATTAACATTCACTCATAGTTACTAACGAGAACAGAGAAAGGGTTTTAGGTGAATATAAGAGGAGAAGAGTGTCGCCAGGGAGTCACTGTTGCTTCAGCTTGTGTTATGCTTCTTAGGGAGCAAAAGGTCGCCCCTGCCGACCGTGAAGATGGTTCAGCGCCTTCCTGAATCTCTACTCCCCCACGCCACATACACACTTTTGGATTCACTCCCTCTCACATCCTGCTGTAAAATATTTCTGAAGGCTGAGCCATCCCTCCCTTACAATGTGTCTGTCAAGTCAGTTTGCTTAAGAGCAGCGCTTGGTTAGTGGTTTCTCCAGGGTGTCTCCCTCCCACTGGCCCGGAGGAGAGTGAAGAAGATGGATGGGTTGGGAAGGAGCAAGGCAGACAATCTTCTCACTCTGGCGTTGGCCCGCCAACTTTTCTCAGGTCCACAAGAATCATGGCGGATGCTCCCATGTCCCTATCGGAAGGGCCCCAAGGCAATGGTGCTGGCTGGATCCAGTGCCTCCGTGAGGATCTGGACCCCCACTGGAAGGGTCTAAGAGGCCAGTGGGGGGAAACTCAGCCCCAAAGTTGGCTGGATCATTCAGGAAATAGCAGAGCTGCCAGGGCTGGCAGGGGACAGTCTCCCTTTGACCTCTGTCCTAGCACACCCAGTTCTTAGGCAGAACCAATCCAACCTCTGAGCTGCTCCTACAGTTATCTCAAGGAGAGAGAAGGGGGGCAGGTGGGGAGGGATGGAGGGCAGATGTTCTAAGAATCAGCACAGTATTTAATCAAAGCTTTTTTTTTTTTTTTTGGCTTTATTTCTCAGGATTGTCATCCAAGACCATAACATTTAGGAATCCGGAGAACCCCAAATTGTGCTCTGCCCTTCTTCCATTTGGTCAGGCTCCAGATTTTCCTAAGCCTCATGTTTGGAATGATGAGGACACTTTTCCATAGGGATGGTGTCATATCTTAGGGTCAGGTGCCGAGGACACACAAAAGCCTATGTAATTTGTGATGCTTTTTAGCTTGGAGGCCGGCTCTTGGAACAAAACCTGCCAGCCACGTGGGCCAGGACAGAGTGAAAGCAGGACCACCATGGCCTGGGTTCTAACCCCAGCTCTTTGCTTGTCAGCAGTGAGACCCTGGTCCCAAAACCTGATCTCACTCTGTCCCAGCTTCATCCCTAAAACGAGGATAATAATAGCACCCACCACCTAGGGTCATTGTGCAGATTAAATGAGATACCACGAGTAAAATGGTTAGCACGGTTCCTGAGTTACTGTAAATACTTAAAGGATTTTAATACTTCATTTCAATATTCAACAAGTATTGATTGAGCATGGCCAGGCCCTGTGCTGGGTGCTGGGATACGGCGTGAGCGAAGATGAAAAATCGAAACCCTCTCCCTTGCTCTGCTGCCTCTCAGGCCTTGGGTGCAGGGATGTCTGGTTGGCACGGGTCCAGGCGAGTGGATGAGAACATTTAAGGGGTGAGGACCTTCTGTCAGGCCAGCTCCTGGACACCTCTATGTCCTAGACTGGCTCTCCCTCACTTACTTTCCTACTCAGGGCTTCGGGGTACATCTGCCCATCTCCCTGTTGCTTAGTCTAGGCCCACCTCTCCCTTCCTGGGTGACTGCCAAGTTAAACAGAGTCTCCTGCTTCCCCTCACTCCCCTGTCTCTGGCAGGCAGTGTTCAAGAGATGTTTCTCTGCTTGGTAACAACAAAAAGGGCACACTCCCAGGCTCACGAAAGCCTTCTCCTCGTTGCCCTCACCCCCGCCAAGCTGCAGTGGGTCTGCAATGAGGCCCAGGCCAAAGCATTTTTCAGAAGATTCCTGGCGATTCTGATGATCAGACAGATTCCAGTAGGCTCAGAGGGACGCCCAGCTCCCTGGGACTGCTGGGCCCCGCGGTCCGAGGACACCAGCACCGCAGGTGTGAGCACAGGGAAGCAAGGCAGACCACAGCCGCGACGGGCTTCCTCCCATCTCTTCCCTCGGTCAAGGCCACCGGGGAGAGGGGACAGCAGGAAAGGTGGCAGGACCCCTTTAAGCAGACGGTGGGGTACATGGGGAGGAAGAAAGAGGAGGAAATCCCACAGCTGATGGGGAGGGTGGAGAATGCCTTTGGTTACAGGGCTGCCCCAGCCATTCTCAAGATCCCAAGTGACCTCCAACCTCTCAGGACTGCCTGTAAATCAACTCACATAAGCCAGACACTGCCTGTGTATTGGAAACTGCCTTAAAATATTTTCCAGTCAAAAGTGCTGGCCCTTTCTTTTTTAAGTCACAGGACCCCAACCCTCCTGGCAGATCCCGAGGGAGACAAGTTACTGCAGAAGAGTGAGCTCTGTGCCCTGGCCTCTCCACTTGCTGGCCTGCAGCTGGCCCTCCATGAGCGGGCCTGTTGTTATTGCCCTGGGGACGACCACGGGCCCCCTACCCCGCCTCTCCCGGCAGGTGTGCCAGAGAGGCAGCAGGAGTCTGGAAAAGACAGAGCTCTGGACCTCGAAGCTGATCCAAGCTACATTCTTATGAAAAGTTATTAACTGATATTCAGTTACAGGATCATGGGCGGAACAAAGAATGAGGCCCAGTGCAGCCGAAAACCATATGGCCTTGAAGGGTGCACACACCTGCAAGAGAACGGGCAGGCCTGCCTAGAAACCGCCATCAATTCGAGGAAAGCCATACGGTTCTGACTTGCTTCATGGCACTTTCTAATTAGTTGTGCACTGAGTTTTCTCCACTTCCTTATAAAGGCCTCTGCCCCCTCTCCCACCCCGTCCATCTCCCACGGCCCAGGACATCTGGGGAGGAAGTTCCCACCCCAACTCCCAGCCCTCAGGCAGACCACAGAAGACCTTGCAAACAGGAAGATAGCATTTACTATGGATCCAAAGCAAAAATAGAAAGGAAACTCTTAGGAAGTCATCATGAGGAAATAATCCCAAAGGGAAAAAGCAGAGTGCTTTCCTATAACAGCAAGAAGCTGGAAGCCATTCATATTGATTAAGCGTAGGAAAATGGTTACATCAATTATGTGCATTATATTCACCCAATGGGATGAGTAAGCAACGAGTAGAAAGATGAACGCAAAGGCTACGTGATGACATGGAAAAAGGCTTCCAGTATAATGTTCAGTTTAAAAAAAAGTTGATGCAAAAGGTCTCTCTGCTATAATTATGCCGGTAAAGTTACATATTCATGTGGCTCTGAGCAGAAGAGGGCGACTGAAAAACTGAAAACAGCTTGGCTGCTTGTGGTGGTGGGATCGGGGATGGTTTTTCTTGCCTTTGACTTAGAATTCTGTTAATGCTTTTGTGATGTTTGCGTAATGCACACTTGAAAATAAAAGAAAAAGGAAAATAAAAGTAACGAACATCGGTTTTAAAAAGCGTGGGAGGGGGCAGAAGAGAAAAACAGACAGTGTGGCGTCCAAGCCAAACCTACATCAAAGGTTCCCAGAATGCAGCCACGTGAAGCGACTTTTGTGAAGAAGAGTTCATTTTCACCACTACTCATCTCTCTAGGAAAGAAGAAGAAAAATGAAGAGTGTCTTGGAAGGGAGCAGAGGTTTCCACCGGCTTCTTCTTGGCCGGTAGAGGTGCTGAAGTCACAGGTTGGCAGTTCCCAGGGTGAGGCTCTGCCTGGGTTTACTCCACTGAACCTGCGTGATGTGAGCTTGTCACGGAGATAAATGTCAACCAAACGCAGAACGAGGCTTCCAGTACCTGGGTACGTGAATGCACCCCCAACAGCTGCTGGGAGAACGCAGGGGAGATGTGTGAAGAATTCCCAGAAGACGGTGCTCGGCGCCCCTCCCAGGCTGGGCACCCCCTGCTCTGGGGCCGGCTCCGCAGTGCTTTACCAGAAGGCTTGGCCACCAGCCCCCTGGCTACTGGAATGGCCGAGCTGGCTGTGCCCGGCCCCCAGCCCACACTGTGCTTTGCAAAAGGAATTACCTTATAGGAACTCAGGACTTTACTCTCGGTCAAGGAAAATATACATTTCTACTGTCTTTGGATTCATATGCATTCAGAGCCAGGGGCCGGTCACTCCTCCTAAACTTGAGGCCTGAATAAATATGTCTTGTATTTAATATTCAACAGACTCATAACAGCAGGGAAACTCATCTTGGGCTAGGTTTCCATTCTTTCCCACTCTGGGGGTGAGCACAGGTCTCGGAGGAAGTGTTTGTGCACTCAGAGGAGGAGGACAGAGTGTGTGGGAAGGGTCAGGGGAAAGCGTCCCCCTCTGTGCTTCAGAGGATGAGACAAGCTTGCAAAATATCTCATCTTCCAGTCCCAGAAGGGAGGCGGCTGCACCGAGTAATATTTCCAGTTAAGGGAAACACATGAACGTTCAAGGAACAGCCTGGAACAATCAGGGTTATAATTCCTGGCTGCAGCAAACGGAAGGGAGAGGGCAGGAGCCAAGCAAGAGTAATTAGGCGATCAGTGAACCCAGCTCAGGACCTGATAACATAAAAATGTTTTAGGGCCACGCTGCATGGAACACAGCTTCTATATCTGAGAAGCATTCAGACTTTGCCCTCTTAGGAGGCAACTCAGAGCTTGTAAGTTACACCTGTGATTCTCACGCAGCTCTTTTCTGACCAGTGTGCTCACTGCCTCCCCCCCTTGCCCTGCACTTTGTAACTGCCATTTGTATGTCTTCTTTTGAGGAATTGGTCTCTTGGCGCTTCCAGGATGCTTTAGAGACTGTGAAAATAGTTTTACCAGTTGCTGCATCCTGGTCACTCAAGGATGAGATGAAGTCTGGGGGCAGTTAACACTCCCTGGAGAAATGAATCTGCAGGAGAAAAAAGTCTTTCTTAAGCCCTACAAGGTTCTCTGCTTTCAAGCATCTTGGGTGTTTTAAAAACCTCTCCCTTGCTCTCTGGTGGTGGCATTTATCTTTGTGTTTCAGCAGACAGATGGGAGACATGACATGCATGGGGATTTCCACTGGAAGTAGGTCCAAAGGAAGAAATCCTGCATTCCCAGAATACATTGCTCTCTCCTGCCCTGTGGTCAAAGCTTCCCAAACTCTTGCATCTTGCAGCTGAGCATCATGAAGGGAAAAAAAAAAGGAAAAAAGAAGAAAACTAGGAAAATCAAATGTAAACACACAATAGATTTTATTTATTTACCCTTTCTCAAGTGGAGATTGAGTCCTACACTTGGCAACATTAAGTTGTGCAAAAGAAACAGACTACCTGGTCCCGGACCTTAGGACTGTCACAGATGTGCTGGCATTCGGAAAACACTCCTACCCTTCAGCTGAAATGCATGCCCTGCCCCTGTTTCCAAACAGCCAACTCCTGCCTATTGCTTCAAGGTCAATGCCCTGTCCTCCAGGAAGATTTCCCTGATATTCCACTCCCACGGGTATGAGAGATGTCACTGTGTAAAAGCACAGACACTGGAGCCAGACATATTGTGTTCACATCTCAAATGCCACTTGGCATCTGTGCAACCATGGGCAAGTTGCTCAACCTCTCTGTGCCCCAGTCTCCTTACCTACAAAACGGGGATACAAATAGCATCTGCTTCATAGCTTTATTAATTAAATGCGTCAATACGTGTGAAGCTCTTACAAGAATGCCTCCCGTACAGTGATCACTCAATAAGTATTAAATTATTACCCTCCTGACCATGTTTTATTTTTCACAGAATTATCCTGATGCTCTCTAGTGGCACACCCATTTTTGTGGGGTTTTTTTTTTTTTCATTCCTTAAACTCACCTGGTACCAAAGAAGGATTGGCTATTAAGTGAAAGAATAATGAGAGACAGAAACACGAGAGCAAATCACAATATTGTACCAAGCTATGTATCCTTCCTGCCTGCTGGGATCCTGGTGCAGAGAAGGGAAAGCAAAGGAAACATCATAGAGGGTCGACTACTGAGCAGAGTATGTAAGAAGAGAAAGACGTGAAATAAAGAGAGGAGAAAAGACCTCAGGGTAGTCCAGGCTGGGGAATGACATGTGGGAAGAAATGTGTGTATACAGTATGTATTCTTTCCAATATTCATATAACATATATGTGCTGAGCTTACCATGTGCTAAAACCTGTGCTGGAAACAAGGTAGGAGGTTGGGGCAATGGTGGAAAAAAATTCGACAAAACTCTAACCTCAGGAAGCACTGTGACTTTTGGGAAAAAAATCCCCTTTGGCATCCAAGTAACCACGTCTTCTGTGTCTCCTCAGGTGCTGCCCTCCACCCTGCCCAGTTCCTTCCAAAGCAACTCTCTTTTTGCCAAGGGGAGAGGAAGACAAACCCAGGGCCCCTGCACTGCCCACCAGCGCCCTCCCTCTCAGTGGCACCTGCCGCCCCCCTCAACCTGCACTCCCTACCACCTCGGCCCTCCGGAAGCCAATCCCTAGCCCCGAGCCCCGTGCCCCATTCTCCCACACAGGCACTGCAGCATCCCTGCAGGCCCCCGCCTCTGCCGGTCCCTCCCCTGCTGCAGCGAGGTGAGCATTCCCAAGAGGGGCCTCTTGCCTGCTCTCCCTCTATGCCCAGTCGGGAAGGGCCCCTGAACTCTGACCCACTCACGAAGCTAGGGTTGGGGGAGAGCAGCCCAGGTGGGTTTGCACATCTGCAGCACTTCAGAAATGGCCTGGACACCCGGAGTATCAGAACTAATGAGAACTCCACAGATGGTCTGGCTGAGCCTGAAGGGGTGTGGAACATTCACCCCAAAATATGCCACTCTGGCATAAGGAGTATTTTGAGCTGAAGACAACTGAGAAGGAGGAGACACAAGAAAAATTCTCAGCCCTCCCCCTCTTTACCAGGAAGGGCAGGAAAATTCCGAATCACCACAGACAATTCCAGACTCTTATCAACCCAGAGACCACACCAGAGGCAGCTACGTAACAAACCTCGTTCAAAGCAACGCAGCTTCCGTTAGTTTCCCCTATATATTTACCTTCCCAGAGGTTGCTGCCCCACAAGGCCTAAAGCCCTTTTTCTTTGTCTTGTCATTTCTCTATAAACTTATTGTTCTTTTGTTAAGACGCTCCATAACCCAAGTTCTAACCAGCCCTTTGCGTTTCTCGCCACCGAGGCCTCCCACGGGTACGCTCAGATGCACACATTAATAAACTTCTGATTGATTTTCCCCTGTTAATCTGTCCTTTGTCGTTCCAATTTGCAAAGCCCCAGCCAATGAACCTAAGGTGGGAAGAGAGAAGAAGAATTGTCTTTCCTCCCCTAGAAGCCCCTCAATTTAGAAATGTGAAGAAGGAAACTTGGGGATTACAGGACCTGCTGCGCAGCACACAGCACGTTTGCTGCAAAGCTAAGGCCGGCAGCCAGGCTCTTTGCATGTCTTTATCCCGTGGGAAATGCCACTTCCCAATTCAGATGCTGTTGTTTTCTTCACCTCTCTGATCTCATTTCCCTTACTGAAATTATGTTGGCTTTTCATAAGTAAAATTGTCAAAAGCGCTCAGAAACTCTGTTGACCGTGACCCACAGGAGGAAATCAATTCTTACCATGACCCAGTAGACATTCATATGTGGAGCTGAACCAAAGTGTCCATGATATAGTACTTACACTCACTAACTGGGACACACAGTAATATTTCCTGTTGTTTGAAAATGCTGGTTGGGTCCAGCACTGAATTCGTGACAGACAATCTGAACACCATTGACTTTGGAAGGATCTCTGCGTGGGAAGCATGCAAAAGCAGACACCGAGGTGAGGACTTGCGTGCAAGTAACGACTTGGGAGGTGAGCCCAGCAAACACACCTGAGGGGGTGGGGAGGTGAGAAGGGAAGGGAGGAGAGCTGCAGGTCCCTTCCTTAGGCACATGGGGACTTCTGGCACTAGGATGCTCTGACGAGCATTTAGAATGCATCCCGGAACTATCCCAGCAGAGCTGGGGAGCCTGGCTTGCTTACCCATTATTGAGGATTATTGAGGATTTCCCTGGGAATATTAAACCCGTGAGACTTCGCACCGCTCTGGGAAGGCTGAGATGCATCTTTGGTACCACAGAGAGCCCTCGGGCAGGACGAAGCCAAGAAAAGCAGAGCGTGTAGGTGCTTGATGTGGGCTGCAGTGAGCTCAGAGGTGAGTGGAGGGAGGGGACGTGGAGTGGAACAACATAGCACCTGCCACAGAAAGTGCCGTGGTGTCTGGGGCTCTTGTGACCTCACCATAAACCATCCCAACTAGATTTCAAAGTGAAAAAGGAACAACAAAAACAAACAAACAACAACAACAAGAAAGCCAAGTTAAGAGGAAAGAAAAGGTTAACAAAGAGAGGTGCTGTGAGATTCAGACGCAGAGAAAATACAAAGCATGCCCTTCTCATTTTTCACTTAATTGTAATATCACTGACATAAAGAAAAGGCAAGGAGAAAATTGACTGCCATCTGTAATCAAACCGTGTAGCACACCGGCTACTTGAAATGTTATGATCTAATGTCTGTGACAATAAATCCAGACATTTGTGGTGTAAAGATTTCGCCTGCAGATTTTTCTTTCTCTCTTTTGGATGTTCTACTCACACTCCAGCGGTGGAGGTCCCACAGCTAAGCACCTCCATGATGCTGGAGCCTGCAGAGTGACTCACAAAGCCAAACAGAAGGACTAGTATATTTACAATCTAAAAGGGGTTTGAGGGCTTTGAGGTTGAAAGACTCCGTGTAATTACTAATTGTCATCATAATACAAATATGTCTGAAGAGACAAGTCCAAGGCACAAGTGGGTTTTCACCAAGGACTGAGTCCTCACCGTCACTGATCAAACACACATTTCAGATTTCCCGGCTGGCATGTTCATACTGCAGCATGTGCAGTCCATCTGGAATACACGGTCAGTGCAGGCAGACGGGCTGCGGAGCTGCTGGGGAAAGAGATCTGGATGCTTGGCATGCTTCTGCCCATAGATGTGTGACCCTGGATGGGTTGCTTAAGTTCTCCGAACTTGTTTCCTCCGAATCGTGAAAGCACTTTGAAGAGTAAGAAAGGGCAATGTCATAGTCGTCCCTATAAGGGATCAAAACAGAGGATTGCATCTTCTCCTAATTGCATAACTTGGGATGGCCCACTTGCTCACTGCCCGGACCCTTTCATCCCATTTTCAGATGCGAACACTATACAAATAAAAGCAAATGTCAGTTTATTCAAAGGGAATTCTCTTTATCTTGCTTTAAGCTCCATATCAGGTCCAAACAAATCAATGTGCTCCCCTTTTATCCTTATTTCTTACCTCATTGCCATCATCTTTTACCATAGCGCACTTATTGAGCACCTACAGTATACAAAGCATTGTGCTAAGTAATCAGTGGGGATTCCAGGGCTCATAGTCATGGCTCTCAACAGGATTTTATTGACAGATACAAATCATATGTGTACATAGAGACGCAAAAACATGAGGTATCACATGCTGAGGCCCAGATGAGTGGCCTGAATAGCTGGTGCAACTGGAGGTCAGAAATGCCCTCCTCGTATGTAAAGCCAATACCTTGTGCTTTGAACGCCATTTCCTTCCACACTTGTAGGCACCACACCCCATCAACCGTCCCTTAACCTCCCATTATATACAACCAGTTCCTCTCACTGGATGCTTCCCATCAGATCTTCAAGAGGCTCAAGTATTCTCCATTTAAAACAAAATCCTCTCTGGGCTCCTTCTTGCCCTACCCTCCACCCAGGCAACCACCATTTTCAGGCTAACATCTCAAAAGAGTCACCCACACTCACTCTCTCCATTCCCTCCCTTATCACTCCCCGCCTCACCCTCTTCCAACCCAACTGCCACCCAGAAACAGTTGTCAGCAGGGTTACCAGTACCTCCGAGCTGTGAAACCCAAGGAACGCTTTGCCCTCCTCGTCCTTCTGACTTCAGCTGACTTTGTCATGCTTGCTTGCTCCCCCCTTTCATTCTTAAATAAGCTTTATCATTGACATAGAATATAATTTAGAAAAGTGCAAAAATCACGATTATACACGTTTACAAAGTGAAAACGCCCTTATAACGACCATTTAGATAAAGAGAACGTCACCGGTACCCTAGAAGCCTCCCCCCGCCTTGGGGCCCCCTTCCTGGTTACTGAGAGGCCAGTACTAGCAGTGGATGCTGTGTGGGAGTCACCCAGAGCCCCCCAGATGGGAAGCAGTCATTCCCCCAGCTACTGGGAGTCTTAGTGGCCAACAGCTCTCAGCCTAGGCTGGCTCTCAGTCTCCCCCTCCAAGACTTCCGAGGGATAAGGGGAGCCTTATCCAAGCTCACACACACTCCCGGGGGGCAACCCACATCCACCGACTGGTTGATGCGAGAGTCTAAAGACCTGGCCCCTCATCCCAATTCAATATAGCTCTGAAGGGATGTAGCAGTTCCAGAGCCCCCCTTTAGGTCAGCCCATGTCTTTGCTGTGACTCCATCACGGTTCCCCTTGTCCTGCTGCCCTCTCCACCTCCTTCATCCCCTCACAGGTGCTGATGTTAACTCCCCAAGGACTCCCCCCAAACTTCTGCGCACAGATCTCGCTTTCTGGGGCCCGCAAGCTGTGATACCACCAGCCTAACTTCCAACATCGTGGCTTATTCCACGTGATTTTGAACTTTAGAATGAATGGAATCATATGACATGTCCTCTTTTGTGTCTGTTTTTTTGTTCAGCATTATGTCCGTGGGGTTTACACATGTCATTGTGTACAGCCATAGTTTTCTCTGTTTTTATTGTGGTGGCAGTATTCTTGAAATAAATGCACCACAGTAATCTATGTTGTTTTTCTTGTTGATGGCATTTCAGGTCTTTTCTAATTTTTGGTTCTTATGAATAATGCTGCAATGGCCATTTGTGCGGGTATCTTTTGGTGCACATATGGAAGAAATTCTGTTGGGTATATACCGAGAGGTGTCATTTCTGTTCTGTAAGGTGTGTGTGTGCTCGGTTCTACTGGAGAGTACTAAGAGGTATACAAAGTATTTGTACCAGTTTACAGTCCAATTAGCAGAGCATGAGAGTTCCAGTTGGTTTTGCTACTTGGAAGTTTACGGAAAAAGTTGGCTGATCCCTGATCTAAGCCAAAGAATGAAAGGGACAAAAACAAAGTCCTAAGACAGAAAAGTACCGATATGTCATCAAGAAAATGTAAGAGCACCAGTGTGTCTAGGTAGATAAGACTGGGTAGAAAAATATAGTTTATGTCAGAGATTGGCAAAATGTTCCATAAAGGGCCAGATAGTAATTTTAGGCTTTGCAGACCTTATGGTCTCCGTTTCAGCTACTCTGCTCTGCCGTCCTAGATCAAAAGCAGCCACAGACAATGAGTAAGAAAACTGAGAGTGGATATACGCCAATAAAACTTTATTTGGGGACACTGACATTTGAATTTTATATCATTTTCACAAAATATTATTCTTCTCTTGATTGGAAAAAAAATCATTAAAAATTATAAAAACGATTCTTATCTCATGAGGTAAACAAGGCAGGAATGGAGCCAGATACGGCCCAAGGGCCGGCATTTGCTGACACTTTTTGTAGATCGTGGAGACCTAAATAAAAAATCGGAACTCTATTTGGTCAACACGTTTGGGATTTTTGAGGAGGGGTGTGATGTGTAAAAATCAGCGTTTCAGGAAAATTCAGGTGGCATCAATATTTAGTGTGAATTGGAGAGCTTGGAGGGGGGCCAGCCAGGTAAGAGGTGGCCTAGGTAACCTAGTAAGGTCTAGTGAGGCCCTGGACCTCACGGTGGAGGTGGGTGGCCACGGGGGTAATGAAGGAGACGGGGTGTGCACAGGAAGGCATTAGGAAGGAGTAAGAAAAGGGCCTGATGACTGATGTGAGAGAAAGAAAAAAGAGTCAGTGCCTGACACCAGGGTCTTAGGTGTGGGAGGCTGGAGGGCTGGGAGTCTGATGTGAAATTGTGGAGGGACAGTAGGGCTCAGTATTGAGGGCACAGGAACCGATGGCAAGTGCTGGAGTCTAAGACCTGGCTTCCCGACCCACTAGCTGTAATCACTCTGCTTCCTCCTCTAAAATGGGACTAATAGGAGCACCTACTTATTGAGGTTGTTATGAAGATTAAATGAGTTGACATCTAAAGTGCTCAGAACAGTGGCTAGCACGTAGCATACATGAACAAGTGCTAGCTTTTATTATTAACCACAGAGTCTCATTTTTTAAAAATCACACACACAAAATTTTAAAGCTAGAAAGCAAGTTTAAGGGGAAAAGTGAGATCTGGCTTTAGATGGGTGAATTTCAGCTCACCCTGGGCAGCAGACAGACAGAACACTGAGAATGGAGGCTCAGAAAGGTCAAGGGAAGTGCCAGAGACATGCGTTCATATAGACGCAGATGTGTGCTCATGGAGAAAGCAACTTGACTCCATGGGAGTAGATGAGAATGTTGGAAGGTCCAAAATAGAAATATAAAAATACATACTGTGGTCAAGACCTCAAGCTCTGGAGGGGAGTTCCCTGGCGGTCCAGTGGTTAGGACTCCATGCTTTCACTGCCGAGGGTCCAGGTTCAATCCCTAGTTGGGGAACTAAGACCTCAAGCTCTGGTTCCTTCTCTCTTCTAGTAGCTATGAACCCTTGGTTGGGTTACATAACATCTCTAAACCTTTGTTTTCCCATCTGTAAAATGGGTATAACTGTAGTACTTACTGCATGGAGCAGTTGTAAAGATTAAAAAAGTAAATGGGGGTCCAAACAGAATCTACCACAAAATGAGTGTTCATTTACCTGTTAGACTTTATTATTAGGACCACATTTATGGAAACTATGGAACAGGGAAGCACCAGGAAAGGAAGACCCAAAGACACAAAGGAACTTGCCCAGCGAGCTAGTCCTTATGGAATTTCTCTGTCCCCACCTCTACTGCACCGCATCCGGGTGAAGAAGAATGATCCTATGAGAACTTGTTCAACCCCTTTATGATCAATGGCAAAAACGCAAACTTTCCGTTTAAGTGCAGTTGACCTAAATCTGCTGAATGACAATGTCTTTAGGAACAGCCCCTGGTGCTCTTCAAGTGGCTGACTGGGCTGCCTGGAAAATCCTCTGCTTACATAAATCTCCTCCTTAGTGAGGCTCACAGAAAACCCCCAAGTTGCTCCTTTTCAGTTCCGGCTTAGGGGCTGCTCGTCATTTCAGAGACCGCATGGGCTCCACCTCCTGCTCTCACATTTAGCTCTGTCTCACATCAATCAGGACCTTACACTACCAAGTTGCTCATCCACTAATCCACAGTGACTGAAGGTTATTTCTTTTCAAGCTTCTTAATTTGCTGCTTAGAAAATTACTTTGGATGGAGGCAATTAGCATTGCATACTTTTGAGGAGAAAATTGCAGCCTAGCCCGCTCTGACTGCATGGATCAGGGATTTCCTCAGCTCCCCATTCGATCTTTCTCTTTCCTTTTTTTTTCCTTAACCCCTGTTCAAACAATGTGGCCTCTTCAAAGTTCTGAGATGCTATCCTGGTGCCATATTTAAAATTAAAGCTTGGGGTTTCCTGGGTGGCGCATTGGCTAAGAATCTGCTTGCCAATGCAGGAGACACGGGTCCCATCCCTGGTCTGGGAAGATCCCACGTGCCACGGAGCAGCTAAGCCTGTGCACCACAACTACTGAGCCTGCGCTCTAGAGCCCATGAGCCACAACTACTGAAGCCCACGCGCCTAAAGCCCATGTTCCACCACAAGAGAAGCCACCGCAGTGAGAAGCCCGCGCACCACAACGAAGAGTAGCCCCTGCTCACCGCAACTAGAGAAACCCTGCGTGCAGCAACGAAGACCCAGTGCAGCCAATAAATAAATAAATAAATAAATAAATAAATGTATTTAAATAAAAAGAAAATTAAAGCTTGGATATAAGGAATATAGGTGACAATCTCCCCAAATAAGATCAGCTTCAGGAAGGTCTTCCCTGCAGTTATTAATTGGTAAATTCTGTGGATGGGTTGTTGGTGTGTGTATGTGTGTTGGAGTGGGTAAGGGTGAGGGTGTCTGGGAAGGGAGTGGAGACTGACCTAGAAAAACTTTCTTTTAAAAGTTTCTTAGTAATCACAGCCTCTCTAAAGTCCTCTTTGTCATTTCTGGAAAAGTCATAGTGGAAATCTCTACTGGGCCAGCTAAGTACAAGTCACTGATGGGGAAGCCAGACACAGTCCGTCTTAGTTGGAGGCCGCCAGGAAGGGACACTAGCCCCCATGGGGGTCAGTAGCTTTGCCTTCTCCACTGGTAGAAGGAACAGTACTAGCCAAAGGCTGCCTCTGCCTCTCCTATGTGACCACTGCAGCCACAGACACACACACCCTGCACACTGACTAACTGATTGGCCAAAGGACTGTTTGTGTTCTGAATGCCTAGCGATGTGGACTAGAGTTGCAGCTAGTGTGTCCAGGGCCATTCTCTGCTGTTTTCTGCCCCAGATCCCAGGGTTCCCAGATCTCAGGTTGCACAGGAGACAATTCTCCACCTGAGACACGTTCTCTACCCCAGACACTCGGGGGACACTCTAGTGGCCCCTTTACCTTCACGCAACACAAGATATGGGTTTTACGGTATCAAAATCATCTTGACCTTCCTCAGGTGAAAGGCCCAGGACCTACTGGGCTTGTAGAGAAAGTAAGCAGGGTCCAGAAGGCACAACAGTAGCAAGTTTTATGACAGCTCTTGGTAGAGCCGGGCAGGTCTGTTCTCCGAGTGACACGGATGCATGATGTCAGGGAGGCAGGTTCACAACCTTCCCTTGTCCCTGCGCCTTGTTTCTGAGACTTTAGTTTTTTTGTATCTGGCTCCTGGGGCTGTGAAAAATCATACCTCTTACAACATCTTTACCAGAATAGAAAGATAATCTGGGCTAAAAGTAGACTCCTGAGATTCAGTCCCTGGAGGCTTCCTCTCTTAAGAACTTAGTATTTATCAAAGGAGAGAGAATAAATGTGTCATCTATCTCCACATATGTGGGAATGCTATTGAACTGTAATCAATAAGAAGTACAGCCTTAGTGAGTAGAACAAAACTTTTCTCCCCTGATGGATTATTGTGTTTCTGGAAATCGGTGGGACCATTATACTAACAGGGCTGTCTGGATTCTATAACCTTTGGAGTGGTTTACTCATTGGATTCTTTCAGTCCTACAATTAAGTCTTCCTGGTAGACCCACACCCCCTCATCAACTTTCTCCCTCAGAAATCCAGTGCTGTTTTGTATGAAATACAGCAGATTTGCTTTCATTTTCATTTGAGTTTGAAGTGGGAGGTTACATGGGTGAGGTCTGGACCCTAATAGTAAGTGTAAGTTATAATTATATTTCTTCCCATTATGCCTTTGATTATGTTTTGATTTGATGGATTGCATACCTCCCCGCTGCACACACCAGGATCCTTTTGACACATACTTTCATTAACCTTCCCAGGGACTTCCCAGACATACCTTTTGAAAAGTCTCCCAGTGTTCCATGACAGCCTCTCTTGCTAAAATCTTAACTCAAAGCCACAAAATTACTAGTAAGAAATACTCTCTAGAAACCTTGTGATATTTCTCTTCTAACACAGTCTGTGGAGGGCCACTAGTGTTACCATTTGGACTGAGTTCATCATTTGCTTTATTCCAATACTAGAATGGACTGATGATTGCCTCCCTCGGCTGAATGAATGAACACTGAATCACTAATGTATGGGAGCTTGTATCGTGATGACCTCAGGGTCCTGGAATCTGAGCCCAGGCTCCACTTCCTTGGTACATGACCACAGATAAACTCACTTGCTGTCTCAGTTTTCAAGACTGTGAGATGATAAGCAGAGAATTCCATTCGTGCTCCCCAAAATGGCCAATCAATATTCAGAACTGATAGGCTGGGATATCTATTATTAAGAAACATTCAATAATGTTAATGATGATTATTGTTATTCCTTGAGTTGATAGGCATGGGAGATTTTGTTTTCGGGGCTGAAAGTGGGGGAAGAAAGTTGAGAGGCTGTACATGTATTTGAGTTTTTCAAAGCCCCCATTCCTGAGAGAGAACGAGAGACAGGTCACATGGAGGAGGAGAGCCTGTTATCTGTTCTCCACTCTTCCTCTTAGGCTGGTGTTAACTTAGCTCCCTGGGGAGTGGGTTAGAGCAGCGATTGAAGGAGCTGGATTTCTGAGAGACTTTGTGAGACTCTGGGCAGCAGCCATGCTGTGTTAGGCCAGGAGTCCTCGAGTTGAAAGTTCGTCTCCCCATTGAAACGTGGAACCTGGCCCCCTCTGACACCTGGAAAACTGACAGCAACATTGGAAATAGGAAGATGGCACTCCAAAAGACCATGGGCATTTTCACGTGGCCCCAGCAGGGCAAATGGTAGGACGGTGGGCTGACAGTACAGCCGAGGCAGAGGGGTGGTCCGTGGCACATACTGAGGGATGGAATCAGCTCACGTGCTCTTCCCAAGACATGGGTGATTCTCTTCAGGAGCCCCAAGAAATACCTAGAAAGAAGACACTTTCAGGGGAATGAGCTAGTTGGGGAAACTGGAGACTCTTCCTAAGCAAGTAGGGAGAATAAAACCTCGGGTTATTGGCATTGTGATTTCATTTGTAGCTGCAGAAAATAATAAATCAAAGTTGTTTAAAATATTTTTTAAATAAACAGAAAACAATTAGTCATAAATGTGTGGGTTTCTTTCTGAGCTCTGTTCTGTTCCATTTTTCTATATGTCTATATTTATTCCAGTACCTCCCTGTTTAGTTTACTATAGCTTTATAGTAAGTCTTAATATATAACTTATAGTTAGTTCACTAAAATAAGACCTCAAAAATTGGTTTTTTTCCCACAATTGCTTGGGCTATTTTAGGTCCCTTGCATCTCCATAAAAATTTTTTTAATCAGCTAGTCATTTTGGTTAAAAAGCCTGTCGGGCTGTGGATTGATTTTGACAAAAGTACAAAGTAATTCAATAAAGAAAGAATAGTCTTTTTAACACATGTTTCTGGAACGATAGGCCAGTTATATAAAACAAAAAACAAAACAAAAAAGAACACCTCGAACCTTATCTTACCGTATAAAAAATTAACTTGAAATGGATCCTATAAGAGCTAAAACAACAACACTTCTAGAAGAAAACATAGTAGGAAATTTTTGTGACCTTGGGTTAGGGAAACATTTCCTAAACAAAACATAAAGAGCAGAAACCATAAAAAAGCTGATAAATTGAACTGCATCAAGATTTAAAACTTTTGCTCTTAACTAAGACACTCTTAAGGAAATGAATAAGCAAGACACAGACTGGCAGAAAATATTTGCAAACATATGTCTGACAAAAGTTAGACTCAATAATAAGAAGAAAAACAACCACAAAAAATAAATGGGCAATAGAGTAAATAATAGGTTGGACACTTTCCCAAGAAGATCTAGGAACAGCAAATATATGCATGCAAAGATGCTCAATATCATTAATCATTAGGGAAATGAAAATTAAAACTAACAATAAGCTGCCAATACACATTCGCCAGGATGGCTGAAATTAAAGACTAACAGTACCAAGTGTTATCAAAGATTTGGAGCAATTGGAATTCTCCTACGTTGCTCTTGGGAATGCAAAATGATAGAGTCACTTTGGAAAACAGTTTGGCAGGCTCTTATGCACATACATGTGACCCAGCCTTCCCATTCATAGGTATTCCCCCTAGGGAATTAAAAATATATATATCCACACAAAGCCTTGTAACAATCACTTTCCAATGTTGGAAGGGTATCTTACCGATATTTGTTTTGCTATTTTTTAAAAGCTAACATTTTTCTTTAAATAGTTTTACTTTTAATATTTTAAGAGACTCAATTTTTTGGTTCCTTCTCCCTTTCACGTCTTTCTTAAAATTTAGAATACATAAAATGGTACTCTTTCATCAGTATTATTACAGACTGTTAAAGGGTATTATAATTCTCAATGGATTAGAAGAGGGACTCGAGACTCCAAATTAATACATATTATTGCTAGGTAGCACATACTGCCACCAGGACCTTAAGAAGGTTCTAGGTTTTTAGAGTTTGTGTGTGTTATCATCTCTGGAACCCCTCAAAATCTTAACGGGACAATTACGATTCTCACTTCCTTTGATTTTTTTCTTTCAGATTACTTTTACATGTGAACTGTCTTTACATGTCTAAGTGTTTAACCACACGAATGGAGCCTTCATTTAGATTTTCTTGAGCTTAGATTCTCTGTAGCCACAGATCTTGACCCCTGACATCTTTGTGTGCAGAGAACAATGGTCAAATCAGCAGTCATTACTCTTTGGTTTAAGAGGAGGTCAGACAGGACAATGAGCTAAAAGTCAAGGTAACAAAAGAATTGAAGGCTGTAGTGGGTCCTCTTCACAAGTCAGTGAACTTGATTCTGGCTTATTGGGATGTGAGGAATCTGGGACTATTTCTGGAATGTCAGCAATTTTGCCCTAAAGCAACTTTGATCTTGTCGCCCCTCCCCCTGCCTGGTCATTAACTGGAAACTTGGGGACCAACTCCATGGCTGCCTCTTATCAGAGAGCCACTACTTATTGCTTAAATAAATCTCCTCCCATTGTTCTCATTTCCTGGAAGAAAGAACACCAATCCTCCCAGCTCCCCTGAGAGGAGCTCCCACTGCTTATTTTAAGACTATTTACTCCAGCCAACGCCCTGACTTAGAGGCATGCCTTTCTTTGAAACCGGTAAACAAAGGCCAGAGGAGGAAGATGAGAGTCTCGGGCCACAATTTCCTAAAGTAATAATTCCATCCTGTCTTCCCCTATCCACGCTCAGATCCCAACAGACTCGGGGCAGGGTTTCCTGTGACTTTAGAAAATTCCTCAAAAGGCGGGGAGGAGGAAATTATATGTAATTTCTATCATATTTTGTCACAAAAAAGTAACTGTTTTTCCCACCCTTCCTTTCCTTTAAGCTTTTGTTAAAAGTGGCAATTAATACGAATTCCCCACAGCAAGGACGTTTTATACCTCATTTTTCTGGAAACAACTAGTTTATGAATGGTTAGGCCTACTTACCTCCTAGAGAAGCCGCGGGGGTTCTTTGGATGAAGAAGCCCTCCAAAATTCTCATGGTCCTGAAACAGGAGGGAAGGAGGCAGGGCAACCTTTGAAAGAATGACACAGCCCGAGGACATGACATAAACTGATTAGAACCAAATGGGTCCAAGATGGCAGACAAGTCGACTTCCACTAGACCTTGAGCCTCAGTATACACTCACATCAGCAAGCTAAATGACACCCCCACAGGTGCCATGACAGTTCCAAAGCCGACCATAAGGATCAGAAAGTGGGCAGTGGCCCAATTCCTGGAAATCCCCTCCCCTTCCTAAAATAGCTGGAATACTCCTCCCACTCATTAGCCTATGAAATTACCCACTCCTATAAAAACTGACAACCCCATACCCTGGTGCCTTCCTCACCTTCTGAGATGGCCCACACTCTGTCTGTGGAGTGTGTTTCTCTCTAAACAAATCCACTTCTTACCCATCACTTTGTCTCTTGCTGAATTCTTTCTGCAATGAGACATCAAGAACCTGAGCTTCACTAAGTCCTGAAACCAGGTGTGTGATCTCAGTTGGAAGACTGTGGGTTTTGGCCGGGTTCGAGTCCTGGCCGCGTGGATTCGAGTCCCAATCTGAGTTTTGGCTCGGTTTGAGTCCCGGCTGCATGGGTTCAAGTCCCAGTCTGGGTTTTGGCCGGGTTCAAGTCCCGGCCACATGGGTTCAAGTCCCAATCTGAGGTGCATGTTTTCAGTCCCCCATAAGCAAAGATCAGAGCAAGAATCCCACTGTCGCCTTTTAAATTCTGTTTCTCAAACTACAGCCTGGGCAGAGCCATCTTTCATTCAAAACTCTCTCCCCATATGTCTGAGGTTTGGGGTCTGTCAGCTACAGGCTTTAGAGACTTGCATGGATTTTATTGTGTTTTCAAAAATTAAGAGGCCAAATTCCCTCAGAGCAATTACTAAGACTTGTTTAAGAGTCTCTCACCTTAGGAAAAGAAATGGTCAGCACACTTGTTCAAACAAGACGTGCGCCAGTTTTCTTTATTTTATAATCTTATAAAAATGTTTTACTTACACCATGGGATCCTGAACATGTTTATGAACATTTTCCAAATGCTTTGAAGTCCAGAGTTGGAAGCCCAGTAATTGTCAGTTGCTGAGTTTGGGGGAGCCATTGGAGGGCACGATAGCACCACCCTGGCTTTCCTCTTTTCTCCCCACTCACCAGGACCTTGTCTCAAGAAGATTCTCCATGACCTTGGCCTGCTTGCTCAAGGTAAGCAATCAGGGCAATGTTTTACAGTGAGCTGCTTGCATGGCCATCAGCCTGATGGTTTCCTGAACGCTTTCCTACTCACTGTCCCATTTCCCTCAGTAACAGAAGAGGGTGGGCCAACGGCACAAAGTTTGAGAGGCTGGGATGTTCAATTAAGTCCAGTTTTCTAGTTAATAGAGATTTCTCTCCTACCCTGTCTAATCAATCAATCAAAATGTATTGAGGGCTTCCTCATTGTTCAAAGTTAGTACTCAGTAAAGCATCTTTAAAAGTTTTTAAATTTACCTGGGCAAGATTTACCTATCTTTTGTGATACAAAAAGTCTATCAGAATTCTGCAGTGTTTCAGGTTCATTTTGTGGAAGCTCCCTTATCTCTGTTCTTAGCGTCGACTGTGGAGATACTCGACGCTAGAGTATCTTAGCCGTGAACTCATGTACACATTTGTGGAGCTCAGCGTGGCATTCAGCACTGCCACAGGCCCAGGACAAGTGCTAATGTGTGCTTACAAAACAGATGCATGTGGCAGTAATTATTCACTTTACAAAGCATTCACCTTTAGAATTCCTTTGCATGGCATTTAAAGACTAAAGTCATTTACATAATTTCAAATTACACCTATAGTTGTATGAACATTGTTATGGTGCATATAGAGTCCCCTTACCCTCTCTCCAATATAACCACACACACACACACACACACACACACACACACATCCCTACGCACATATACTCAAACTTCCCTCCCAAGCAGCAGAGTCATAACAGTAAAGTGAAGAAGGATCTCATTGCTCTCCTATTCTGCCTTCGGCCTAAAATCAAAATACACTGCATGAGGTCTTTTCGATCACCTTGTCCAATCAGTTTGTATAGATGAGAAACTGGGGCCCAGGAAACTTATCTGGCCAGAATCACAGAGCTCATTAGCAGCAGAGCTGAGACTACAACCCAAGCTGTGAGCCTCACATCATAGCCTCTACTCTTTCCACTAACTTCTGTTCCCACACCTGGGAAGATAAGTGCTTCTTTATTCAGAGACCTGCAGAGAAGACAACTCTACAACCTGCCTGAGAAACTCAGTTTCCAGATTCAATAATGCACACTCTCCCGGATACCTCCCTCTGAATTACTCTAATCAGAATGGTCCATATTATAGAAAAAAAGGTCATGTCCAGATGGAGATGAGTCAAGATGTGTCACCATTTAATGCAACCTACTGCTTCTTCTACCAAAAATGGTTAACCTAACCCTGAAGGATAACCTAACCCTCTAGGTTGTTTTTTGTTGTTTTTTTTTTTTCCAACAAGGCTGAATATTCTAAATTCCTTCAGCTTTGTCTCCAAGCCGTATGTTTCATTCTTTAATTATCTTTATAGATGACTCAGAACCCACCCTACATTCTTAGCGTCCCTCTTGAATGGTGCCTCAGACTGAAATATAGGCTTGTACACAGGCCCTGCTTAGGGATGACCTTTGAAGAAAGGTAGCACAGACCTACTGACAATTTCAGCTCTTTCATTTTACAAAATTTTTGTACTGTGCTTTGATGAGAAGAAAATTCCCACACGATTAAATCATTTCTTCGAGGCATGTGTGCTGAAGCGGCCCTTTCCTAGGGGCTGTGAGTAGAACCATACAATTTTCATCATTACAACTATTGTTGCAACAAACTTTATTTTTAAACTACTTACTATGCTGCTCAGAGGCCTGTTTCATCTTTTCTTTGAGGTGGAAATATTTGTCACAATCTTGCTCTGCAGCCCAATAAATCAAAATGGTGAGCCTCTAGTAATAAAAATAGTTGCTTTGAAGTATAACCTTAAATGTCTAATTTCCTACCAGCAATAATGAGGATTTCTCCAGCCATCTGGGGGGGGGACTGGTTTTCTTTTTCTTTTTCTTTTTTTCTATCCTTTTGTTTTTCTAACATGTGAGCTGTCTAATGACAGAATTTGGTATTCCAGAAGTCTGGGTGAGAGGTACACATCTCAGAGTTCCATACCACCCAAGTGGCCGTTACATCACTGATCAGCGTGAGCCTGTCCAGACGGTCTCCACCAAGGCCTCCCCACCCTTGTATTTAATGTTGCTAACCCTTTAGTCATCAACACAAAATAACAGAAATTCTTTCATGCAGCCATTATTCCGCGACATCCAAAGAAGGGGGAAAGAATCTACAACCGCACAGAAGTTAAAACCCATGTGGTTTTAATAAGAAGAAAGGAAAGAGATGGCTTAATTCAGTAATAAGACTAGACTCCCTGGTGGTTAATAAGGTAATTTGCCACATGATTAAAGGTAGATGCAAGTGGAATTTCTGTGGTAACATTCTCGCTCGGATGGATACTTTGGGGAAACTGAGATTGTTAGTCTCTTGAAAACCACCATTCTTTTGAAACAAGAGGAGAGCAACAACAAAGAGTGGCTTTTGAAATTCTCTCATCATTATCTCAACCTTTTCAAAAAGGCTGAGGAAACAGAGGACCGCCCGGGAGAACACAATCCAGCAGCGGGACGGGCAGGTTTCCGAGCGCACACCTCGCTGTGTGCACAGCACCGAGAGGGACCGCAGAGGCCCCCGGGGAGGCTTTCCAGACACCAGAGCCCAGGTCCTGCTCTGGCTGCTCTCTGGAGTGGGGGATGCTGAAGGTTTGACAAACTGATGCCTCCAGGGCACCAGCTCAGTTAAAGGATGCTTCCGTCTCACCATCTACCTTCCTGCCCGTCTCTCTTCCGCCGCCTCGCCTCGCATTGTCCTGTCTCCATTGCTTTTTGAAGTCTTTGCCCTCCCTGGGGAATTCTCTTTCTTAGCTTTGCTGTATATTCAGGGGACGGGGCCCAGGCAGAACGCCGGAAGACCCTGCTGCCGGCTAAATGGTGAGAGCTACCCAGCTGCAGGCGATAATGGTGACTCTTGTTCCAAAGCGCTCTGCCAGAGGCCGGTGTGCTGAGAGACTGAACTGTCCTATCTGGATTCTGGGCTCCTGCATCTGGAATCCAGCACCTGCCTGCTGCCATCTGGGTGACCCTGAGAAAAGTCGCTGCTTCTTATCTGTTAAATGGAGGCACATGATTCAAAAGGCTCTGTAAACTCCAAGGATGCCGCATACACATGTCACATGACTGTCATTGTTGTCTCTCCTAACGGCCTCCGAGTGTCCCTGCCAGCCCTACCGGTCTGCAAGTCTTCAGCCATTCACTCACTATTTCAACAAATATTTATTTTTAAAAATTTTATTGACGTACAGTTGATTTACAATGTGTTAGTTTTGGGTGTACAGCACAGTGATTCAAATATATATATGTATGTTCTTTTTCAGATTCTTTTCCATCATAGGTTATTATAAGTTGCTGAATATAGTTCCCTGTGCTACACAGTAGGTCCTTGTTGTGTATTTTATATATAGTAGTGTGTATCTGTTAATCCCAAACTCCTAATTTATCCTTCCCACTCCCCTTCCGCTTTGGTAACCATAGGATTATTTTCTATGTCTGTGAGTCCATTTCTGTTTTGTAAATAAGTTCATTTGTATCCTTTTTTTAGATTCCACATATAAGTGATATCATATGGTATTTGTCTTTCTCTTTCTGACTTACTTCACTTATCTAATCTCTACTTTGTTCCATGTTGCTGCAAATGGCATTATTTCATTCTTTTTTATGGCTGAGTAATATTCCATTGTGTGTGTGTACATTTCTATCTATATCTATATCTATCTACATATAGATATAGATATAGATAGATAGATCTCACATCTTCTTTATCTTTATCTATTCATCTGTCAGTGGACATCTAGGTTGCTTCCATGTCTCGGCTATTGTGAATAGTGCTGCTATGAACATTGTGAATAGTGCTGCTATGAACCTTGCATGTATCTTTTCAAATTATAGTTTTCTCCAGATGTATGCCCAGTAGTGGGATTGCAGGATCACATGGTAACTCTAGTTTCAGTTTCTTAAGGAACCTCCATACTGTTCTCCATAGTGACTGCACCAAATTATATTCCCACAACAGTGTACGAGGTCAACAAATATTTATTGAGTTGAGGCTACCACAGTGAATAGGAATGCTAAGTTCTTGCCCTCATGGAGGTTTATTTTTATCAGAATGGCAGACAATAACCAAGAAAGCAACTAGGATCATTAGAAAGTATCATAAATGCTATGGAGAAAATTAACAGGCTGATGTAATGGGGAGTCAATGACATGGGAGCTGCTTGAGACGGGGGTCAAAGAAGGTCAAAGGGGCATTGCAACTATAACACAAGAATAAGCAAGAATGAGCTGCACAAAGAGCAGCAAGAGGCCTGTTCCAAGGAGTGGAGTGAAGCTTCTGGTGGGAAACAGCTTGGCTGGGGAAGCAACAAAAAGGCAGCCACTGTCCCTAAGACCAAGTGAATCACTGAGACGAGGTTAGAGAAATAGGCAGGGACCAGGTCACGCAGGATCCTGCAGGCCCTGGTAACGAGTGCGAATTTTATTCCAAATGCAAGGGGAGCTATCAGAGGTGCTGAGCAAGGGTGTGACGTGATCTGCCGTACATTGTTAGAACATCACTCGGACTGATGTATGGAGAACACATTCTAAGGGTGCAAGACAGAGGAAAGAGACCAAGAAGAAAATATTGAAGTAATCCACATGGGTTGTGAGGGTGACCTGGACAAGGAAAATGGCAATAGATAAAGAAAAGTGTGGGAAGTTTTCAAGGAGAGTTTGGAGGTAGAGCTGAGAGTACTTACAGAAGTTCTGGGTGTCCATAGTATGTACATTATCAGGATAGACCAGACCGTGCACACAAAAGGTCAAGGCCAGAAGGAGGAGAAGGAAATTCCGAATAGGGAAACATTCTATTTTGCAACCTGTTCTTCCCTAGGAAAACTGGGTTTTGGACCTCTCAATTGGCTTCCTCAATGCAGTGTCTTTTGATGCACAGGGAGAGGAGACATGGCTAGATAAACCATGTCCTGACCACATATGGCCGGGTAAATGAAAGTCAATATATTGATTCCCTTGAAAGGCACAGGAAACCAGCATGTGTTTCAGACACAAAATCATCTTGTTGCAGGCTGACCCGCAGACGCCTCAGTTCAACCAGTGGCGTCTCTATTCAGCCAGAACATAACTCAGACATCTTATAACCTCTTGGGGTTTTCCTACACATCCTGAAGTCAAACTACACCGGAAAAGCCCAAGTATTGAAAATCATAGCCCTCTGCGCTCTCTCTCTCTCTCTCTCAACTTTTTATTTTGAAACAATTACAGATTTATAGGAAATTGCAGCGATATGACAGAGTTCCCATGTACCCTTCACCTAATTCCCCCAATGGTTATATCTTGCTTAACTATAACATAATATTAAAACCAGGAAACTGACATCGGAACAATGGTTGTATATAGCTCTATTCCATTTTATCACACGCATAGATTTCTGTAACCAGCATCACAATCAAGATATAGATCACCACGAGGATCTACTGGAGCCAACATTTTATCAGTTTGAGTGAAGTGTAGAAATCTTATATCCCTTTACGTCCCTTTGTCGTCTTTACCCCCAGCCACTATTTATAATGCAATCTTCTCAACTATTTCCTCTACAAGCATTGAAATCCACATCAGACAATGTTATGCTTTTTGCTTGGACCAACAAATACAATTTAGAAAACTTAAGAAGAAAAGGAAAGTCTATTGCATTTACTCATATTTTTCACTCTCTCTATTGTTCTTTTTCCCTCCAGATGTTCCAAGATTCCTTCTTTTATCATTTCCTTTCTGTCTCAAGAACTTCTGATAGCCATTCTTTTAGGGTAGGTCTGCTGGTGATAATTTCTCTTAGTTTTCCTTTATCTAAGAATGTCTTGATTGCCCTTCCTGAAGGTTAGCTTCACAGGATATAGAACTCAGACAGTTATTTTCTTTCCGCTCTTAAAAAATGTGCTACTTTATTCTGACCTCCATGGTTTCTGATGAGGGCTCCACTGTCTTTGAAACTGTTTTTCCTCTTTGGAAAAGTGGCATTTCTCTCCCACTACTTTCAAGATTCTTTGTTTTTGTCTTTAGTTTTCTGATGTTTGATTATAATGTGTCTTGGTGTGGATTTCTTTTGATCTATCCTATTTGAAATTCTCTCAGCTTCTTGAATCTGTGTATTTCCCATTTTTACCAAATTTGGGAAGTTTTCAGCCATAATTTCTTTGAGTACTTTTTCAGCCCCCTCCCCCTTCTCCTCTCTGAGATTCTGATGACATGAATGTCAGATCCTTTGTTAAAATCCCACAGGTCCCTGAAAGTTTCTGTTCATTTTTTCTTTTTTAGTCTCTCTTTTCTCTGCTGCTCAGATCGGGTAATTTCTATTGTTTTTTCTTTAAGTTCATGGATCCCTTTCTTTGTCCTCTCCATTCTGCTGTTGAGCCCCATTAAGCTTTTAATTTTGTTATTGTATTTTTGGATTCTAAAATTTTCACTTGGTTCTTCTTTGTATCTTCTTTTTTTCTGATATTTTCTATTTTTTCACTATTTCAAGTATGTTCATAATTGTTTGTCACAGCACTGTTATGATGGCTGCTTTAACATCCTTGTCAGAGAATTCCAACAGCTATGACATCTCAGTGTTGGTGTCTGATGATTCCTTCTATTCTCCTTTGGAAACTTCTTACTCATTACCTCACTGTCAGAATGACTTGGGAATCCCTTGCAAGTTTCCTGTGAGCCCCAGGAGATTTTGATCTATGTTGCTTTTTGTTGCATAACACAGGCATTGTACAGACTTTGGGGTCTGACGGACTCAGGTTCAAACTTGATTCTACCACTCACAAGCTATGTGACTTTGGACAAGTTATTTAACTTTTGAGCCTCAGTTGCCTCATCTGTAATTGGATATGGGTACATTTCTTATAACATTTGTTGGAGAGGAGACGGGGAGGAAGGGACCGGATAAATAAGACGGTGGTTCTGTAATTGGTGCAAATTGTTCCACAGTATTTCAGGAGTGAGAACACTGAAACAAAAATTTATTATGAAAAAGAACATACACAAGAACATATAAAACAGATGAACATTTCACAGTCAAAAAATAGAATAGTCATGGTCAAGAAATAGATCACTAGTACCTTAGATATGGAGTGGCCCGATTTACCAAATAAAAATACAAGAATTGAATTTCAGATAAAGAAATGAATGATTTTTTAAACTATAAGTCTGTCCCATGCAATATTTGGGAAATACTTTCACTACAATATTTTTTATTGTTTATCTGAAATTGAAATGTAACTGGGTGTCCTGTATTCTGTCTTGCAATCCTACTTAGAAGCCTACTCCCCATCACATTACCCTTCCTCCCCACATATGAATTTCCTCATAATCATCCCTTTGTTTTTCTCTATAATTTTACCACATACGTATTGATTCCAAAATGTAGAGTTTAGTTTTGCCTGTTTTGGACCATCGTGGTGGTTGTTTTACTTTTTTCTAAATCATGTCAAATCTGGGTCCCACACTCCACTCACCAATGTCATGACCAGTCTAATATCTGTCATGTTTTTATGGCTCCTGACCCCTTGACCTGGTAATCCAGGAACCCAGTCAAGGAAATCTGATGGGGGAGAGGTCTCAGGTTACCAGTCTGCTGAGATGACCTCTGAAGATGCATCTTGCCACATTCACACAGCCTTGTCAAAGGCAGATGGCCCTGCTGGTGGCCGCACCACCTTCGTGCCTAGCTGGCCTTGGGAGATTCATTGCTTTTGAATTCCAGCGCCCACATGCAGCCCTGAGCCATCTCCTTCCAAGCTCCAGCACCTTCTAGAGTGCTGGGTGCATATGGGCTCAGGTTTTACCACCATCAGAATGCACCAACCACCCCTCTTTCCTTATCCTGACTTCTGGAGAACTCCACTCTCCTCTGCCTTAAGCCTTTGTTTCCCAACCCTTAAAAAGAAAAAAGCAAATCTTCCTACTCTTTGGTTTCACGAGGAGGTTTAGTGGCTCTAGGGGAGAAGTGCTGGATGATTTATGAAGCCAACAGCCCATCAAAGAGCTGGTTTATCTTTCCTCAGGGAAAGAAGGATCAGCCTTCAGAAGAGCAATAGTGGCCTCCCTTCCCCCAGGAATGAAGAGCTTACTTCTTCCAAGCAGCAGAAATAAATAATGTAGTCATATTTGCATATCCCGCTACATTAGATTCTCAAAAATTTACATATAAAGCACCCATATCAATGCCTGGAAAATAATGAGAGTCACTAAAAATATAGCTAGTAATATTTTTTTTTAATTATTTATTTATTTTATTTATGGCTGTGTTAGGTCTTCGTTTCTGTGCGAGGGCCTTTCACCGTCGCGGCCTCTCTTGTTGGGGAGCACAGGCTCCAGACGCGCAGGCTCAGCAATTGTGGCTCACGGGCCTAGTTGCTCCGCGGCATGTGGGATCTTCCCAGACCAGGGCTCGAACCCGTGTGCCCTGCATTGGCAGGCAGACTCTCAACCACTGCGCCACCAGGGAAGCCCGCTAGTAATATTTTTTATGTGATCTTTTCTTGTGCATCAGAATTTTCTCCCCAAGTTGCAGAAGGCCAGAGTTTAGCCTTCAAGCCCGGTCCACGGCAAAATACACTGTGTCCCCCTGACCACAAACCTAGTTTCTTTTTTACTAGGTGCAAACTAGTGAAAATACATCCTGGAAAGGAAAAATCAGTGGTGATAGGGCAGCATGCAACCTGACGGGCAAGGACATGGGGAAGGAAGGAAAGGCTGGCTTGCCCTCCTTGCCTTGATGGGCAGGGAGTTATAGGCTGTCTGTGTGCCAGTAAGGGTCTCTGGTCTCTTTCCCACCATCCAGCAGGTCCCTCCTCCCCAGCTGCCTCTCTGAGTCTCTGCCCAGCTGAGCCCCATGAAACAGCTACAGAGGCAGAGTAGGGAAGAAAGCCGCCTGGCCAGACCCCAGGGACAGCTGGCCCAGCCAGTACTTGTTGCCACCATAACAAACTACTGTCTGTCAAAACCAAAGACACAAACAAGGGCAAAGAAGTCAACCAATACCCTGGCTTGTATTTGACGAGGGTCAAGGCCATTAGGAAATAAGTCAGAGAGCTGGGCTTATAGACCTAGCTCAAAACAGAAGGCCTGACATTCCATATCTGCAAAATGCGAAATTTTCCTAAAACTGGAAGATCTGATCCTGCCCTAGAGTCTCTCTCTCTCTCTCACTTTTGTTTTGCAAAATTTGAAAGTGGGGTCACTGGGACTTTGAGCTCAGAGAGTTGCTTGCGTTGTCGCCATGTCACCAGACATTGAGGGACCTACCTGCAAAGTTCCATCTAAGCCAGCGCCCTCCAGGTTTCCACATCACATCTGTACTAAGAGAAGCAAGGGACTCGAGGGCTCTCTCATCAGCCTACTGATTGTTCGGAATCACAGCACCCCAGTCTGTAAGTCAAAAAGGCTCTTGGCCTCAGCCATCCCCATGACTTAGGCACCACTGGGCTTGCAGGACCAAGAAGCTTCATGTATGAAGATCTCCAGCAGAACGTTTCAGTCTGTGTAAAAAGAAGGTTCTCCCATTTATGTCGAATTGGCCTTATAGACTATTCGATTTACTTGTTAGTCATACCTACCCTAATTTCAGCGACCTACTCCAGATCTCAGACATATATATCCTTTTTGGGTTTTTTTGTTGTTGTTGCCTGAAACTGGGGTTATCATTCTCCATATAGAAACTCCAACAACTTGTCTCAAGGATGCCACTGTCATGCTGGGAGATGAGGACTCAATAGAAAACAGTGTGGCTGGGTCCTAGTGGCATTAATGAGAGATGTTGCTCTTGCCTGACAGAGGGTAGGTGGCCTTCTGTTAAGAAAAGTTCAGAAATTCTCTCTGTCAAATTGGCCAAAGGGGAAGAAGCACTTTGGGCCGGCATAGCCTCCCTTTTGTAGAGAGGAAAGTCCCTTTCAGAGGCTGGAGACTTCCCCTGGAGTGAGCCTGAGGCAGACACTCTCCACTGCCCACCGCCCCGGTGGGCCAAGGGGAGGAGCTGGAGGAATTGGAAGAGCTGGACGAGCTCCGAGGAAGGACTCTGCTTGGCCCTGTGAGGCCACCTCAGCTCTTCCACTTGTGTAGCATGAACAGTTCACCATGTCCGCCACATCCAGTATCTTCCCAGCCCCTAGGGTGGGCGACAGCATCACACTGTACATAGGAGGGAGGAGAAGTTGAATGAGGTTGTGTAACTGTGGATGGCACAGCTGGGAAGGACACGGGTCTTCTGATTCCACATCCCCTGCTTCTTCTTGTCTCCCTCCTGATTACAAGTGTACTACCAGCTCACAGAGAAACTTTGGAAAGTACGGGAGACTGTGAAGAAGGTAGGCATGATTTCCATCTTGCTGCATTTTTCTACTTATAGTTACCTACCATCCCTGCAGAAAATTTGCAGAGTACGAAAATGTAGAAAAGTAAAATCTGAAATCACACAGAGATAAACTGAGTCCATTTCCTTCTGATCTTTTTTCCTAAGTGTATTTTTAAAAACAACGTTATTGACTGTATACTATGCCCTTGATTATATACTTTGCTTCTAGTGAAGATCCTACCAGCTACACATGCCACTGAGTCTTCCCAAGGCCTTTCCAGCTTATGGCTATGAAGTGGTCCTGTTGACAGTTCTAACCCAAAGAGGGCTTGCATGTAACACAAGATCCCCCCTTTCTCCAAACCTGCATTAGTTTTGAGACCTCCCAGTATATCTCATGTTTGTTCTCAAACAATCCTGGCATACTTTTCTCTCTCAGTCCTTTTCATTGGTTTCCACCACCTGAAAAAAAAAAATCGCTTGAAGATTATGCTCTAACTGCCACTCCTCCTTCCTTGAGAATCCCAGGGCCCTCTTGGTTCCATTTTATACCCTGTGTTCCAACTCAGGGCAGTGCTCTAGGCAGATGTGGGGAGATGCTGCTTGTTCCTGCTCTCCGAGATGTGCTTGGATGTGCTGGGTCTTCCAGAGCGGCACTCCCCAAACTTCAGTGTGCACACAAATCACCCGGATCTTGTTAAGATGCAGATCTCCACTCACGAGGTCTTGGGCGGGTCTTGGGTCTAAACGCTCCCAGGTGATGCTGATGTTGTTCCCAGCACCTGGCTTTGAGCAGTGAGGGCCTAGAGTCCCTCGGTGAAAATAACCTCTCTGCTTAGGCCTTAGAGCTCTGCCCAGGGACCAGGGGGTACCATTCTGTCTCCCTTATCCAGCTCGCCTCCTTTCCCTCATTCAATAAACTCAAACAGATAGATGCCTGCAGACTACCCACTCCTTCAACTCACCCATAAGCCAAGACATTTCTATACAGCTCCTCTGCTCCCCCCCACTTCCAGATACTCTGTTCATTCTCTCTCTATTCTATCGTCAGCTCTTCCTAACCCTCAGATTCCCAGAAACATCATAGGCAGAGAAGTTTCATTATCTCTTTGTCCAGCTCCCATTCATCACTAGAGATCCTCACTCATCTTCATAACCACAGCTACCCCCAGAAGTTGTGACCCTAACCCAAGGCAGTTTTCTCTCTTACAAAATTATTTGCCAGCTCTTGGACTAATTATTTTCTCAGCTAGAAAAACACTACTGCAATCAATATTTTTACACATAAAGCTTTGTCTGCATTTCTGAATATTTCCTCGTTAGGATAGATGCCTAGGGTTGCAACTACTACATCCAAAGATGTGAAAACTTTGGGCCCCCTGGTACCTATCAGCTCCCCCTCTTCTTCCCTGGGGCCACACTGCCTATCATGAGGTCCTTGTGGCTTAACTTGAGGGGCTCTGAAAAATAGAAAGACACTCCCTGTTCCCAGATAGTTCCAAAACCAGCTCTTTCATGATGACTGAAATCTACCGCACCCTGCTTTGGTTACATGCACAGAAATTGCGGGGAAACTACCAACATTCCCACTTATCCAGCTAGAAAATGGACCACACTGTTGGGAGGTGTGCTTTGACTCAGAGCTTCCCTCCTTCTCTGAGCCCAGGGCGCCATTAAGTTTGGGTTTTACTGTTGTTGAGGAGTATGCATATAAAGACGAGAAATGGTGTGAAAAGGAGGGACACCTGAAACATGGATCTTGTTCCCCAGCCCCCAAGTCTCCCCACCCCACCTTGCATGAAGCAAATGGCTGCTGTGGGTGTCATGCTGTGGTGGGAGAGAGGAAGGAAGAGTGGACACAGACAGAGGGAAAGAAAGCCGCCTCCGCCACTCCCACTAACCCATCCACACAATCCTGCCTTTTCCGGTCTGGAGATGGTAGAAGATTCTCCAGCTGTCTTCACCTGTGAACTCTCACTCTCCTCTCCCCGACTCTGAGGGTTCCTACATGCTGAGGGCCTGTGTCAAGGAGGTGACCCAGGCTCTTTGGGAACTTCCCACCCAGAACCAAGTCTTCCCATGTCGCTTCACAGAAAGCCCAAGGTCTCTGTGAGAGGCAGCCCTGTCCAATCATGATGAACACTCGGGGTTCATCAAAAGCAAATTGTGCAAAGGGGAGCACACAAAAGAACAATTAATAAACTTGAGGGAATCAAAGTGGCATCGGGAGTTGGACATTTTATAGAGTCTCCTCATTAAAAGAGAGAAACAATGAGCCCCCTGACCCGGGGCCACTCCCTCGAGGCCGGCCACGGTGGATCCCACTGTCTATTATGTCGGTACCTCATTTCCAATTTGAATGGATGCCACCTGTCCTGTGTCGGCCTGCAGTAGGTGGTGTTTTCTGGTTTAAAAAGCAGGAAGAAAAAGACTCATGTTATGCTTTTTCTTTCATTTTTTTTAAAGGTTTATGCATTTTTTTTTAATTAAAAAGTAATGAAGGCAATGACAGTCAATATGCAGACCAGCACCTATGCTTTTTCTTTAGCCACGGTAGTATCTGTTCTCATCCCCAACAGGAATGCTGGCTGAAGGACATATGCCAGGATTCTTTTTCCAATAATGATTTTTGAAATTCCCAGGGAAGTTCCTATCACAGCTTTTTGAGTGGTATCTTTGCTTCACATCTTCCTCCCCTTGGCTGAAAGAATTGGCATTTGCGGGCTCAGGACCTACTCAGTCCCAGGCTGTGAGTTGGTGTCATCACCTGATGGATCAATTGTTCACACACGTGCTGTCTGGGGCCCTGGAATTTTTCAGAAGTGACTTCAGTCCCCACAAGTGAAAAGATGGCTACTAGCAAAATTCGCTCTGCAACAGCCCTTATTTTTATAATTAATCTTTTTGGCTTCATTTTTAAAAGAAAAACTCATAAACCATTGGTAGCTTAGTTGGTGCCCCGTTGGTTCAAAAATCAGTCTTTAATGTGATGGTTTGAATTCAACAAAGATGAATTAAGGACAGACTATGTGCAAAACACCTCTTAGCCCATGGAGTGGGCAAGCTTGAGTAGTATTAGAGAAACAGAAGATTCTGGAACCACGTGACATTAAAGAATCACTAAGGGTAATAATACCCATCTCACACCTCTTCTTACCTAACACCTTAAAGAGACGATATTCCAAAGCTGATAACTAAGGAGAGAGTGGGAGAGGCCTTTCTCACCTCCGACCTCTTGGATCACATGGCTGTGGTATCTGCTTGACGGAAAGCCTTGCAGCTTCCTTTCTGAAGCTGAAGACAGATATTAAGGTTGTCTGCTGATTCACTTGGCAAGATGAGTCTTCTCAACCTTATCTCGAGAAAGTGGTAATAGTACCGTGTCCAAGGATACACTCCTTGGGAAAATGGAAGTAAAGTCTATGCCAGACTTTTTACAAAGACACCCTAGAACAACACCAGGGTATCCAGAAGCCCTGAGGGCGTCAGACAAGATGGGGGACAGAAATAGCACCAGCAATAACAGCCTCAACAGAAAAAAAAAAGGGTAATGATTATAACCACCATTAATACAACACCTGCGAAGTACCAGGCACAGAGATACAACTTCCATTTTATGGATGAGAAGACTGAGGTTTTAATCCAAAGAGATTGAGTAATTCATTCAAGGTCACAAAGCCAGTGAATGTGGTAATTAAAAGCATGAGTTTGAATGGGAGTTTGGGATTAGCAGAGGCAAACTATTATATATAGCATGGATAAACAACAAGGTCCTCCTGTATAGCACAGGGAACTCTATTCAATTTTCTGTGACAAACCATAATGGAAAAGAATACAAAAAATTATATATACACACACACATATAGGTATGTATAACTGAGTCCCTTTGCTGTACAGAAGAAATGAACACAATATTGTAAATCAACTATACTTCAATAAATTTTTTTTTTAAAAAGCATGAGTTTGGGCAAAAGCCTGACTTGGGTTGAAAACTCAGTCCATCACTTAATAGTTAAGTGACTTAGAGCAAAACACTGAACTCTCTCTCTGCTGGCTCATCTCCATTTGAAATCTTGTAATAAAGAATCTGAGCTCTTAAGACTCACCCCTCCCTCTTCTCCTTCTGCCTCTCATCTGGGCAAGCTAATTAGATAGCCCGGGCGCTCTCTCCTTTGGTGCTAGCCAGAAGTTTAAACCATGCATGCAAGTTTAAACCCTCACTCTGGTCCCACTCCCTAACCTCCATAAAATTACCAAGCCAGTCTCCTTTCTCTGCTCTCTAAAGCCGTTTTTGGACCTGCTTGGGAGCTGCCAGGCTCTCCCTGAAATCCTCATGTGAGCTCAACCTCTGCATACCATTTTGGTGTATATATGGCATCACCAGTGTCAATATCCAAACTAAATTCTGGGTGGGATCCGATCTGTTTCTTCAGAGTGTTCAACCCTCAACGCATTCTCCTTATCCTCTAATCTGCCTGTGCCCTGGATCTGCAGTGCCATCAATCTCCCTTACCCTCTGGCTTCCCATTGGGTTTAGTCAGCAAGAGGCATAGACCAGAGATCAGAGAGGAGAAGAGAGAGAGGAGAGGTGTTCTTCCCACTTCCTCCCTGATCTGATGACACATTTCTGGCTGTTGCCGCATCCCCCCGACCATGACATCAGCTCCCACCAGGCAGGCCCTCCTCCACAGGCTAGCGCTCCGTTTCCTCCTCTTGCCCCTTCAGCACCAAGGGTGGTAACAGATCTCCAAGGCTGCAGTCTCCAGAGCCTCAACATCCTTTGTTGGGCCCCTTATCCCTGCCCCACCTCTGTTAGGAAAGGCTCCATATTGGAACCATCTGCATTCAATTCTGTTTCCTCCCAGGACCCTGACTGATTCATTCTCTAAGCCTCAACCTTCTCACTTGTAAAATAGAAATGACTAATAATACCTCATGATAAAACATCAGAGGATCGTTGTGGTAATTAAATAAGATAATTCAGGCAAGCATCTAATATACTGGCTCTATGTGCAAAGTAAACTAGACTCTTTTTGTTATTATTACTATTACTTACAACAGCAATAATAATAATGAACAGTGACACTAGAATTAAAAATCCAGGTCTTTCTACTTGTAAAGTTCATGGTTTTCCCACCAAGCTACACTTTTCCCTTCTTTTGAGAAAAGAGGTCAGACATCTCTCTCCTAGCCCATCTTGGAAATATCATATTTAGACTGTCACATGAATTAAATCATTCCATATTCCTTACTTAAACAAAGCTTCTCCAGCTCAAAAGATTTGTCAGTTAAATGGGAGCTCGCCAAAAGAACACAGTGTACTGTTTTCCTTTTAACATCTCAATGCCAGACATGATTCTATGTCTTTCACCCAGCAGGGACTTTCTGGAACATCAACTTCTAAGGCAGCCAATGAGAATTCAGTATAAATCATAGTAATTAATATTCAAATGATAGGTGTTTGTCACAAGTCCATTATCAGAAATCAAATATCCATTAGGCAATAGACATGACCTTTATAGCTTCTAAACATTGGTGACCACTGCTTGAGATGTTCTCCATCTGTCAATGCTCTGAGAGGCCATCTCTTATGAAGGATCATACAGTCTTTAAAAATAGCCAGGAAATGGGATTCTCAGTTAGAAAGACTCCCAGGTCACGGTGACTCAAATAATTTAGTGTGTGTCTCTGTCTGTGTGTGTGTGCGTGTGTGTGTGTGTGTGTGTAGAAGATGAGGAAGAACTAAGGAAGGAGGTAGAGAAGCTGTGGAAAATTAAGGGGACTTGGGTGATTATAGAAATAACCTGAGTTGAAGAGGTCATCCGGCTCTGAAGGACCTCCACCCATTTTCCCAGACGGTTTTCCTACAATTGTCTCCTGTCCTCCCTGGGGTTCAGAAAGCAGTGAATTAAAGAGGCAGTGCTTTTTGTGACCTATCTACTTGGGAGAAGGGTTCCATCATTGAAGTAATTTTAAATGATTGCCTCTCCAGGGCACAGTCTCGCAAAGGATGAATCACGTGTAAGAACCTGGCACAGGGTGTGGTGACACAAAGGTATAGCAAAGAACCTGGTCTCTGAAGCAGGAAAACCTGGTTCAAGTCCTGATTCTGCCCCCACTAGCTGTGAGCTCTTGAGCAAGTTACTCAGCCTCCACCACCCTTTTTCTTTAGTAAGACGAGGGTAATGATACTTATTATAAAGGTTATTTGGAGTCATAGCAAATTTAGGAAAACCACTCAGCACAGACATAGTTTATGTTTAATGAATAGTAGCTACTGTTACTCTTGGCCTCTAAGTAAACAATTGGAGCAGAGCTAACATGTGAGTTGACTCCATGGGAAATTGTTCATGCATGAGTAGGAGATAAACAGAGCAAGAGCACCCAGAGTATATGGGAGTCACAACAGCAGGATTCCAGTCTAACAATATTGCCAACAACTTGCTGTGAACTTGGGCGAGTCACCGTATTTTAGAGGCTAGTGGGGGCCCTTGAGCTATTTTCAAAATTTCAGAGAGTCCAGTGGAGAGTATCTAATTGTTGGAGCTGAGGATGCACAAGTTCTGCCTTTGCTTCCAGAAGGAATTATCTCAGAGTCACACAATGACCCTGGTTATTTTCACTCTGATGTGATGTTCTAATGGACATTACATATGTATTTAATTAATAAAACAGAGAAAATCAACGGATCGTTGTTGAAAAAGTGTAAGGTTTTGGTAGGAAGATCTGACAAAATACAGGAAGGAAATTTAAAAAGAGACCTTTGTTGATGAAAAGTCCAGAAAGCTTTTCCTAAGGAACTTTTAGCTCAACCATATTACATATCTATTGTTCTCCGTCCTGTTTCTCCAGAATTTTCTCCCATAGGAGGAGAGTAAAAAGTATTTCAACTCATTTTCCCGTGCCTCTCCTCACCACACACATTTCTAGTCACATAACACCAGCCACTGGCAACCCGTCTTTATACGATGACCTCTTTCAGGCCTTTTGTCATCCACAGATGAACAAGGATATGAAGTATTGACTTACTGTTCCCCCAAAAATTGATTGAGCACATACTGTTCTAAATGATGGGAACAGAAAAATCCCCTGCCCTTACAGAGTTTACATTCGAGCGGGGAAAGATAAACGATAAACCAAGTCATCAAACAGATAATATAATGTTAGTGGTAAGTGCCTTGAAGAAGAAGAAAAGGCTTGGTGAAGTTGGAGAGATAAGGCAGTCAGGGAAAGGCACAGTAAGAAGGTAAAAATCGAGTGGCTACCTGAGGGTGAGGGGCTGAGACGTGTTGATGCCTGGAGAAGAGCGCCCCAGGTGGAGAGGAGAGCCAGAGGGGGCGTGTACTTGGCACAGACAAGGGACCGCTGGCCAGCACGCCTGGAGAGAAGCCATGTAGGAGTGGATGGCAAAGGGAGCGGGGAGGTGGCCGCCCGCCAAACCCTGGGGGCGCCCTGTGAACCACGGTCACGACTGGATTTTAGTCCAAGTGTGTGAGGGGAAACCACTGGAGAGTTGTGCATACGGAAGGGACATTTTCCAAATGTCATCTCTCCAACAGCAAGCTTGGGGCAGGGACACCGGTAAGATTCTGGACCACATATTACTGTGGGATGACCACAGGAATAAAAAGCAGCAGAGTCTGCTGCCCTCGTGTCCCTGGATTTGAATAGAGTTTTCCCCTAACTAGACAGAGGGAGTCTCTGCCCTACTTAAGACTCTCGTGCTGCTCTTCAACCCTGGCAATAGCTCGAAGGAATTAAATGTAAAGACTCATTTTGGGGGGGCTTCCCTGGTGGCACAGTGGTTGAGAATCTGCCTGCCAATTCAGGGGACATGGGTTCGAGCCCTGGTCTGGGAAGATCCCACATGCCGCGGAGCAACTAGGCCCGTGAGCCACAACTACTGAGCCTGCGCGTCTGGAGCCTGTGCTCCGCAGCAAGAGAGGCCGCGATAGTGAGAGGCCTTCATCGCGATGAAGAGTGGCCCCCGCTTGCCGCAACTAGAGAAAACCCTCGCACAGAAACGAAGACCCAACACAGCCAAAAATAATAAATAAATAAATAAAATTAAAAAAAAAAAGAATCACTCTCACAGGGAAAAAAAAAAAAGACTTTTTTTTAGTTATTTTTTTAAGTTCTTTAATATATATATATGTATATATATATATTTAATTGGAGTCTAGTTGATTTACAATATCGTGTTAGTTTCAGGTGTACAGCACAGCGATTTACTTATACACATATATATATTCTTCAGATTATCTTCCATTACAGCTTACTACAAAATATTGAGTATAGTTCCCTCTACTATACAGTAGGTCCTTGTTGGTTAACTTTATTTATTTTTTTTTTTGAAGTATAGTTGATTTACAAGGGTTCAGGTATACAGCAAAGTGATTCAGTTTTATATATATACATATATATATATGCTATATATATATTATATTCTACTATATATATATATATTCTTTCTCAGATTCTTTTCCATTATAGGTTATTACAAGATATTGAATATAGTTCCCTGTGCTATACAATAGGACCTAGCTGTTTATCTAGTTTATATATAGTAGTGTGTATAAGTTAATCCCAAATTCCCAATTTATCCCTCCCCCACTTTCCCCTTTGGTAGCCATAAGTTTATTTTCTATGCCTGTGAGTCTGTCTCTGTTTTGTAAATACGTTCATTTGTATCATATTTTAGATTCCACACGTAAGTGATATTGTATGATATTTGTGAAGACTCAGTTTTAATGTGAAGATTAAATTGACAGCAAAGAGTATTGTAGGCAAATGCAGAACCCTTCACCAAATTGAATCAATTTTAAACTAGAATAGCATCGCTAACTCACAGCTTAAATATTTCTCAGTCGAGGCATGTCTAGGTGTACCAGCATTTGTGTGTTGGCTGGAACAAAGCTTCTTTGCTCAGAAGCAATGATGATGCATCCACTTAACAACAAGTTCTCATTTTTCCTGCCTGTCTGCTTGGGACAAGGGCACAGGCATCCTGTCTCAATCCACAATGTCTGCCCTTCAAATACTTATTGGGGACCCCAATTTTGAATTGTCAGCCATATAGCTCCTATTAAAAGCTCAGGTGAAATAACATATTTGAGAGGGTTTTCAGATTTTTCCATCAAATCATTCCCAGGGTCAGCACTGAGAATAGATATATTTATCTCAAGGTCTGGGGGTATAGCCTGAAGTGGCCTGCTAAGAAAAGAAATTTTTTCAAAGAGATTTCAGCAACCCACGACAGAGCCCTTCCTCTGCCTAGCCCTGAGCTGGGCTGGAATGAAGGGTAGTAGGAGTGTGCAATGGGTTTCTTCTTCTTTTTCCCTGGGGAGAGACTAAATGGCCTCAGAACGCCTCCTCTAGTCTAATGTTTCCATTGTCTTTCCTTTAAAAGAAATAGAACTTTATTTTTAAACTAGGTGGCCTTTATTCTGTAACCAGCCATGAAGGATCGTATTCTGAAGCCTGCTTCCCCAGAGACACATGCACTCCCCACCCTGCCTCCCAGAGGGATCATGCTGAATCCTGTTGAAATTCATGCTGTATCATTTGCCGTTTTCAAGCAAATTCCTACTTTAAAATACCAAACGTGTGGCGCTGAAGGTGAGAGGAATATGTCTGCTGCCTCTGGAAGCTCGGGTTTGGGCTGTGAAGGCTTCCCTGTGTAAATCGTGGTCCAGGCTGGGACCCCAGACCCAGGAATCTATGAGCCAAGGTCCACAGCACTAATTTGTTTCTCAATAGCCAAGAAGCCACGTCAGATGCCCTCAAGGAGGCACACACCGGTGTGAGCTACTGGCAGCCCTTGGGGAATATGGTGCCGAGCTTGGCCAGACTCTCTTTTGGTTTTGATGTGGTCTACACCGCTTTGCAGCGGCTGCAGAAACCTCCCTCTGCTTTCCACCATTTCAACGTCCACTTCATGCTAGATCCACACATGGGAGCCGAGCTCACCGCCCACCAACAGGAGACTCCCTGGGAAGAAACCAGACTTTCTCACTGCCCACAGGGCAAGCATCCAAAAACGACCGACCACAAGGGACCACTCTCGTGAGAACCTGGGGGAGGTTCACAGGACCACTGAGTTCTGTGCCCTTCTCACTCCCACACTGTGAAATACACTCACACCTGCATTTTCCCCAGACAATGCCCCTTGCTTCAAAAAGCCCTGAATCCTCTGCTACAGCACGTGGACAACTTAAAAGCAGTGTTATAAAATTACCTTCTAATTAACTGGCTCTCCTGTTGCCAAGCCAGATCGCTAGAGGGTGAGCCCCTTTACTGGATGATTTGCTTATTACTCAGGCCAAGTCAAACAAATCATAAATATCTCTAAGGACAATGTTGAAAAGGCCAGGGACCAGCATACAGCCATTCCCCATCCAGCTTCTACCTTGGCTCCTGCGCATGTCAGGGGCTAAAGATGGGATTCATCTATCCGTGAAGACATGTTGGGAAACCTTTGTCATATCAGTCTCCCAAGAATTTATCATGCTTTGCACATGGAGGTCATTCCATAAATATTAGCAGATGGGGAATGTTTCTCACTGTGTACAAATATTTATTGATCCTGGACAGCCCAATAATTCCTTCAATTAAAACCATTTGGGTTCACTCTCAGGTTCCACCTAGCCCCAGTTTCAGGACGAGCCCAAGCCTTAGACTGAGAAAAATGGACCATCTCTGGATTGACATAACTTGTGCGTCAGGAACTCATCCTTCTTGCTGGTAACTTTTCTTCAGACACTACTACTTGTTGGAATTCGACCCTTCTCTGTTCTAAGCCGGCCAACCTCCTGGTTTGCCCATGTCATCACCCATTCTTAATTACTCCCTCTTGTCTCAGAGGAAGAGTCCCTGTTCCTTTTTAAAGCCATCTTCCACCTGCCACCCCTACTTCTCATTAGATGACTTCCTCTTACCTATCTTTGGAAGCTGGGTCTCCCCTCTCTGCCTACCAGTATTTTTAAATCTTTTGAGCCCATTCTAAAAATAAATTCCCCTTGATTCCGCTTCCCGTTCCACCGGAGCTCTCTCCCTCCTGCTCCTTCCAGTGATGACGAGGCTTGCCACCTCCTCTTCCCACTTGCCATTCTCTACCAAATACATGCCATCTGTCATCTTTTTCTGCCCGGTTTTCTGTCTTCTGACCATCCTTCCACTGTTCCTCTGCTCTGCTCTTCCTCCTCTGCCTTCCCCCCACCTCCAAACATTGATTCTGCCCCCGCCTTCCTTCTCTTTCTCTTTTACTTGCTTTTCCTGGAGACAGTGCAGCGCAGTGCTAAGGCACAAATCTTTAAATTCAGACACACTTGAATTTTATATTCTGGTTCTGCTACTTGTGAGCTCTCAGAACTTAGACCCCGACCTTAGAAAATCACTTAACCTTTTCTTTCTTTAAAATAAAATAAAGGTTTTTCTTTTCTTTCTTTTCTATAAAATAAAAGCAAAGGATGGGACTTCCCTGGCGGTCCAGTGGTTAAGTCTTCGCCTTTCAATGCAGGGGGCACAGGTTCGATCCCTGGTCGGGGAGCTAAGATCCCACATGCCTCGCGGCCAACAAAACATAAAACAGAAGCAACATTGTAAAAAATTCAATAAAGACTTTAAAAAATAATGGGCCAGGGCTTCCCTGGTGGCGCAGTTGTTGAGAATCTGCCTGCCAATGCAGGGGACACGGGTTCGAGCCCTGGTCTGGGAAGATCCCACATGCCGCGGAGCAAACTGGGCCCGTGAGCCACAGTTACTGAGCCTGCGCGTCTGGAGCCTGTGCTCCGCAACGGGAGAGGCCGCGACAGTGAGAGGCCCGCGCACCGCGATGAAGAGTGGCCCCTGCTTGCCACAACTGGAGAAAGCCCTTGCACAGAAACGAAGACCCAACACAGCCAAAAATAAAAATAAATAAATAAATAAAGACGCTTTCATTTAAAAAAAGAAAAATAATGGGCCACATCAAAACAATCTTTTAAAGAAAGCAAATAACAACAATAACAATAATAATAAAAATAATAATCACTGTTTCCTAGAGTTATTGTTCCCAGAGTACCAAAGGCTCAGCCTAGTCCTAATACACAGAAACTTCAATACATGGACGCTATTACTATTTTATTATCTTTATCATCACAACCCCCAGAGTGAGCTATTCTTTTCATCTTCTTCCCTGACCTCAGCTCATGCATTTGACTTGTGCCACTCATCTCTACATGCCCAGCCCTGACCTCTCCCGTGAGTTCCGACTGACGCTGCAAACCACCTACTAGACCTTCTCTGGGATGTCCACAGGTACGTCAAATTCTATGTCCTGTTATAGGCTATTTCTGTCCCCCCTCCCCAAATTCATATGTTGTAGCCCTACCTCAGAATGTGACTGTATTTGGAGAGAAGGCCTTTAAAGAGGTGATTAAGTTAAATGAGGCAGTTAGGGTGAGCCTTAATCCAATCTGACCAGTGTCCTTATAAGGTGAGGAAATTTGGACACACAGAGAGATCCCAAGGATGCACGCACAGGGCCAAGACCACGTGAGGATGCAGGGAGCAGGCAGTCACCTGCAAGCCACAGAGAAAGGTCTCAGGAGAAACCCAACCTACCCAGCACCTTGATCTTGGACTTCTAGCCTCCAGAACTATTAGGAAATACATTTCTGTTGCTTAAGCCACCCAGTCTGGTATTTTGCAGCCTAGCGAACTAATACACACCCCAGGCTCTCATCGCTGTATCTTTCCTAAAACACACTCCGCCTGTTTTACCCCTTTCCGCGGACCAGTGACTCTTCCTCTGCCCCATCACCACACCGAATCAGTCTCCAAGGCCTGCTGATTTAAATTTCTGAATAGCTCATAACCTAGGCATCACCTTTTGTAGCTCAGACCCACGTGGTTTTTCATCTGGTCTATTGCAGTAGCCTCCCACCTAATTGGTCTCTCCCACCACAGCATTTCTCCACTTCCATCCATCCAATACACCAGTTAGATGAATCATTCTAACGTGCAGGTTGTTTGCCTCTGTCTTCAGCAAGAAGTCCTCCGTCAGCTCCCCACTGCCTGGGAATGTTTCTCAGCCTGGCACCAAAACCCATCAATAATTTGCCTCCAGCTTACCAATCACTCTTGTGTCCTGCTTTACCCTTCCTTAGCCCTTTGCTCTAGTCAAACAGGAAAACTCGCTGCTCGTGGAAAAGGGCTCCACCCTTTTTGACCACTCCTTGAACTAAAATGCCTCCCCATTCCTCAGACTGTTCTATTTTTTCCATTCTTTAAGTTTCAGCTCGAATGCCACACCACCAAGCCTTTCTTGCCTTCTTCTCTATGGGACGAGTCTTTGCACTGGCTCAGCCCCTGACTCATCACGATGGCCTGGGTCACGTGTGTGTCCTCTCATCTCTCCTGCTCAACATTGAACCCACCGAGAGCCACACAAATGGCTCTCATTCACCGTTCATCCCCCTGGTGCCCAGCACAGCACTGGCATGTATCTCTCCCACAGTGTTGATTGATAAGCAAATGAAGAATGTCGGTAGCGAAGTCATGAAGACAAACAGGCCTTGATACCCTAAATCAACCATGCTCACAAAAGAGCTGCTCTTCCTGATTTCACTCTAGTAAACTGGGTCATTTGTTCAACTAGTCAAAGTGAAGCACTAGTCTCTAATATATCTAAGCTCTAGAGATGAGGCAAATAACAAAAAAATTTTTTTAAAGAAAATGACAGTAGGAGGCAGAGGGTCTGGTTGTGATGTCATTAACACCCAGCCATCATATCTTTTTGTTTGTTTGTTTGTTTGTTTGTTTTATTGAAGTATAATTGATTTAAAATATTATATTAATTTCAGGTGTACAGCATACTGATTCAATATTTTTATAGCTCATACTCCATTTAAAGTTATTGCAAAATAATGGTTATATTTCCCTGTGCTGTACAATATATCCTCATTGCTTATTTATTTTATATATAGTAGTTTGTGTTTCTTAATCCCATATCCCCATATCCCTACTTTTGCCCCTCCCCCATCCTCTCTCCCCACTGGTAACCACTAGCTTGTACTCTATATCTGTGAGTCTGTTTCTGTTTTGTTATATACATTAGTCTTATTTTTAAGATTCCCCATATAAGTAATAACAGAGAGTACTTGTCTTTCTCTGTATGACTTATTTCACTAAGCATAATACTGTCCAGGCCCATCCACGCTTTTGCAAATCCAGCCATCATATCTTGACCTTAACATTTCTCTGGGAACAGAAAATATTTACCATGTTGTTATATGGTAAATAAGACAATGCTAAGGATTCTAATTATTTTCACATCATAAAAGATGTAAGTCAGGACCCCTGAAGTTGAAACATCTTCTTTTTGATCATCCAAGTATGAACATGACCATGGTTCTTAAATGCAGCCACATTCTTCTCAATCCATTTTCTCCACAGGCATTTTCTGGGGGCTGCTGAGGGTCGGGCACCGGGCTGGGGGCTGCAGATCCTTGTCTTCATGGAACATTCCAGTCTAGCTCTGTCCTGGCTTGAGTCACAGTTCTGAGAGCCACCCTCTAAAAAACAGAGTGATGATGTGCATATAGCTGAAGGCAAAATATATTCTGGGAAAATAAAACTTTTAAAAGTAGATTCATGTCTCATCACACCATATGGCCACATGAGTGATCAGATGCATCTATCTGTGCTATCGATAGAAAAACAGAGCAGATTACATATACTTATAATTGTGAGGAATTACATCATTAAAGAATTTAGATTTAATGGGGGGGGTTTGGAAATAAGATGCATCACCATATGGAAAACTTTAATTCTAATTTGCATTTTAATGGAAATGAAGCTTCAAATGCCTCATTCTCTTCAGTAAGCCTTTCGTAGGTCTCTCTAGCTTGAGCAAACCAGATTTCTGCTGGAATCTGATTTTCCAGAAAGTTCACACCACCTAAGAGCATTTAAGGTGAGAATATCATAGTGATATGTTAAGCCACATATATAGGGAATCCTTAAATACTGATGCTAAGAGTCCATGGCTCTTTTTTGTAAAGAAATGTTTTTCCCTGATGTTGAACATAAACCATATTCTTTGAAAGAGAAATATAAAATTCAATTATCTGGAATCCCAGCACCCCAAAATAAACACTCTATACTATTTTATATCCTTCTTTTCTCAACACACGTAAATGATTATAATTTTTATTGTTGTTTTTGTTTTTATAAAAATGGACATCAGACATTCTATTTGTGATCTACGTGTGTTCCCTTAAAGCTTATGGTGAATATCTTTCCCTGTTCGTATATGTAGATCAACATTAAGATTCTTAGGGGCTGCAATATTCTACTACATGAGTATACCATAATTTATTTAACTTGCTTCCTATTGCTATATATTTAGATTGTTTCCAGTTATTGCTATTGTAAACAATTTTGTAATAATCAAGCTTGTATCTTTGCCTTTCCAATAATTTTCTAATTTTTAAAAATGGTACACAGAAGTTTGTCACATCCTTTTGAAAGGGACATTTTGGCATAACTGAAAAAAAAAAAGAAAACTTTCAGCTCTTAAAAGTCATCAAGTATGTCAACATAATTCAAGGATAGTCTTCAGCCAATGGTACTGGAAAAAATGGATATCCGTGTGCAAATAAATGAACCTCAACCTTGACCTTACACTATAAAATAATTACCTCAAAATAAATCCTAGCTGTAAGAGCTAAAACAATATAAAATTCTTCAAGAAAATATAACCTTGGTGTAAGCAGATTCTTAGAACACAAAAACTTCAAACCATTAAAAAAACTGATAAATTGAACTTCATCAAAATTTTAGATTTCTGCTCTTAGAAAGACATCATTAAGAAAATGAAAAGACAAGTCACAGATTGGGAAAAATAACTGCAGAACGTAGTCTGCTAAAGGACATCAATAATATGTAAAGAACTCTTACTATGTAATAAGACAAACATCTGATAAAAATAAACAGGCAAAAGATTCAGTAGACACTTCACCAAAGAAGGTGTGCAAATGGACTAAGAGCGCCTGAAATGATGCTCAACATCACACACATTAGGGAAATGTAAATTGAAATCACAACAAGAAACCACTCATACCCACTAGGATGGCTAAAATAAGGAAGAGTAACCGTATAAAGTATTAGTGAGAATGGGGAGCTGGAACTCTCATACTTTGTTGTTGGGAGTATGAAATGGTTCAGTCACTTTGGAAAACAGACCGACAGTTTCATCAACAGTTAAACATATACTTACCATACAACCTGGCATTCTCACTCCTACATATTTATTCACATGAAATGAACACACAGGTTTGTGCAAAACCTTTTACACGAATGTTCATAGCAGCATTATTCATGATAGCCAAGAAGTGGAAACCATTCAACTGGTGAATGGATAGACAAATTGTGGTATGATGGAATACCACTCAAGAATAAAAAGGAATGAACTACTGGTCCATGCAACAACATGGCTGAATCTCAAAAGAATTATGATAAGAGGAAAAAGCCAGACATAAAGTCGACACATCAGATGATGTCATTCATGTGGAATTCTAGAAAAGGCAGAGAAGTATAGTGATAGAAAGCAGAGCAATGGTTGGAAGGGACGGGGGGTAGTGGATGGGGACTGACTGCAAAGGGACACGAGGGACCTTTCTGGAATGGTGAAAATATTTTCTATATCTTCATGTGGTAATGGCGTATACGCTTCTAAACTCCTGAACTTGTATACTTTAAATGAGTGAATTTCATTGAAAGTAAATTATACCTCAGTTTTTCAAAAATCATGACCTATAAATTGTAATATGTGCAAGAGTTATCCTCACCTCGTTCCTAATCTTCACCCCATCCTTCATCTTGCAGGGATATATGGTGATTTACCCATTTTTTTTGGTAAAAGCAACTTTTAAAATTGTTTTGATTCATCGAAGTGTCTTCTATATCAACAAGCTGTGACAAATTGATTACATCCAAGTGTCTTGTTTCTTCCCAGCCTTGTCCAGGATAGGGCAGTGTCTTCTGATGCCGGACATCCAAATGCAGATTAAAAATTTCAGTCAGTGCTCCAGATATTTAAGACAACCTAAGTGGTTGGTACTAGATATATTGAATATCTGAACATCTCATTGAGTTTTTCATCTGGGTGTTCAGATGCAAAATGGACGTGAAAATTCTGAGGTGCACAGGTAGACATTTTGGAGGCCCGGGCATCTGGAAATCAATTCGGCAACTACATGACCTAAAGATGTAAATTCAAGGGTTCACATTTAAAGCAAGTCAGGAGATAACTACACTGTGGACACGTGAGAAAGATTGTTGGTAAGACTTCTGCACCTCAGGAATTGGTGATGGTGATGGTGATGATGAATAACTCTTGAGTGCTTACTAAGTTCTAGGCTCCGTGTTAAGCCATTCACTTGCACTAACTCATTTATTCTTTGCAATAGCCCCATGAGTGAGGTGCTGTCAACAGCCCCACTTTACTGAGGAGAAAACTGAACTTGAAAGAGTATGTGAATCCTCCCCCAAGTTTGTGCAGCTAGTAGATGGTGGACCCAGGGCTTCAATCCTAGAAAATGGTTCCAAGAGAGACACAGAGTGCAAGGGGAAATAGGGCGCTGACTAAGCTTGCTGCCAGCAGCAGATTGGAGTGTTGGAGCCAATAATTCACAAGCACACAAGGCTAGTGATTGAGGGGAAGCTGGGAGCATGGTAAGGTGAGAGGATGAAGATGAGATGAAGAGGGCAATATGATAGCCACAGAAATTATTGAGAGAACCGTAGGAGTTCCAGTTCTGTGCCCAAAGGACATTGCAAGCTTCCACTAGTCTGCATTTTAATTTGAAATGGTCTTAGGGGAAATTCAATCCAGTTTCCCCTTTCCTTACTATGAACTTTAAAAGGATTATTTTCTTCTGCCAAAACCTTACTTCATCCTAGGGGGTCTCCCACCCCCCGCCAAATGCAAGTCCGTGGCAGGAGAAAGTCCCCCATTGTCCCCCTCCATGCAGGGAGTGGGGCCTCTGAGGTATCAAAGCCATAAAAGGCCAATTTGATTTTGGAGACATAACCAAGAGGTTTGTACAGGTCAAAATACTCAAATTCAATCCTAGTCAGTTGTTTCAAGCATTCAAAAGCTCATCTAGTACTGCATTCTGCCAGCCTAAAACTCCTTTGTTCTTACATTGGGAAGATGGTTTTTAGAGTATAGTAAGAGTTCATGTTCACTGAGCATTTACCATGGGCCAGATTCTTTGCCCAGCACTACAACATGCGCTGTCCTATTTGAGTCTCACCACAACCCTCTGAGGTAGATATTATTATTATTCCAATATTACAGATAAGAAAACTGCAGTTAAAGACATGTTTAAATGACCCAAGATAAAGACATGACTGCCTGATACCCTCCCTCTTCACCTCTACTCCTTCCTGCCCTTCCCTCTGGACCCCAGACTGGTGAGAAACAGAGGGCTGAGTGCCCATGTTTCTGCCTCACCTGTATTTCGTTGTGGGTAGAAACCTGGGCCACGCAGAAGCTGGCTGTGCTGCTAATGGAGGACTCAGGGAGCTTCAGAAGCAAAGCTCCTAGGCTTGGGTGGCCATCACACATCAGCTCGGCCCACTAAGGCTCCACTGCTCCCGTCTTGTATGGAGGATTCAACAGTTCCAGCATGTTCCATTAGAGTGCTCCAAAGCATCAACAACACCTTCTTTGCTGTCAGGTGACACCATCAACTCCACGGAGTTTGCTAGGAGCTAGCCAAGAACAGCAAGGCAGCCACGAAGGTGAAAGCCCACCACGGATTCAGGAAGAGATTGTAGTGATGGTCTTACCCAACGGCTGTTACTTCTTACCTGGGCACTTCCCGCACTGCTGGGATTGTTGGCTTATTTTTTAGAGGGTACTAGGAGTATCACAAGGAGGGGAAGGATCTGAAAAGAAAGGATTTTCTCTAAGAACTATCTCCACTGCCATTTTATTATAGAAAGCATTGCTGGTAATGCCCACTGCAAGGAGTCAGGAGAGCAGTTACCCCTGGGAGGGGCAGTAGCTGGGCAGGGGCACAGAGATGCTCCTGGGTGCAGGTAACCTTCTGTCTCCTGATCTGGGTGCTAGTTACACAGCTGTGTTCAATCTGAAAATTCATCAACCAGTGTACTTATGATATCTACACTTTTCTACATGAATATTATGCTCCAATAAAAAGTAAAAGAGATATTGAAAATGAAGATGGCCGGTTAATAAATCCATCCTCTTTTAACCTTTCTGGAGCACAAAATCTGGCGAGAAGTGAAAATGAAGACTTATTTGTGATACAGGCTCGGGTCTCTGCCGCTCTGCTAAGAACCTCAGCAATACCCACTGTCCTGGGTTCCTGTTGGTGACTTCCCGTGAGTAGATCTCTCTCTTTATGACTCCGGATACTTCTAATGGAGAGAGGGGAAAGGAGGAAGAGCAGAGGTCAATTAACTCAGCCTCCTGCCTCCCTCAGAGACCAGAGCTGTGGTTCCTGCTCATTTTCCACACTTGGGTTCCGATTTGAGTGACTGTCAGCATGAAGACCCCTGTCACAGCTTTGCGCCTGGGCTGATGAAGAAGGCTGGATGGCTGCCTGTACTCGGCAGAGGCATTTCCAAGAAGCAGTTCATACCACATGCATGTACTGTCTTAAGCTCAGGGACATCCTGAATTGAAACTAGGGAAAGCCCAAGAATAGGATCTAGCAGCCAATGTATTTTGTTGTAGTCATAAACAAGTAGTCTTAAAATTCCAAAGAGACACAGCGCTTTTTATTTCCTGAAATCTAAGCTCCATCAATTTCATCACAAATTTCAGTTAAACAAGATGCTCTGTGCTACATAGACAAGAGTTGACTCTCAGTGAGACGTAGGAAAAGTCAGCCAGCACACTCCTCCATCCAAGAAAATGAGTGCTGGAGAGGATAGAAGTGGTGGGGCTAATGAAACAAGTTTGGTCAGGTATTGATCACTGTTGAAGCTGGGTGATAAGTATTAATTCAAACATCTCTTCCACGCGGAGGACTCCTGAACTTGCAGCTGAAACCTCTCTGGCCATCAACACAGGGAGGTACTGGACGTTGTACTCGGTCACTGGGCCTTCACCTGAACCTCAACATCTCGGCCTAAATTTCTCATCTGAGCCAAGAACGGTCTCCTCTCCAGTTTCCTCCATTTATTCCAATCTCTTGGGACTAAAATCTCAAACTGAGGTCTCCTTCCTCCTTTTCTGGCAAGTATCTCACTAGTGACCACCTCTTGTTTTTACTTCACAATAAGGATTATAGTTCTACTGCCAACGAACTAAATCAGACCCTTTAAGCTTCCCTAGTATTATTGAAAAAGGCCCTTTAATTGTTTCCTTGACTCTAGTACCTGTTACCTCCATTCTGCCCCCACCTCTATTTCAAATTAGTCGTCCCCAAGATAGTTTGACCACGCCACTCTGCCACTCAGAAACTTTCCCTGACTCCCCATTGCTTACTGATTACGTCTAAAACCTTCCGCTTGGCCTCTACCACTGAACCCAATATATTTTTACAACTTCATCTCCCCTCCACTCCTCTACACAAAACATCAGCTCCAGACAAATTTATTTATTCACTCTTGTTCAAATACAGTTTGCCCCTTCCACTCATCTTGCTTTTTTATAGGCTGCTTTCCCCACAAAGACTGACTTCCAAAACCAATCCTAACTCCCAAGGCCAAGGTCAGTTCCCCCTTCCTTAGCAATGAGGTTCTTCAGCCTCCAGTTTGAACTAATCACTCCCTCCTAAAAACCTCCCATAATTATTCTTCATATAATCCAATTGGCAATTAACCACTTACTGCCTACTGATCTTGCGACAATCATTGCTTTCGATTGTTAAGTGCTTTATTATTACTTAAGTTTTCATATTTGTAAATCTTGTATCTTCAGTTTGGTTGTTTACCTCTTCTGTAGAAAGGGACAAGTTTATTCTCTTTGTATCTCACAAAACATTTAAGAGTAACTTGCACATGGTAGAAGCTCAGTAAATGTTTGTTGATTGAATGTGTTAAAGAGATGAGTTAAGAAGTGGTTACCTCTAACATTTAAGACCATTTAAGTTCATCACTTTATATTCTTTTAGTTAACATGCCTTCATGGTTGGTCCCAGAGCTTTGAGAAAACACATGTCTCTAAAATGTTTGTGCATCCTGTCATGATTTTGTACCTTATAGCCTTCATCCTGGCTTCATGTTCATATATGGCAAATTTGGCCTTTTACTCTACCATTAATAAACTGAGTGTGATTTTTAAACATTGAGAGTAGAGAGCTAGATTAATTCTGCTACATTGTGTAAAATAAAAATTTTCTTCACCCCATCCCACATAGGTCTCACTCAACAAAATTGTAAAAAAACAAAAGTGAACTTAGTTATCAATTGTTATTCTCATCTAGTATTATTTAAAATGCTTTGAGGACTTCCCTGGTGGCACAGTGGTTAAGAATCCGCCTGTCAATGCAGGGAACACGGGTTCGAGCCCTGGTCTGGGAAGATCCCACATGCCGCGGAGCAACTAAGCCCGTGCACCACAACTACTGAGCCTGCGCTCTAGAGTCCGCGAGCCACAACTACTGAGCCCGTGTGCCACAGCTACTGAAGCTCGTGCACCTAGAGCCCGTGCTCTGCAACAAGGGAATCCACCACAATGAGAAGCCCGCGCACTGCAACGAAGAGTAGCCCCCGCTCACTGCAGAGAAAGCCTGCACGCAGCAACGAAGACCCAACGCAGCCAAAAACAAATAAATAAATAAAATTAAAAAAATAATAATAATAAAATAAAATGCTTTGAAAAGAAATTAGTGTAAAACGCGCATTGACCTATTTGAAAGACGCTAGATGTCTGCAAGCTGTGAAGTACAGTCAACTAGTTACTGTCTTCTCATAGCTTCAGGGGTTTCCAGACAAGTGACTGGCGGTCAACTGCTGACCAGCCATCTCGGCCTCCAGCTTACACCCAGCCCACTTTATCCAAACCCACTGAAGGAGACTGTTCATTTGGTCCAACTCACCAAATATCAATCTAAGACAGGTTGGAAAATAAGTACCTTCTCATATGCTGGTAACTGTCAGTTTGTCGTGGCTGCCTGGAGCGCAGTGATGGGAAGAATTCTAACGCCATATCCAGGCTCAACAGGAAGGGCCCATCAATGACGTCTTGATGTCTGCCATGGACACAAGATGTGTTGGCCCCTGAGCCATGAATTTGCTACCTCTGGCCTAAGCAAAACTTAAGACATCAAGTTCCTCAATGGCAAAGACTCTGCTCTATTCACCTTTGTGCCTCCCTACCTCTCCTCTCCCTTCACCCAGACTTAGTTCAGTGTCTGCCATGAAGTCGGCCCCATCAGAGAAGGTGTAGTTGCTTACATGTATCTGTGCCTATAATGGACGTGTGTGCCCTTTGTCACACTCAGTTTCCACTTCCCCTTCATGTGGAAACAGTCCCCATTTTCATTTGGAAATTCATGCATCTCCGGTTTTCAGTCAGTGTGGTTCTAGGGGAGATGATTCTACCCCAGGCTCGTTGTGACGTGTGATCCAGGCCACCAAAAGAGATCACTGCATTCCTCACTAATTGGCTTAGGAAGGGCATGTGACTCTATTAGGGCCAATGAGATACCCTGAGATTTCTGCTGAGGTATCTGACAGGGAGACAGTCCCTCTTCTTGCTTGCCAGATTTGAAGCTAACTCCAAGCTATCACATGAAATTGAGAGTTTTATGCTAACAGAAAGAAAGACTAAGTCAAAATGTGATGACGACAACAACAGTCACGATTACATCAACTGAGCCCCAAAGCCCATCACTCCTGAAGCCCTGACTACCTCTCATTGATAAATTCCCTTTCCTGCTTAAGCCTTTTTGAGTTTTCAGTTACTTGCAACTGACACAGCACCCCTGAGATAAACCTTTACAAGGGCCTTCTTTGACTCTTTAACAACTACAAAAATGGTAATAATATCCAGTGGAAAGTCTGAGAAAGGACTGCTTGGGTGGTATTTATGCTGACGTTAGGAAAGATCATACTCTGCCAACAGGAAACACAGCCGTTCAAAAGCAAAAGGTTTGGGAGTTGACCACTAGCTGGGTGTATCTTTTCTTCTATGCCGTTGCTTTCTTGTGTGAGTGCTGATGCCTGAGAATGGACTATTTACGCTGTAAGTGCTTTAACAGCAGTTTGATCAGCCGGGTAGGGGAAGGCTGATGGCTGAGTCACTGTCCGAGCAGTGTTGGCAGCAATCTCCGAAGCCAGAAGAGAGGCCGTCTCTAGAAGCAGTAGGACTGGTCCAGGCAGCTGTGGGGAAAGCCGCCAGCCACAGGCAGTCCCAAGGTTCAGAGCAGAGTCTTCCAACCTCGCACACGTTGAATGCTTCTCACGAGGGATGAGGAGGTAGGGGGAGGGACCGTAGTCTACTATCTCAAGAAAACAGTACTCAGGAGGAAGATGCCTCAAAAAGTGTCTACCCTAGCTGGGTTTAGGCAGCATCCTTGCAGCACTTGAGTACCGGATCGTGTCAGAACGCTGCCCAGAGGGCTGTGTCCACTGCTCAGTGAGTACCTTTGACATGACTGACCTAGAGTAACTTGAAGCAACAGTAGAGTCTTAGCCACGATCCGAGTCTCTTCACCTTATGCTGCTGTTTTTACAACTAAAAATAGTAGCTTCCTGCTTCCCTGAGATAGGGCTCAGAGGGCGCCTTGAACATCAATGCTGAAATGCTTATTTCAGCTCCAGGAAAATGCATCTGTTGTGTCTCAACAAAATTGCTGTCTGAGGAGAAACTATCTTTTGCTGCAATGCTCCCACAAAAGCCTGCAGGAAAGGGTCACACAAACATCCACAAAGGGAAAAGTCAGATAAGATTTCTTCTCTTTTTTCCCTCCCTTTTAGCTCTAAGCCATGAATGTGCTTAAAAGTCCAAGTGATGAGTGAAGTAAGTCAGAAAGAGAAAAACAAATACCATATGCTAACACATATATATGGAATCTAAAAAAAAAAAAAAAAAAAGGTCATGAAGAACCTAGGGGCAAGACGGGAATAAGGATGCAGACCTACTAGAGAATGGACTTGAGGATACGGGGAGGGGGAAGGGTAAGCTGGGACAAAGTGAGAGACTGGCATGGACATGTATACACTACCAAATGTAAAATAGATAGCTAGTGGGAAGCAGCCGCATAGCACAGGGAGATCAGCTAGGTGCTTTGTGACCACCTAGAGGGGTGGGATAGGGAGGGTGGGAGGGAGGGAGACGCAAGAGGGAAGAGATATGGGGACATATGTATATGTATAACTGATTCACTTTGTTATAAAGCAGAAACTAACACACCATTGTAAAGCAATTATACTCCAATAAAGATGTTTTTAAAAAAAAAAAGTCCAAGTGTTGAGGCCCATTCTATCTGGTTCTTATTCCTCAAGACATGTTCAAAGATATCAAAAGTCAGCCTCTGAGGCTGACGGGAAAATGGTCCTTTTTACTTAGCCGCCAAAAGAGTCTAAGTCAGGGGCCTTGTGGAAATTCAACGGTGAGAGCTAAGAGGGAAGTTTAAGATTGTTCCCTGACGTTGGAAGATATGGCTTTTTCTTTTTTTTCTTTTCTGCAGGCAAATCAAATTCACACAGCTGTGCCTTTAGAACAATTAGACACACCTAGAAGATCAACAATTTTCGGTTCTCTAATGATCACGTCTCATCCCTATGTTTTATCTAAAGAACTGGAAACTGGAATTTGATCAAATCAAATTCACACAGCTGTGCCTTTAGAACAATTAGACACACCTAGATCAGACCGGGATGCCAAGAAAATGTCCCCAGGAAAGAGAAACAGTAAACATTCTGACATCATATGAACTGATTGGCTTTTTATATTCTGAGGTCTTCTCAGAGAGATTTTACTCAGATAAAAATGCGAGCATCTGAACCATATGCCTCCGTGTTTTCTCTGTGCCGCTGGCCTGAGCAGCTGGCAAAATATGATCTAAGACTGATAAACCGTCTTGACAAAAGCACTTCAGAGGGCCAGGGTCTGAAAGATGTCTGAATTTTAAAAAGGTACTAATTGCTCAAAGGGTGAAACAATTCTTCTGAAATCTAACCCAGTACCTTAACAGAAACCAGAAAAACACTTAGAGAATCTCAGAAAGGAAACCTGCTTGCTTTCGTGACACAGAGGAAAAGTACGCCCACTAAGGTTAGGGTGACATGGGAGAATGCACTGACTGCGACTTTTCAGGCTCTGATGAATCCTTCAAGAGCTGGAAGAAAAATGTGACTTTAGCAACTGAGCAAGAAACAAAAGAGCAAAAATCTATCACTGGGGAACTATTGGAGCTGAGGTTAGTGGTCTCTGTGTAAACTTTGACGTCTGTCAGCTCAATCCTCCCAACAGCTGTTGCAGAGGTCTGTCAGGACGACTGCAGGGGACTGTGCCCAAAGGCTGGGGATGGATGGCCCATCTGCACACTCGGTAGCTCTGACCCTCCAGAGACAATGTGAACTCCACAACTGGGCCTGCTCTGCTCCTTTGGCACCTGCAGTATGGATTTCATATCAGCAATTGACAGCTGTCTAATAAGACTTTATCAAACATACAAAATCCTACATTACTGGGCAGTGAAACCAAGTAAGGACTTCAGTGGCCCTATGCCATCTGGACCAATCAGGGCTGAGGACTTGTGTGCCCGCCACCGTGTTTTATCTGGCCACAGTGCTTCCACGTCGGGAGTCTCAACAATTTTAGGTTCTCTAATGATCGCGTCTCATCCCTATGTTTTATCTAAAGAACTGGAAACTGGACGATGAGTGAACATCTCCATACCTAGCGTGCAAAAGTATGTTGGAGTGGGATCCTCAACTCTTGATCCCCATTGCCAACGGCATTTGTGATAAGAACAGATGAACCAAATCAAATAAAGAAGGATAGTATCAGGATAGCTATTCTATGTCCCCAATGAACAATTAACATATTACTGCTGTCTGCAAAAATATGATCTAGACAACTAACAACATAAAACACATCCCAAGCTCATTCAGTATGCACACGTCAATTTCTGGTGATGTCTCCAGGAACTGAGTAGAAAATATTATGCAGAAATGGGGGTAATAGGGGGTAACAGAAGGTAATGGCTTTACAAAACACAGCAGTGAGCCTGGCATCCCATTACCCTCCCCTCCATCCCCTCCTTCTCTGCCTCTTCCCTCCTCTGAGACAGCAATGCACAACCAAGGGAGTGGTCGAGATTACCACATGGAAGATGAATCAGGCTGTGGTCCACAGCTCCACCCGCTCTCAGGAGGGAGCCGCTCTCAGATGGTAATGGCCTCATTACTGATGTTATGGAGGCGGCAGCAGGCCTTCTCTAAAAGACGAACTGGTACTATCCACACTTCACAGGGTAAATTAAATTCCTTTGAGCTTATTTACCTACGTGAAGATGGTTGGACTCTCGCTAAGCAGAAGTTTTAGAGTGTGATTGTGCTGATGCCTCATCCCTGTGTCTCATTGGTAAAGCACAAGAGAGATGACCAGGCACGGGGGCGGGGGGTGGGGGTGGGGGGGGAGGTCTGTGTAGATGATGCTCTTTCTCCTGCCTTCACAATATGCCAGAATTCAACCTTCTGCTTGGCTGGAGTTTTGAGTTTGCAATTTTTACATGTTTGTTTCGGAAGAGAGTAGTGTTATCACCTTTGCAGCTACTTACTATGGTCTTGGAGCTTCTGGCTTACCTATTGTTTATTGACCACCTATTCAATACTATATATATGCCAGGCTCTGTGCTTAGTCGATACATATGCATTATCTCATTTAAAGACAATCGTCATCTCTCAAGGTAGATATATCTCCCCATTAAACAAACTAATACTCCAAGCAATTAAGTTTCTTCCCAAGGTCAAATGAAATAGTAAATGACTGAAAAATTAGAAGCTTGATGTGCATCCTTTCACTATCCAAGAGCCACCTCCCCAGGACTAGAGCTTTGCCCAGGGGGCAAGAACCAGCAAGGAGCTGCCTCTGTGCACAGGGTCCATAGCAGAACAAGTCTGTCTGCAGGATTCCCATGTCTATAGAAGGTGCAGGTGCCAGCATTTGCCCAGCTTGTCAGTGGAGCGCCTGCTAACCTTCCCCGTCACTGAGAACCGAGGGACAGCAGGGGCATTCTTCCTCTGCATGTGAAAAGCTACAACGGAACCTCAGTGTATAATTGGCTAGTAGGGGTGGCCAAAAGAAGTTATCTAGAGCTTGCTAAAACAAGAAACATTCAAGTGGTACGTGAACCACCCAGAGTTACCAGCTCCCTGGTGCCCAGTGCCGGCCTTCTTACTTGGCCTCTTGGCAATTTTACTACGTGTTAGAAAGTTCTTGGTACAGTATAGTTGCATTCAGACAGAATATAATCATAAATTAACACACATTTTTGGAATATAAGTTCACACACTTGTGAGTTTATATGCTCTGGATAGTGCAGAAAATTAAAATTACGTGATTCAAGAGAACCATATTGAAGAATACTGGTTCTCAACGTAAAGGCAAGCTGACGTCATCACCATCTCCGTGCCATCTGTATTTCTTTCATTACATCAAATTAACACTGACCACAGTGGTGAGAATAATATGATTACATAACTATGCATCTGAAATTTTATCAGATGGGGATCTGTTCAGCTTTTCTCCAAATCCCTGTCTCTCAATTTTGCTGGGCATGTGGTCCACAAGAAATCCCTGCTCTTTTAAGAATAGGTATAGAGACAGTCAAGGTCAAGGGTCACCAAGTCACAAGGGGCACTTCTCAAACTTTCTCACCAAAATCTCCCAAGGACAGGTTGAGTCAGCACATCACCCGAAGGGTCAGCCCAAAGGCCTTCAGCAAGAGAATGGATTCCTCAAAGTCTAATGCTTTACCTTAAAGCTTGTGGAAATCCCCCACTTTGCCCGTAATAAGTCCACATATGTTAACATAGAAATGATATTCTATTTCTTATGTGCTTAGAACTGAAGCTTCAGGAAGATGTGTCACATGCATCCAGTATTCCAGGTGTCACCTTGCATTCTCAGGGTACAAACACGGAATCCAATGTCCTTGGTTCTTCAAAATCAGGGCAAAGTGGAGGAGTGAGGAGAAATGTAAAAAGGGAAGCTGTCTGGCCAGCTGAAGGGCAGAGTTAAATTTGCAATAAACCAAGAACAAGAACAAAGCCCAGCCAGCCCTATTTCAAACAAGACTGTGCAAATGCGCGTGAGCTTTGTATCCCAGCTGTGCTGGCAACACTGCCACGGCCTCACAGAAAGGAGCATTTGTCATAGGGCTGCTCAAGGGCTGATTTCCCAGGCAGGGCTCCTGGTCTGCAACCAGAAAGCTGAGTCACTGGAATGCTTCTGCACTGACCCAGCCTGGAAATCCCCAGAGAACATTCCAGTCCTCCTCTCCTTCCCAGCACTGAGCTGGGGAGGTGAGTATCCCCATGTGGTTCTCTGGTGCTGCATCTAAGCTGCCCCGGCTCAACAGAACAGGTCCTTCCCCGACTGGGGGCGCCGGATGGAGTGGGCAACAGGGTATGGAAGCCACAGCCTCTGCGTGGCGAAGGCCCTGTTACAGCACCACAGGCTATTGTCACCAGGCCTTACCTGGCCACCTGTGTATGTTTGTGAGGACTGTTGCCATGGCACCTGGCCTCTGCTCTGTGCATAGGGAGTGAAGTAGCGCTGGCCAAGCAGGGCTCCTCACAGGACTGAAACTCATGTGGGACGTGCAGAGTGGTGGGACCTCAAAGAATCCTGGAAGGGAGCCTAACTGACCCTGGGGGCGGGGGGGAGAGTAACGGGAGGAGCAGGGAAGGTTCTAGAAGTTCTAAGAGATTATGTCACAGACTCCCTAAAGCCCCCTCAGAAAGAGCCATAAAACTCCTTCTCCTGCCAGAACTTCTTGGGCTACCATGGCTGACTTTGGCTCTCAGATTGGGCCAATTCTATACAAAGACAAAATAGATGTATGTATAAATACACTTTTTTATATATTATTAAATATGCACATTATTAAATATATAAATTATTGTATATATTTAGAGAGATATATAGATATAGCAAAGCAGCAATATTTCCTCTCCTTTCCTAGAGAGAAAAAAAAAACCCCAGCAAATTTGACAAAAATAAAGCTAAAATAATTTCTACAGTTTTCAAATAAAGGAACGCATAATGGGAGCTAAACTTGTTTCCTCCGGAGCACTGGGGCATAAAGGAGTAGGGAAGGTTGCAATATCTTCTGGTGTGAGGGTAAAATCAAAGAGGAAAGGAAAGGAAAAGAAAAGGGTGAAAGAGAGAACACAGAAAAAGGATAACTCCATAGGAGGCAGAAGAAGCCATTTCAGAGTCAGGCAGTCAACATGTCAAGGCCTTTAAGAGCAAATAAACCTTAAGACTTCACGCCAACAGAACCCAAAGAGGCTAAAAGTGTGAGTTAAGTATAGGTCACAGCGTTGGATTTTGGACTTGCCCCATGTGTGCTGGACAGAGGAAATGGAACTCAGGGCCCAGGAGGGCAATGATAATACCATTTACATGGCACATCCTATATGCAGACGCTCTTCCAAGTGCTCCCCATGTTTTAGTGCTCACAGCAAACCTGGAGTAGGGGAGAGGGCAGTATCACTCTCCTTATTTCATAGATGTGAAACCTGTGGCCCAGAGGGGTCACGTGACTTGCGTAAGGTCACACAGCGAGTAAGAGGGAGGGCCACTCAGGACTTGAACAAAGGTGGTCTGACCCAAACCCCACCCTCTTAAGCACTGCCCTGTACCACTTCTCCAGGGTAGTGGTTCTTGAATGTGTGTTCACCGTTGCTCTCAGGAATGGTTTCCCACAGGCAAGATTACAAGTTTAAAAAAAGAAAAACTGGGTAGAGAGAAATTTCAAGCAGGTTTTGGAAAGCAATCTGATCAAGAGCTGTGTGTGGGAGGGCTGGTAAGGCGGCCTCCGCCAGGAAGAAGGCCATCTGCGTGGCTGGAAGGCTGGAGATGCTCCCCACGCAGGAGAAGGAGCCTGGCCAGCACAGAACCTCTCTGCCTTCCCTTTGGTTTTCAGCTGGTTCTGAGCACTGGGTAAGTAGAGGAGGGGTTTCCCAGGGCTGTCATCATCTCACAGCCCCAAATCTTGCTTTAAAATGCTCAGCCTTGAGTTGCCAGGTGTCCTCAGGTCTTTTTTCAAAACTCAAACTGGAGCTGAAGGCAAACAAACAAACAAAAACTGCTCATTGTAATTATCTAAGGTATTGTTAACTATAGATAAAGTACCCAGGTAGAGCAATATTGGGAATCCTTCAGACAGAGAATGCACTGGAATATTCTTGGCCTTTCTGATATCATTCTACCTGTATACCTTGTCTTCTTGCCCTTGGCCTTGAGGAGAAATTGCTGGGAGAAAGTGTCACCAGCAGCCCTGGCCAAAGGCCTGTCTTTCTGCTATTCCACCGTAGTCTAGCAGTCCAGCATTTGGCATCCTCAGCTTGCCATGGTCTTTGGGGGGCCTGAAGATCCACTGTGTACTTGAAATACCATTTAAGTGGTCTACAGCAGCTCTTCAGATATAAGTTCTTTGCTGAAAAAACCCCACAAATTTTACTTAAAATGAACCAAACCTGTTTGAGTAAATGAAACCTCAGAAAAAATGCAAAACCCTTCATTGTTGTAACTTTTCCTCTCTAGATGCTACTGCCTGACCAACTTAGACAGGTAGGAATCACTCTCAAAAATATAATCATTAAATATCTACATAAGAGAGGAAGGATAAACGCTCTGGCTTGGTTTCCAAACCTTGGGCTGCAGAGTTTCTGTAGATAAAGAGGGACATTGTTTCTAACAAGTGTCACTGACTGAACCACTTGGGACGAGACGATATAAAATCATGTTCTGTGATGAGCTTTCTCTTGTCCTTTTGCTTTTCTCTTTCCTTTTTGCAGCACCCATCCAGGGGAGAGTGTGTTATTTTCATTGGGTATGTAAGACGAATCCATTTTGCATTGAAAACTCAACTCAAACTGACTGCTACAACGCAATGACTTATGAGGAGTGTCACAAATAAGTTGATACTCATAAGGGAATACCAAAGCGTGGGAATGAGTTCCTTTACAAATTACAGCCGACTCAACGGTCTCACATTTTGGAGTCACTCATAAGCCCGTGTAGTCCAATGTGCTTTCTTAAATGGCAGAGACAGAGACAGAATTACAGTTAGTGAAAGAAATTGCACATCCTCAGTATACAACCACGGCCCACCTCTTACGCATTAGGATGGCTACTATTAAAAACAAACAAATAAAAATAAAGAAATAAGTGTTGGCAAGGATGTGGAGAAATTGGAAAACTTGTGCACTGTTGGGGGAATGTAAATGCTGCAGCTGCTATGGAAAATAGTATGGCAATTACTCAGAGTTGAATGTAGAATTATGTGTGATGCAACAATTCCACTTCTGGATATATATCCAAAAGAACTGAAAGCAGGGGCTCGAAGAGATATTTGCGCACTATGTTCATAGCAGCATTATTTACCATAGCCAAAGGATGGAAGTTACCCCAAGTGTCCATTGATGGATGGATGAATGGATAAACAAGACGTGGTGTATACATCCAATAGAATGTTATATTCAGCCTTAAAAAGGAAGGAAATTCTGACATCTGCTACAACACGGATGAACCTTGAGGACATTATGCTAAGTGAAATAAACCAGTCACAAAACAAATACTGTATGAGAATAGGTAAACGCAGAGAGACCGAAAGTAGAAGCGTGGTTGACAGGGGCTGGAAAGAGAGAGAGATGGGGAGTTGTTTAATGGGTATAGAGTTTCAGTTTTGCAAGACAAAAAGAGTTCTAGAGATTAGTTGCACAACAACGTGAATGTACTTCACACTGCTGAACTGTACACTCAAAGATGGTTAAGATGGTAAATGGTATGTTATGTGCATTTTACCACAATTTTTAATTTTTTTAAAGATTAAAAAAATACTACTTGGGACCATGGAGTATGTTGCCTGTGAAATATCACCCAGCACATATGAAGGTGGAAAAACCACTTTGGAGTATTGGGAAGCTGCAGGGTACTGCTCAGACCATCACCTTCTTTTCTCCTCCTCCTTCATCTTCATCATCTTCCTCAGTCTATGTACATTTGTCATCTGCAAAATCTTGTTGATTGGCCCTTTCTTTTCTGCCTTTGTTGTCTCCATCCCCTCATACAATCTGCATCCTAACTCATCTGTATGACTTTAGTTTTCTCTTCCCTCCAATCCTTTCAGTGTCCCTCTTCCATTCAAGTATTTCTACAAGAATGCTTTGTTCACATCACTAGCCTGTCCAATAAAACTAATAATTACCCCTTAATTACTGCATCGTATCTGACCTCAATACTCTTTAGCACTAAGCTACCACCGTTCCAGCAAACCTTGTTCTCTATTGCTTTCTCACACAAGCTTTCACCTCTAGCCCGATCAGACTCTCTATCAGTTGCGCCTCTGTGCCTCATACTAAATCTCCCCCATTTTGAAATATACTAGAGCAACCTGGAAGGTCCATGGCCTTACTTTTCTGTCATCAATCTGAGCCCTGCACCCAGGGGAAGAGACGTGAGCCACTCAGCTAGGAGAGAGCCTGCCATAGTTTGCGTCTCTACATGGCCCCATGGTTCTCTGCTTGTCACTGCAGAGGCAAAAACTCTTTGTGTTTGACTGTGGCTTATGGGAGAAATGAAATACCATCGTGGTATTGGTGAAACTGGGCTCTCAGAAAAATTAAGGACCTATTAGACCTTCCTTCTCTTCTCTGCAATTTAATTCTCTCTTTCTTCAAGAGGTCTTCCCTGGTTACTCCGAGGCTTGGGGTTCTCTGCCCTTTCTCTGCTCTGATGGCCAGAGAAGAAACTCTGACCTATAAACACTTAGTACAGGTTTATATACTATCTGGTATTGTTCCTTAATTAATTCATTTGTATGAACCTTACCTCTCCAACCAGACTGTAGATATTTTGAAAGATTAGGAACCATGTCTTCTACGTCTCTTGATTTCACAACATCACTAAATCCAAAGCTGGACAGATTACAGAGCCCTAATATCTCAAAAGAGCGTACCTGATGGCCATGGAAAATGATGCCCTATGCCGATCCTCCTAGAGAGACATGCATCTCCCATGAGGCAGTGAGTTCTCCTTTACTGCCATATACTACCCTAGGATTTCTCTTTTCAATTTTGAGAAATTGCTGACATGGGCTAGGATAATCAGTCGTTCTGGAATTCTATATCAACACGGAATCATGAATGGGAAAATTCCAAAAAATTTACTTCCCTTTTTCATATCCTATTTTCCTCATCTCAAAGTGGGACTAATGGAGGTTCCCTAGCAGCCCGGGGATTAACTATCCTGTAAAATCCCATCAGCTTGCAAATATAAAATGTTGCATTGTTGCCCCATCACTCTGACAAACAAAGTGAAAGTCAAATTTCCTGGTGGCTCTCATACTCCATGGAGTTGGTGGCAAAACTGAAGTACCTCTGCCCAGGAAAGAACCTCTGAGAAACAGACAACAGATTGTCTAGCAGCCTAAGAGAAATTTAGTACACGTTGTTCTGGAGTTCTGACAGAGCCATGACTAGTCAGAAACCTGTCGGGTAAGCCCACACCCTGGCAGGCCTATCCTCGATGGCTCCCAATTCCTTGGAGGCCTTCCTGAACATTTGGGGTTGGTTTCTATTGAAAACACAGACGGGAATGAGAAACAATCGAAAAACACTCCTTCCAGCCCTGGAACAATAGCCCTTTGTTTTGTGTATTCTTTATGCAAGAACATGGCAATTATTTTCTGAGCCAACTTGTTTGAGCAATAGTGTGGCAGGGTGAAATGCAGAGATATAATTAGAATATCAAGGCTAATGAAACTAATAGTTTCAAGGTAAGCCCGTATATGACTGCGGCACCACATAACTGCCTTCCCTTTTCTGCTCTCTCAGGGAAACTTGCCAGATGTATCAGAAAAAATTAGCTGTCTTTTCTAAGAGTTAAAAAGGGAACAGGCCCGGTGCACAGAACACCCTTCAAGATTTCAAAGTGAATGCTACCCAAAGCAATCTACAGATTCAGTGCAATCCCTATCAAACTACCAATGGCATTTTTCACAGAACTAGAACAAAAAATTTCACAATTTGTATGGAAACACAAAAGACCCCAAATAACCAAAGCAATCTTGAGAAAGAAAAACGGAGCTGGAGGAAAAGAAATTAAAGACGATACAAACAGATGGAGAGATATACCATGTTCTTGGATTGGAAGAATCAACACTGTGAAAATGATTATACTACCCAAAGCAATCAACAGATTCAGTGCAATCCCTATCAAACTACCAATGGCATTTTTCACAGAACAAGAACAAAAAAATTTTACAATTTGTATGGAAACACAGAAGACCCCGAATAGCCAAAACAATCTTGAGAAAGAAAAACGGAGCTGGAGGAATCAGACTCCCTGACTTCAGACTATACTAAAAAGCTACAGTAATCAAGACAGTATGGTACTGGCACAAAAACAGAAATATAGATCAATGGAACAGGCTAGAAAGCCCAGAGATAAACTCACGCACATGTGGTCACCTTATCTTTGACAAAGGAGACAAGAATATACATTGGAGAAAAGACAGCCTCTTCAGTAAGTGGTGCTGGGAAAACTGGACAGCTACATGTAAAAGAATGAAATTAGAACACTCCCTAACACCATCTACAAAAATAAACTCAATATGGATGAAAGACCTAAATGTAAGGCCAGACACTATCAAACTCTTAGAGGAAAACATAGGTAGAGCACTCTATGACATAAATCACAGCAAGATCCTTTTGGACCCACCTCCTAGAGAAATGGAAATAAAAACAAAAATAAACAAATGGCACCTAATGAAACTTAAAAGCTTTTGCACAGCAAAGGAAATCATAAACAAGGCAAAAAGACAACCCTCAGAATGGGAGAAAATATTTGCAAATGAAGCAACTGACAAAGGATTAATCTCCAAAATATACAAGCAGCTCATGCAGCTCAATATCAAAAAAACAAACAACCCAATCCAAAAATGGGCAGAAGACCTAAATAGACATTTCTCCAAAGAAGATATACAGATTGCCAACAAACACATGAAAGGATGCTCAACATCACTAATCATTGGAGAAATGCAAATCAAAACTACCATGAGGTATCACCTCACACTGGTCAGAATGGCCATCATCAAAACATCTACAAACAATAAATGCTGGAGAGGGTGTGGAGAAAAGGGAACCCTCTTGCACTGTTGGTGGGAATGTAAATTGATACAGCCACTATGGAGAACAGTATGGTTCCTCAAAAAACTAAAAATAGAACTACCATACAACCCAGCAATCCCACTACTGGGCATATACCCTGAGAAAACCATAATTCAAAAAGAGTCATGTACCACAATGTTCATTGCAGCTCTATTTACAATAGCCAGGACATGGAAACAACCTAAGTGTCCACTGACAGATGAATGGATAAAGAAGATGTGGCACATATATACAATGGGATATTACTCAGCCATAAAAAGAAACGAAATTGAGTTATTTGTAGCGAGATGGATGGACCTAGAGACTGTCATACAGAGTGAAGTAAGTCAGAAAGAGAAAAACAAATACCGTATGCTAACACATATCTATGGAATCTAAAAAAAAAAAAAAAAAAAAAAAAATGGTTCTGAAGAACCTAGGGGCAGGAGAGGAATAAAGACACAGACATAGAGAATGGACTTGAGGACACGGGGAGGGGGAAGGGTAAGTTGGGACGAAGTGAGAGAGTGGCATGGACATATATACACTACCAAATGTAAAATAGATAGCTAGTGGGAAGCAGCCGCATAGCACAGGGAGATCAGCTCTGTGCTTTGTGTCCACCTAGAGGGGTGGGATAGGGAGGGTGGGAGGGAGACGCAAGAGGGAGGAGATATGGGGATATATGTATATGTATAGCTGATTCACTTTGTTATACAGCAGAAACTAACACACCATTGTAAAGCAATTATACTCCAATAAAGATGTTAAAAAAAAAAAAAGATTTCGAAGTGAGCGAAGGAAGCTTTTACGGCCCAAGGGCAACCTCTCACAGGGGAAGATAAGCCCAAATGCAAAGCAGTAGCATCTAGCTGGCGCCCTACAGATGGGGAGGATGCAGCCCCCTTTTCCTTCTCCTTCTTTGCCTCCTCCAACCACTCTCTCTCCACTTTGTGACAGATGCATCACTAAGGAAACCATGGTAACATCCGTGCTTCTGTGGAGCTGAGTGACAGCTCAAAAGAGAAAGGAATGGGTTCAGTTTGCGGTTTGAAATCAGAAGTATGATTTGGGGAAATATTCTGAAATAGCCCATGATTTGAAGAAATTGCTAGGTGGCTAGAATAATATGCAAGATGGTGGTTACGAGTCACTTAACTGCAGTCTCGGTTTGATAAAACTTCTCACAAGGTCTCAAATTTACGAGCGATACGGGATCTGGTCGGTGGGTAAAATTCCCAGGTGAGAAGAATTTGGTCTGTAAGATGTGGCAGCACCTTTGAGTCTGCTGTGTAATCTCAGGATCTGGTGCCAGGAGCAGTGCAGAGTGAAGTCCCAGATGTCTTTCATGACAACTTTTATCACATACCACTTTGTCCTCGCCCGTGTTGAACCACCACGCACGGGCTGTTGAATTCAGCGGTCTGTGGAAAAATTATACCTAGCACATGCTTTGGCAGAAGGAATACAACATACTGCTTATTTTGTATCTACAAAGCTAAGCAATGTGGAAGACACCAAGCCTGCTCAGTCACTTCCCATAGGACAAATGGAGATGCTTCCAACCGACCTTACAGCAAACACATCTCAATCTAGAGTCAGATGATGTTCAAAATAATAAGACATTAACTTGAATCTTAGAGTTGAATGTTGCTGACTGTGTCACCTCAGGATTCAAGAAGAAGGAGACTGTTTACTGAAATGGCTTGGGTTTACCAATCTGAAGTCTTGGTAGATTTCTTTAATGTAGCCACTTTATTTGTAAAAGTGGACTCCTTCTTAGTAGGGATAAACTCCTTCTCAGCAGGGGTATTTCTTTTGCTTCTCAGCATTCCCTCCACTGTATGTACTACAAACACTTGTCCATGGTTGGCGCCCAGTAAATATTTTTTGAAAAAACAAATGGATGGATGAAGAAGGCCAGTTTAGGATGTGTCATGTGGCTGCCGAAAGAATGAAGAAAATGATATAAAATCATTTTGAAAAATTAATAGGTAGTAAATGTCAGAAGTTTTATTCACAATAAGGTACATGCTATTATTTTATTAAATGTGCCAGAGAAATAAATGTGACATAGAACATTTATTTGGTCGATGCAATCAAATAACCAGAAAGTCATTTGAGACACCAGCTTGACAAGGTATCTGACTTGGATAGTCAGATACCTTGTCAACCAAACTAGGAGTCTGGTTGATCTCACTGTCCCTTTGTGGTCATGTCCCTTGTGCCCTAGTGGTGACCCAGCATTCCTGTCAGGAGCCAGAAGGAAGGGAAAAGGGAGGGAGGGCTGCAGCTGTGCCGTGGTGTGGTCAGGAGAGTACTGGCTGAGAGCCGACAGACCCGGTTTCTACAACAAGATCACAATTCATATCCCCTCCAGAAACAAAGTTCCATTTCACCAAGCTGACCTTGGCCTGAGACCATTTGGGAAAGTTCTGTTCTCCTCAGAGGGAGTATAGGGGTGTGCGGCAGGAAGCAGGTGGCAGTGGAAGACCCATCAAATTCTAGCGTTGTACACTGCTCCCTGGATGGGCCCCCTCCTCAGCCTTGGGGAGGGCCTTCCTGGCCACGGCTCTGTGACCTCCATTCCTGGCCATTGGTCCTCCCTCTCAGGACCGTCCCCTGACTAGAGACACAGCAGGGGCAAGTCTGAGAGAAACTGGGCTGTCTGCTGTCCCAGATCCCTGCCCTTTCTTCTATGTTCTCCTCTCTACTGTAGGCGACTAGGAGCCAGTCCCCTTGCCAGAAAGCAGTAGGAAGAAGTAGGCTTTTTTGTCTGATGCTGGTGGTGCCATCAAGTAGTATGGCACCAGCAACTATGAGCTCCTGCAGCTCCAGAGGTGACTCTGAGCTGTAGAAGCGTCAGCCCTGGTTTCACCAGCATCAGTGTGTGGCATCCTGAGTTTCTGTTCAGAGGGACCAGCATACAGCCAACTGCAGCAGCATTGAAGCAGCTCAGCAGGGAGTGTGGGCTTAAAGCTTCCAACCCCAGGTCAAAACCATCCTCCTGATCTCTGGGGAAGATGGCCCTCTCTCTGTGCTCCCCCAGCTCTTTCACCTTTGGAACCTTCTTTCTCTATTAATCCCCTCTATCTGAAGCATCCAGAGTAGTTTCTGTCTTCCTCTCTAGATACTGATTGATACACCTCCGCCCACCGCTCTCCCAGAGCAGGTTCAAAGGGCAGGGGAGCCACAGCCTGCCTCATCTAGAAGGTAAAGGAGGAAAGAGGACCAAACAGAGCACCACACCTTACGAAGCTCAACTCCATTTTGAAAATCCTGAAATGTGATAAGCCATCCTTCACCTTGATTTTATGGTGGATGCTATGATGTACCACCCGGATCCCCCCTGAGGAATGAAGGACCATGCCCCCAACTCTGGGGTTGATCCCAAAAGATCATCCCCAACTGTTGACCCTCTTCAGGAATTGCTTTGGCTGAAGAAAACTGCCTCCCCCGAGGTCATACCCCCTTCCAGAGGCAGCCCTCACCCAGTGATGGATCGACCAGGGCGTACAGAGGCTCAAACCCATTTCCCAACCATGAAGGGCCTTCCCCCAGATCCAAGCATCCCATGGAGTCAGCTGAGGCCTCCACTGGGGCTCCATCACATCTCCATATCTCCCACTTCCCAGGCTGCTTCTTTCTCTTCCTTTCCACAGGAGTTTATCCCAAGAGTGCTCCCTTACAAACTTCCTTCATTTTAATCTCTGCCTCAGAGTCTGCTGCCCAAGGTCCCTGTACTAGTTTGCTAGAGCTGCTGTAATAAAGTACCACAGCCTGAGTGCCTTCAGAAACAGAAATTTATTTTCTTGGTTCTGGAGGCTAGACGTCCCAAATCAAGGTGTTGGCAGGGTTGCTTCTTTCTGAGGGTTGTGAGAGAAGAATCTGTTCTAGGTCTCTTTCCTTGACTTGCAGATGGCGATTTAATGTTCACATGACATTCTCCCTGTGTGTGGGTCTGTCTCCAATTTTCCCCTTTTTATAAGGACACCAGTCATATTGGATTAGGGCCCACTCTAATGGCCTCATTTTAGCTTGATTACTTCTGCAAAGAACGCTATCTCCAAATAAGGTCACATTCTGAGGTACTAGGGTTAAAACTTGATCATATGAGTGGAGGAGGAGACACAATTCAACACCTAACAGAGCCCAACCTGCAGCCACATTCAATTATGTTTTCAACCAAGAGGTCAATGGACATGGACCTGACGGATTCCTGAGCCCACTCTACGATTCAAGTACAGTCATATCAAGTTGCCTTTATTACATGGTCTGCCCACTCACAAAGCTAAAAGAAAGAGAGATGCTCAGCCAGGTTATATGCGGGTTCTCCAACACAGGTTGGCAAGATTAAAATCAGGAAGGACAGAGTCTGGTTCCCAGGCTGGAGGGAAGCCTGGAATGGGGAGTCGATTGGGAAATCTGCATTTACAGGGAAGCTCTTTCTGACACATAGCTGGGTGACGAGACGTGTGACTGACAGACTAACCTCTGGAAGGGTGTCTGGGAACCTAAAGTAATTAGCTTTTTATGTCCTTTGTTCTCAGAATTAATAACAGTATGACAATGAGTAGAGGTGGGAGGAGGGCGATGCAGGTAAATCGATGATGGATTTTTCACTAGAGAAAGATGGGTTTTTTTTAAATTAATTTACTGGTCGAGTTATAATGGCGTCACCAAGGTCTTTCTCCACACATGTATTGCTTTAGTTTCAAGCTGGCCAGGAAAGATGCACTGCTGTGGAAGGCATAGCTGCTGTGAAAAGCCTTAAGCATCGACACATTGTTGGTGGGGGCAGGGCAGCAGGAAATGCAGGTTAGAGAAATTCACACATCAGTGCTTAAAAGCAACTCAAAGGCAGCCTGCATGTTGGAACTCAAGGATATTCTTATTCAGGTTGGTGTGACCATCCGTATCTGGAGCCAGCAAGACCGTGTTTGGATGGGGCACACACGGGCAGGGTTGCAATCTGGCCCCGGGCCCTGATTCCCAAGAACACTTGCCTCAAAAACATCAGAAAGCAGTGGAGGTCTGAGAATCAAGTGCCAATGTGCTCATGCGCCAAGAAAACCTAGATGGCTATTTTCACAGCGTACTGGGGCTTGGCCGGGTTCCAGAGACCATCAGCAAAGCAGCCTGCCCGATACATCAAAGGAAGAACTCTCACTGATAAATCCTGATCCACACTTTCCACAGCACACACTTAATCTTGAGGCATATAATACCACAACAGTGAGTCACCGGGCTGGAGCCTTAGGCCTGTCCACAGGACCGGGCGGATGAAAAAAGTCTCCCACATCTGTTTTCTAGGGCAATTCCCCTCACTCCTCAGAATGGCACTAAAACAGAGTAATAAAACCTGTCACAGATGAGTGATGAGTTATGGCCTGGTGTACCTGTACAGAGGACTATAATGAACTCAGGCCACCATTTTTCATGACCCTGTTTTATCACATTTTGATAGAACCCATCAGACAGGGGCTAACCAACCTGCCTGATTCCTCAGATTAAGCTCAGAGATCTCCGAAGGGCTTTCAGCCATGAGATAAATTGAGAGCTCTTCTTTAACATACATGCAATGACAGCTCTCTCAGGAGGTCTGAAACTTGGAAAGCCTCGGTCTTCTGAATTGTATTCCATATAAGTTAGAATCCAGCCAATATTCACAAGAAGACCCAAGATAAATAATATCAAGCCTGGGTGTCGTGGAACAGAAGAAAGCAACAAGGGAATGCCAAGGTCAAAGGTGAAGGCCTTTGCTTCTTCAGGGAGTGGGTGAAGGATAATACTAATTCCTTTGCTATAAATCCCACACTGTCTGGAACGCTCGTGGCCCGCTTGGCAGTAGACTGCTTCCCATCTGGTCATTTAGCAGTGGTCTGTGGAAGGATGGTGGAAACAGTCTAAATCTTTTCTTGAGTGAGACAAGCGAGCTGAAAATTGAGTGATTGCATAATACGCTGGTGGCGGCCTCTCAGGAGACACCTGCTTTAGGTATTTGCATCTGGCCACGTACGCATTGGGGTGTATTTCTGGGCCCACAGACACTTGCGCACCCCAGCCCACCCCAGCCCACTCTCTCCTCGAGGCCATTGTTATGCACACCTCCTAAGGGTACGTACTTTCCAGATGACCTACACCAAGTCCTTTTCCCAAAGCCCTTTCCTCTTCCTGGTTTCACTGGATTCTAATTTCCCCTTCACTCACGTTTTGCCTTCTCTCTCCTGGGACCCTGGCAGGCATCTGGGAACAGGCTCCGCAGCCATATCTGTCGGGGAAGGAGAAGATGAGGAACTGCCAATTTGCCTATTTCGAGGTGTCAATAAAATCCTGCCCGCGCCGTCCCCTGGACTCTCTGGAACTCGAGCTGACAAGACTGGTTCAGGAGCGGTGGCCGGCCACGCGGCCTTCCACTGTAAGGGCCACCTTTTTCATCACCTAAGAAATAAGACCTGTCAGGTTTCATGCGGGGCCCTCTATAGATCTTACGGAGTAATTCTGTGCACATTAGCCACCCTAGCTTGAAGAAAGTGAGCCTTGGCGAGCGTGAGGTTGCTTTGCCAAGGTCAGGAGCCTAGATACTGTGCTTGAGGTCCTGTAGGGAGCGGCAAACGGTCCAAACCACAGGCAGGGGCAGAGGAGGGGCACGTGCTCCTCAAATACCTCCAGAGTCCAGGATCCTGCTGCCCATCAGGGCAGAGGGGTGGGGGGCTTTGGCGAGGCCCACAAGACTCCCAGAAGGAAAGGGCCCTGGAGGCAGGGGCTGCACGGAGTTCCTGAATCTGTGGCGAGGAGACTCAGATCCAGAGTGTACACTGGGGTGCCCCCTGCCCAGCCCCCTTTGGGAAGGAAAGAAAATCAGGAAGAAAGTTTCCAGCACTGGGACCTTCTCCAGGACCTCCTCCCAACTACAGGGGGTGTTGCGGGAACGTCTGGTGGCACACAAAGGCCACCTCACTCAAGCAAGAAGAGTGGTTCCCTATTCGAACTCCATCACTTACTGCCTTCTAGAACTTGAGCAAATTACTTGATTTCTCTGAGCCTCAGAAAGTTCTCATGATGACTAAATCAAACAGTATATAATATTAATAGGTAATGTTTCTTAGACATTTCCTGAAAGCCAGGCACAGGGCTAAGAAAATAAATAGCCCGGTGTTCAGATAAGAAACAGTGTAAAGCGCAGAGACCAAGTAACTTGCCCCACGCCACACAGAGCAGATACCCAACGCATATTTGGTTATTTTGTCTGTCAGTTTAGAACCATGAAAATCTCAGCTGCCTCTACAACACGTGAGATGTTTAAGAACTCCAGTAGCCATAGTTTTGGTTGTTTGCTGGCAGAAGACAAAACTTGTACAAAGGTTCACCCAGGACAGCCGTTGTTGCGTGATCAGGTTGGGAGGCTGATTAGGCTGATGGGGGCCTTTTATTGCTGTTGTTGTTTTGTTTCTGCTGTTTGTGGCCACAGCCTTCACAGGCACCTGGAGGCCAAGGTGGCTTCCTCTTCCGGCCCTTGGGCCACAAGCCTGCAGCTGAGCAAATCGGAGGTGTGAACGGGACACGGAGAGATGGAGTGTAAACACGCAGAAGACAAATCTTAGAGAAAATACACCACCCCTTACAGAAAAAGCATATAAAGGGAAGATTGGCAAGAATTGCAGGCCCACTGCTCCAAATGGAAAGGGTAGCTCTTCAAGCCAATAACGTTCCCATCTGCACACGTGCCCGCGTGGATGCCAGCTGACCAGAGCGGGCAGCTCCGCGGCAGGCAATCTCCTCGGCAGAGCTCACTCCTCTGTTCAGCGATCGCAGGTCAGAGGCCTCCCCCTCCCACCTCTCCGAGAAGAAGGGGCTAGACCACGCACAGTGAAGAAGGGCTGACCTCGCGGTGTCTTTCTGTGCCAACATCCTGAGATTCCTAATTGTGTCGAAGAAGCTACTTTGAACCGACTTTAGGCAAAAGAACCAGAATCCGAAACAAATGCTTGTTTGGGGCCAAGCCTAATAGTCCTGACCCTTTAAAGCTTGCATTTTATGTTTCTTTCCACAGTGCCTTGAGGAGAAGATGCTTCAGAATCCCTGCATGGTTCCTCTTCTTTCTCTCCTTCTACTTCTCCTTACTCTTCTCCTTTACCATCATCAGCCTCTGCAGAAAGTGCTTTACTTGAGCCGCTGCTCCTACTTACTGAGGAACGGGAAGTAAGCCACGGAACGCCAAGTCCTCACACGGTACCAAGGCTGCAGAACACCCACCAACAGACCCCTGCCCCACGCCGCTCCAAGAGGGCCCAACCTACAGCCCCAACTGAGGGGTCTTGCGATGTTCATATCATGCCACCCTACCTCCCAGATAACTGGTCCAGGCACAAAAGCCTGACCTAAGAGCAGCCAGTCTCTGAGTTGGCCCGACACAAACGTCACACCCAGCAAAGACAATGGGGATAAATGGACCCACTCGGATTCTCTCTGCTTGAAGAATCTAAATTGAGAATCAGAGAGAGAAAGAAAGAGAGAGATTCGTGACTTGGAAGGTGGGAAGGAAACAGAAGCTGAGAGGCATTCAGCAGAAACCCAGAGGAACAGGAGCCACGGGCGAGGGAAAGTATGGGTAGCAGGAGCTAAGCTAAGCCTGGGACTCTAGAAAGCAGAGACTGAGTGATGCACAGGAGAGAGGGTGATCCACTTGGTTGTGGAGTGACTTGAACAGTGGAAAATTAGAAAACCCCTGTCGTTCTAGGGCAACATGATAATCCAGTTCCTAGAGTTGCTTTTGATCCTGCATAACCTCTGAGTTCCTGCTGCACATTCCAATCTCCATGTGACTTGGCTCTTTGTAATTTCCCATGAGGGATGGTGCAGATGAATGCCTGCATCTATCCATCCATGAATCTCTATTTCCTCATTGTAACCTGAGTCAGTCTCTCTTTCTTATCATCAAAAATGCCTATTAAATATAAAACGCCACATGGACTCATTGGCTGAACAATAATTTCCTGTTCACAGCTCCACTGACATTGATGCTTCTGTTCTATAAAATTCCAGGGTTCATCTTCCATTTGTACTGAATTAACCACATGCCTGTTTTTAAAATGCTCTAAACCTTGTATTTCCATAAATGCCCTTATACCCTCTTTCATATACCTCTCGCACTCTCTCTAGACACCCAAAACTAAAAGCTCTGGTACTATTACTTCAACTACCACCTTACATGTGTATTTTTCCAGACCAATTTTTCCAAGTTCTTTTCCAAGTAATTTCACACACATGATCTCTTTTGAACTTTGCAATAACCTTATGAGGGAATAATAATAAAAACACCTAATCTTTGTAGAATGATATACAATTTAAAGACCACTTTCATATACATAATCTCCCTTGATGAGATCCCAGTAAACAATGCTGCGAGGTCTTTTTCTCATTTTACAAATAAGAAAACTGAGACCTGGGGATGGCAAAGAACCCATCTGAGTTCACCCAATAAAGAATGGTTTCTACTGGTATTTATGGCCTCCGTATCAACATTAAAATACTTTGTGGTCTTTTTTTCCACCACGGACAAACAGGCACGAACCTTGGATGTACTCATATGACATTGGAAATGTCTAGTTTCTTATCTCTATTTATTAAGTCAAAGGTCCTTGAGGTTTACCATGTACCATTGCACATGACTGTGGTCTGCCCGCATGGTCTGGTTGCCACTGCTCGGCAACACTCAAAGGATGGCCGTTTAACAAGGAAACTCACCTTTGTTCTTCCACAGGTGCACAAATAATCCATTGATAATATTAACTTGACACACAGACCTGTTTCTTCCTGGTCACTGAATTTGATATATACGTGTCCCATAACCCAGGCTACCTGAGGCAAAGCCTTGGTCTAATACAGAGGGCTTTTTTTTAATACCAGGAAATCGACACTTTCAGAATAGTGACTCAAACTAGCTTGCTGTAAATACATTGTGCCATTTCAGCTTGTAGGACAGAATCTTGAGATCATTTTGGTTTAGGAGAGAGACTCAGAATATAAATTGTTGTTCAGTTTCATCTATAGTAAATGTGGTTGCTCTAATGATAGCACACAAAGCTCGTTGTTTTATCATTCCTTAAATAAGACCTTGACATTCAGCACCTCTTCTTCCTGTCATTTGAAAGCCAAGGGAGTTTAAATTTTGTTTGCCCCAGTAGCTGTTCTTCACAGGCACACGGATGGCTGATGCAGTTTATAATGGGGACCCTGGTGATTAGAGCAGCACCGTACATGTAATAAAGTAAACACTATGTGTAACAGCATGAGCTGGACGCTGGGGGGGTGGGAGCTCCTCCATGGTGTCTGAACCACTGCAGAGAGAGGTATTTAGATAAAAGTCAGCAAATCCTTGGCACATGGGTTCCACACTATTAATGAAAGCTTTCTTGCTGATACCAGCCATGGTCTCATATTCTCCAAAACATGGTATTCTAGGCACCTACTTACCAATAGATAAGACCTGATTATACAAGATGAACCCTACATGCTATTTAAAATTTAGATGATCCCTACCGAGCAAGACTGCTCAGGATTGATCTTTGTCCCACAGCAACTGGGTCCAACTACATGGTCCCACTATAATTGGATGCCATGGCCAGTGCTGTGAAGGTGATAACTCAAAATATGTCCATTGCCCTAGATTATAAATATGCATTGTAACATTTACTGCCCTGTTCATACTGGGAACTCCATTTGGAGTTATTCAAGTGCTACACTCCAGTAATCCAGGACTGTGATTCCCCAGCACATCATGTGATATCTCACCTCCATGCTTTTTACACACCCTGTTCCCTCTGCCTGGAATGTCCTTTCTCTTGCAGGTGACTTATAAACGCCTCCTGATCCTTCAAGATTTCAAGATTAAATATTATCATCAAGCCATAACTCACCTCTGGATAAAAACCCTAGAGAAACTTGTACACCAGGAAACAAACACAAATGTTCATAGCACTGGGTAAATAGCCGGGGGGAATGGGTAAATTGCGGCATGTTCATACAACAGGATACTGCAACAAACTAGACATTTACTTAACATTCATGACGCTTATAAACAAAATGTGGTGACAGAGGCAAAGACACAAAACTATATATATTCTATGATTTTCTTTATATAAAGTTCCAAAGCAGCCAAAACTGAACCATAGTGTTTAGTGATACATAGGTGGTCAAACGATAAAGAAAATGACAGCTGTGATCACCATAAAAGCCAGAGCAGAGGAGAGGTCGTCAGGGTTGGGAGGAGCGATGTGAGGGCGTCTGGGGTGCACATGGTGCTCCACTCCTTGAAACAGATCATGGTGACTTGGTGCTCATTCTTTGTTATACTACACATTTGTATTTTATATACCTTTCTATATGTATGCTATACTTAACGACTTTTAAAGCAGTAAATGAAAAAATGAGTACAGAAATTGTCCAACCAGAAATTTTTGGTTAAGAAATGCCATCAAAAATGCAGACATCATCTTCCTGATTAGAGTCCCTCTTAATGGACAGAACCCCTCGTGCAGTCCTCATCAGTAAGGAAGCCCCCTGCACCAACGTAAAACACGCTGCTTTAGTAGCAGGGTGAAAAAAATATATACCCTTCCTCTGGTATACCTTGACTGCTGTAGCATAAAATATCTGTTTATGGAAAATAAATTGATCCAGTGTTTTTTGAAGACCCTAAATTCTTGCTTTGTCTTGTCTGCCTGGAGCGGGGCTTTTAGCAACGTGGTTCATAGTGTTTGTATTCTCCCTCCTGGGGTCATCGCTTCCCTGGAGGCAAATTTTAAAGCTGTTTTTGGAAGCCAGCCTTGGCTGGCATTATGACGTATACGATTTTGGGGGTTTTTTGGGTTTTTCTGAATAAGGAAGAATCACCACCCTCTTTGAAGCTGGGAGGCAGAGAGGTGCATCAGAGGTAACCTCGTCTTGCCTCCTCCAGTGCCCCCTGTGGCTGCAACTGGCTATGGTCCCCTTCTTCACTCTCCCGTCCTAAACTGGTGTGCACGGTTGCTCTGTGTGTTAAAACAGCTGCCGGGCCTTCAGCACACAGCTGCTTCTCGAGGCTGTGTGAAATGAGCTTGGTACCCTCGGCGCCTCAGCACCTCAACTCTTGGGTCCATGATACGCTCCAGCGTGCAGGTAGGAATTACATGCTCGGAGCTCAAGACTCTCTTTTGGTCTCTTCTTGTGTAAGCACCAGAGGTCAGCGTTTTATGGGGAAGCTCAGGTTCTCAAAGGGGGGATGAGGGGTGGGATCTAATCAGCTGAGTGTCTTGAAATTTTGCCCACGAACCAAAGAAACGGAACCACAGCAGGTAGCAGGGGAGATGTGAGACAGTACCACGACTATGCTGAAATCTCAATGAGAAATCTGAACACATAGCCAAGTGTATCATCACCCTGGCTGCAGCTGGCAGGGGACCAAAAATAAAGCATGGGGTGCTGAAAGTAGGGGCAGTAAAGAGAGCGGTTGTTGTTTTGTTTCAATTTCTGGAGGAATTTACTTAAGTTGTTGGACGTTGTAATGTTAAATTGAAGAAGAAAGATTTTGTAAAAAGAGAAAGGCATCTGCTGGAGAAACAGAGAGAGACAAGGATATACAGAGAAAGAGATTCAAAGGGACACAGAATGCACAGAAACAAAGAGATGGAGAGAGAGGCTGGAAGCAGAGACAGACCAAAAGAGAGACAGAGACAGTGAACAGGAACTTTCCTTGGCTTGGTTCATTTTTTTGTTAGGACGTCAAAACAGAACTCTTTGCATATCTCCAGATTAGTGCTGCGCTTAAACCCACTTAATTACTGTGATGGATTGCATTCTTGCCACCAATGGCCTTGTTCTCACTTGCCCTAAGTACTAATGGGCTGTAAATATGGCCTTTCAAAAAGGAACCAGGTTTGATGTGGATTTGTGCTCACCTAAGTTAATGACATGCGGGGAGATGATTAGCTGCTGTCTGCCAGTGACTCACTATACTAACTTGGCCTGGCCCAGTCCAATTGGATAGAGGGTACTGCTCTGACTGTATGCAAACCCGGGCTTTTATCATCCAAAGAACCGTCTCCAGCAAAGCAGAACATTTCTAGCAGGAGCAGAAAGAGGTCTGGTTATTGTTTGGTGAGCAGTGGAGTCCTAGGGGACTCTTCCAAGCGATGAGCAGCTTCAGCTGGAAATATCTAAACAGCTTTCCTGGGAAAGGGGCTGAGCACGAGGGGAGATTGATGAGTTCCAAGCAGCGAAAGGGTTACAGCATAATCAACTCCCAGACGGTCTCATGGATGGTACCGCAGGGCTGTCCAACCCAACCCAGAGCTTCCTCCCTGGCAAGACTTAAGGTTTAATTCAGTGTCGAAAGGGCATTAGAAAAAAGCTCTGCACAGCACAAGAGGGGGAAATCAAGGACCCTTTGAGAAAGGGTCCCACGGAGAGAGGGTCACAACGTAGATGCTCCTTCCTGCACACTCAGAAGAGTGGGTGGATTCTAAGGGGCGACTGTGAGATCATCTGACCTAGACTGAAGGAAGTCTGAGTCTGGACCATGTGAGAGAGAAATTGATGGAAATATCTGCCTGATGCCTGGAGAAGCTATTTGTTTTGACTACTGCTGCTGCTATTTTCCTTAAGGTTAGAACCAACAGGACTGTGAAAAGCCAGTGCCCTGAACCAGAGAAGGTTTTCTCTTCAAGCAACTGGGAAGCCCTGTGCTCTGCCCACCTGCCAGGGTGGGCATTCGGCGCTCAGGAAAAGCGGACCTGCAGTCAGGGGTCCGTCTCATCCGGAGCAGATCATTTTCAACATCGCCTCTTCTTTTCAACAAAACTATTGTCATCAAAATCTTGAAATGAAATAAAAAATAGCTTGGCCAGGAAATGCAGGGAAAATTTCACAGGCAGTGACAAATTTCCTTTGTTATACTTTGTATAATCTTCCCAGTAAAAAAGAAAATTTATTCTATGCATATAAAAGGGAAAAAGCGCCATTTATTCAAAAGTTTTATATCCACCTTACAGTTTGGACTTTGATCCTTTCTTCACAATATTCTGTAATATTATTTTATGTAAAGAATTGTCCAGTAACTTCTAAATAAATTTTATTAAAATCCAAATGTCGGGCTTCCCTGGTGGCGCAGTGGTTGAGAATCTGCCTGCCAATGCAGGGGACGCGGGTTCGAGCCCTGGTCTGGGAAGATCCCACATGCCGCGGAGCAACTGGGCCCGTGAGCCACAATTACTGAGCCTGCGCGTCTGGAGCCTGTGCTCCGCAACAAGAGAGGCCGCCGATAGTGAGAGGCCCGCGCACCGCGATGAAGAGTGGCCCCCGCTTGCCATAACTAGAGAAAGCCCTCGCACAGAAACGAAGACCCAACACAGCCATAAATAAATAAATTTTAAAAAAAAAATCCAAATGTCTACAAAAATTATAAGATAACTGTTAAGTGATATAATTGTGTGTGGTAATGGTTTATTTACTGGATTTGTTCTTCAGTTTAAAAACAAATAATTATAATTTTCAAAGTAGAGTACATGGACAAAAATGCCCATTTTAAAGATATTGTTCACAGTCAGTAAAATATTTCATGTGTGAACTAAAATTTGCACGTAACAAAAATATTATTCCCCACAGGTGTACAGTGTTTCACTATTTTGAATTTTAGACACAAATACACACCCAAAATGTCCACAGAGAATGACAGAAAAGAAGTAATTTAAATTCTGTTTCTTTATCTTTTGCAATCATTTTTTACTTCAAATCTAGTGTTTAAATGCAGGAGTATGAAGTACGATGGGGCTGGAGAAACAAACTCTCGTGATGCAATCTCTAATGATTTCAAACCGCTATGAACTGATTCTGGAAATAAAAGCAGGTAACTCATTCCTACATAACCAGGAATTCTCTGAATTAACTTCTATATAAAATATAATGCTTATTAAATAAATATAATGTTTATTGTGATTTGAGGATTACATATAGCATTGAAACTCAACAATAACCACAGCCATTGTTTAAAATTTAGATCACTAACATTTTTTTTTCAGGGAAGATATTTTATCATGACATTATTTAGAATCAGGGCACACGGTGAAAATGAAAAGCAAATCCCATTTTAGTCAGTTTTATCATTGTTTTTAAATTCGTCAACACATTTGCTCCCCTGTTGCTGGCATTGGGCTGAACCTCTCCCACTGCCCTGCCCTTCCTATCGCTCTGTTATTCTCTGCTCGTAACCCCAGACCCAGGAATCGTCTCAGCGGGGACAGCCCAGAGCATCTCCAATAATACCCAACTGGAGTGAGAAAGAAGAAGGGTACTGGGCAGAAGTGACATGTACTGAGGATCCCTTTACCAAGCATTTTCACTCACAATGACTCTTTCATTCTTCCCAATGTCTCTTCACAAGAGGGGTTAAAATCCCAATATTTAGGAATGAGGAAAAGCAGACTACAAGAAGTTGAGTGGCATACACATGGCCCACTTCTCATAAGTGGCAGAATCCAGATTAAAACCCAGATAAGGCTGAGAATGAGGCTCCAGTTACCTCCTGCAGGCACCGCAGGTTCTGCGACATCCTTAGGAGATGGCGTAGAACTCCCTGGCTGTGTACAAATGCACGGAAGGCATGCTGAGGGTCCACTGCTCTAATTAGAACAAACTCACCTCTCCTGGGGTCTTTCCTGAATTCAGGTAAATCACACCTTGAACATCATTGGACCACTAATCCTATGCCAACAAAGGGCTTCCATCTGACTCAAGGAGGTAGAGAAAGTCTCATCAGAGGGTTTCTGAACCTTCCTTCCTTCTTCCTCCCTCTCTCCCTTCTTTCCTTCTTCCTTCCTTCCTTCCTTCCTTCCTTCTTCCCTCCCTCCCTCCTTTCCTTCCTTCCTTCCTTCCTTCTTTTCTTCATATCTTCTTGTTTCTCTCTCTCCCTCTGCCCATCTCCCTCTCTCTTTCCTTCCTTTTTATGACTTTTTAAACCTTCTTCCTTACCAATATCTGTATCTTGGGTGAAATTGCTAGGACTCTCACATTAAGTTTCAGAGAATTTCTCATTTGGGACCTTGCATATTACACATAGTTCCGAAGGACTGATAAATCCTTTTTATGTCCTCTTTATGACTAAAGCTTAAGGGGAACATCTTGTGTCTCTCTTTCTTCTTCCTGCTGCGTTAAAAAATGATAATCTAGCTCTCCATATGTCCAGAGTTCAGATGAGGTCTTCCTTATTGCTTAGTATTGATTAGTATGCATTTATAACTGGTATAATATTTTCCCTACAGGGTGCATATTGCAATTTTCAGAATCAGGCCACAGAAAGCTTTGAATCACATAATTGCAAGATTTGGCAAAACCTATAATCAACGGTCTCTCTTCTCCTCTCTAATTCCCCGGAGAGCTATTTTGTCTCCATCTGTTGTCTTGCCTTTGAGTATGACCAGGGGCAACAAATACAATGCTGGCCACCTCAGACTACTGGGGGAAGGGTTCCTCCCCACTCATCAACAGGGCGAGATGAGCAGCCTAGTGGGAGTTAAGGTGTACAGCTAAGGTACACAGGGCCAGGTACACAGCAGAGCCTTTCCTGAGCTTCCTTCCTCTGGAGGCACACCCTTGAGAGCCTTCATGGCGATGAGACAGGTGAGTGAGAAAGGCAGAGCAACTGAGTACTTCCTCTCCTTCCATGGCCAACAGAGGGACAGGTGTCATGCCACTGTACTCCTCTTTATTAGTTGATCTATTCAAAACACATTGGAGGAGAATAAGCATCTTCAGAATAACAAAAAAGTACCAGTTATAAGTAAGGTCAGTGCATATAACAGTAGCCCAAATAAGTGACTTAATAATATACAAGTCTATTTTAAAAAGTGGCTGAAGTGGGCAGCCCAAGACTGTAATGGAAGTTCCACAGTCAGGAGGGACCCAGGCACTCTTTTCTTTCTTCTCCATTGGACTTGGCACATGGCTTAAATCTTCAAGGTCACCTCGTGATCCAAGATGGCTGTTGGAAAGCCAGCCATCATCTCTTTTCTAAGAAAGAGAAGATAGGGCAAAAAGGGGACCTCTCCCAGTTGAGACAGCATTCTTGAAGATTTCCAGAAACCCAACCAACAACTCCTTCAGAAGTCTAGGAAACGTATCTCTTTATCTAGGCACATCACCACCCAGAATAAAATCAGAGCTCTGCTAGTGAGGAAGAGGGGAGACTCAACACTGAGTAGCCATCTGCAGTCTCTGCTAAAAGCTAGGTGCCAGCCCCCGAGCTGAGGACATTATATACATTACCCTGCTTCTTCCACAAAACACCTCCACTAACCATAAGCCATTAGAGCTAGAGAAGTCTTAGGGAGTATCAATCCAACAACCCAATTTTATTTTAACTAACATTTGAATAGAGTTTTAGCATTATACAACTCCCTCCAAATCTCATTTAATTCTCAAAAACACTCCCTTGAGGTAAATGGTATTCTTAGCTTGATTTTCCAGAGGAGGAAACACATCTAGAAAGGTTTAAGTGATGGTTTCAAAGTTACACAGCTAATTAGAGGCAGAACTGGTACTAGCTACTCAGACACCCAGCACCATATTTTTTTTCTGTCTTGTTTAAAAGAAATTAAAGATACAGAAAAGTACAAATGTCTAGCCACGACTCAGAATTAACAAATCCTAATATTTTTATCATATTGCTTCAGATTTTGTTTAGACTGAAAAAAAGAAAAAAACACTGCTGAGAAAGTTGAAATCTATTTTGTACCCCTCCCCAGTCACACCCTGGCTCCCCAGAGATAATCAATATCATTAATTTGGTGGCTATCCTCCTGGTCCATATTTCTCTATTTTAATCTCTCATATGCATCCACAGATAAGTTGTTTTTGCAGCTTTTTTTTTTCATTCAACATTTTTTTGAACTCTATTTAGGTTAATGCATATAGTTCAATCATTTTGATTGCTAAATGATATTCCGTTATATAAATATATAGTATGTTTTATTTATTCATTTCCCACTTTCCTACTACATATATTGATTGAGGGATTACTCAATCAGCAGATGAGTAAATATTCCAAGAGCTTATCTTCATAACAAATCTGAGAAAGGGATGGTGATAATCCCTGCTGTACATGATGAGGAAACTAAAGCAAGCAAGAAGTAGGAATCTGCCCAGGCTTTCGTAGCTCATAAGCAACAGAGCCAGAATTTAACCCCAGAGGACCTGAATCCAGAGCCCCTACCCTTGACTTCTACTCTATATTACCCAGGCCTAATATTCAGACATCCTTACCAAGAGAGTCATACCTGTTGTGAAAATATTGCCCCCAACACTCTGCCCCCACCAGGTAGGACTCTGCCCAGGTCCACGGCCAGCATCTGTTCTGATTGGTTGGTGCCTATACCCTACTTCACGGCTAAATATTTTGAAGATCACTCCTGTTCTGTATTGACTGGATGACACTTGAGTTATTTCCAGTTCTTCACCCCCTACGAACTAGGGAACCCAGAAGTAGAAATACTGACTCACATATCATACCCATCACAGGTTTTACTAAAAACTACTGACTGCTCTGGAAAGTTGGCTATACAAATGAACTAATAAACTAATAAGCTTAATACTAATAATACTAATAAGCTACTGTAAACTCCCATTCTTCCCTAATATCTTATGTCATCAAACTTCCTCATTTTACCAGTTTGTTGGGTATAAAATGGTACCTCATTGTCTTTATTTGCATTTTGCCTATTACTAGTAAGGTGGATAGGGTTTTTAATATGTTTATTAGCCATTTCGGTTTACTCTTGTTTGAATTGTCTTTCTCTCTCTTTGAACATTTTAAAAATAGCTTCTTTTCCTTTTATGTAGTTTCTTTTTCTTGATATAATTTGGATATTAATCTTTTGCCTATTATATCCAGTACAAATTCTCCCCCCCATCCCTTACCTCTGGCCCCTATCTCTCCTGTCTTCTGCCATATAGAAGTTTTAAATCCAATATTGTCAAATCTATAAATCTTCTCCTTTAGAATACACTTCTTGTTACTTCTCGTTCTTGAAGTAGTGAAGAAATTCTATATTTTCTTCTAATTGTTTTATAATTTTGTTTCTCCTCTTTATTTTTTGTGTGCGGTATGAGGACGGAATCCAGATATTTTCCTACTTTGAAATCATTCCAACACCATTAATTTAATAACTTATCTTTTCCCCACTGATTTTCTTAGTATCACTTCTAGCATAAATGACCCAGTTCCATAAATGTACTGATTTATTTCTTGGTCTTCTATGCTATTTCACGAATCTGGTTTTTTTATTCTTTTTTTTTTTCTTTTTTTTTTAGTTTAATTCTCTGGCTTAAAAATAATGCATGTCTGAGCCTAATACCCTCTATCTGATCATATAATTCCTATTGTCCTGGTGCTGAACACAAGCCTAAAAGTTTGGTAAGTGCCTGGCAGACCTTCAGGATGGTAGGCTAGAAGGCATGTGGTCTCTTTGGTTTCCAGGCTGGAGGTACCACTTGCACTGCTGAGGGATCCGGGTGTTTGGAATGCTTTCCTCTGAAGTAGAAGGAAGAATTAATTCTAGAGGTCATGAGAATGAAGGAATGAGCCTCAGGCTCTGCATCCACAGAGATACCCCATTACTGATACCCACTCTTCAACATCTTATAAGTAAACCTCAGTGATGGCACATCATTCATAATCATCATTCTTATTAATTTAGATTGACCAAATATCCCAGTTTTTGATTACACAAGTATAGAAAGATTGAAAAACATCAGTTTCAGAGCTTAGAGAACAAAGAAAATTTTAAAATCACATTGCTTTTTATAAATGACTGCATCTACACTATGTAATGGTCTGTGGTTTATAGTACTTTACAGGGTTCAGCTGTCTGTATACATTTATGGTTCCAGAGTCTGGCTAGGGAAAAGTGCCCTTCTAGCACAAGTTAGCACGCACTATAGGCAGAGGATGTGAGGATGATGATTGATGTTCTGCACACAACACCCTGAAGTAAAGAAGGGTAAGAAAGAGATAGACCCCTCACAGCAACCCTGAGTGTGGCTGTAGCAGTATCTTTCTGACTGAGCAACCAGACTCCGGCCAGGGGTGGGGAGTGGGGAGGAGCAATCTCTGAAGGCATGCGAACTTTCTGGTTCTGCTGGTGAGATAGCAGAAAAAATGGCAAGATGCTGATTGCGCAGAACCAACATTTAGGGATTCACAGTTTCTATATTTTCTGGTCATACTCCCCCCACTCCCAGCCCTACCCCCACATCTACCTTTTCCTAAATAAAATTTTACAAAAGTGGAGAGAGATTATTTTTAATCATTCAAGGAAATTTGAGGATATTTCTGATTTGTAGCCTCTAATTTCTATAATGAAAATGATATGTGGCACGGACTAAATTTGAATAAATTGGCAATTGACTATATACCCAAGGATATTTACATTAAAAACATTTTTTGTCTCCTGTATTAGAGCTGACATGGCTTTTCTCATCTTCAAACAAAACAACTGTTTTGAAAAAGGAGAACAATTCAGGCTACCCATTTGCTCAAAGCAAGCTGAACAGAGCATGACGTGAGAACGCCACTGCCTTCTTACGACCATACTGGACCTCCCCTGTAACGCTGTTCCCTGGGTCCATGTCTGAGACCACGTTTTAGGTAAGCCTGTGTTTTAGCAAGAGTCTCCTGCTTCATCCAGTAATAAACCACCTTGGACAGGGTCCAAGTCTCAAATGCCACGCATTGTATTATATGCATAACGGCACGTCACATTTGTGCAAGGCCCCCGTGCAACTGGTCGTACATTTTTATTTCTTTTTACTCTATTTCTTAACATGTGGACTTGACTGGCACGCTTACGTCAATTGCTCTGTTATTCTAGCTTTGTTGTGGTTGTATGTTTTAATGAAAACTCTTCCTCCTGTAAGACAGGATCTATGGAACCCACAGATTTTCTTCCTGGATAATAAAACAAGAGCTTGGATTCAATTGGCCAACGTGCACATTTGCTAAATAAGGCTTTCCTCAAATGTCATTCATTCAACAAGTATGTACGGAACACCTCTTAGGCTCCAGGCTTTGTGTTTGTCTGTGAACACAATAGTGAATGAAACAGATGTGCAGCGTCCCTGCACGTGTGGTGGGTACCATCCCCTGGCGGAGGCAGCAGAGCAAATATCTAATTACCCGTTGTGCTGAGTGCAGGGAGGAGTAAATAGGATGTTCTGATAGAGAATAGTGCAGCGGGGACGGCTGCTACTAGGCAGAGAATTGCAGAGGAAGATCTCTTGGAAGTGTGACATTTAAGCCAAGTCCTACAAGATGATGAGGGCCCACCATCCAAATGGAAGAGGGAAGCGTGTGGGCAGAACAGCAGCTGTGAAGGTCCTGCGGAGTGCTTAGACCACCTCCGCTCACCACCTCGGCGCATCTGTCTCCCACCAGCCTTCAGAGGGCAAGTCCAGTCCTTCGGCCCGGAGGGAGGCTTCCCAGCCAGCCAGCGCACATGGTGCTCTCTCCTCTACGGCCTCCTCCAGCACTTCACTGGTTCCCCATACCTTCCCGCTTAACCATATGCTGGCTTGTATTGTCCTCAGATGGTCCCTGTGGTTAAACTTGCCTCCCCAGCAAGTTCTGGGAACCCACTGAGGACAGAGGGGATGAGCTCCTTTGCACCCCCTGCTGTCTGCCACCACACTGGAGCAGAACCTACGCGGGCTGCGTGGCAATGACCTGGCGGAGCAGGTGAGAAGCCGTGGCTAGGCCGCTTTCTGTCTGCATCTGCTCATATCAGACAAAATGCAAATAGATAGGCACCATCTCTCTCTGTTCTATTTAGCATTTATATGACACCTTTCAGCACAGAGAAATGAGTAAGTGGAACCAGAAGTGGCTGTTCTGTGCGCTCATCCCCCCCAGCTCGGCGGCAGCCAGGCATCTGGTCCCCACCTGCCCCCCCCAGACCCCTCCTCCCCAGGGGGCTGCAGGCCCGCCGCCTGGCTTTCAGCAGTGCCCTTCCCTCAGCCACACGCTGTTGAAAGAAGGCATTGTCTGCGCTAAAGGGAGAGTGCGGATAGCACGTTACAAATCTGAGCTGTTAAGTGATAAATGAGCAATGAAAAGTGTCCTGACATCATTAAGGGGTTCCGGAACATGTGCCCCGCTCAGCCTCACCCCCATGCAAGCACGAAGACAGACTGGCTTGTAGGGTGACAGGAGCCTGGCTTAGGAGTCACCAAATTGGGTCATTCCGACCCTATGGGGTTTTCCTAGATTCTGCCAGTTGGGAACACAGGCACTTTATACAAAGCAGACTTGCACCTTTGCAGACTTTCTTAGAGGATATGGCTCTCTCCAACTATATGGAAATGAACTTGCTCTTTCATTGCTCAGAGTATTCCCAGAGCAGGAAGCAGTCCCTCAGCACTCCCCCCTCCCCGCCAGCCCCATGTTCTGGAAGCCCTCCCCCAAACCCCCAGGGCACGCACATCTGGACTGACCCATCTTGCAGAACCCACACCACATCCTCCGCATTCCCCTGGCTCCACCAGGACCCAGCACTGACGGGCAATCCGGGATAGACTGCCTGGTGGGCGACAGAGCAGCTCACGTGATATTTACGAGATAACATTTGCCAGGGCCAGAAAGGGCATCCCTTTACGATCCTTTAAAGAGCATCTTAACCCCTGGAATGCTGCGGGGACAGGGGCAGGGGGCAGGTAAATCAACCCCTGTACTTTTACCTCCTAATGCCGTAGAATTCTAAGTTTCTAGAGAAGAATTCAGGTGTTGGTCAGCAAAAGCAGTGGAGGGGCTGGATTCATGTACTCATGGCTCAATCACTACTAATTTGCTTATATGCATCCCAAGGCCATTGGTGTAGAAGAAGGTACATAATTCCACAATAACATATTGTGACAATATGGATATAAATCCTGGTTCCATCTCTTAGCAGCTGAGTTACCTTGGGCAAGTCACTTAGCATCTTGGTTTCCCTACCTGTAAACCAGGGGCAAATGATGACAACCATCACATAAAATACGATGAAGATCACATGACGGCAAAAGTTACACGCTCAGCACAGTGTCTGGCACATAGAAGGGATGTAGTAAATATTTACTGTTTATTGCAGACCTATTTAATATGTCACACACTGAATTACATGTTTCACTTGGTTCTCTAACTTAATCCTACAACAACTCTCAAAGGTAAGGCCTGTATTTATAACCACTATGCTATTCTACTCACTGAGTTTCCCTACAAGGAATATTTTCATGTCAGTGGCTATTCCCATCTGCAATTTTCCCTTGAAAAATTGCTCCAGGATGGGTACTTCCTAAGGGGAAGCTTTCTCCATTAGCTAGACAGGAGGGGAAATGCAAGGGCAAGCCTTGACCCCCCATTGCCAAGAAATCAACTGTGGAAGTGAGTCATCTTTCTCTCGCCACTAGGCTGGACGTGGTGATTAATGGGAGACATTTAAGATTAATACACTTTCTTGTTCAAGTTTTGAAAATTAAAGCTCTTGGAAATGTGAGCCCAGAGAACGAAGGAGAAAGAAGGAAGTAGAACAAGATTCTCTTTCTAGTCGCCTGCTTTCAAAAACTCAATCCCCTTCTGCCAAAATGTAGAGAATCACCTAGCCTTGTCTATGTCACGTTGCTTTCCTTTTTTCCCTCCTCGCCTCCAAAAGGACCTTAGTTCCAGCCAAAATGGTTATCATAGATCCTTAGCACAAACAGTTTCCAAGTTCTCAAATGAGGCAGTGGAACAATTGATTGCACTGGCACAGGCCAACGGTAGGAGATAAGGGAGTAACATGTGGGCTCAAACAGCTATTGTTGCTGTGTTTTTTTCAAAGCATGAGTGGACGGGCTGTGCTGGCCTGAGCCCCTGAGATTCTTGGGAAAGAAAAGATAGCTCAGCTCGTGGCTTATCAAGGCCAGGCTTCTCGGGGCTCTGTGCTACCCTGGCCACGTTAGCCGAGCTCACACCACCCCATCCTGAGATGGGCTCTGAGACACAGCTACCAAGAGCAACCTTTTGCCCCATATGTCACCATCTGAGTTAGGCCACCTGACTGACTGTGAACGACATTTACTGAGCACTTTCCACTTTGATAAAAGTGCTTCTCAGCTTTCCATTTAAATATCCGAAACAGAGGATTTAAGAAGGGACTTTCATTTTTATTTATAAAGCTAAGGAAGCTGAAGCTGAGAGACGTTGAGAAGCTCACGTACCATCTCACAGCTGTACATGGCAGGGCCAGCAATGGAGCCCAGGCCTTGGACCCTAAACACATTGCTTGAGAATGAGGAGAGAGAAAAGGCAAGCACAGGAAGTGAGGGGAGGGACGGAGACGAAAGAAGAAGATGTGGTACAAGACCTAACATTAAGATTCAGCATTTCGTGCAGCCATGACAGGTGACAACATGGAGGCCCTCAAATGGCAAGCACTGGTCTCTCCCTCCGCTCCTGCAGACAAGGTCCTCCAGCCAGACAATCCTCCTTATCAACAAGGAGCTCTGGTTCTAAGCACCCCAAAACTGCCACAGCCTTTACATGAGAGGGATGATGGGGAAAGCTATTCTCAGTTCTTCAAGCAAATAGGAATCCACAAGCATGCTGTGAAACTGGAGCACCTACTGGGGAGGGTGTTGGAACATTTATTCACCAAAAGGAGCTCACAGTTATTGAGCGTTTACTCTGGGGCAGGCACCGTGAGAAGCATTTACACGCAGGAACTCATTTCATTCATTCTCACCACATACCTATGACGTCGATCCAAGTCTCACCCTAAGTTTGCAGATGAGGACATGGAAGGACAGACAGACTCACCAATTCACTCAAGGTTCTGAAATTCTGTGTAGCTGCTCTGGGGAAAGGGCCCAGGCAGTGGACTATTTTCCAAGCACCCCAGGGGGGTCTCGTGTGTTGCCAGGGTCAAGAACCACTTGACTGAGCCAGTGCGAGGATCCTGCGATCCTATAATCACATAACACTTTGCCCTGTGAACTGTTCCCTGAAAATGTTTTATGTCTCCAATTAGATGATAAACTCCCAGGAGTGATAAGGTTGAATGGGAACAAGGTCTTACAAGAACTTGGAATCTGTTCTTTCAGTACTGGCACCGCGGGGTGTAGCCGGAGTGGACATTCAGTACACCTGGAGGCTTCAGACTCAGATTGGGCACAGGGATGGCAAAGCAGGCTGCACACCAATTCTTTCATTTATTTGATGAGGTCGGTATTACTATTATTATTCCCGTTTTATAGATGAGGAAACACAGGCACCAAACGGTTATGGACACACAACTTGTAAATGCAGAAGTTAGAGTTGAATACAGTCTGGCTCCAGAGCCTGGTCTAATCCAGTATGATGGGAAAGAGGGGAGGGAGAGGGAGGGAGAAAAGGAGGAACCATCAATAGGAAGATGCAGAAAAATAGAGAATTCCAAGTTGTATTAGTTTGCTAGGACTGCCGACACAAAGTACCATAGTCTGGGTGGCTTAAACAACAGAAATTGATTGTCTCATCCTCCTGGAAGTCAGGAGCCCCTGAGCAAGGTGTCAGCAGTGTCGGTTCCTTCTGAGGCTGGGAGGAAGACTCTGTCCCAGGCCTCTCCCCTAGCTTCTGGTGGTTTGCTGCCAATGTTGGGCATTCCTTGGCTTGTAGAAGCATCACATTGATCTCTGCCTTTATCTTCCATGTGACGCCCTTCCTGTGTGTAGGTCTGACTCCCAATTTCCCCTTTTTATAAGGACACTGGTCATGTTGGGTTAGGGCCCACCCTCATGACCTCATTTTAACTTGATGACCTCTGTAAAGACCCTATCTCCAAATAAAGTCACATTCTGAGGTCCTGGGCGTTAGGATTTGAACATATGAATTGGGGGGGGGTACACAATTCAACCCATAACACACGTTAAGAGCCACATGGCACATGGGTTAAGAAGCGGAGCTCCACAGGAGCGGGAAGGAAACTACTGGAGACGAGACTCGGAGCTGCCTGGAGAAGGGCTCCAGTGTATGGGGGATGGGGGTCGGGAGAGGGGCATCTGCAGCAGAGGCCAGCCTGCAAGGGCCTAGCCAGGCTTTCTTTGGCACAGAGAATGAGTGGTCTCCAACTGGTTCCTGGCTCTTCCTGGCAATGCCTCAGCCCCTGGATTGCACAACCATCTCATCAATGAAAACCAATAAGCAAAAAAAAAAAAAAACTAAAAAAACTAAACAAAAAACCACACACAAAAAAGAGCAACCGTATGTTGTCTGTAAAAAGCCTTAAAAAATGCCAACCAGTGCTGAGTCAGGAAATTCTCCCCTAACAGCTTTTGTTGGAAACGTTTAACATTTCAACTTTATCTCTTCTTTTCTTGAAGATAGCTCCTCAGAGGTATTCAGATGCAACAATAACACCATTCAGGCCTTTTGGCTCCCAGAGCCCTGGCCAACACACACACACACACACACACACACAGACACACACACACACACACACACACACACACAGAGACACACACACTCACAGAGTCAGAGCAGTGTACACATCCTGGGTAGCTGACTTCCTCCAGCCCTATCTAGCTGGGGGAGAGGGGATATACCTGTGCCCTGTTGCCATCTCACCACCCGCGAGAGTATCCCCTAGGTAGGGACTGCGGAGCAGACACACCCCAAGGGCTGAGGTTTCATCTCTGGCAGTGGCCAAGATATACCAGAGAACCTCAATAATGGGCCCTTCAGTGCCACCCAGAGACTCATGGTCACCTTGGCATCACAGGACAAGAGTTTGGCTAAGCCAAGACCATAGCGCTCCTTCAGTTCCCCTCACACCTCAGTCTTCTGCAAGGGGTCCCAGGCCGCTCTGACACCACCACTCCCTGTGGGATGGCTACCCGACAGTTCTCGGTCCCCTGAGCGCCTCCACGGTTTCTCCACTGCAGAATCTCCCCTGACTGGGATGCCACCTTCTTCCGAACCAAACGAGCAAACAGGAGGACAGAAGGGAAAGTGGTGGAGTGGGGCTGGCACGGAGAGAGTAGCTGACAGGAACGGACGTAACCAGTCTGGTGTGGCCTAAGCCGATTGCTGGCCTTCTTTAATGAGACACCATCTCTCTGGGCAGACAAGCAAAGAGGCATCTTTTAATGCAGAACAATAAGTAGCAACGAAAAGAGAGGCACATTCCCTTTCTCACCACACTCAGCCCCAAAGGCACAGCCTACTCCCCAATGGGGGATTCACGAGCGTCCAGGCGGGCACCCAGTGACCCTTAGTCAGCAAAGTCTGGCCGTCCCCAAACTTGTGTGGAATCAATGAGCCCATTGTGCTCAAGCTTGAGCTGAGAAATTGTATGTACAGAACAAAAGAAGAGCCAGTGCCAAAGGTAATCTTTGGCCACCCAATCATCATGCTAGAATAAATAATGCATCAATAAGCATTGATTAGGAAAGGACATATTAATTGTCCAAACAGCATGAGGTCATTATGCCCAGCTGTGAGAGCTAAAGAAAGAGGCTGAGCCAGCAACTTTGGCCCTTTTCAGTATGAGCATGCAAGTTCACTGAAGACATGGCAGGAAGGGCCAGGAAAGGCTGGGGAGACTGAGTCACTGGGGTCAGTCATGCAAAACAGGGTGACATTTCTCACCTTAAACCATGTTGATACGCTCATCACCTGGAAGAGAAAGGAGAGGGAAACGAGTGTCTACTGGGCACTTGCTCACTGACCGAAATCCTCCTCGCCCCACAAGTAGGTGCATCATTCTCATCGACAACACGAAGAGAGCATTAAGTGACTCGTACTCAAGGACCCGCTATCAAGTCAACAGCCATTTTCCTTGCAAAAGGATCTTCAAGTCAGATTCAGGGCCAAGGAAAAGGGTCACTAGTTTGGTGTTAGGTTATTGTAAGCACAGGATCTTGGACAGCGTAACCAGGTTAATGAACTTGCTGGGGTGCAAAAGGAAACGAGTTCATCCTTCCCCCACCACAAGCTCTTGCAACGTGAGATTCCCCCTTCCCCGCCCCCATACAACTTCCTGGGTTCACTCTATAGCCTCCTGCGCTGCTTCCATCCATAAGAACAGGTCCCCTTTGGTCAGTTCAGAGCTTTTCAGGTATTAAAACGTCACATCCAAGTCCAAACTTCCCTGTTCCTCCATATTGAAACTTCCCTCTTCCTGTAGCTGAGGCTGAGTCCACTTGGGTCAGAAGTGGCGAGGGATGTGGGAATCTTCTTCCCCTTTTTCTTACCCATCACTCCTCCTCCCTACTTCTGGGTCTTTCTGGGTCAGAGCAGGGTTGAGGGGACCAGGAGGTGCTCAGGGGTTTTGCTTGGTGGTCCTCTTAGCAGTGATCTCTTGATTCTGAATGTTCTGTGTCACAAGCATCACGTGCAGCTTATGAGGACCCCATACAGGGCCCTTCTCTCTACACAGTTCCTGTCTACGGTTGAGGAACACACTGGCAGACCTCCTGTGGACGGTCCCAGCATCCCACCTTTCCCCTGACCCTCACAGAAAGTCCTCTTACTGGGAGATTGGGATTGACATATACACACTATTGATACCATGTATAAAATAGATAACTAATGAGAACCTACCGTATAGCACAGGGAACTCTACCCAATGCTCTGTGGTGACCTAAATGGGAAGGAAATCCAAAACAGAGGGGATATATGTATACATATAGCTGATTCACTTTGCTGTCTTTTAGAAACTAACACAACATTGTAAAGCAACTATACGCCAATAAAAATAAAAATTAAAAAAAAAAGAAAGAAAGAAAAGAAGAGCAAGTCCTCGTGCTCAGGGAAACCTGAAGGCACCGAGGTTCCCATATGACCCACGGGAAGCTCACACACGCCTGCCACACCAAACGGTGGGGAACACAGGCCACCACAGCCATCTTGCCTCCTCGCCCTGCCCTGCTGGGTTATGGCAGCTAGCCCTCCCAACGGTGGCGTGCTCCAGGCAAGCTGTAGGCTTTGGGTTCACATCTGCCCCCAGACTCTCAAGGGGAGGTGCCAACCTCTCCCAAGGTGCTGGTGAGCCTCTGCTCCTCTGTAGCTCCCAATCAGCCACCCAGAGAGCAAGAGCCCAGTCCCTTCCTGTCAGCACCCCCAACAGCCCCGAGGGGCAGGCGCCCCCAACACTGCAGGGCCCAGGGCAAGAGTCCACGTGGAGGCCCGCATGCCAAATATCCAAACATTTAAGTTACAAATCTAGGTAACAATACTGTTAAATGAAATATCCTCTTGCCTCCTACCTTGACAAATATACCTCCATTATGGCCTGGGAGGTCAGTTTGAATTTAGAATTCTCCGTCTCCTTGGAATTGGAAGCTGAGAGAGGCATTCCTCCCAACCCCCGCCCCTGCACCTAGCTGACAGCCTGCTCTGCAAATCTTCCTACCCCCGCCTCATCCCACACAGAGGACCCTCAAGCAAACACACGTGGCCACCCAGGCTGCACCTCCAGGCTCAGCCCACATCCCCCCGAAGCTGCCAGCCCTTGGCCATGCTCAGGCCCAGGGCTGAGCCCAGTCTACCTTGGGTCAAAGGACCTCAGAACAGGACTGAGCAGGCCCTGGAAGGGGATCTGGGCATCCTGGGAGACCTGCATACCTGGAATGTAGTGGGGCAGAGGCTCCAGGAGGACATGTTCCCTTCAGGCCACGGATTATGGGCTCCATGGGGAGGAGAATCCTGGAGGAATTCCTGAGAAGGTCTCTCTAGAATGTAGAGGTCAGAGCAGGGACCCTGCTGCAGGGGGGTTCCGAGGAGCGTTTTCATGGCCTTGCCTCACCTGACTTGAGGGCACAGCATGGAAAGGGGAGGGCAAATGCCACAGCCCTGTCCTCCAAAGCCCTCAGTCACCACTCAGCAACTCCCCTTCCTATGAATCTGTTCCTCCTGCTTCTACAGGCCGCATGGGATGGCACCAGGGAAGGGCGACCCGCCAGTCTGGCTGCCTCCTGCTGAACCCCGGAGGGTACTCCTCAGCACCTCCCTGTCTGCTCTCATTAGACCATGGAGGCCCATTCTACCTGCTGCCCTCAGCTCTGGGGCTTCGGCCATAATTCCAAGACCTCAGTTCCGTTAGGTGATGGGTTAGACACAGTACTGATGGGACACGGATTTTCAGTTAAGCAGGATTGTTTGACACGCCCACATTTTAAGGCCACGTGAGGGGAGGAGAAGGGGAGAGCGCCGTTCACATGTGGGCAGCTTTCAAACCAGGCTCGACCTGTGACAGGAATACGTTTATGGAAACGTGTCTTCAGTGACATCGGTAGGAAACACAAATTCCTCGCTAAGGGAAACACCACTAAGATTTTGGAAGAGAAATTTGCTATTTCCCTCAACTCAGAGAGCCCCGTGCTGTCCCCGATCAGGAGGCCACTGCCCTCACATCACAGCTTGAACACTGGGCCAGCAGGTCCTACCCGAGGCTGGAAGGCCCTCGCTTCCTTTCAGGCGAGGGAAGTGTGAGGAGGCCCCGTCACCCCTGTCCCCAGCCTCCCTGGCCTCTGTTCGCCTGGGCCCACCAGGCCTGCCGCCGTCCGCACATTCAAGCCTGCTCTGGAAGCAGTTCAGGAACTTAGCTAACACCTCGGCACAGGGGACGGCATAGAGAAAACAGGACTGATCTGGAATTGGAAGCCCTGGATTGAAGTTCTGATCCATCTACTTACTAGGAGATCGTAAGATGTTTAGGTGTCAGTGAACGTTCTGGGCTTCATCTGGAAATTGGAGATAGAAAGAAGCCAGCAGTCCATTTTCCTGCTTCCCAGCCCTGCAGAGTGGCATGGGTCAGGGAACACCATGCTGCCGCCTCTCTCTCAGGTAGGCGGGGGCAACCCCGGCTCTCTGCGACATCCCACTCGTGCCAACCGAAGATGGATGGTCTAAGGGGTGGGCCCCGGAGACTGACCCCGCACACGTGGACGCGCCATGCTGTGCGACCTGTGAGCAGGGAGGCCCACGCAAAACCTCCCACCAGCCGGGCAGCGGCCTCCCCCGCCTCGTGTCCACCCCCGTCCTGCCTCCTGGGTGCAGGTGGGAGCCGAGACTCTGAGGACAGGCCCAGGCTCCAGAGCCACAGCGACTCTGTGTAGTCGAGGGAGCAGAGCCCTGGACAAATCCCTCACGCCTCCCCACAAGGCTCCCACGGGCCACTCGGGGACGAATTCCCAGGGAGCTGCATTTTCCGCCTGTGTGTGCGACACCTGGCAGGAAGGCAAGCTTTCGACAGTTCCAACTTGATGATCTGGGCCTCGGGCTTTACTCCTTATCCTCATCTTTCCCACGCGAGAAAAGGGATGCTGGCCCAGCTCTGCAGATCTGGCCCGGTTGTGATGCACTGCCGCTGATTCCTAACCGCAGAAGTGCCAAGAGTGCTGGAGGGGCCGAGGGGAGAGATGATAGAACCATTTATCTTTCAAGGAAACCCCGAGGGCAGAACCGTCCCAGGATTAGACGGGGTGACTGGGCTGCCCGGGACGGGATGGCAGGAGGGGAACCTCCCCCTCAGGCCACCAGGAATCAAGGTTTTAAAACGTTTGCAAACGTTTATCTTGACTCCTCAAAGTAGCTTCTGGGGGAGGAAGGGTGAGTGACAATTTAATCTTTCCACTCTCACCAACCTTTACTTCCTCCTCTCTCTCCCACCCTCCCGGCCTAGAAAAGCCATCTGCTGTCTAGGGCTGAGCAGTGGTTCATAAAAACCAGCAGCAGGATGCAGTGACACTCAGTTAACGAAAAGTTTTTTAAAATGGAACCATTTGCCTGCTGACTATTGGGCGATGTGGGTACACGGGGTGGGGCGGGGTGGGGGGGGAGGAAAAACCCAGACAAGTGAATGGGCCTAGAATAATGGGGAGGGAACGGACCACAGACATGGTCAAAGGACACGGGAAGACAGAAAGTGAAGAGCCTGCCCTCGGAGGAAAGGGAGAGTAGAGGCAGAAGAGGGAGGAGACGGCAGTGGAGAAGAAGAAAGTGCTAGAAATGAGGGGAGAAAAAAACAAGGAGGCTTAGGATGAGAGGAGTTATAAAGAGATATGTCATTAAAAGAAGCAGGAGGAGAGGAAGGGAGAAATCCCCAGCTCGTAAATGGGTTGTGCCCTGGAAATGTTTCTACAATACACAAGTTTAAACCTAAAAAACCCCATCTCTATCCAAACAATGAATGTTGCCTGAGTTCCTAACGTCACCCCCCAAAAAAGAGCCGACTTGCACCCCCGAGAGTGAGCGGCTCCTTGAATTTTGCCCCTGGGCGCCTCTCAGGCCTCACCCCAGGCCTCACCCCGCTGCAACATCCCAGGGCTCTCAACCCTCTACACACAGTAGAATTTCCAGGGAAACTTGTTAGAAGCACCTATGCCTGGGCCCCTGCTTAGACCAGTTTAATCTGACTTTCTGGTCAGATTAAAGGGACCCAGGCAGGGTTTAAAAGCACCCCGAGGTGATTCTAATGAGTAGTCAGAGTTTAAAATCACTAATATAACTTACACAGTTATGTTGAGCTCTATGAGGGTAAAGAGGGATTTCTGACCTCCATGAAGAATATTGTTTCTAAGGGAAAATGCATTTAGGACTTCCCTGGTGGTGCTGTGGTTAAGAATCCGCCTGCCAGTGCAGGGGACACGGGTTCGAGCCCTGATCCGGGAAGATCCCACAAGCCACAGAGCAACTAAGCCCATGCGCCACAACTACTGAGCCCACGTGCCACAACTACTGAAGCCCATGTGCCTAGAGCCCGTGCTCTGCAACAAGAGAAGTCACCGCAATGAGAAGCCCGCACACCTCATAGAAGAGTAGCCTCCACTCGCTGCAACTAGAGAAAGCCCATGCGCAGCAACGAAGACCCAACGCAGCCAAAAATAAATACATAAATAAATAAAAAGAAAACACATTTAGATTCTAACTCCAGATGTCAGGCACAGACCAGCCCGCATACCCTGTATGCCTCCCACCTGCCACTCACTGCAAGGCTTACTCAGCAGTGAAGGTGGGGGGCAGAGGGTCTGGTAGAGCATCCCCCACCCCAGATCCCCCTGCAGGGCCTCCACGCCGCTCCCAACATGGGGACACCATCCAGTCATGTGTGGGAAACATTCCATAACTTGGGTGTTTGAGCAGTCAAGGGGCTCTTATTCGAGTTTGGTGAAAGCCTGAAAGGAAAGGGAGGTGGGGAGGGAAATGTGACAACAATAAATAACAGAGCTCCGTAAGAAATGGCAGAAGCTTCGAGTTAATAAATAAAGAAGACACATGCCTGGAAATGGAGATGAAATGTGGCTTCACAACTCCATACTAGAAAATCGGCCAAGATGTCAGAGAAGCTGATTTCTGGGTTCACTTGTGTCAGAGCCGCCAGACATAATGAGATTGTTCCAATCAAACAAATACAGCCATTTCTCCCGGGAAGAAGGGGAGAAGGCAGAGAATTTAGGCACCAGCACTACAAATTCTCTGACCTGGAGGGGCCCTGGACACCCCACCCACGTGCGGGTGACTGAAGGGTTACCCTGTCCCACTTCCTACGGAAGACAAGCTCATGGAAAGCAGGACGCTGCCCGTGCAAAACACCCGGGGAGACAGTTGGCAGCAACACAAAACTTCATGAAATCCTTAAAGCCAACAAGACAGAACAGGCCAGAGGGTACAGCCAAAAACCTGTTGTCTCTTCATCTCTTCCAGCATCGCACAATGTAAAGTCAATCAAATAATCGAATTACACAAGCAACGGCCTAGGGAGGATTATGTAAATGCAGCCAGCTTCTGGTGGCCAAGCGGGCTCCCCTGAATCCCTTTCCGAAGAGACTCCCCGTCAGCCAACAGGGGGCCAGGGGGCCCTGGTGCCCAGGCTGATGAGCCACTGAGCCTGCACACGGGAGAATCTCAGCCCGTCCTCGGATAGCTTTCTCCCCGCCAGAGTGGCTGCTCCCTGACGGGCAACCGTGGGAGGTGTGGGAGGAGAATGCACAGGCCTGGGCATCAGTCACCCTCTTACTCCATAAGGGACAGCGTAGCACGCTGTCATGCCCCAGTCAGTTGAATTCTTCTGTGAGTCAGGCTCTGCAGCTGCCGGGATGGGACACCATTGCAAGTCAGCCCAAAATGGGACACGTGGGGAGCAAGGGAGGCAATAGCCCAGGCAGAGGACAATTGGGACAGGCCCCAGGATCCAGGGGAGCTCCAGCAACCTCAGGCAAAGCAGCGGCCCTAGGAGCTGGTCTTCCTGCCCCTCACAGCATGGGCTGCTGCTCTCATCATAACTCGACCATTCCTGTTCAGCTTCTACAGCCCATCTACCACCTCGCCCATCTACCTCATGGTTTCTGCCTACTCCGCTTCTGTTCCTCATGGCATCTGCTTACTTGTCCCCTCTCTGCGTGCCCCTTGGCTTCTGGACAGGTCTAGAATCTCCCATTCAAAAAGTGACTCTTAGACAGAGGAGCTGATTGGGTCAGCTAATTTCCGCCCTGTATGGAGCGTTCTTATTGGGCAGAAGTCTCACTGCAGCCTCCCGCTGGCTACCTCTGAGTCAGGCACCAGGTCCAAACTGCTAAAGCCAGGGTAGAAGGGGCATGGGCAAAGCGTGGCAACCCACACCTGAGGAATTCCCTGTGGCTTTGTCAGAGTCAGAGGGGGTCATGGGCAAGCCTAACACCTTGTCCAGGACAATCTCAGCCTACCCTGCGACTCAGCTTTCCTTCCACAGAGGCACGATGTGACAGCTCCTGAACAACACACTGAAGGTGGCGTGAGCAGAGCATGCACGGGAAAGGAATGTGTTTCTCTATGGGAAAGAAGACCAGTAACTTTCTAATACTGAATATCAATGGTTCAGGTTCACGTACTACATGGTTGAAAATCACTGGGGTGAGGTTGAATCAGTGCAAAGGGAAGAAAAATCGGTTCCTGGAGAATAGTAGCTAACAGTTATCGAGTCCTTGCTCTGGGTCAGGCTGTGCACTAAGCACTCAACCAGTGGTGACATCCTGACATCACTGTGGGGTGGTGTGGCACACCTGTTTGCTGGCTGACCCCAAAGCATCCCAACCCGTTCTCCTTTAACCACTACCACAAAAGCTGAAAACGAATCTGCCAACTTCCCTCACAGATGGGGGGGAACTTGTAGCCCTGTTCCGGCCAATGAAATACAAGAAGAAATCATCTGGGAGCTCTGGTGAAAGTTTTTCCTTTTTGGAGAAAAGGAAGATACAGCCCTGAAACATGGGCCTTTGCCCTATGCAACTTTTCCTTTTTTTATCCTGCTATCACCTCTCATTTCCACCCCCTCTTCCTACTGTGAATGAGGACAATATCTGGGAAAACCACAGCAGTCTTGCAAGATGAGGCAACAAATATGAAGATGAAAAATGAAGCTGTTGAAGTTGTCAAAAGAGCCTTTGTCCCTAATAAGTCAGTTGAGCGGCTGCATATGCAAACTGATACAAATAGTAGTATTACTATCCCCACCTTACAGGTCAGGAAACTGAGGCCCAGAGTGAATAAGGATTGGTGTAATGGTCTGGGGTTTCAGCTATAAAGGGACTTCATCAAGATTCAAAACCAAACCTGTTGACACAAGAAACCTAACCATCATGACATACTGCTCTCCCAACCGTGAGAAATCTTCGATTTGAAAAGTCCATTTTTTGGAAGGTCCCTTAAGGACCCTGTGGCCCAGTTCTTTTTAATTAATGGATAAGGCCCACAGTGGTTAAATGCTGGCCCAGGTCCCATTGGCTTCACCCTCCTGAAGTATTAGGGCTGAATCCTGACTCTTCATCCAGGGTTCTTTACACTGCTTTATGCTTTATATGACCCACGACTTCTTTCCTGAGAACAAGAAACTCTAAATCCTGTGCAGTACCATGGTGGCTTCTCTGCTGCCTTAACTAAGCATTTATCATCTTGACTCACTTTGGACCTCTGACGCCACAGGAACCAAGACAGAAGTAAAGACAATAGTATTGTATGCCAGTCATCAGAAAATCTATAAACAACAAATGCTGGAGAGGGTGTGGAGAAAAGGGAACCCTCTTGCACTGTTGGTGGGAATGTAAATTGATACAGCCACTATGGAAAACAGTATGGAGGTTCCTTAAAAAGCTAAAAATAGAATTACCATATGATCCAGCAATCCCACTACTGGGCATATAACCTGAGAAAACCATAATTCAAAAAGACGCATGCACCCCAATGTTCATCGCAGCACTATTTACAATAGCCAGGACATGGAAGCAACCTAAGTGTCCATCGACAGATGAATGGATAAAGAAGATGTGGTACATATGTAGAATGGAATATTACTCAGCCATAAAAAGGAACGAAATTGGGTCATTTGTAGAGACATGGATGGATCTAGAGACTGTCAAACGGAGGGAAGTCAGAAAGAGAAAAACAAATATCGTATATTAATGCATATATGTGGAACCTAGAAAAATGGTACAGATGAACCGGTTTGCAGGGCAGAAATAGAGACACAGATATAGAGAACAAACGTATGGACACCAAGGGGGGAAAGTGGCGGGGGGAGAGGGAGATGGTGGGATGAATTGGGAGATTGGGATTGACATGTATACACTAATATGTATAAAATGGATGACTAATAAGAACCTGCTGTATAAAAAAATAAATAAAATTCAAAAATTCAATAACAAAAAAAATAGTATTGTATGTCAGAACGTTGTCATGTTGACCGCATTACACTTCAATGTATTTAGATGATATTAAGCCAAGATATTTTATACCAGAAAATGTTACCTGAGAAGGACCATTATTAGTGGCTTTTGCAATATTCACTCTGGGAGCCTGCCACACAGTCCCTTAGGGAGAACAGTATTGCATGGGTAAAGCAATGGCAGGCCCCATCCCTGAGGCAATTTCTATTATCAAGCTGCTCAAAAAAAACAAAACAAAACAAAACTCTCCAGTTTCCTAAGGATCACAGTAAAACAAAGAAGTCTGTTTACACTTAAATTTGCCATCTCTCCAAAGGGTGTTGGGCATGATGGAGACTCGTTTTGAAAACCCAACTCTAAGGATCAGTTTATTCTGCACTCTGGCTTCTTTTCAAGCATCTCTGAAATTTCCCCCAAAACTGCCGCCGTCCTATGATTGATGCATTTCTGGAGATCCAGCGGAACTTGTCTCTTCACATTATCCAGCTGTTCACTGCCTGTGGTTTTCACTAATGGCCGTTCCATTTGATCATTCCCTCCTTGCCCCTAACCTTCTGACAGCACTCAAGAAAAATGGAGAATGCAGCTGCGACTAAGAGCCTTGCAAATTTAGCAGAGTTTAGCATAGGAAAATGTCTTACATTTGAAATAATATGGGATCAAGGTGGAAAATCAGAAGAATCGTTTGTTCATTTATTCCACCAGTGTTTACTGTGCCCTCACTGTACAGCAAGCTCTGTGCTTAGCCCTCTAGGTGCATTTCCCTATTTAACAATACCACAAATGTATGAGTTCAGCACTAAGATTATACTCATTCTATTCTTCAGGGAACTATGGCTTAGCAAGATAGAATAACTTACAATCCAGAAAGGGGGAGAGCAGGTAGTACAGACACACATATGCACGTACAAACTCCAACACATAGCAGGATATATTAGTTAGATGAGCTAAATGTCAGGGCCCAGATAAAGAAGAGATTGCATCCCAGCCTCAAAGAGAAGATTGCATTTTAATAAAGTTCTACAACATGAGTAAGATTGCAGCAAAATAATAATAATAATAATAATAATAATAGGGATCCCAGAAGAAGAGACAGCATAAGTAAAGGGGAAGAGGCAAGCAAGGTAGACCGCATTTGGAAACGGTGGACCATCCAGTTTAGGAAGAGCAAATTTGTGCAGTAGAGTAAAGGCGTTAGGACTGGGCACGGGTCATGTAAGACATAGAATATCTAAATCTGGAATTTATCAGTATCACAAAAAGAAGCCACTGCGGAGCTTTGGGGAACCAGGAAACCCTCCCAGGCTGTCTTTAAGTAAAGTGTATTTAACAGTAATACAAATATGGAAAAGGAAAGAGGCTGATAGCTGGGAGCCTGGGCAGCTGCAACCACAGGACCCTACGGCAAACAGTGAAGATCTGCACTGTGGTGGAAGGGGTGGGGATGGAAGGATGTCTATACAGGCGAGAAATGTGGTAAATAGACCAGGCCATCGATAAGTGGGGGAATGAGGTGTCAGGAATGAGTCTGATGCTGAGTGCCGTCAACATACATTCAGGCAGGAGATGCTGAGCAAAAAAATTACAATGTAAAGAGCTTCCAGTTAAAAATGATACCTGGCTAGCAGTCCCTGCCTCCACTAATTTCCTGCTAGACATACAGAAGACTACACACTTTCAAGAATGAAACTCAAAAATAGCACAAAAATGAAAACGGAATTGCCAAAATGTGGAAAGAATTTCAAGGGACTCCAGGATGCCTGAAGGTTGATTCAGAGAAACAGTGAGTGGCCAGGCTGTCCTTGCTGTCCTGAAGCAGTGAAGCCCACACATGGCAAAGCAAGCAGGTGGGCCCTGGCCCTTCCCCACCGTCTGCCCTTCCTCAAAGGCCCAGGGTGATTGCCCAAAGGAAAACTGGTTAACTGTCAGTCTGTTATGCGAGTGTTTCTTTTAAGGTGCCAGCGTGACATGCCAATCATCTGTTCCCCATCTTGTCCTCTCCAACTAATCCCATCTGACCCAAATTTTCTATCACATCTATGGACTGAAAACAATAAGCAGGGAGTTGAAGGGGTCTACCATGATGCTTGGTGCCAGCGTGACACGCCAATCGTCTGTTCCCCATCTTGTCCTCTCTGACTAATCCCATCTCACCCAAATTTTCTATCACATCTATGGACTGAAAACAATCAGCAGGGAGTTGAAGGGGTCTACCATGATGCTTTGCATCCTCCAGGATGTAGCACACACACTGAAGCCGTATTAGCAAGAGAAAAAACTGTAAGAAATCTAACAGCAGGGCTTGCTGGAGTTGTTCATCTGCACGAGCATCCTCAGTTTCAAAGCATCAGAGAATCAAGCAGTGGGATGAGAGGATCCCATTTCTATACAACGGAACCACAAAATCTGTTGTCTGCTGACAAACCTCAAATCCGGGGGAACCTGCCTAATCTAAAGATTAATAAACAATAAACTAAATAGGAGGTCTATGAAAAAATTGCCAAAGCTCCAGAGAAAGGGAACAATATCTTAAAGATCAAGAAGATGAACAGACCTTTGAAAATAATTTCCAACTGAATAAAAAAGAGAAAATACTACGAAATGTTTTTGTATCTTCAATAGGACCTAAGAATATGTGGCCTCTCTGAGACAGAAGCAGAAAGCCAAAAAGCTGAACTGAAGGAGCACAGTGAGATGAAAAGACGAGACAATGGAATGCAAAGACAATGAGCCAGATGGGAGGGGAGCTGGGGGAGACAAGGAGGCTGACATTACAATAAGAGAACTAAAGTCATCACTGAAGACAGTAAAATAGACAGTGGGAAATCAAATCAGTAACAAAGAATTTGAAAAGCTCTCCCAGAATAGGGGGAAAACGAGGCGGAGGTCAAAACATTTGTTCATTTTCTAAGGCAAAAGAATAGGTGATATATGCAGAGGACAAAGAAAGGAAATTCAATCCACCCATAATAGGTGTCACCAAAGACAGAACCAAAACACAGTGGGACCAGAGCAATGAGCATGGGTATAGTCTGGAAGCCGTAGCTGTAAACATCTCATAGAGGAAATCTGCTTAATTTCTCTGTGTCTCAGGGTTCTTGTCTCTGAAATGGGGTTTTAAAGCAATAGGCAGAGAATTCTGATGACCAGTAAAGGAGATGCTGTATGTAACGTGCTTGGCTTCAACACTGGTACATAGTAAACATGAGGTAGCACTGGTTGTCATTTACTATTTCTCTATAAATAGTCCTGACAAACTGGAAAGCAAAGTTAAATAAATAAATAACTGCAAGCTTGAAGAGTTAATTCATGAAATAAGAACTACGAATAACATAGAAGCGTACGAAAAATATTCACCTTATTAGGAATCAAAGAAACTCAAATTCAAACAATGAACAATAACTTTTCTAATAACAGGTTAGCTACAGTTTTTTTCTTTCTTTAATGATAATGCTGAGAGAATGTGCATTTAATAATGTTGAGAGAATGTGCTTAAAAGAAGCTCTCCCCACCTTGCTGGTGGAGCTCTAAATTGGTTCAACCTAAATTGGTTGAAATTTATAGATCAAGAGGATGAAAAGGATTTGTATTCTGGCTATGGACTGAATATTTATGTCCCTCTCAAAATTCTTATGTCGAAGCCCTAACCCCCCAATATGACTGCATTTGGAGCTGGGGCCCATGGGGAGGTGTCAAAGGTTAAATGAAGTCATAAGGGTGACCTAATCCAATAGGGCTGGTACACTTATAGGAAGAGGAAGAGACACGAGACCTCTCTGCCATGTGAGGACACAGAGAGATGGTGTCCATCCACAAGCCAGGAAGAAGGCTCTCACCGGGAATGGAATCAGCCAGCACCTTGATCTGGGACTTCCAGCCTTCAGAACTGTGAGAAAATTAATTTCTGTCATTTAAGCCACCCAGTCTATGGTATTTTGTTATGGCAGTGCATACAGACAAATGTAATTCTTTAAGCAGAATCTCCATTTATAGGAGTCTATTCTAAGGGACTAATCAGTGAGGTTGACAAGGATTTATGGATGTGTCCTACAGCATTGTTGAAACAGTTAAAAACAAGCTAAATGTCTAACAATAGAAGACTCTTTAGAAAAGTACTAAATGCACCAGGTTTTAAAGCTCATTTATGATGCAGGAGAGTGATTATTATATAATATTAATATAAAAGCAGTAGAGAAAACTATATCACTCTGATCCTCATTTCATTAAATTATGTATTTACCAAGTATGTACACATAGAAAAAGGAATGAAAGAATATACACCAAAAATAGTAACGGGTATATTATCTCTGATGGTGGGTACAAGTGGGACTTCTTTATTTTTTGAGATGTTCTAAATCTCCAGTAATCATCCTGTATTATTTTATAATCATAAAAAAAACCATTTTAAAAACAAGGCATGTTATACTCCAATAAAGATGTTAAATAAATAAATAATTTAAAAGAGTGGAAAAAATTAAAAAATTAAAACAAGGCATGTGAATCCTACTTCTGCCATTAGCTTCAAATAGTCTTTAAAGAGAGCCTTGTTTCTTCATGGTACGCTTGTTTCCTGCCTGTAAAGTTGTAGAGATATTATCAGTCGTTCAACTGCATTCACAGCATAATAAATAAAAGTTATTAAAAAAAACTGCCACTGAAGGATGGTGGCATTGTTACTTTGTTAGTAACCCCTGCATTCTCTTTTATCCACAATCCCCAAACAAATGTGTATGGTTTCTGCCTAGGGGTTTAGTGGCAGAGCCTAGCAAAATTCTTGCTTTTGTCTATAAGATGTAGCAGCCCAAAATCACAACAGGCTCCTTGGAATTTTAAATGTTGAAAAAAGTAATCTAAGTAAACATGAGTATGTTCTTGAAAAATATACCACAAATCAACCAACATGGAAAATATTTTGTGGAAGAGAGAAGAAGCTTGTCCTGTATTGTTGCAGAGGAAGGAACTAGAATCAAAGGGTGAAGGTTAGGGGAAGGAAGATTTTCGTGCAGAACCAAGAATTCCTTAACAATAAGAGGTTTCTTGCAAAGTAGTGAGCTCCTCAGCACCAGTAATGTGGAGAGCAAACACATGATCACTTGTTTGGAAGAAGGAGAAAAAGTAATTTCTTTAAATCTGAACCAAACTGAAAAATGAACTGCATAATCCTTAAGGCAAAAATAACCATAAAACTTCTCCAAACTGAGCACTTTTGAGAGAAAAGAGGCAATGTTAATAATTACACTGGGACAAGGGCATCCTAGTTAAACTGGAATGTGTGGCCATCCCTCTCTAGGGTCTCTTCTAACTCTTGGCACTAACTAAAATTCTACATTCATAAACCTTAAGTCTTTAATCCATATTTCAAGGGCTAAATTCTTCCAGTGCCCACGTTTGAATGGTTTAATGGCCTATTGTAATGGTCAGACATTCTGGTGTGTAACAACATTTCTCTGAATGGCTGGAGATGGAGATGGGGGTAGAAATGCCATGTTTCCCCAGTAACTGGCCCTTGGAGGAAAAGAGAGGAGTGAGTACAGTTAATTGGAAGCCTACAAGGCATATGGCACTGGCAACCCCAGATTTATTTTGAGCTGCAGTTAGCATACCTAGATGATTAGTACTTGGATATTTCAGTGCTTCCTAAGCATAGCTGGAATGTGTCGCTCTGATCTGTTTTCCAGCTGGAAATGTTACAGACATGGGAAGATTTCTGCTCTTGAGCATCTTGATGTATCCCACCTCTGCCTGGCAGGAGCTCTGCTCCGACAGTCTGTATGTCACTTCCGCTGTGCTCTGGGCTCAACGTAAGTAATTTAGAATGAGCTGCAGAAATGCCAGCAGAACCTCCCCAGCAGCAGACAAGCCCACCCCCAAGCTGATTCCCTGCAGTTTTATTGTCTGTGATGATTAGAGGGTCATCAGTTGGAAAAGGGTGAGAGAGAAGAGGTGAAAAGGTAGCTGATGTGATTTTAAATGTTCCTGCCTCTTCTGAATACCTCCCCATTGGCCTATCAAAAGTACCACTGGGCTAAGCCATCATATTCCTATAATTTCTCTATGAGAATGCGTAAGTGTTTCATTCTAGAAGTGAGACAGCAATCTATTAGTTATCAGTAGAGCTTGTTTTCCTACAAGCCGACTGTAATCTCTCCCAAGGCAGAAATTCTTTTTATGCTGTGTGCCCTCATGGGTCAGGTGAATTTTGAGAGGAAATGAGTCCAGGAATGACCCAGAGATGCTCTCAAAGGCAGACCAAGCTGGCGCTGTACAGCAAAGAACAGTGAGCCGCTGGGAGACACTGGGCCTTGGAGGGGTGAGGGGAGGGTGTAGAGAAAAAGCCTCTGAAATGGAGATTGAACAGACTTAAAGACAAACCATCCCAGATTAGAAATTTTGCCTGAAGCTTGGGAAATACACAGAGGGAACAAAGGGGATCTTCTACCTAAGCAGAGAACCAGGTCACACTTCTATTGGGTTGGCCAAAAAGTTCGTTCGAGTTTTTCCATAAGATGTTACAGAAAAACCCAAACGAACTTTTTGGCCGACCCAATAAAACCCAAGAGGATGAGCTCTTTCTAGAGAAACGTGTATGTCAATGAATGAGCAATTGACTTAAATTTCAAATATACAGTCTTGGGCATACTTGCTAAGCTCTGGCAATTGGGAAGGAGAGAAGAATAAAGTACGCAACTAATGATATCTTCAACTCTTGGCACCTTCAAGAAAGCCAGCGCATCCTTTGGGTAGCTGTAGCACCGATCCAGCACCAAGCTCCTTAAGACAGTCAAATGCAGAGAAACTACTTTTACAGGTGAGCAAAACTGAGACGTTCCATGGTCACCCTTGACCAGTTAAACCAGCCTCATCTCTAAAGCTTTCAGAATGTCAGCCAACAAGACAGCAACACCAAAGTTCCTGGAATGAAGCCAAGCTACCAGCTGAGGGGGGATGGTCCATCTCTGAACACCTCCCCGGCTGTTGAGCTGAGCTGACATGGAGGAGGGGCCAGCGGTAACTGTAGAACTTTTGGTGAGGAACGTGAGTCAGGACAGATGCTGCGAAGCCACAGGTGCACGTGCCAGGTGCCCGGAAGCACAGCTTCAAGCAATTCAGAGGAGCCAGGCACCTCTGGAACCTGAGTGCCACTGGCAGACTGGCGAGGCTCCAGAAAGAGGACTGTGCAGGCTCCTTTTTTTTTTTTTTGGTGCAGGCTCCTTTTAAGCAAAGGCTGTGGATGATCCAGAAAATCCAACAAGTAGGATAGGAATAACCTGCCGGGACAAACGCTATTTCAGCCACAAACTGAAGAACCACCTACCGGTGTCTACCAAGGCAAGCTCAGTGCACTGCCCACTTGGACCACAGATGGAGCCATCTTCATGAAGGATGCCAACAGGTCATGAGCTTCAGGACACACTGCCTTCTCAGGAAGGATGAGCACGGTACCAGGAGGCAGGAGACTTTGGCTCTGGTCCCCACTTTGCCACCAACATGCCTTATGAGCCTGGACTTTTCTCTCAATTTACGTGCCCACAACCAATAAAATAAACATTCCTTCCCTTCCGGTTCCAATTAAGTCTTGTTTACAGGGATATTCGAGTAGGGAATGAGATAACAGTAAGAAAATTATGTGGAAACTACAAAGTCGAATTCAAATGTAAGGTGTTATTATCATTTAATGGAAGGCAGGCTAAAAACTAAACAAAATAATGGGGTCATGTGCTCAAAGAGGAATAAAGAAAATCCTTGCTAATGTTTCCAGACGAAGAAAACAGCTTCAAATCATTTGTCTTCCAAACTATGCCTATTGCCAAGCAAAGAGCGTACCAATTTGTCTTCAAAACCATCCTCTTTATCACTTGAAAACTCAGGCAATGTGACTGGGACTGATGAGTCTCTTCGCTCTGACATTTCCATCCCCACCTTTCTTCCCCAATCCTGTGACCAGAAATGGGTGCCTGTAACTGCCGGCAAATAAATAGGAGAAGTGCCAGGTCCTGGTAGGCAGCTACCGCCCTCTCACCCCAAGCCCCCCCCGCCCAGAATCATACAGTCTCTGTAACTACACTGTGAGGCCATGTCAAGACATCAAACGTAGTTGTTGTTGTTTAATGCCGCACTCTTTCCCTGTTCTCTTCAACATTTTCACTCATCTCTACTCTCCTTCCATAATTGAGCGAAGAAAAAATTTCTAAACATTCATGACCCCACGGTTCCAAAAAAAATAAGCAGTTCCATGAAGGCATGTAGGCAGCATGAATTTTAGCACAACCAGAGAGTGGTGGCAGGAAGTTGGAGGCCTCAGATAAACTTGCTTACAGATGCATAGGCTCAGCGTCCACAAAGACCAGCTCCCCGGAGCTATCCATTTGTTGGCATAATTTGCACTGAGTCCCTGGCACACCCATTTTAGCTCTAAAAGCTCCTCCTCGGTTATCTCTTTAGGCTCCATCATCCATTTGTAAGATCAGGAATCATATCACATAAAACTGGGCTCTGCACATTTGAAACTAACCCATATCGTTTTTCAAGAGCTCTCCGAAAAAGAAAATGGATTATGCAGGAAAATTTTGTAAATGGAAAATATTGCATACACAGAGTCTGAGGGAATCCAGGACATTTTAAACAAGAAAGCAGATGGAATAAGAGCGATATAAATTAGTGGAACTGTATTTTGCCAACTGCAAAGTGACTCTAACTCCAAACAGAACTTCTCCCCAACTTGTTGATGGCATATATATTTGTCTTTAATTACCACTGGGTAGAATTCAGTGAGATGTTTAGTGTTAGAATCACAGAGTCTATGAAACTCAGGAAACAAGCACATAAAATTCTTGCAAGGTATTTACATTGGATGATAATATCTGTGCATATGCTATATAAGCCAATTAACAAAAACTGTGCATGTGGCAGTTTTTAAAAAACACCCCACAAAGAGAAAGTATATTAAATAAATACTGAACAGAAGGGCAAGACTTCGTGAGCAGTCCTGCCTGGCCTTGGCCCTCTCGCCGTGACCTCCGTCTTCTCTCTCGGATGTTATGGCAGCTTCCCAGTGGAAGAGTCTTGGCCCCTGGTTGTCAGGGTCAGAGCAGGTCTTAATCGACTCGGTCCTCTCTAGGCCATCAAGTCAGGCTTAGGAAGATTTGTCCAAATTACCCTGCCTGGAGTGAATCAATTCAGCCACACTAGAGCAAAGCAACCCGCTAATTTACAAAGGAGAGAGGGAGGGGTTGGCACAGATTCTTCCCTGCAGTGCAAACAGACAGTGTAAAGAGACAGAGACGCTGATGACTTCTTGGTGAATCTGTCCCTTCTCCATATTCCTGCCGAGGTGCCCAAGACTTGAGCCGTTTCCTTGGGCTGGGTGAGCACGGATATGGCTTGACCGGCAGGCCATCGTTAACCAATGTGCTCCAGTAAACACACACCCATGACTCCCCAATCCACTGCCCAATGCAAGGCTTCTGTTTGGACAAGGAATCTTGCTCAATATCCTAAGCCATGACTGGCTCAGGTCTTCAAAGCCCAAGTTTTCAGTGACAAGCCACTCTGGAGTGTGGATGATGAGGGTAGATGCCTCCTATGTCTAACGTCTCTCTTCCCATAAATATTGGGTAGCACAGAACCGCAGGTCCGCGCTAAAAGGGACAGGCATTACAAGGTGCTTGCTGCATTCTTACTTTTTGTTTGACATGCAGTCCCTCTATACTCTTTCATCTCTGCCACAAAGACACCTTCATTCTCCTTGCCCAGTTTCAGATCTCACACCAGCTGTTACTATCAGGTAGAAAGGCTCAGGGTGGAATCAGCGTCTGGAAATATGTTAATTTTGCATGAAATTAGAGGCTGATGGCAGAAATGACAGAGACTGAAAACTAGAGACATCTGTGCATTACACCATTCTACCACGCAGTAACACCATGAAGCAGGGGCTGGCGGGAAGGTGCAGAGATCTGCAGGAGTGGCGGAAGGTGCTCTCCACCCCACAGCTCAAAGGGGCACCATCAGAGGGGATTGGGAGAGACAAACCAGGGAAATGAAACTGGCTAAACTAACTCAAATGTAGAAGAGCCTGTGCCCTGATATAGAGGGAAGGTAAGAGGGCTCAGGACTCCCAATCCCGGTCGAGCAAAGCTTTAGCCCTCATTCGTCCCTGTAGAGCTCAAGAAAGGCTATAAAGACCAGTCTTTGGGAATCGCAGGAATGAGGAGTGGAAAGACAACACTTCCAACACATCATCCGTGTGCAAGCACTCGGTTCTGGGCCAAGCGAAGGCAAAGATGTGGACTCATTTCCACTCAAAAATCAAAATAGATACTGTACTAGGCCCAGTTCTGAACCCCTTGAGTCATATGCAACTCAGTGGCCCATAGTTTGCCATGGGGCTCTGGCCTTCACAGCTCAACCAGCCCCTCTGCAGCGGCTTCTGGAATCGGGGGTGCAGTCCACCACAGGAGCTTCCCGAAAACTGGGCACCTTCAGACCCCTCAGAGGGCTTCTCTTCCCAAGAGTATTCCCACCACGACAGACCTGTACACTCAGTTAAAGGAGAAGCGAGGATAACTTCCATCCTAGAATTAAGCAGTAGCATAACATAGGGACTAAACCCAGTGCAGATGTGTAAACTGCATTTCCTGCAAAGTTTCTGGGGGAGAAAAGTGGGTGGGATTGTAGGGAGCAAACATAACCACATTCACTTACCTCAGAGGACAACTGAGAGAAACGGCTAATAAAAATGATTACAAATCACTGCACACACATAAAGTGCTTTACAATCAACACGAAGACTTTAATCCCATGTTGACTGTTCTTTAGGCTTGAAGTTTAAGTAAAAGTTGAGCTGAAAAGAGTGAGAGAAACAAACTTCACAATCTGTCATCTTCCAGTTTCAAGCAAAGACCAAAGAAAGAAGAAGAAAACCCCAAGAAGTCCATTTTTAACTTGCTGCTTATGTAATAAGAGCCTGTGAACTGCACCAGAATTTAATTGAAGGAAAAGTAACTGTAGGGGAATTGCTTGGAGAGCTGCCAGAGGGTTTTAACAGCTGGAAGTTGAAAAGTGATTAATTTTGACAGCAATAAAAGCCTCATGTTCATACATAATTATGCTTAGATTTGTGGGCTGCTGGAATTTTTTTCTATGCACTATTAACCTTTTGCTGTCCAAATTGGAATTTAGATACTTTAACTGAGTGCCTATTTTTATATTGAATAATAATGGGCTTTCCATGGTGTTGACTCATCTCAAGATAAAGAAGACTCCAGGGGAGAAGTGTGGAGTAAGGGGAATACGTTCAAATCCTCTTCTGAGTATTTTTAGAACTTAATACAAATAAAGACATCTCGTTTTACCCTGTGCGGAATTACAATGATTACAAAAGAGGGGGTTCATGAAAAAGGCATTCAAAGCAAATAAAAAATGATGCTGAAGTGGTTGTCCATTGTCAACCAAACAATTCAGCTAAATTCCCAACATTAGGAAATAGAGACAAATCTGTAAATGGCCACTATAATGCTACTTTCGCAAATACTGCAAAGACTAAGAAAGCTATTAATTAAACTGAGTTCTAGGACTGGCAATGTTGCTAATTAGCTATAAAAGCTTAGACAAGTCACTTCATTTCTCCATGACGTCTCTGTTCCCCACATAAAAAGAGAGGGATAGAGCAGATAATTGAGAAGACCTAAAAATCTAATTATTTACATCACCTGCTCTAGGATTAGCCACATCCTGAAATTTTTCTCTGTTAGTCACCTTTACTATCCTCGTGCCAACCAGTTTGACCAGACAGAGTGAAACTTCAGTAATAGAAAATATTTTCAATTAATTGAAAATAACTAATTTTTAATAATAGTGATTATAGCAGTTTCTAAGGCACAATTCTAAGAACTTTATATAATGTTATATTTTAATCCTCACAACCCCTCTGTGAGGTGGGTCCTATAGGGCTAGTACTATTATTATCCCATTTTACAGAAACTGAGACAATAAGAGGTTACACGACTCCCTAAACACAACAGTCACCTAGTGGGAAAGCAAAGAGTTGGAGGCTCTAATGTCCTGTTGTTTCCAAGCAAATACATATTACTGTGAAAACACTTAATTTGTGGCGTTAAAGGTGCAATGGAAAGAAGAGCAATGAACCTAAACTCAAAAGAACTGAATTTAGTTTTAGCTCCTCCATTTTTTCAATTGGACAGTCCGTCCAATCACCTTGGACAGTGCGTCCAATCACCTTGGACAATACACCAAATTCTCCACTCCAAATTCCTTATCTGTAAAGCACAGTAGTTGTCTAAATTGGTGGTTCTCAAGGTGTGGTACCCACCCTCACCTGGGAACTTGGTAGCAATGCACATTCTTGAGCCCCACTCCAGACTTACGGAATCAGAAGCTCGGAGCATTCATCTGCGTTTTCACAAGCCCTCCAAGTGATCCTGATGGACCCAATAGTTGGAGAACAACTGGCCAAAGTGATCACTAAATTGCCTTCTGATTCCCACATGCCACGATTCTATCTCTAAATGTCTGGTTTTGAGTCGCTGGATTTCAAACTGAGGTGGTTTTACTATATTTAAATTCTTCTTCCCTGATTCAGCAGATATTCAGGCCTCTGTTGCCAGAGGACAGGACCCCTAATGTTGGCTCCCTGGAATGACTGTTTCCTTATTCATCATCGGATCATTATGGAATTAAAAGGCAGAAAGGAGTCGTGAATCTAAATAGAAAGATGATATTGTGAATGTTTTGTTACTTAGAGCCAAATTCTCAGATTGAAACCCACAGTCAGAACCTCAGCATAATCTGAGCTCTTAATCCACTGCCATGTCCCACATGGGGGCTTACTGTGTCCTTGTTGCTGTCTGAGGCAAATGGCACCCAAGCTGTGATTAGCAGCCTGGAGGAGCTGGCCTGTGGTTGCTCCCATATTCTCAGCTCAGATTTAGGTCTGCCAAAATCCAGACCTACCTTCCTCCTCTGAGTCAAGAGGGAGGAAACCAACCCCAGAGAGAATGTTGTACTTACCTCTTAATTTAACACTCCATCGCCATTGGGCAACTTGGTAGATAAACACGACTACTTTAAGCCAGAAGCCTGAATGCCCCACAAGAGACAATTCCAAATGTACTCAGGAGCCCAAATGTAAATGGGCCTTTGCCTTGTTCTCTTCAAGAAACCACCTGCTCATCAGAAACAGCAGAGGAAAACCTCTGAGTTTTTGTATCACCCACGGTATGAAAGTCCAATGCCTCCTGCTTAATAAACCCGCTTATAAAAGGAGAACATCGGGTGACCTCACACCTGATGGACAAGACTACGCGCAGCAAGTGAGCAAAGACTGGTGTCTCTACCTCCTCTGTACTTCTCATGACACCTCATTAACATAAATTGTTTGCTGACTCATCTTTTTTAAAGATACTAGAAGAAACAAAGAGGCAGAAATGCAAGCGCTATCAGAGTTACACAAATTTCTGAAGAAAGTGGGAATTTAGGCAGGAATAACATATTGAGAGAAAAGGTGGCCACAAAAAGTATCAGAAACTTGTTTGGAACTGTAGTTACGAAGTACGGAAGGCTCTACTCCTTAGAGCTGAGTAAGCCTAAGACTTCCATGTGGAATAACTCTGTTCTTTTGTTTTATGAGAGTGGAGAATCCCAAACATTTATTCCAGACCCTCCTGGAGACTAACAATTTTACATTTGGATATCATAAATATGAGAAGGGCTGAAAAAATTTTACAAACCGTTTCCTCACCCAAGTTTACTTAAAGTGACGTGTTAGCAGAGATTTTGCATTCTTTTATTAAAAATAATCTAGACGGGGCTTCCCTGGTGGCACAGTGGTTAAGAATCCGCCTGCCAATGCAGGGGACACGGGTTCGAGCCCTGGTCCGGGAAGATCCCACATGCCGCAGAGCAACTAAGCCCATGCGCCACAGCTACTGAGCCTGCGCTCTAGAGCCCGCGAGCCACAACTACTGAGCCCAAGTGCCACAACTACTGAAGCCCATGCGCCTAGAGCCCGTGCTCCGCAACAAGAGAAGCCCCCGCAACGAGAAGTCCGCGCACCGCAATGAAGAGTAGCCCCCGCTCGCCACAACTAGAGAAAGCCCGAACACAGCAACGAAGACCCAACACAGCCAAAATTAAATAAATAAAATAAATAAATTTTTAAAATAAATAAATAAGAATACTTTTGGTGATGTAACAGAAAACCCACCTGAGAGTGGACCTTTAAAAATAGGAATTCATTTTTCTCACTTTGCATTGAGTATGGGGGTGAGCAATCGCTAAGGAGTTCAGGTGCTCACAGTGTCCCCTGGAACCCACGCACTCTCCATTTTGCTGATCCATCACCCTAGCACCCTGATCCTTACCCTCTCACGGTCACTTCCAGGCACCACCTCCCACGATAGGGAGGCAGAATAGGTAGGAGCAAAACTCCTTCTGGGGAGACGCTGTCTTTTCTTTGGAAACTAAGCTTATTTCAGTAGACGTCCCCTTACATCTCACCAACCAACACAGGATCACATGCCACCCTTCAACCAACCAGGGGCCAGGCAAGATGACAGCGTCATAACTGGTTCTGATTAATCATGATTTATATTTTGGAACTGGGAAAGAAGCTGAACCGATGGGTCTCTACCTAGCTCCTGAATAAACTGGACTTCTTTCACTGGCGAAGAAGAGTGAGCAGGAGGGGGGACGAGCATTGGGCGACGGTAAACAGTGCCTGCCATACTTCCCTACTTGGAGTTTTGGTTGCTCTTCATTGTTCAATACCTCACTTATTTGAACTGTGGAAAGGCACTGTTCTGACAAGTATGAATAAAGATAAAAGATATAATCTCTGTATAATTATCAGTCACTCAGAGTCTTCATTTGAGAGAACCAATCTCATATCCAATTTTAAACAAAAGGGTGAAAGAATTTAAATCACGTATAGCTGAGTTGGCAAATGGCTGTCAAGAGAACCCAGTAGGCCTTCCCTGGGCTCTGAGTACACAGCAGGTAGAAAAGATTAAGCCTCAAGGTACCGTTCTTAGACTGTAAAACGACAGACCGGGCAAGGCTTCTGTATGTGCTTAAAAATAGAAGACACTGCATGTTCAGGATGTTTGAGGCATTGGGCACACAGAGTTGGCTTCTACCCAGATGTAATTATAGCATAACCTGAGTCTCTCCAAGTCTCACCTCCACTGGCTGTAGAAAGGATCTTTCGAGAGTAATGACTCAAACCTCACTGGCACCTGCACCCCTGGCCCCTGCTCTGTGTTTGTGGAGGTCCCACTGGGCTCTCACGTGTGCACACAGACAAGTCCAGTCCCTTTGGGCCTGTTCCCTGCTCAGATTCCACAGAGCCACACATCGTTCTGGAGCAGAGCAGGGGAGAGTAGCTCTATCCTTTGCCCCCACTGTTAGAAGGTTCTGGAAGCAGTCCTGCATGTAGTTTCGCTCTCGCGGGAACCCAGATATGTGTCCATAGGGCTGGGCTGGACACAGATTGAAGTGCTAGTGACTGTGATAAACTCACTACCTATTCTCTTCCCAAATATTACACCTTGTTACTGTCTCACATCATCCTGTCTCTTTCTTCCCTTGGGACAACTAATTATCTCAGTTCTAGGAACTTATTCTTAGGAAATAACCAGACCCATGGCCAAGAATATGTGTAAGGAATCAATCACAGAGCTCTTCATTCTGGTTAAAAAAAAAAAAAAAAAAAATCCTAAATTTATCAGCCGTAGAGTGGTTAAATTAATTATAGCACATTCATTTTGAAGAAGAATAGGCATCCATTTAAAATGATGAGGCAGATCTATATATATTAACATAGAAAGATATTCATGATATATTGTTGAACTGTAAAAAAGTATAATCTCATTTTTTGTGAAAATATAGATAAACACATGCTCCTGTGAATGTATGTGGATTGATGTGTGCCCACACTCACACAGAGAAAATAGAGATTATCTTTGGAAGGCAAGATAAGGGTATTTTTACTATCTTCTTTACATCTTTCTGGACAGCACATATTTTTACGAAAAGCATGAATTGCTTTCCCAATCATAATCATAAAAAGATAAAGCCATAGCCATTTTGAAAAATAACTCTTTTAGTAAAATGGGCTTTAGTCACTGATGCATTCCTTAGAGTAAAAATATGGGCAGGTATAAAATCTCCATTTAGTGAGATTATTTTAATAAAAGGAAGGCTCAATCATTTGCTGGATATTCCTGGGTAATGTGGAAGAATATGACCCTTGACAGAAAGATGATTACAACCGTACATCTCCCCCAAAATACCATGACACTGGCCAGTAGCGCCATACCCCCAACATTGCTGCTCCTGGAAGCCTGAAAAAAATCATGATTTCTGGAAAAAAAAGGGTACATGGAGCAAAGCAAACACATGGGCTGGTGTATTTTGTGGTTGCCTCTTTTTAGTCTTGCCTCAGTTTTTTTCAGTTGGTTGTTTATCTTTTTCTAATTGATTAGGAAAAGCTCAAAGCTTAACAATACCTGGCATTTATGGTACACATTTTTTCTCTGTTTGCCTTTCAAGTTTTGTTTTTTTTGTTTTGTGTGGGGGGGGGGAAGGTGGGGGATTTGATACCATACAGGAGTTCTCATTGTTTGCACAATCAACCATAACAATCCTTTCTTTTATGATTCTTGGCTTTGGCAGCATGCTTGGAAATGCCTTTTCTACCCCCCAAAACACCAAAATTATTCACCCCTATTTTATTTAATCTATAAATTTCATCTTTTACAATTAAATGTAAAGCTAATCAGAATTTATTTTTGTGTGAGGCATGGAAGAGGTAGTGATATAAATAGTTTGCCCCAATTGGTTGGCCATTTCCCCCAACGCCATTTATGAACTATCCAGCCTTTCCCCAATGATTGGAAATGAAATCTTTATCATATACAAAAACAAAACAAATGCACATATGTATCCTTGGGTCTGTTCTCCTATTCCATCATCTGCCTGCCTATTCCTGAACTAATACAATTACAATTATTATAGTTTTAAGCTGTACTTTATTTTTTGATACGACAAAGTCTCCCTCATCACTGTTCTTTTCAAAAAACATATTAGCTATTCTGAAATGATCATCCTTCTCAATAATTTAGATTTCATCAAATTCCAAGTAAGTCAATTAAGATTTTTATTGGGACTACATTAAATTTATAGTTGAATCTATAGAAAACATTTAATATTTTCAGTGGGAAGACTTCTTTTCAATCTCCCTTTAAGATTTTGTAAATTTCTCTATATTATTCCTGGATATTTCCTGGTAAGCTTATGAAAAGTTGATTTTTTGACCCACAAGTTGGGTCACCTGTACCGTGTTGGAATCTCCTTATCAAATTTACAGTTGTAGGACAGACTTGCATATCTGCAACTCCCAGGCAAATTTCCTCTTCCCACAGACTTTACTTCTGTCTTCTTGAGGTGGCACTTCCCTCTGACCCCCACTATCTGGCTTCTGGTTTCAGAGAAGCCACTTAGGCATCTAATCCCCAGCATGCTCTGCTCCCAGGGCTCTTATTTACTCCCCACAAAATGCTCACCTCATAGAGACTGTAACTCACTCTATTATTTTTCTTTTGCAGCCCAACAGACAACCACAAGCTTAGCAACATAAAACAACACACATCTGTTATCCCACAATTTCTGTAGGTCAGGAATCAGAGCACAGTTTAACTGGGTCCCCTGCTCAGGGTCTCACAAGGCTGAGGTGTCGGTGGGATGTGTTCCTTTCTGGATCTCGGGGTCCTCTTCCAAGCTCACAGGGCTGTCACAAGAATTCAGTTCCTTGTAGCTGTAGGACTGAGGGCCCCACTTTCTTGCTGGCCATCACTGGGGTCTTTGCATGTAGCCCCCCTCTCGGGCCCTCTCACAATGTGGCGGCTTCCATCCTCCAGGCCAGCGGGAGGCTCTCTCCCTCAGTAATATAACCACAGGGGTGACATCCATCCTTCATCTTCACCATTCTCTACTGGCTAGAAGCCAGTCACGGGTACTGCTTGCACTCAAGGGGAGGGTGTGAATAATTTGGTGGGGTCGTATTTTCCACATTCACAAGTCTTAGGCCATTGCCAGCACCCCACTACTTCCCAGTCACTTCTGAGATTTGGAGTGTTGACCTAAATATAACAAGATGGAAGCCTGAGTGGGGTCAAGGGGAAAGAGGGACAGATGGTAGTAGGAGGAAGGAGAGGAGAAAACAGAAAGCGAGGCACTCTGCTCCCTTCACAGCACTGGAAAGTTTCCTGTTTCACGTAGGCATTGGCTCTCCAAATCATGGAGGCACAGTAGAGGGATGACATAGCTGGAAGCTACATTGGTTATTCTTGGTCCTCTCCATCTGCCTCGTATTTATTGTCAGTTCCTTCATAATTCTGGAATTTGGTGGTTAGTTATTTTTCAGTGTTGTAAGCTTTTTTTTTTTTTTTTTTAAGTCTTCGTATCTCTGTTAGTAAGAGGTTAGGGAAAACTGCCAGCCTCGTGATACTTTGAACCGGAGTCTCAACAAAGCCAGTCTCCAGCAGGCTTCCACTTCTGTCTTCTTGAGATGGTCCTGCTGCCTGATTTCTGGCTCTTTTGGAGCAAATTCAAGGATGAATGCACACAGACTAGCTATCTGTGCCTCAGGACGCTGTGGGTATCAGAAGCATATCTGCATTGCTGGCAGCCATTTAATCCTCATGATAACCTAGTGAAGTAAATATTATTAAACCACTTTATGGAAGAGGAAGCAGAGGCTCTGACTAGACAAATAACTTACCCAATGTCACAAAATCCGTAAGTGACAGAGCTTGGATTCAGATCACACTTTGGGTGACTCCAAAGCTCGTTCTGTCATGTCATGCTCTCAGGGTGGGGGAACGCCTCCTGGAATATTCAAAGGCATTTAGTAATAATCAACACATTTTTCCTATTCTTAATTCAGTCTATAATCTCAGAACCCTAAAGTAGTAATGAACTACAACTTTTCTGCAGTTGGGAGTTTTTTATGATGAAAATGGACAACATTCTCACTTCTAGGATTATACCACATTGCCTTTGTCCCACAGATTTTATACCTAAAACAAAGCAAGTCAAGTCAGTTTTTGAGGGAACTGATAGTCATACTGGGGCTTTCTCTTCAGCCACAACGTGAACCCCTTGTCTCATACCTCCCTGAAACAAGCCACTCTAAACACAAACATAAGCAAGTCACAGGTAGACTCCCCACTTGGTTCCTTCAGGAAACTCTTTAGGGGGCAGTGCATCCTGATGGGAAAGGACACGGATACTGGATTCAGAGTGTCTGGATCCCAATCCTGGGGCTGTGTGCCCACCAGCTGCCTTGGCAGGAAGGTCATGTGCCGGATGGTGGGATTATAATAGATACGCACTAGGTATAAGCTCTTAAATAGCTAACGATACCAAAATTTACAAAGATGTCTTATAAAACAGGAGACCACACAGCATACCCATAGGTGGAGGCAGAGACTCCCCAGGTCCCTACAGTGTATCGCTGCTGACCACAAGCCCATCCCCGCTGACTGCCTGAGCTCCGTGCCTGCCTGCTAACTAGGTACAAGTAGTTAACTGAAGTAAACCCCAGCACATTCCTAAGTGTTTATAGATCAGCAAAATCCATTTCTCTGGCATACTAGCCTCATTAGGCTCAAGATTCAGACCCGCCTTGGGTCCATTCCTGCAGCAATCTCGGGCAAGTCACAAAATCTGGCCAATCATCCATTGCCACTAGTACAGTAGTTCTCATATGTGGTCCTGGGCCAGCAGCATCCATATCATCAGGGAACTTCTTAGAAATGCAAATTCTTGGGCTCCACCCCAGAAATACAAAATCAGAAACTCGGGGGATGAAACCCAGCCATCTGTTTTAACAAGCCCTCCAGGTGATCCTGAGGTCCACTGATGTGAGAACCACTGCGCCAATACCTGGAGTTGTGAGAATGAACTAAAATCATGCATCTGTTCTGCTACAATGTGCCTTTCTGTAGCACGAATCACCCCATCAGTGATTGGTTACAGAGGAATGATGCCAAGAGAATGTGAAAACTGCACACTAAAGTGTCATATTGCACTGTGAAAACTGCACATTGCTTTTCACCATATCGAAGGTGGGTTTTCCTAAGCAAGAGGAGCTGGAATAGCAGAAGTGGAACCATGACCTTCAGTGGAAAAGGAAAAGGTCAGGGGCTCGGCTGCTAAATCAGCAGCAGGAACTTTTTTGCTGTTTTCCAGGAAATGTAAGACTAGCACCTGTCTCCAGGGCTATCTTCTCCATTAGCCCACCCCAGCCTCTGAGCTCTCAGCTTATGCGAGGTTTTCCTGCCGCCTGTGCTCTCCTTGACAGTAGCTCCATTTCCTCTGCCCTATCTCTGCCCCTGCCAGCGCTGGTCTAAGAAACAATTACCAGCTTCTCAGCTCTATTACTTTTGTGGATTTTAATACCCCTGTGGCAGCTTCTAGCCACCCAGGTGCTGTCAACGTGGTCCAAGTGACCTCCCCAGGTAGCAACGACTGCTTGGGCTCATCAGAGTTGCACGGGATTTGAATGGTCTATCTCAGCCCTATTTTTCCCATAAATCCTATTATTTTTTAATACGGAGGTTTGCAGACGGCAAGATTTTCTGGGAAGTGTTATTCCCTGTTACAAGAAGAAATGCCTGTATATGTAAAGTCCCTGGCACATAGTACAGACATAATAATTCTTATTATTAGTCCATGTCTGCCATACTTTGTCCTTGAAATGCTGACCAAAAAAAAAAAAAAAGGAGCCAAGAAAACCCTGCAGTGACAACTCCAGTGCAAAGCAAAGAAGCACCACGATAATTTTTTTAACAAAACGGTGACTTTTTACCCTCTTTGGCCAATATTTTGAATGACATTCATTTGGAGCAATTCCTTCTGCTTTCTTTCGTTTTTCTTTTTCCAGTTTGAGCAGCTTTTTCTAAGACATGGGGATATTTCCACTCCTACGCACTTAAATCCTTAATTACACTCAATCTCTTTCTTTGTGACTCTAGAAGATCAGGCACTCATTCTTAGAAATAGCCAGGTGGAGAGTAATTACTTTGGCCATAATTCCTGATGTTTACAGAGTATGGCACTCAGACTTAAAATCTCCTGTCACCTTTGCTGGCAGGGACCAGTTCAGTCTCCTCACCTGACAAGAATGGGAACTGAGGTCTGGCTCAAGGTCTAACAGCAGGATAGTCTGGCCAGGAAAGCCAGCCAGGTGTCCTGGCTCTTAATTCAGTATTCTGTCTCTTAATGTTTACTCTCTAGTCATACCCTGCCTTATGAGGTCACTTCTAAATTGTTTCCTTAAACATGGGGTCACTGGTCAAAACTGGTAATCCACAGGTCAAATCTGGCCCACAGACATGTTTTGTTTGCCCATGTATTATCATAAAACTGGGAAATTTCACATTAAAAAAAGAATTTAGCTTCATTTAAAAATTCAGAACATCTGGCAACACTGAGCTAATATCCCCACATGGCAACAAGCAGCTAGAGCTACAATGCGTCTTCCCCTTTCAGCCAGGATGAACTCACTCAATCTTGCTACAGTCTCTACCACTCCCTGTAGTTTTACCCACGTACACACACCTATCCTCACACAAGCACACACGTTCTGTATTAGTCTGCTAGGGCTGCCATAACAAAGTACCACAGACTGGGGGGCTTATACAACACCAATTGGTTTTTTCACAGTTCCGGAGGCTAGAAGTCCAATATCAAAATGTCAGCAGAGTTGGTTTCTTCTAAGGCCTCTCCTCTTTGGCTTGGAGGGGCTACCTTCTCCCTGTGTCTTCACATGGTCTTCCCTCTATATGTGTCTGTGTCCTCTTCTTATAAGGACACAAGTCCCATTGGATTAGTCCCAACCTAATGCCCTCATATTAACTCAATTTCCTTTTTAAAGACTATTTCCAAAAACAGTCACATTCTGAGGTACTAGGGTTTGGGACATCAACATATAAATTGGGGATGGGGGGGGCACGGGACATAATTCAACCCATAACGTATTCCTTCCTCCTTCTACATTACCTGCTTGACTCCAAAAGCATTTGAATCTGCAACTGAGACAAGCAGTAGCACAGTGTGGTTTGTTATTTAACTTTCACAGCTCTGTGTCTTATATCATCAGGCAGCCCCTATACGAAGTACCTTAATGATGAAATGCATAAAGTATATTTCAAAGAGATGTAAAACTTTAAAGACAGCAAGACACTCAGAGACCATCTCCTGCAGTGGTTTTCAAACTATTTTTAAGTCACAGAACAAAAGTGAACTATTGATAGAAACTGATACATAAAATAGCTAAGCTTCATTCCTATTCTCCAAAATGGCTCCTAAGAAAGCTCCAGAAGACACTGGGCCTCCCAGCATGAAACAGGATTTGAAAACCGCCGATGTAATCCAAATCATTCGGTTTACAGATGAGAAACTTAAGCTCATCCACATGCCCAAGGCCACAGAGAGCCAAGAGCAGAGCAGGACCAGATGCCATGTCTCCTTCCCATGTAGGTTCCAAGGAAGTCATGGCATCAGTGGAACCGAACAAGATAGTCTGAATAATGTCATCGGGACAGGGAAGTCCTGATATTGTATTGGTGGGAGGGGTGGCCTGGAGCCCAGAGCTAGGAGTCAGGAGGCCCAGATACTAACTGTGCTTTGCCAGTACAGGCTGTGCAACCCTGAGGACGGAGGGCTTGACCCCTCTGTTCCTCCCCACGGGGAGCACAGTAGGATTAGACTCCACGGGCCCTAAGGTCCCTTCCAGTGTCAGAATAGCAGGATTCCAGAATGTTACACTTAGAGCACCTCTGCTCATCTTTAGTTTTGCTCTGTTGGTACAAAGGACTCCGTGATAACTTCTCACCCCAGAGGCAAGTGTTCCAGTAATGGGCAGGCTCACCCTTCACACACCCAGAGCACCCTGCAGAGAGGGGTCCTCAGATCCGGTCTGCTGACCACCAGGGTGACTTGAAACCATGGGGTAAATCCATTTCTCCTGCCTTCACTAATCGAGGTCGTTTTAAAATTTGCATGTCCTCCAAATCGCACGGGGCCCAGACACGACGTTTGCCTGGGTTGTTTTTTTAGGAACTTAGAGTCAGCTGTGTCCAGTTCAAGCTAAGCCAGTTAAGACTGGATAGGACCATCCCCCGCTACACACGCAACTGGGCATGCACGAGTATCCGCTCTCTGACCTTTTGAACGTGCAGAGGCCTCTGGCCTAGTTACACCTGAGCGGAAGGACAATTATTGCACTTTTCCCCACCTTTCTCCAGGTCCCCACCTTTTTCCAATCGCTGCTCCCCACGCCTCTGACCGCCCTGCTGCTTTATTGGTCATCCCGTAAATACCCCCGGCCCCTGGCTTTTAGGGGGAGGTGGGTTTCAGGTTTGTTCTCCCGTCTCCTCGCTCGGTTGAGTTGTGAGTAAGCTCTCTCTTTGCTGCAAATCTTAGCGTTTTTGCTGCGCACTCGGCAAAACGGAACTTGAACTCTTGAGTCCCGCTTGCTCTCGTAGAAAAGAAAAGCCAAAAGTGAAGAAGGCATTCCACGGAAGAAATACTGCTATCTGACCCTCTCTTTTCTCCGTAACGTGAACTAGGAAGTTTGCCCCACAAGGAAAGAGGAAAAAGGGAGGGTGGGCGGAATTGCTGTGCTATTTGGGAACTGTAGTTTGGAACTCTGAAGTAGAAGTGGCAGGAATTTGTTCTCCAACTAACACTCCAGTGATGATCTTATTTCATGAGGTTGCCCATCGTGGACCATGTTAATTCCCCCAAGTAACTAGTAACTCATTTCGAGCCAAAACCTATGGCTCCAAACATCCAAACTTTGGTTACCACCAGCACCCATGTTCTCTTTTTCCTCTTTTCTGACATTTCCAGCCTCCATGCAGGTAGCTGTAGCCGGAGAACTGAGTTCTGGCCAGTGGAACAAGGACCAGGTGTTCTGTGTCTCTTCCAGGCCTGGCCCATAAGAGCCTCTCCCGTGTGATCCTTGCTCTCTCCTCTTCCGCCAGCAGCTTGGAAAGGCCTCTAGAGACAGGAGGACACAGCCTAGGGCCCAGAATGACTTCACGGAGCAGAGACCTGCACCCACCCACATCCCCACTGGCTTGGGATGGGGGCAAGAAGTAACTTTTCATTCTGTGTAGTCGTCGGGATTTGGGAGTTACCTGTTTTGGTAGCTAGAACTATTTAGTTCAATACATGCATCCTGTGAAGTGCAAGAAAAACCTACTCCTTTCCACTTGCCTGACCTTGAAATATTTGAGGCTAGTGCTCATCTAAAGGTGACAGGGTGGGCTTCCCTGGTGGCGCAGTGGTTGAGAATCTGCCTGCCGATGCAGGGGACACGAGTTCGAGCCCTGGTCTGGGAGGATCCCACATGCCGCGGAGAGACTAGGCCCGTGAGCCACAATTGCTGAGCCTGCGTGTCTGGAGCCTGTGCTCCGCAATGAGAGAGGCCGCGACAGTGAGAGGCCCGTGCACCGCGATGAAGAGTGGCCCCCGCTTGCCGCAACTAGAGAAAGCCCTCGCACAGAAACGAAGACCCAACACAGCCATAAATAAATAAATAAAAATTCTCTTGAGTTTAAAAAAAAAATAAAAATAAAGGTGACAGGGTGATAACCTCTCTTCTCCCTTAGTAGCTTCCTCCTTTTGACTTTTCCTGATTCATGTGATTCCCCAACATGCTACCCTGAACACATTGCATCAGGACAGGGTTCGCATGGAAGAACTTACTGATAGTCTTTTTCTGGCTAAAGTTTCCAAAAGCCTAAGCTTTTGGTAGGTCAGAGAGGAGTCCCAACATATTTAGAATATTTGGGAGAAATATCATCAATGACAGGAAGATGATGGGACCAGAGTTTCTCCACTCTCAAGATGGAAAAACATTCCACAAGTCTCAACCAGAGTCCCACGGCTGAATTAAGTCTTAATGCCCTAAGAGATCCGTTGCACCTTATGCAGTAACTTTTCTCTGACACATCTAGAGTGATACTAGTTATTTATCATCCTTGGGGGAATTTTAAAAACTGCTTCTGAGGAAGGACTGTTTAGATGAGGAATTCTATTTAAAAGCTGCTTAGAGGAAGGGAAAGGAGGGTAAAGAGAGTGGAGGCATTGAAGGATCCTACAGAGCAGAGGGAAAAGTGCCAGGGAGAGCTTCCCTGGTGGCACAGTGGTTGAGAATCCGCCTGCCAATGCAGGGGACACGGGTTCGAGCCCTGGTCCGGAAAGATCCCACATGCCGCGGAGCAACTAAGCCCGTGTGCTGCAACTACTGAGCCTGCACTCTAGAGCCCACGAACTACAACTACTGAAGCCTGCGCGCCTAGAGCCCGTGCTCCGCAACAAGAGAAGCCACTACAATGAGAAGCCCGTGCACCGCAACTAGAGAAAGCCCGTGTGCAGCAACGAAGACCCAACGCAGCCATAAATAAATAAATAAATAAAATCAAAAAAAAAAAAAGTGCAGGGAGCCAGCAGAATGCCAGGTACACGTGGCAAAGGAGCCTGGCCTTGCCGAGTGCTGCAGGCATCAAGGTCCGTGGGAGGAGTAGCACAGTGGCAAGTTGCAGGCACCTTCCCAGAGATCCTGGCCCTCAGGGGCTCCAAGGCAGTGGGAGTGCACTCACTCGAAGGAGGGAGGCTGGCGGAGGGAGGGCCCGCTGTAACCCGTAGGACCAGTTATTAAGGATTCTATGGGGCAATGAACATCTCCATGAATACCTTTGAAGACAACTCAAGAACTTGCTAAAATTCCCACATCACCCACAGGCCAGGTATTCAGAAGGCCTAAGATGATGAAGCCAGGTACTGTTCAGTGAAGGCTTCCCACTGCAAAGTCTTGAGATAAACAGCTTCTTCCCCAGGCTGGTTTTTTTTTTTTTTTTTTTTTTTGGCTTTTTTTCCCCCTCTGTTGCCAAAGAGCTTCTCTAAGACACTAGCAAAGCCCATCTTCAAATGCAAAAGCAGTCTTTGGCCCTCCTAGAAGACCCTACCAGACGACCAGTGCACTCCTGACAGGATGTGGTTGTTCCCTCATTTTATTTTTTTCCAGGGGAATCTCCTTCCTTCACGTCATCAGACTCCAGAACTATGCCCAAACAGCAGTTCTGCAATAAACGCCAGGAGAAGGCTTTGCTCTAGAGATGCCTAACGAGGAACAAATAACCGTGCACAGGGCTGGCACATACAATACACTGCCGAGAGTTAATATTCAGTGGAAAGATTTTTTTAAATGAAGTAAAAAATGTTAGTTTTTCAGCAAAAGTCAGTATTAACTAAAGTGCTCAATGTGGGAGTCACGGTCATCTCTCCTGAAGTGTGCACAGCACACATGAAATGGATAATTACACGTGTAACTTGCGAAGGATTGCATTTTAATTGGGATGTGGGAAAACAGGAGAGAGCAGCCCAACCCAAGTCACCTAAAGCCTTGAGAGAAGATTAAAGGAGTTGCGATGGTTTCGTTCTGGTGCTGAGAAAGCTAAGGGAAAGCTACGTAGCTGTTTTCAAACACCGTAAAGTTTAGTCCCAGGACACAGTTCTTCTGAACTCAGGCCCTGGCCCTTCCCAACTCAAGAGTGCTTGCTTGAACTCCTTCTGGCTGAGAACTGCTCTCCTAAGTGGAAAGTCGAGTCATACGCTCTCCCGTTCCCCTGGAAGCTTCCCCCCGAGATCCCCACGTTGCTCCTGCACCACTATCTCCCCACCCCACCCATTAAGTTAGCGTCGTCGCTGACTCCCGAACTCCCACCTACCCAGTGCCCAGGGCCCTACCGAGCCTCATGCCCCACTAACCTGCCCTTCGGCGCTCCAACCCCCGCCCCCTTTGGGATCCTCTTCACTTCTTGCCTGTAGTTTTGCCACAGCTGCCTCACTGGCCTCCCTGCCTCTGGTGGCTTCCCCAGCCCACCCATCAACCCATCTCCACGCTGCCACCCAAAACAGAAACGTAAGGGTATCGCTCCCCCACGTAAACAGCTGCAGTGGACTTTCTGCAGGCTTAGAATTTTTCAAAACAGTATCTTTTAAAATATCTGCCTTGGCTCCTTTTTGCATCCAATCTCCTTCGCTTTGTTCTCAAGCTCCTTTACAACCTGACCCATGCCCACCTCCCCTCTCATTTGCCCCACAGGATACTCGGCTCCAGGCTATTCCATCGTCACAATTCCTTGAACGTCCTGCTGCTTCACTGTCTTCCTCTTGCTAATCCCGAGGCCTGGAATGCCATTCTTATCTCCTCCCAGTGGTAGAATCTGAGTCATTTTTCACAGCGTGGGTCAAAACTCCTCTTCCCTCTTAGGTCTTCCGGAACCTAAGCAGAACCCATCACTTCCTCCTGTGATTCCCATAGTGCTCAGCCCTGAAATAGCACTTGTCACGTGCCATGATTACTTGTGTACATTTTTGTCTTGCTCACTAGACTGTCAACCTCTTAAAAATAGGAACCATATCTTAGTTATCTGGGTTTTCCCCCAATACTTTGCACAGGGTCTGGTATATAGTAAATGTTTGATAATGGTTGAATGAAAGAATAAGCTCCCAGTTCAAAGAGTCTCCAGTTTACCTAACATACCCAGGCTGGCTGGGATCTGGGAGTGCTCAGCTTGGAGGAAGAGGCAGGATTCCAGGAAAGGGTTAATAGGAAGTGAGCTACAATTGCCCATAATGGCTCCTGCCGGGCATACTTTTACATCCCAGTGTCTCGATCACAGCTGGCAGTTTCTGCCCTGTCTATTCCTAAGTGTCATAACTGGAGCAAAAGTCCTTCACCAGCCACTCTGGCCACACCACAAACACGTGGGTTGGAAAGCAGGGACTGACTGCCTCCTTCTTTTCAGGTTCCTATGGATACCGTGCCACCACTGATCCACTGGGATTCATCTGTGTGGGCAGCTGCCACTTCCGGACTGCAAATACACAGTGAACAGTCAGGGAGGGGAGGAGGGGAATGGCAAGGGCAAGTAGGGGGAGGGCAAGAAAGAATTGAGAGAGAGCATATGGGCAGAAGCGCAGAGGGAGGAGGGTTTGGTATTTGTTCCTGCAGAAGATAGGATGTATTTGCAAAGCAAGCATATTTTTTTAAGTTCCTTTTGCTAAATATAAAATGTGAAAATCACCAATGGAAGACTGTCTTCCTTTCTGCAGCCAGGATACAGCTCCTGGATATATTTTGATCAGAAACCTCTAGATACATGCTTCACAAACATAATTAGGCAGGCAAGCATTCTGACATGTGCTTATTTAACTAAGAAGCAAATTAGGCAGCCAATCTGTAAAAGTGTAATATGGTGTCTTTTTCTCCCTTTTGATCATTTCATTGATTGAACACATACATTTATGCATGCCATAATAGTACTTTATATAGTTGGCTCTTTATAAAGAAATTTTGCCTAGAGCTTCACAACAACCCAGTGAGATAGGCAAACTGGATATTACTGTCTTGTCTCCTGATGAAGAATCGGAGATAGTTCATTGCTCCCCAGTTGCTCAGTGGAGGGAGAACTCCACTCCAGAACTCCAGCTTCCAAGACTGGTGTGCCCATCCCCACATTCTCCACCTCCTGCCTCGCCAGGCTGCCAGCTGAGCCCCAGGCTACTTCTCAGTTGGAGCACAAAAGATAAAGAAAGAGGAAATGGGTGGTTTGGCTTGGGATGGGCAAGTTGACAAAATTTTTATAGTTTCCTGGTCTTTTAAAACTCCACATTAAAGTAAATACATGAATTATACTCCAATAAAGATGTTTTAAAGAAATAAAATAAAATAAAGTAAATACATGCATGTCCAATCATCAAACCACTGGCTTATAACTTATTTTCTCTGAATATATAAATTTGGCTCTCTTGCCAATGCATTCAAGATTTCTGCACGTGGTTCCTTGAGTGGATCAATCTCCAGAAGCAAGGTCATGATTTCTGTCCCCATGGGGGCCGGTTGGTTTCTTTGCCCTCTCCCTCACCCACCACAAAAACCCTGAGAAGACGGGAAAAATCCATCACCATTGACAAGCACAACTCAGAGCATACGCTGGACTACTGGTGAGGCAGCAGGGTCCTGGGTGGAAAGGGGGCCTCGTCTACAATCCCATAGCACTCTGGACACGCCTCCAGGATGGAACCTACCACTCTGCTGTGACTGTATATCCACTTACCCATGCCTCTGACAAGGGAGTAATAGTTCTTAAACTTATGCCCATGGATAATTGATGGATCCCTTGCAATTGAATTTTTTGCTCAGATAGAAGGTCTGTACTTTTCACCAGATTCTCAAAGGAGTGTAAGAGAGGTTAAAAAAAAAAAAAAAAAAAGCAGCTCTGCTCTGTAAGCGCACCGAGCTTGGTAGGTTTCTCCAGTGCCTACCATAGCGCCTTTCATATCAACAGTGCTGGCTGGCTGGATGCATGCATACGTGGCTCTGTGTTTCTCTGTCAAGCCCTAATTCCACAGTTGACCCAACTACCATGCAAACTGAATGATGCACTAGACAGGACCCAATCAATGAGACAGAATCTTGGGAAGAAATATTTGAAATGGAAAATATTTTTCTCTCAAGCGCTATAAAATGTGACGTGACGATGCACACTCAACGTTGTTCTTCCCATCTTCCCATCCGTTTACTCTATCACCAAGCAAAAAAGAGGACCCGAGTATCATCAAATGCAGCAAAGCATATAGAGAAATTATGTGGCATGTGATCTTAGTCCTGACTCATTATACACTTTACATTTTATAGCTGTTTCCCCATCAGAATTATAAATCTCCGTACACACAAAACCATTAATTTTAAATGGAGCGTTTCAGAAAATCACAGCTCAGCAAAATAGGGCTTTTTCTTGACAAATACTGAATAAGTTATATACGCACATTGTGCTTTTAGAGACTGTCCAAACTGCGGGGTGATTTGAGACTTCAGTCCCTCCTGAGCGCTGGACTGATTTCAAGAAGATAATTAAAGTCAATGGTACCTGGCGTATGAAATCAAACACCCATCCTCTACTCTCTGGCTTTGGTAGATAAAAGATAATAAACCTGTCATAAACCAAGACAAAGGGCCACCAGGGAGTGACAAAGCACTCTCAGGTTGAAATGTTGGCAGAACAGGCAGTGGAGATAGAGGATTGGTAAACATGCCAATCCTCCCGCTAACCTCGACTGAACAGCCTGGAAGGAAAACTGGCCGGGCCCTTCAACATGCTGGCAAGAGCCAACCCCCGACAGCCTGGAAAAGAGCAGAGAACGGGAGAAATGCGCTGGAGAACAGTGCTCTTCTGTCCTACCAGCACCCCACATCCCCACGGCCACAATCTGTCACTGGATATTTTCATGCTGCTATCAATAAGCTGTATACAAAAACTACCTGGAGGCGGGCTCTGATGCTGGCATTAAATACCAGAGGGGATAAAGTATCCCGCCAAGGACACACTTTTACAACCCTACATTCCTCTATCAGTGAACTGTATTCTTTTCCTTGTCCGATTAGAAAGAGGCGGCAGGGTACAATGGATGGATTGAATATCAAATCAAAAGTCCTAAGGTCTGATAATGTTTTTCCACCACTGGACAAAAGACATCCTAGGATTCAGGAGGTCAATTCAGCTTATTCCTTACACCATTTTGATAAGAAGAAGGAGAATTCTTTGTAGTTTATTACCTCATTTCTACATTATCTTATTTATCTTCACAACTCCGCAAAGTAAGCAGAACTGGTAGTATGGTTCTGAGTGTGCCGATAAGAAATGGAAGATCAGAGACTTTGAGTAGCTTGCCTGGGTTCACATAGCAGTTTTGAGAGCCAAGTCCCAAGTTTTCTGACTCCAAGTCCAGGGTTCTCTCCAACATAGTCTTTTCCTAGATGGTTGTAAGAGCTCTGCTCCCCCTTAAACAGCAGCTCAAATGCTCAGATAACCCTTATACTAGCAAGTCATCTTATAAGTGAAACTTTTATACAGGGGACCTTTTAGCAATTTGATAGGTAAATCCTTTGGGCAGATACAAAAGGTACTCATTTGGCACTGTATTCTGTTCTCTCTATAATGGTCTAGAGTAAGCTTTATTTTTAGTAGTTTAATTACAAAATATAGCCACACTTATTAATGTTACCTTTATGACTTTAGTGCAATTATCCAGTCTAGTCTATGGCCTTTGAAAATTTTTAAAACATTTGAAAGGCATTACTTACGGAAAACTTGCATTATTCATTCAGTTCAAGAAATATTTATTGAATGTCTACGAAGCATTATCCATGCATTAAGAAGACAAAAGTGGTCAAGAATAGGTCCCTTCTGTAAGGAGCTTAAAACAGAGAGGAAGTCAAATAAAAACAGGGAAATGCATATACTGAACGAAGAAATACATTGGGACAAGGGCAGAAGGTTCTGAAAGCACAGAGAAAAGGCACTTAATTCAGTGTTGGAGGTCAGAGAAGGCTTTCCAGGAGGAATAAAATCAATGCCAATAATTCAGGAGAGTAGGATTTTGCAGAACTTTTCTAGCCTCAACTATACCTCTAGGGCCACTGGGGGACACTGAACAACATTTAATGAAGCACACCATGGCTTTTCCCAGTTCTTCGCTTTAGCCACACTATCCCCTTAGCCAGAATATCTTCTCTTGAATTTGATTCTGATATCATCTTTTTCATCATTTAAGGCTCAGCTTTAATGTTGCCTTTAAGAAGCTTTCTTTGATCTTATTTTAAGAAACAGAACTGGAACTAAAAGATTCTAAACACAAGATTCAAGTTCTATTACACTTCCCTTGACCTTTCAGTCCCTCAGTTATATTATCCTTAATAGATCACAATGTCCATTCTTTAACATTTCAAGGATAAGTCACACTGTACACTACTTGAGTGTTACTGGGGAAGCCTAAAGAGGGAAAATTATGGCCAATCCTAAATTCTTCCAAGGCTTGTGTTATTACAGCATCTTGGTCTTTACCCAAAGCCAAGGAGTAAGAGAGCCAAAGCTCTTTCAGTTCCGTTGGATCCCAGTTGGGATATATGAGGTAGCCTGAAGGATAACCACCATCTGAATCCTTGGCCAACTGGTGGCAAATCTGGGTGAAAACATGTCAACATGGCATTGCAGAAGACCTCAATATTTTCAGTCTAAAATTATATACTGGTTCTTTTGGCCATCATCAAATCTTTACAAATGGGACCAAGAGAACTTTCTTCAGAGATACGATAGGGACTAAAGAGAGAAACAGTATTCATATTACAGAGTTTTGCAAACTCTCCGGATGTCCTAACAATGAGTTACAGATGCTTAATCCTAAATTAAGAAGCTAAATATAATGTGGACTCTACAAGTGGTAATTTTCTATAATTTGAGAAAAATAGTTGGTAGCTCAATCCCCACTAGAAATGGCTGGCAATGGTTCTGCTCTGTTAAACATCTCTGTCAGCTTTTTATAAGGACCAGATCATCCAGAGAAGAACAACAGATTTTTAATAAAATTAATCAAGAAACTGTAATTTGAATTTTCCTCTGGACATGCAGGTATTATTTTATAACAAGAGAAGTAATAACAAAATCACGGGACCTGTATTCATATCTGTACTCATTCCATCGAACCATTTCTTGGCTTTTCATATTTTGTATTATTGCCTTGTTCTCCTTTGTTCTGAAAAGAAACTTCATCAGTTTTCCTGTGGCATGCCATTTTATCTCCTTATTCTGCTTGCAGTAAGATATCAGCCTCTTATTAGCACAGCAACTTACAACAATGATTCTTTGTTCCCACCCCAAAAAAATGCATGAATAGTACATTATTAAAATAGAGAAGGAAGTGTGTTTCGTTTCATTTGTTATTTACTTAGTGAATGTTGCCATGGAACTAGGTGCTTTACAAAAGACAAAGTGAAGCAATAATACAGTGCACTTGGTTCTTGGATTTATCATGAGGATCTGAGTATTTAGCAAACTACCAAACGGTGACTTATAAATCAATTCACTTCAGGTAGGATGCAAATGTGCCTTTAAACTTATAGTCAACTTTATGGAACCTCCATGTCACCAAGCACTGTATAAACTACCTTGTTGGATCTCCGAGGGCTTCTGAGGAAAGGTGAAACCAAAATGGGGGTGGGCGTAGGAAAGATGATAGATGAGTTTTGAAAAAAAACAGCCAAAAAAGGTAACAGAAGAGAAACTGGGAAACAAAGCTACAGCAATGAATTTCATAGACAACTGACAGTTAACTCCAGATTCTAAATCAAATGCATACTTAACGGCTGTCAGGGTAAATGTTTTACTTATCTCAAACTGGCTCTTATCTATGTCTAACACACTTGTGACATCTGAAACTGTTTTTTCCTGCATGGGAGAAAATGTCTCTAAATTTTTTAAAGATATTAATAACCTAGATTGTACTTTTATATTCACAAAGCTGAAGTCTGTTTCATCCTAAATAATAATCACATATAATTTGCCACACACCATCTTGATGTGAAGGTTGAAATCAGGAAAACCACATTAATTCAGATCCCACTAAATTCTGCATTTGTGGGAATATAAGCAAACATCAGTAGAAGATTATGCTTGTGTGTTTTGTCATGGCCCAAAGAGGGTCACGCCTGTGAGGGGCAGAGACCAAAGGCAATGGGCAGCTGCCATTTGGGGGACCCCGGCACTGGGGACACAGGGTTGTCTCTGCAGATCTTCACGGACAGGGTCCTCACACCTTTTCTCTTGGGAAGATTCTGGTGAGTCCTATGCTCAGAAATAAAATGGAAGCAGAGAGCCTACAGGCAAGTGTTCCAATCGCTATTTCAGAACCAGGTGCCAGAGACCAAGCCTCTGCAGGGGGAGCTCGGCTTCAGCCTGAGATCTGCTGCCATCCACCACCAGGCTCCAAGCTCTCTGGGTCTGAGCCGGTGGCTGGGGCCAGAAGAGGTCTGCTGCCTGGGGGCTGAGCAGCCCCTGGGAACTAGCAGCCCGCGTTGTGCCCACGGCTGGAGGGTATACAATCTGGGTAAATCCCCAGCCTGGTGGAATACCAGGCAACATTCCACTGGCAGGGAGGACCTAGGAGCCCTGGGGGACAGCTCATTCTAAGAGAGGAGGGAGCCGGGAATAGGGAGGAAGAAAGTAACAGAGCCCTGGTTACTTTCTATCCAAAGAAGGCAGTGGGAGGCGGCATGGGCTTGCAGCGTCTTGGTTGTTACACCAGCCCTGGCCCAATCCCGTGGGCCACATGATCAGATCTCAGGTGAGAGAAAGAGGTTATGACCAAATTCTAAGACAGCTGCCTCAATAAATGCTTTAGCTCCGTGGAGCCCCTGCCTCACATTGAGCGCAGCATAACGTTAAAGGGAGGGAGCCTTCTCCCCGTTCCACAGAGATTACTGCACCCTCTGAGCCCAGCTGAGCCCACCAGAGTCAGCAAGAGAGGCTCCACGGCCAGAGAAGAAAGGCAGCCCTGGGGGTCAACCTCTCCCTCGGGACCCTCAGAATTACTCGAGGGAGGAAAGAGGACATTATTAGAGCACTTATGAGAGCAGTTTGAGAAAAGAGTGTTTGAGGTTATGTTTCAAATAACTTTATATTTCTGAACATTTACAATTTCCTCCCATCTGCAATTTCCATTATCGTCTGTTTCAAAACAAGTGAATGACAAGGGATTGCATATTTGTCTTCAGAGAACATAAGGAACAGGTAAGACCAAGACCCACTCCACAAACATATTTGGCAGGAGCAGAACAAAACAATGCAGCGGATTGTTGGTGGGGAAAAAGGTAACAGACTAAGATTTTAGGTCCTGCATGAAGAAAGAAAGCAGAGTTTGCAGACCCTGAAGATCCCCAACAGGGCTTGCCAAGAAAAATAATAGAAATATTCTAAACATTGGGATGGGAGAGGGAATTTTCAAATTTTATAGAGGAGCAGATTCTATACAACCATTTAGTGGGATTTGTTCTCCCATTCAAACCAACATACTTATTTACAAATAAATAATTCGTACATAGCATTTGGCCAAATAGTAGATTTTTCTTTTAATCTCCTACATACAAACACCTATTAATGGCTTTTGACAAAATGATAATTCCAAGTCCCTATAGGCCCTCTATTGCCAATACTTTAGAGCCATTAGTTGAGTTACTATGGAGGCTTTAAAGTACTAGAATCACATTTCTTCTGGCATTCAGACCCTTATGGAGATTCAAACAGCTCTTTCCAGCCCTCAAGACCAATTAGGGAGGTGATACTGTGTTTGAATTCAGACTGCAAGAGGTTTCTCTGGCAGGTCGGGAAACTGAGTCCAAAAACAATGCAACCCCTAAAAGCAAAAGGAGTTGTGCATTTGTGTCTGGACCCAGCAAAGCACTCAGGAAACGTACAGCCTCCTCTTGCTCTGCTTGGTTTTCCCGAAAGAACAATACTGTTCATGATGAGGGTATTGTTTATGGATGATGCAAAGTCACCTTACTCTTTCTTCTTCCGTCTCTAACTTGGCCTTTTCTGCTTGAGTCCTTTGCAGCGTCTAGGCAGTGATCTGTGATGGCTGCTGTTCTCCAGTTGAGAGTGGGGACCCTACAAGGCAGGAACCACACAGTAGGATTACCTCAATTAAACGCACAGACTTCAGGGTTGGAGAAATAAATCAACAATTGTATACGTGGTCCCTCTGCCAAACAAGATTTCTGTTTTCCTATTCTGTGCTTCCTTCTCCTTCCCAGTTCTCTCCCACCTATCCGGGCCTCACTTATCTTCTCATGCTATTCCTCCCTTTAGTTGGGCTGCCCAGACCCCGCAGCAGGCTGTCTCCACACTGACACTCAGACCAGGCAGAAATAACAAGAGCCCTCGACTCGCCTTTTTTACTCCTTTGCCTGTAGCTCTCACCCTCCCTGTTTTATGTCCCTTGACTTGCTCCCAGGGAAGTTTTATGCTTTCAAAATGCTCCCACGTTCCTTATCTGTATCCAGTGAGTTAGCTTTCAGAGCCATGAGTTCGGGCTTAAAAATTAATGTGCTCACGTGGCAAAGTTCCCGTGTTAATTATGTCGCCTGTTCCTAAAACAGGTAATAAGATAGATTCAGAAATACACAAGGATATTATGGGTAGCATAGCATCTTCTTCAACTTCTTTCAAACCCCCGTTCTTCCCCAGCTGTGGGAAATAGAACCGCTCGTGGCTTCTGGCTCTCATACAGAATTAAGAGCAAGAAGCAGAACATGAGAGACCTACTATGACCAAAAAGGAATTGGTCAGGATCCAAGAGTCCCCTAAGGATGGGATCTACAAAAAGCTGAGCAATTGATTCCATCCATCCACTGATCCATCTCTCTGCCTATCTGGCTAGCTCTCTATCTTTTTTACACATATAAGGGGCGTCGGGCTGTTGAGAATTAAATTTGTCTGCCTGTTGGACAGAGTTTAATTTTCTTGCCCTCCACACCACCCTCCCTGGGGTTGTATCGGATTCCTCTCCTCTATCCTACTCTGTGGATCATAATGATCCCTACCACTTTGTACTGGAATTGTTAGTAGCTATCTGTGTCCCTATAGACCTTAATTCTTTTTTTTTTTTTAATTTATTTATTTATTTATTTATGGCTGTGTTGGGTCTTCATTTCTGTGCGAGGGCTTTCTCTAGTTGTGGCAAGCGGGAGCCACTCTTCATCGCGGTGCGCGGGCCTCTCACTATCGTGGCCTCTCTTGTTGCGGAGCACAGGCTCCAGACACGCAGGCTCAGTAATTGTGGCTCACGGGCCCAGTTGCCCCGCGGCATGTGGGATCTTCCCAGACCAGGGCTCGAACCCGTGTCCCCTGCATTGGCAGGCAGATTCTCAACCACTGCACCACCAGGGAAGCCCTAGACCTTAATTCTTAAAGGCAGACTCTTGCTCTCTCCCTGCACCTTTGTAACCTGGAAAGTCACAATGAGTAGCTGCCAAGGGATCCCCCACTGCTAAAGGGGAGAGACCGAGAACGCAGGCAACTGTGAGGATGCGAAACGGGAGATGGAGAAGAATAAGGACTTCAGGAGGGCAGGCCCAGTCTGATGCACTTGTTTTTTGATCAACATAAAGATGACTTCCAGAAAAATCTTACCATCTACTTTAACCATCTAGTTTTGTTTCAAATTTTAAGAAATAATGATGTAAATAATCATTGAAAAGCATCCTGGTTTAAAAAAGCACAGGATACTTGACAAGTTTGTACCCATTTCTGCATGCCTCTTCTCCAGTTTACTTCTTTCTTTTCTTCTGTTGATGTCAAGGATAAACCTACATAGGAACACTAGGCTGGCTGACTCGTAACACTGACTTGAAGTCTCAGGCACATCTTAATCTCTCTTATATGCAATACAGTCTCCTAGAAACAAAGGCAACTAGATTGTAGCAGCCACCTCAGAGACGTGCTCATCGGACTCATGCCTGTTTTAATATATGTTTCTTAATTATTCATCAGCAAGACATAAAATAGTTCATTATGAGAAGAGATCTCATTTGGATGTTAATTTGCAAAAAAAATCAGGAAGACGTTTGAATAAATTATTTTTGTAAGTTTATGTACATAAAATATCTTCTAAAATTTCAGAAAAATGGTGAATAAAATCTTCTTGGGAAGAATAATCCACAGGCAATAACCCTGACTTGAAATAATTTTATCACAGCCCATCTTCTGTGAGCTTGTTTAGCAATCTAAAGGGTGAAATTAGACCGCATTTTGAACTACTTATATACATCATTTGAGACGATGGGAAAGTAATTTGAAGAATTTGGAGCCTGGTGACGAGTTTCCGTTGAAGTTGGGAAGGGGGTGGCAGTAGGAACTGAATTTGAGATAACTGGGGTTCTCTCCGAGGAGTCCAAATATTGATAAAGCTTCTGTGTTGAATAATTAGAGATGCTAACCTCAGAGAAAGATGGAGGGACGTCGTCAGGAACCCCTGGACAATTAAAAAGCCTGTGTCCTGGTCTAACAATCCACTATTTAACGCCGTCTTCCTGCTCCCCTCTTTGCTCCTACCTCTGTACTTGCGGTGTCCCCCACTGTAGGCACTGAGAAGGACAACTGAAAGCCTGGAGAATGGAAGAAAACCTGCTTAGAGAACTTGACTCTGGCTGCATCCTACACTACAGTTGTAAAACCTCCCCCTTCCTGCCTGAGGTGCCCCTTCTGGAGAGCGAGGGTAACGAGGATCCCTCTCCCGAGCATGTTCAGGAAATCAACAAATGTTTGCCCAACTCTTTGAAGTTTATAAGCTCGGCATCTGGGTAAAGTCCAATTAATGCCTCCCTAGGAAGCCCTTTCCTAGGAGAAAAAGGCAACTCTGGGCCTGGCTTTTCCTTCCCATTCATTCCAATCTCTGCTATTTGGCTCATGAGAACTTTACTCTGGTTAATCACGCCCCGCCTGGAATATTCTCCCAGGATCTACTACCAAGAGACATCAAAGTCCATTTCCAGTGTTCCACATTTGGCCTGGGTAACCCTTACTCCAATCTAAAGTGCCTCTTGGCAAAGCTGTGTGGGCCAGGGGACTTCTAATGGAAAGGAGAGGGAGATGTGCTCATTTCTCATGCCAATCCCCAGAGTACCCCATTGTCCTAGAGGCATTCTGCAGCCAGGCCAGCAGAGCACCTAGAGTTTGTAATAGAGAATGAAGAGCGTGGCCATGGTGGCCTGGGAAACAATGTCAAAGGCATGACCTCATCTTAACTAATTACATCTGCAATGACCCTATTTCCAAATAAGGTCACCCTCTGAGGTCCTGGGGGTTAGGACTTTGACATATGAAATTGGAGGGGACACAGTTCAACCCATAACAACATCTAAGTTGGTAATTCCCAAATCCTGGTCCAGGGCTAAGGCAGATGGCAACTGCAACCTCCACAGCAGATAAATCTCTCCCAGATGAAGTCTTGTGTGCTGTGGTCCAGGCCTCACCAGGTGACCCTGGCTCTTGTAGAGAGAGCTTTCTGCCTCCCTTCCCATCCCTTCCACTGGCCAGACACCTGGTCTGCCCCTGCCTGCTCTCCCCCAGCCCAGAGAGAGGACAGGAGAAGCAGCGTTGCAGGGAGGATGGCTCTTGTTTTTTGACTTCTCTTGGCCCACTCAGAATTTGGACCCGGGGCTTCCCTGGTGGCGCAGTGGTTGAGAATCTGCCTGCCAATGCAGGGGACACGGGTTCGAGCCCTGGTCTGGGAAGATCCCACATGCCGTGGAGCGACTAGGCCCGTGAGCCACAATTGCTGAGCCTGCGCGTCTGGAGCCTGTGCTCCGCAACAAGAGAGGCCGCGATAGTGAGAGGCCCGCGCACCGCAATGAAGGGTGGACCCCACTTGCCACAGCTAGAGAAAGCCCTCGCACAGAAACGAAGACCCAACACAACCATAAATTAATTAATTAATTAATTAATTTAAAAAAAAAAGAATAAAGAGACTTTATTTAAAAAAAAAAAAAAAAAAAAAAAGAATTTGGACCCAGCTAAGGAGTGGGCCAGCAGAACATCTTTCCTGGGTGCCAACCTCTTATATCACAGGATCTCTTCCAATTACTGAAAATGAAATAATACAAAGACAACTGTATTTACCAGGATGAGTGGGATTGTGCTGTCCTCGGAGAGCATGTTCAAATAACAACAGATGTCTCCCTGATTGTCTTCAGAGGAGAACAGATCTCTAACTAAAGGATTTTGGTAATGCCAAGTAGGGTTTTTGAGGTTGGGGGAGCATTTAATAGCTCAGATCATCAAAGCCAGACTGAGTTCTCCCACCAGGTTCCTCCTCTGACCTTCCTCTACTCAGTAACAAGCACCCTGGGACTTCCCTTGTGGTCCAGTCGGTAAGACTCCGTGCTCCCAATGCAGGGGGCCCAGGTTCGATCCCTGGTTGGGGAACTAGATCCCGCATGCCATACCACAACTAAGAAGTCCGCATGCCGCAACTAAGACCCAGAGCAGCCTAAATAAATACATAAATATTTTAAAAAAAAAAAACGGCCACCCCCCAAAAAAAGGCTGAGTGTAAGTATTACCAGTGTGAATGTAGTTTCAATTTATGTCATAGCCTCAGGTAACCCCAATTACCACCCCACACAGGATATTCCAAGTTCAATGAAATAACACCAGGTATGATGTTTCCATTTGCATGGAAATCATTATGAGAGAATGGATTTTTCACACTGAATCTAATTTTTAAATGTACTTCCTAGAAGCTGGACATTTGGGCTCCACTTCATATCACAGAACATAAATCTTCAAATCAACAAACTTGCAATAAGAAAACAAGTATCTAAAAGGTGACATGATTAACTAAAATTGTACTTAATCGTTCTACATTCAACAATTTTAAATCTGTCTTGCTAAACACACACATGGGTGTATAGTTATTGACCACAGGTCTTAGGAAGGATGGTCCTGCTTCCTACCCTTTAGGGTTATGTTGTCCTTTCAAATGTGAAACGATGATGAGAAGAAATGATAGTTTGTTTTTAATGTCCTTACTTGACAAAAATAAAAATTGGCAATCTTAGTGATCTGTCCCCTCCTCTATACACACATACACTCACTTATTTTTTTCTTTACTGAGCTCTGATATCCAGACACGTGTAAACACTGGCCAAAATAAACAAAAACAAAAACCCAGAGATGGTTCAGATGATACTGTCTACTGTCAAAAAGACTTTAGTATGAGGAAGTGAGTAAAATAATAGACCTGATCAAGACATTCCTCCTGAACACACAGCCCTGCAGAACTCCAAAGAACATCGTTTCTCAACCCCATCTAAAACAGAATCTGTCTGCGATGCGAGGGTCTTTATTTCTGCCCTTTGTTCCTTGCTGCTACCATGAGCTTTATGTACACTATTTATTTCTCTCTGGACTGCTGGCCAGTGAGTAGACTGTCTCAGTCTGTCTAGAGAGCAGGAAGCAGATGGAAAATAAATACAGTTGAGGAGCTCTGGGGGCAAAGCTACAGACGGGACAAGAAAGCCTAGAAATAAACAAACAGGAAGGAGACTGATTTTTCTGCCTTTCATCCCTGGCTCTGATAGATAAGACTTAAACAGCAAGACGTCCACTGGGCTCAGTTTCAAATTCTACCCAGCTTTCACTCCGGGGTAGTTTTTCCCCTTTGAAAAAAATCTATCTCTGCATTTTTTTTAAAAGGATAATCAAAATAAGCTCTTAATAAGCGATTACAACTCATTTCAAATGCTATAGTCATTATTACATCAGAGACGTATAATAACGCAAGAAGCAGAAATCAACTTCAGCACAAACATTGCACGTGTATACAGTGCACATGTGTTAAAGGTAGAAGCACTGACTTAAATGGATCTTACATGTATTGAAGCAGGGCCCAGGTCTCGGAATGATTCTGAAGTGAATGGAAACCCTGACTGTACTGCCTTCATCATACTTCATGTATCTACTGTTCCTCATTCTTCCCTTTCCTCTTGTCAAATCCAGCTCTAACGACAGAATCCAAAACCAGTCATTTACACCTCATAATAAACTGAAGCCAAAGCATAATCTCTGACTGTATGTCATTATTCTTATTGTAAATACATCATACTCAAAGCCCATTCCATTTGATTTTCCTCACTAAGAATTTCTTCCTTAAAACTCCTATTACGGTCTGATACGTCAATACTCCCCACCTTACCCCCAGATAAATGCCTCCTCTTTCTAGGAGTTTGCTAGGTGACTGGTATGAACCACAATGGAGCTGGATTACCCAGCGTCACATCCTGACTTCCCCAAATCCTAGTTGTTTGACCTTACCAATGTTTTTTAGTCTGAGCCTCTGCTTCCTCATCTGCAAAATGAGAACAATACCAAAACTACCTTCTTCGGAGGATTATTGTGAAGTTTGACTGTGGTAAATATAAAGCTCTTGGAACAATGGCCAACACTAGCTGATATTAGTACTTTCATTGTATGGTCAGAAATTGTTAACGTGGACATATATATGTTCCTTGATACTAAATAAATGAAATTTTAAAAGTAACTGGCTCAAGAGAAAATAATAAATAATTTAAGAAACCTCTCATTTCTTAAGGTCACCATCTTTTTACAGAAGTCTCTCTCCACGATCATTTTATACCATATAAGACTATCTTGGTAACATTTTTTTAAGTATAGTGCTTCAAAGAATCTTCAGGAAGAAATACATGTAGGACAAGAAAGTCTTTTAAATTTTAATTTTTTTTCCAATATAGGCAATTATCATCTGTTGTTACTAATCTAAAACCTCAATTCATTTAGTATATTCTGATTCAATGCATGCCTTACTTTCTATAAAATCTGTTTCAATCTCTATTATCAATTTTAAAATGTTATTGAAGAGCAAGTTTTTTGAGCGGAAGGAATGACATTCAATGAGTTAGCAAAGGGTGAAAATAGTTGCCTTCATCTTAAAATAATGTTTACAACACTTCACAGCTACAACATGGCACAGTGGCCAACAAGAAGGAACCCATGCCTACTAGACAATGTTTTCTGGCTTTGGCAAGTCGTGTGTCTTACTGTCACTCTCGGCAATTCAACAAGATACACTCTGATCTTACCTCAACCCAGTGCATTTAAATGTCAAAGGTATTATAAGAATTGTAAGGGGAGAGGGGAAGGGTGAGAAACTCTTGAACCCCTACAATCGCCCAGTATAAGTGGCATCTTGCTTGGTCTTCACAAATAAGGCTAGCAGAAGGCAAAGATTAATTCTGACTTAAATTAACTGCATTTTTATTTTGCATTAAATGTAAACTTGTTATAGTAAAAATAAATGTTCTTATATTTTAATTTGTGACTGTGAAAGAGCAAAGTCTGAGCAACAGCAATGAGCATTCCCTGCCTGAGGGAACGGGCTTTTATTGAACACTCAGGTCACCCATGGCTTCCCGTCTCGTCCTTCAGGTCAAATCATAAAGCTTCTTGGTAGTCTCTCCTGCAAAGCTCAGATTAGTATATTTAACTACAAAGGAGAGTCTATAGATTAACTGTCAAGGGTTTTGAGACTCTTAACTGCTTGATAAATGCTAATGAGACAGGTCGAGGAAGCTGCTATTATTTGCTCACCAAACATGAGGATTATTCTATCCACTCTGTGTAACCGCCTTAGGTCTCATTATTTACAGAGGCTAGTTTTTCACTTGTATTGCCACTCTACATTGTCCTCCAAAAAACCATCATGTTTTAATTATAAAGTCTTGAGTTTTCAACCATCGCTGCTGAGTCAATCTTTAGGGTCTGTGTTATGATCAGAGGGAAGGTAATCTGCCTAAAGCCTTGGATTTGGCTGGGAATCACCAGGCATCACAAGCCTGTGAGTTGTAACAAAGACATTTTAATAGTTACTTTAAGGAAAGATCAGCTAGGAAGCTGGGAAGAAAAACAAGGCTAAGGGGGAAAAGTAGGATGATGACTATCTTCTAAGCCTCAGATTAAATCCAGCAGTTGGGCCAAAGACCTTATAAGTACTTTAGAAGAGACTTGAGAAAATATAGACTTCGCAATTTCTTTGATTCCCATCTCTCTGACTCTAAACGTATTTGAAACACACTAGGAAAAATAAGCATTACAAGCATCCCTGTCCTAAGGAAATAAAAAAAAGCCATGCTGCATTTACCCAACTTTTCACTGGGAGAAAGAAAATAAAGACTACTTTAATATGGGGCTACAAAATGTCCAGCTCCGTTCCCACCTTGGTCTTGATTCATTCGGAGTTCCTGAGAGGGTCCTTGAACCTATAACTCCATCACATTCCCCCTCTACCTGAAAAAAAAGGTAATTAAAACAACTCTCTCATACCTCACAAGTAAGTCGTAAAGATTAGAGCATTGAACTTCAAAGATGAAAGGCTCAATATAAATTCCAGCATTATTGTCAAGACATCAGTGTGAACTGCCAGAAATGTGCTGCTTAAGCAATTCCTACCTGTCAGCAGATCTAAACTAGGATGACCTTGATCTTCAGAGGGAAGGGCAGCAGTGCCTTGGACTGGGAAACACAATATCTCAGAGCCATTCCTTGTTATAATACCACTTAACTGTCCTTACCGGCTAGCTCACCATAAAGATTAAATGCTACAATTTAATGCATACCTGCTACTCTCCCCACCAGCCCCCGGACAAGAAATAAATATTTATCCTGCTCCTAAAATGTGCAAGGCTGTGTCTAGGGCTTGAAATACAGAAATTAAATAATATACTGTTCTTACCTCTTCAGAGCTCATGTTAAAATAGGAGACCCATGCATTCTCTGTGTCACCTAGGGAGAAGTGAGTCTGCTAAAGCTTAGAGCATCCCAAAGAAAGATCCTTGGCAAACAAAAACTACCCAGTAACTTTGTAGCTGACTTCCATCAGCAATGACTGAATTTGCCACGTACTGTGACAAATTCAAATTCTGCCATTTTTTCCTGTTCTCAAATCGAAAGGATATCAGTGATATTTGAATCTACAACTGCTCCAAATTATCACTGAAGATATTTTTAAAGGGGCTAAGATGAAAGCTCCACCACTCTGCTCTCAGAATCAGCAAGCTCGAAGGGGTCCTTCAACCCAGAAGACAAATGCTCACACCAATGTTTGGCAGCTGACTAGCCTCGAGATGATTTTCAGCATGGCCAGGGGTATAGAGAACAGATTAGTGTGTGTGTGTGTGTGTGTGTGTGTGTGTGTACGCACACACCAGGGACAGATAGCGTGCCAAATTGCCCTACCCTGCCTTGGGTCCCTGCCTCTCTCCTATTTGGTGGTGAGTAAATGAATGACAAGTTTGGGTGCTGCCTCAGAAAACTCATCAACCTCAGCCTAAGTCACTTGAAGCAGCTGTCCCAACCCTGTTTTAAAGGTCACCAGGCCCTGACCTCCTTTAGAAACCTAATTCCAACATCTGACCCATTTACAGTTGGGAAAACCTTCCTTATGTGGAAATAGAGAATAACAGTTCAGCTCATTTTCTAGTAATCTAGTAATTGTTGTCACACCTTTAATTTTCCAACCTCTATCATGAGAGTCTGGCTTTCCTCAAAGGACATTTAATAATTGTTGATTTCATTCTCCAAATTCCCTCCAGTTTTTTCCATGTGTCTTTTTAAAAATACAGAATTAAGCTAGCTAGGAGAATGTGGATATACATTTCCTCATCTATAAAATGAGACAAGATGATTCCTAAGGTTCCTTTTGCTAAGGATCTTAATTCTTGAGAAACTCTGCACAATAGTCTAAAGCAGCGATCAGCAAACTTTTTCTGTAAATCGCCAGAGAGTAAATATTTTAGGCTTTGTGGCCATAGGGTCTCTGTGGTAACAACTCAGTAGGGCCATTGTAGGGGAAAAACAGCCATAGACAGTACATAAGCAAGTGAGTGGAGCTGTGTTTCAATAAAGCTATTCACAAACTCAGGTGGCGACTGGATTTGGCCTATAGGCCATAGTTTGCCAACCTCTTGTCTAAGTTAAAAAAACAAGCTTCCATTCTGTATGTTCATACCACCCTTCCTGTCCCTGTCTTCAGGCTCAGATTTTCTGAAATGACCCACAACCATTCAGCAATCAGTGGACTTAAGAATTCCTCAACTGCCTGCGTATATAATACACACACGTGCACAGGGAAGGGGTAGAGAGCCAAACTTGGAAAGCAGCATGTCTTTTTGTTTTGTTTTTACATCAGTCCATTCCTGACTTTCAGGATGAGAAGAGGCCTACATTTTTGTTTACTGTGTTTTGTAATGAGACTCAATTTTTTAATTGCCTGGGCCACATTTGTCAACAGCTCTGACAATACAGTTAAGGAAGTTAAGGAAGAAACTTCCTCCTGCTTAAAGGACAGTCTACAGACCAAAGCCTCAGCATTGTATGAGAGCTTGCTAGAGATGCTGAATCTTGGGCCCCACCCCAGATCTACTGAATCAGGATCTGTATGTGAATCAGACCCCAGGTGAACATTCCGTTTGAGAAGCACCGTTGTATGTGATGTATTAGTCAAGGTCCTGGCAAGAAACGGTCATTAACCACAGGTGGAACAAAAAGAGAGGTGTGGCCAGAATGAGGTGAACACACAGGGATGCAGAGGAACCTCTGGGCTAGCAACAGCTGTAGCCATTACAATCCCTGGGGCTGAGGGGACATGAAGGAGAGAGAGTGATGCTTGAATCCAGTTTGTACCAGAACCGTCGAGGAGAGGCTGCCTGGTAGAGCTGTCTCCAAAGAGGAAACAGCAACTTCTAGAGACACATCACTAAAGCAGGGACAGAATAAAGACTACCCCAGCCTCTCTTTCCTCCTGCCACCCACCCTCTTGCTGGTACCTCCTATTGGCCAAACCCAAGCAGAAGACAGAGTGCAAGGAAGCCCAGAAGGGGCGGTCCTCAAGGGCCAGGCTCCCAGGACACAGAGCAGAGAATGAGGGACAGCGGGACAGAAGAACCAGCACAGCCAGACAGCACTTCCAGTTGGGGTTCACTTCCCCCTGGGGCTCTAAGCTGGTGTCCCACCAGCTGGTGGCACCCATCTGCCCTTGTCTCCTTCACATGTAGCTCCATGTCATTGGTTGACGCTGGAATGTTGGCTTTTCCTTTTATTCAGAATTCAAAATTGCTCAACTTCTATTACTGTCCAAATTTTTAAAAACTATATATCTCCATACCACCTCAAGAAAAACCACACCTCAAAACCGCTTCTTTTTTACTGTCATCCTCACATCCCAATAAAGTTAAAACACACCTGTTTTATGCCATCAAAGCACCCAGTCTGTGGGAAGGACCGCCTGCCTTTGCCAGCAAGGAGTTTGGCTCAGAAAGCCAACTTCCCTCTCTCGTCTACTTGCAGCAAATTCCCAGAGATGGTTTCCAAACAAGACTTCCCTTTCTTTCCTGACAGGTACAGTGGGTCAAGTTATTTCTTAGCAAAACATAAGAACCGACAGTGTTGAAAAGAGTGAAAGAGGAGGCAATAAATAGACACATAATGAAGAGTTTGCCTCTTAGTCACCCTGCCCTTAGGCAAATAACTTACTCGAGCTTCAATATGTAAAATGGAGATACTATATATATATATTGCAGATAACAATAGTACCTACCCTACACATTCAAAAAGAAGAGAACAGCAGTGCAATATAAGGTTAAAATGAGATGATGCAGAAAAAGCACTTAGCTGGCCTATTAGCTGTGATTACTATTACTTCTGTTAACATTGAGCAACATTTCAAATGCTACCAGAAGAGTCTTTGCATCACCCAAACCCAACCTCCACTTCTGGATTATTGGGAAAGGGCCCATCAAATATGTAATCTTTACTCAGGGAACAGTGCGTCTGCCCCTTTTTATATCATGCCAATCTGAGTCAGGTGGGCAACTTAGAAAGAAACCACAGGACCCTCCTCTTCTCCCTTCTGGGTCTGATAACAGGCCTGGGGAGAGAGCTCCCTTCATCCTAGCCTTCCAGCCTCATCCAATGGGCTGGCTCTTCAGAGGCCAGTAGAACCAAAACACCCCAATCCCCACCAGGCCACCCAGCCATCTCAAGGAGAAAGAGCAAGCACTACGTCACTTCCTGTTCTTTTTTGGGTTCCCATCCATTTTCTGCTAGGAGAGGCTTCTATGTGTGGGAGTTGAGGTGGGCTGTTGACAGGGAAGAAAATGCTAGGGTTAGATGTTACCTCCATACCCTCTCTGTCTTTTCTGTTTTCAAATAACTCTTACCAACCATTTATTTGCCAACACCTTACACCTCCCTCTACAACAACTATTAGTATATAATCTTGTAGTCACCTATATTCCTTGCCTAAAGACATGACAGCAAAGTAGGACAGATAGAGTTTTATCTGATATTTTGTTTTGGAAGCACTGTGTTACACAGAAGGCAGACAAAGCGGTACTTGGGGTACATGCATAGCAAAACAAAGCAAATGCAAAAAAGAAGGGAAGGAAGGAGGGAGGGAAGAGGAAGGAGGGAGGAAAAGATGGAGAGAGGGAGAGGAGAAGAATACTATGAAATAGTTGCAATTTGATATTTCAAAACTGTTCTGAATTAATCATCAGGGCAAAACAAAAAATCTTGTTGGAGTTCCTTATACCTATTTTGTGATTTAATATTATCTTTGTTTTAAATTACATTAGAGGAGGCACTTCCTTTCTCACAATGCCTGCACCCAAAATTATTTTTAAAGAAATACAACCTGGGTTGCCCAGGAAGTCTGGGCAGGTATGATGTAGACCTCTAGGAATGCCGACTGCCCCACTGCATGCAGGCACAGAATGGCAAGATGACTCACTAGAAATCACCCAAAAAGCCAGCCAAGTGCTCAGGGCATCTGGACATCAAATCTATGTTTATTCCACCCAAACAACAAACTTCCATTCCCAGGGTAAACGGGTGGTATTTCTTTTTCAAAAGTTCAACACAACTATCGGCCACAAAAATTACTTGAACCAAGAGGAATCAGACTGCTTGCTTTGTTTCAATCCAAGCCTCCCCTTCAGAGTACCTGCTACCTGGAGGTCACATACTTCCCAGGACAAAAAGTGGTGCTCAGTGTGTATACTGATTTTGCATAAAGTGCAAACTCCAGGGACCCAGCACAACTCCAAGGAATTGCCACAGTCACCAAGTTTATTTGGTAACTTTTGCAAATACACATTTGACTCATTAAACATGTTTTCTTTCCTAGATTAGTGTGCAAGAGTCACAGGAAAAAATTACTTAGTAGGCAGGTGTACTTTAGTGCTGTTTAAAGAAGATTTTCTCACCATTACTTGGAAAGAGGAAGGTACACAGAATGGGAACCACACTGATAAGTAATCTCCTTCAACAATTTTTGTGGATCTTTTGACTTTTTTGTGTGTGTACCCTTAACCAAAAAGTCAATGTAACCTGTGGGAAAACCAGCAGGCCTTGATTCCATGTTATTTTTTTTAATATTTTTTATTGTGGTAAAACATACATAAATAAATGTTACCATTTTAACCATTTTTAAGTGTATGGTTCAGTGGCATTAAGTTCAGTCACAGGGTTGTACAGCCATCACCACCTTCCATCTCCAGAACTTTTTCATCTTCCCAAACTGAAACTCTGAACCCATGAAACAATAACTCCCCATTTCCCCTCTCCCAACCCCTGGTAACTACCATTATACCTTCTGTCTATGAATTTGACTATTCTAAGTATTTAATATAAATGGAGTCGCACAATATTTATCCTTTTGTGTATGGCTTACTTCACTTAGCATAATGTCTTCAAGGCTGAACACGTTGTAGTATGTACCCGAATTTCATTTCTTTTTAAGGCTGAATAATATACCACTGCACATACAGACCACATTTTGTTTATCTATTCATCTGTGGAAACACATTTGGGTTGTTTGCACATTTTGGCTGTTGGGGGTAATGCTGCCATGGACGTGGGTATACGAACATCTGTTCAAGTCCCTGCTTTCAATTCTTTGGGGTATATGCCCTCCATGTAACTTTAATTAGCTTTACCAAAATGCCTTCCTCCATCAGAGAAGACTGTTCTCTGAACATACAGTGTGTCCTTGAGAGAGCTGTCATCAGCCTGGTGAGAGAGGAAGCAGGAAGGTCCTCGTCACCATCGGCTAACTCAACCCTGGCAACCAGCAGAGCGACAGATGTGGCAGTCAAAACGCCCCATGTTCTTACTTTAGTACCTTATAATGATATGAGTTTTTAAATCCCTAGGGACTTCTTTGAAAAAATTTATGGTGTGACCTTCCAAACAGCAGTTTGGTAGCCAGTGAAAAGACGGCCAGGCTGGGTAGAGAAGGACATCTCAGGTAGACTCCTGGGTGTTTGGTGCTCAAAGGGAAAAGGCCAGAGGAGGCTGAATGGAGCTTCTCTGATGAAGTCATCCAGGATGGAGAGTAAAAGACCAGAGAGGAGCAAAGATAGTGGCTCCCGGATGGAGGAGAAACAGGATTCCTGTGGAGTGAGGGACAAGCCCTCTATGGCATCCTGGGGCACAGGAATCCAACTGCAGGTCTAGAGTAACCAAAAGTATGGAATTTACAGTGCAGCCTCTAGAGAAGCATCGTCCAGGTCCGGAGAGAAGATAGGAAGCAAATTCCCTAGTGAGAAGCCAGCAAGAGAAATGACAGCTTTCGCAGGAGCTCAGCTGAAGGCTCAAGGGAGGTACAACTGGCATCTGAACAGAAAAGACTCCTCTACTGGTTCCACAGGTCAGGTAAGGGGCTGAGGGCCATGTCAAGGCCCAGGCCTCAAGAGTAGAAGTTACGTGGAGTCTCCAGAAGGTCTGTGGGCCCAGAAGACCCAGCACAGAGGATGGGAGACGAGTGAGAACACAAAGGATCACACATGGCTTCCCACCAATCATCAGGCCATGTGAGCTGAACAAGACTTGGCAGAGTTCTTTCTCGGATGAGTCACAGCCCACTCAGGTTCAGTCACCTACAAGCCAACTGTTCACACCAGGCTTCAGGAGACCACGGTGTAAGGGAAGAAACAGGGAGGAAAGTGGCTGAAATCAAGGAGTTGGGGATAAAAGGACACTTCCCACATTCCCTCACATCCCATTCTCACCTTCAGTTGGTATCATCAAAGGGTGACAACCAGATCTTACCAAGCCAGAAATGGCAGACACGCTTCCTTTTGATCCGTTTGAAAATTCCCCATTTGGCACTGATTTTACTAGTTCACTGAACCAGTGGTTGAGTTCTCCCTCCACGCTAGGCCCTGTACCCACAGCTGAGACACAGATGGGAAGGAAGCACACATCCAATGAGGAGACAAATAATTACAAGGGCAATTACAAAAGAGAGTGACCAGGGCTATAAGAGAAAGAGAAGTGGGGTGAATTAAGGGCACACAGGAGTCTGTAAACCAGGAGAAGTATACAACCCAGAGGATCAGGACAATTCAGCAAGTTTGTATTAGTTTCCCATTTCTGCTGTAACAAGTTACCATAAACTTACTGGCTTTAAAACAACACAACTTTACCTTAGAGTACCAGAAGTCAAAAAATGGGCCTCAGGGGGCTATAATCGAGGTGTCAGCAGGGCTGCAATCCTTCTGGAGGCTCTATTGGAGAACCCATCCCTTGCCTTTTTCAGTTTCTAGAGGCCGTGTGCTTCCCTGGCTCATTGCCCCCTCTCAACAATGGTATCACTGACCTCTGTTCACACTGTCACATCTCCTTCTCTCTGGCCCTCATGCTCCTGCTTTCCTCCTTGTAATTACATTGAACCCACCTGGATAATCCAGGGTAATCTCTGATCGCAAGATCCTTGAACTTAATCACATCTGCAAAGTCTCTTTGCCATGCAAAGTAACACATTCAGTTTCCAGGGATTAGGACATGGACATCTTGAGGGTGCCAGGGGGAAGTATCATTCTGTCCACTGTGAAGTTAATTCCTAAAAAATGAAAAACGCTTTGCCTAAGTAGATCATATCATTATTCTCCTCCTGAAAAGACTATCCTCCTTTTTTCTTGATCTTTTTTTTTTTTAATGGGAAAAAGAACTCACACAAATTTTCTATTTGAAAATGTGCCGCATGTCATCTGAATGACATATTAAAATATTGTGGATAACATCAGCACACATCAGACCCCTTCTGCAAAGCTGATGTTCCTTTTACCGTTTACAGCTTCTCCAAAATGTTTCTATGGTAAGTCACTCCGATTCTCTGATTCTCCAAATGCTGATTTTTCTCATATTCTGGTCTCATCACTCCTTTTCTCTTAAGGTAGAAACTAGGGAATCCCCTGAGCAGACCTGACTTTTCATGAGCTCATAAAACATACATTAGTCAGTTTCACTTTCTAAATTAGTCATAGGAATAGAATTCACAACCATTTCCTGAAACTATTTACTTGTATCTATAAAATCATGAGTTGAAAGTCTTAACTCTTCTGATGTTTTATTATTGTATTTCTACAGTTGTGGTGTGGGCTGGTGGGAGGGGGGAGTAAAATTGTAATCCACACTGGAACCAGGGATAAACTTTGCTCAGCGTCACACAGATTATTAATGGTATAACCTGGACTAAAACCTCAGCCTCTGGACTCCAGAGCCGGTACTCTTCACACTAACTGGGCTATCTTTTCTATGTCATTCTTCTCCTCGAGATAGAAAATTTGGGAGGAATACAATTAAGTTTAAATACTTGTCCTGATTTTCCTCTTCATTGAAAACCTCCCACCAACACTAATAATTGGTGTTCCATGGAAAGTCCTTCCTGTTGGTGGATGTTTGACTGTGAAATATAAACAAGCTTCAACAAGAGGACAGAGAATATGTAATCAATGTACCTTGGCTCTTGTTCAGCACTGCCATGCCTCTGGCACTTGATATCTTTGCAGAAAATGGATATCAGAAAGGAAGATCGCACTTCATTTAAAAGCAGAACAACAGATGTAGGGACGATGGTGTCAGTGAGAATCAGTTACATATATGATGAAAGTCTTTGTGAATCTCAAATAATGGCAATATGGCAATCCTTCGATTTCTCTCTAGAATTCCCCAGAGCGGCTCTTCCAGGCCCCCTCCCCCTCCAGTCTCTCCCTCCCAGCCAGATGGCCACAGCAACTACTATAGAGAGGAAATCAAGGCCAGCCGCCGCCAGCTCCCGTGACGTTCCTCCTCCCTGCCTCATAATCACTCTTCCTTTCACCCGGCTTCTCCTGCTTCCCCCTTGGTTATCATGCCCTCATCTTTGTTCAACAGGCTGCCCCCCTCAATCCACTGACAACATTAAAACCCAAAGTCCTCAGCATAGTGTGAAACTAAGAAGCCCTCTCCTGCCTCACTGTGCTCTCCACTCCAGCCGTACTACTCACTAAGAGCTCTCCATTCCTTTGCACCCACTGTTTTCTCTGCCCACAAGGCCATTCCTCCATTATTTGCCTGGAGAACTCCTAATCATCCTTCAAAGCCCCACTCAGCAGTGACCCCCATAATGCTGTTCCTGACCAACAGCCCTCCTCAGTAAAGGGTCATACTCTTGCTCTGTGCAGCAGGAGCCCCAGGCTTTCCTCCTGGAGAACTCTTAGCAAGAAACCTTAGCATTATCTGTCCACCCCACTCTCTGTCTCCTTCCAAAAGTTCCCAGACTGAGAACTCTTTAACAGGAGAGTCCTCTCCTTTTATCTTGAAATCCCCAGCACTTACCGCAATCCTTGGTACTTAGTAGACACCCAGCAAATGTTTGAATGATTGACAGTATGTTCAAGTCTTTCCATTAAAAAAAGAAAGGAAACACAACCTATCACTCTGCCCTTTCTGGACGGTTCTCTACGCCTACATCTTTGCTTCCAGGCCTCACCCTCTGCGAGAGGATACCTTCATCAACTGACCCCTGGATCTGCTTTACTGATGCTAGATTATTTCTTAGTCACCTCATCAATATCTATAGTCAATCCTGGCTGCTTCTCATGTCCATTCTCCCTGCCCTTCTGGGCATGTGATGGCTTTTACCTTCCGGCCTTTTATGTCACTGCCTTCTATTTTAAGTCGAGAGTTGACTCCCCAACTCTTCCAGCCTCTCTGTCTCGCAAGTGTTCTCCTTCCCCAATTCCCCCACCACCACCTTCATAAAGATGCTAGCCTCGGCCACACTCCAGAACCTCAGTGTAGACAGCCTGGGAACATACGTGAATTGAAACAAGCCTCTGGAAACAAGACAGCAATTCAAAGAAGTAATGCGTGAACGCACAGAGCTCCGGGCCTTAGCCCTCCAGGAGCGCTGTCGGACCCCATCCTGGTCAAGCTCCCTCCAAACCAGCCACCCTGCTCCCATTTCCCTGCCCTTTAATTCAAGCTGAGCACCGCTGCTATCATAATATGTCTAACGAAGAGTGTCAATTCCCGGGTTAAAAGCCCTCAGCATGCTGCCCTACTACAGTCATAAAAAGGAGGGGTTCCTCAGAGCAAAATGAGGAAGATAGAGGCAGCGAGGGCAGCAAGCCTTCCATTACGTTTCATTTCTTCAACTTAAAGCGCTGCTCTCCTGAGATGATGTGCCTCCTGCCTTCTATATTAAAATGCCCTTTCTGTAATGAACCCGTGGTCATTCTGCTTCGTTTCTTTATGTCAGTATCCTTATTTGGGAAAATACAGAATTCGTAACTGTAATTGGCCTAAATTTTGTTTTTTGGAAATTACATTAACTAGTCCGTTATCCCAGATTTCTAAAAGGGACCAAGTGGCCTCTGCATTCTTACCACATTGGCTGAAGGCCTTACTACCACTGATAGAATTTTAAAAGAAAAAACAGGCAGAGACAAAATGATGTTTGTTTATAATATAGACCTCCTTGAGATGTTTGCAGCCCCCAGTTTCTTTTCAAGAAGGCATATGTCCCCATATTGATTACTCAAGAGATGGACATTTTTCTCTGCCATGAATCGTCTCCTGTTTTATATTTGGAAACAATGCATTCAGCAAGAAATGAGATTCCTTTGACTCCCATGTCCATCAGGAGGGCGCAAATGTCCAGACAACCCTAAGAGCCTTTTTGTTTACTCACACCTTCCAATTTTTTAGTTATTATTTGCCTTTAGTTTGCCTTTAAGTTTTGTAGACACACACATACTAATAGTGACTGTCATCAAACACACCACACACACACACACACGCACGAACACAAACACACTTTAAAGCAGGCAATTCATCATTTCCTCCCTCAAGACCATATTTTACAGTCAGAAGCCAACTGTCAGCACACATGCTCCTAAATAAACTGACACGCATACCAGCTAATAGATCAATTTGCATGGAGAAGGCATCGTAGGAAGGAAACCTGTGTTCCCAGATTTCCCAGGCAGGTGCTCAGCCTGTTAACATAAAGATCAGTCCTTCCGTCCAACCCCTTGGGAACACTGCCCAAAATTACTTACAATTACAAACATGGTTGATGCTAAGATAGTTCTGCAAAATGAGACCCTGGTTTCCGCAAGGTAACATAAGAAGAGCTCAGCTCAGGAGGGGCCAGTATGAGCTTTTCGAAGGGGGCGGCAGGGGGTTGTGTTCTTGCATCTGACTTTTCTAATAGAAGACAATCGTGCACCAGTGCTTCATGCTTTCAAGTTCCCTTGCTGGTGTCATCCATTGTTCTTCCTATACCCCCTGTAAGTGGGAAAGGTTATGAGTCCCAGGGAAACTGAGACCTAGTAGAATTAATGTGTTCAGAGGAGTGAAGGCTTCCCACGTGCACACGCGCTCATTCGCGGGCCCCTCCCTTAGCATTTAGAGCTCCTGTGACCCCTTCCTTCCCTGGTATCTCCTAAGCTAGTCTCTGAGCCCATGCAGCCAGCCCTTCTGAATGGCACGTTCAGCTCCCCTATAAATCACTTCATTGAGGGAAGGGATCATGGTAGTATGCTCAGAGCTCCAGAAAAGGGCAACTTATGGTCTGTTTTTTTACTCCACTCCACAAATTCCTCGTCCTTAGAGCAATAATATAAAGGCTTAGCATGAGGGGAGGGGAGAGATTTACATGACAAAATATTAGACTTCCAAAATTCAGAAAAAGAATCTGCCAACACTGTTCTATGTTTAGTTTTAGTTTCCCTAAACAAGGATCATCCACACTGTTTTCCAAATAGGATTTACAAAAATATCAAAGGCAGTGGCTGCAAACCAGCCCTGTTGTTCGCCTGCTGGGTCCTCAGTGAAGAGAGGATGTGAATCCCGTGAAGTCTGCTCCTGGGAAATGGGCTGGAGGAGGCGGGTGCTTCCCTGGGAATTAGTCCCCCCAGCTCAGCCTAAAGGCCCAACAGAATGGCCGAATCCCAGCAGGGCAGTGACCCTTTGTTTTTACCTATCCGTCTACTGTAATCCTTCAGTAATCCCACCTGTTTTCAAAGACACCATCTTCATTGTTCTTAACTCCCACCCCACCCCCCCCCCAAAAAAAAAGGATTAGACTCCCGCTAACCCAGCAAGTCTCTTGTTCCGGCACCTTAAGAAGTAAAGGATTTCCCTTCCCTTCCGTAACAGGAGCGAGGCCTTTCCTCCCTGCAGGGGACATGGTCCCATTCTGCAGCTTTTCTGAACAAAGACCCAACTGTCTGCACAGTACGGGAGACTCTCTCTCCCTGGAGTTCAGAGCACACCCTCCTACAAACCCAGACACGCACAAAAGTTCCACATTTCACCGCAGGAAGCAAGGCCGGTGGCTTCAGGCATCGTTCAGCATTTTGAAATAATTATTCTTAAAAAGCAAAAACAAAACAGGGATGCAGTTTAAGTCATGCCCAATAAAAATGAGCACTTCTCCACAAAATCGCATTTCCCTGATTCCATGTGGGACAGTAAAAGCTCACTGTACTGACAGAAGCTGGGGAAAAAAGAATGTTTCCTCCTCAATTAGAACTCCGACAGATATTTGGGACGTGGCTTGGTCAAAGGAAACACCTTAGAGGGAGGTTCAGATTGAGGAGGGTGGTCTCTACTTCCTTGGCCGTTCCACCCAGAAAGACACACACTTCGGAAGAGGCTAAAACAAGAACCACTGGGGGGTTTTGCTTCCTCCGGGAATCTTCATTTTCCATTGGAATGCCATTAAACATAGCTTGGGACAATCCTGTTTTGTGCTCTAATTCAGCTCGGGGGACGGTGGAGGCCCCATCACCAGGCCCTCCCCTTGCCTGGAAGGGCTGCCCCCTGCGGGTGTTCCGCAGAAAGGGAGCAGAAAGGGAGCAGAGCCCCGGCCAATCTAATCCACTCACCCCTCCCTAGTCCACGCCTTTGAAGTAAAATTGTGTCTCTAGCACAGGAAAACCGATAACTAGAAAATGAAATCTCCAACTCTGTCTTTCCTGGGAGATTACTTTTCCTGCCTACTGGGTTGAGAGGAAATTCACTTACATAAAATTGGATTAATTTCTTTTTTTTTTCCCTGAAATCTCCTGGTCTACCAGAAGCATCTTCTGTCAGTTGCCGCTTTCTGAACCTTTGGCTATTTCCCAACCTTTATTTATTCCTTAATCAGGATATCTGCCTCTGGAGTCAAGATCAGAAGCCGGAATGGAGGCAGGAAAGGGTCTGCCGCTTTCATCCTTGTTCCCTGTTGCCTCCTTACCCCCTAGGCTGGCATGTGCTTTGCCCGGGTGAGAACCTAGACACGCCTTCATCTCCTCCCCCATCAGTCAACTGCTGAAGTCTCACAGCCAAGTCCTATCATTTGTTTTAATTTAAAAACGGAAGAGAGGAGGAGAATTGACAAAAATGTCATCTTAGCAGTCTAAGCTACAGATTTGAAACGTAATAATGGTATTAAATCGGGTGATCTTTGTTTTTCAGAGCTTGGTTTCTTAAACTAGTTTTGTATCTATCCAAGAGGAGCCTTTTAAAACCTGAGTCACACTGTAAATGACCAGCAGAAAGCCTGAGTGGGGTAACGACGGTGGCCTGGCACAAGGGGGGGTAGCTCGGGCCAGTTAAAGACGGTGTCCCCATGGAGACCTAGAGGAACAGCCTGGTGTGGGAAGGAGGGTATCCCCGTCTGGGAGCTGGCAGGATGGGTGTCAGAGGAGGGGTTTCATGTGGCAGGAGGTAATCGTGACCCAGAATGCGGATCAGAGCCAGGGCATCTAGAGGAGGGAGTCTGACAAGGGGAGATGGGAGATTGGTTATGTACAGGAGGACTAACCAGATAAAGAAACATTTTAAGGATAACAGGGAGAAAACTAGAAGGAACCCTATGCATTGTTGGATTGGAATTGGGTATATTAATGTGAATAAATCGTTTTCAATACACATGGGTAAATATAGGAATAAATATAGCTCAGTCCACAGCTAGGGCCTGGGAGTAATGACACCACGATGTCAATAAGCACACCGAGTGTGCCTAGAGGGTCACTTCTGAATATCCTCCCCTCCTCCCCTAGAAGAAATCAGGGCTCCTTGGAGAAGCAGCTGATGCTAAAGCTGGAACCAGGGAAGTCCAAGATAAGTGGAATATCTTGCCGTGGCAGAAAGCAAAGAAAAGCTCAAAGAGTGAGGTAGAAATGTCAAAGGGACACAGGGACAGCTTCAATGGACTGCCACTAGGCAAACCAGGGACAATTTGAGCATCAAAAAATTATAGCAGCAGCAGCTTATAACCCGTTCAATAAAATAGGAAACTATGAGTCATTCTGAAATAAACAAATTGAAAGCTTGATGAGGAACAGAATATTTACATAGTTTCAAAGTACCTCCCCACAAAATGCTCATGAATTACAAAGGAACAAAGGATCGCTTGACAGTGGAGAAGCCTGGCAGAGGCCACCTTGATCAAGTGCTCACAATGGACCTCATCAGTATGGAACAATTTGAAACTGTGCCACCCAATAAGGTGCAATGAAAAGAACACAGAATCATTTCTATGTGATCGCTCCCCAAAAGGCACAGCCTGAATCTAATCATGAATGATCATCAGTCAAATCCAAATGGAAGGCCATTCTACAAAATAACCGGCCAGTAGTCTTCAAACGTGTCGAGGTCCTGAAAGACAAGGGAAGACTGGGGCCATGTTCTAGACTGAAGGAGACGAAGAGATGTGACCAAATTCAACATGTGATATCAACCTGGAACCTCTTGCTATAGAAAATATTACTAGGACAAGCGCCGAAACTTGAATGGGGTCTGAGGATCAGATGACAGTAATAGCGATAGTGTCCGTGTTATTTTCCTGATTTGGGTGGCTGTGTCGTGGTTATGGAGGAGAATGTGTTTATTTGTAGGAAAGACTCCCTAAAGTCATCAGGGGTGATGGCATTACGTGACAGCTGACTCCAACACAGGTCAGCAGAAAAATTATTTTGCGCTCACAACTTTTTCGCAAGTTTATCATTGTTTCAAAGTATTTTTTCAATTTAAATTTTTTTTTTAAAAGACTGTTTGCTCATGAGCACCTGGAAGGGCAGAGACCACGGAAATTCATTCTTACCCAGCACCTGGCACATGTCCAGCCCAGATGAGTGCTCAATAAATGTTTGCTGACTTTAAATGTTTGGAAAACTCTCTGAGATACAGAAGGAATGCAATGAAAGGGCTTCCACTAAGGTTTATGTATTTATTTTTAAAACATCTACGGGGATTATCATATGCCAGACATCATCATAAATATTTGACAAATAGCTCTGTGAGATAGGTGCTATGAATATCCCCATTTTACAGAGACGGGAGCTGAAGGACAGAGAGGTCGTGTGGGCTGCCCAAAGTCACACAGCTGATGAGTAGTAAAACGAAGGGTCGAGGCCGAGCAGTGGGGCTGCAGGGTCCACGCTCTTAGTCACATTGCTGTGAGGTCTCTTCAAGATCCCACCTGCAGGAAATGTAAGATCTTCCCCATTCAAAACATTCAGTTCTCAACTATTCAGCTGTATTTTTTGTACATTCTAAGTTTACAAAATAATTCCGTTTTCTTTATTACCTAATGCCTAGAATCAGCCCAAGAGAAGCCCATTCCAGAGCTGGGTGCTCACCTTTGCAGGTAGTGCTTGTACACCAGCTTTGGTCTTCACATAAGCTGTGATCACCCAAAGAGACCTTTGGGTCTTAATTCTATCAGCAACAGTGTATGTGGCTCCAACTTTTTAGATTTCTTTCTGCTGTGCATGCCACTTTCTCCTACTTGTATCCAGATTTTAACATGGCGTAGATATATCCTGGGCATATCATGGTACAGCTAATCTTCCATACGGCAAGGGAAGTCCCATTAGCCACTGGCCAAGGTCCCACATTATGACACCTCGCTGTCAGGTTTCCCTCTCACAAGCATCTGAATTTCCTGAGGCATTGACTCAAACGTGCCTCCTAATGGAATGGTTATTTCTACAGCCCCTGTGAAAAAAGCTGAAGATATTCTGCCCCATAGCCTTCTCTGCCTCACTTCCTCCCTCACGTGAAATGTGAAAATAGATTGTTTCACATTCATTTATATTCTTCTAGGCAAAGGAGCTCTGTCAACACCAAGGTGCAACATCCATTAGGCTCCCCTTTAGAGCAAATGGCTCATAAAGGAAATCCAATAAACAAATACTTTTCTTTATAATTCAGTGTAGCAAGTTACCTAATAAAACTGTAATAGGCATGACACAATGAGTTCTATTTCACAAGGGTGGTTTGACTATCTTTGTAGCCTATGATGTTACAGTAAAAATGTATCGCAAGTTTCAAGTAGGCTTCGAGCAGAGCAAGTTCCACGTTGCCAAATAATAGCTCTTAGTATTTTTACCTTCAAAAAATATTTAGTCATAGGAACAAGATCGTCCATTTGCTATGCCCCATTTCCAGAGGGGTGAAAGCACCAGGGATAAAACAGGAAGAAGGAAAGCTTTTATTCAATCTTAGGTGCGATTTCTCTGTCTAAAACAGAACTATAACCTTTTCCTGCACTTCTTCTCTGTGCCAATTTCCAACCATCAACAGGCATTATTTCCTAAAGTTTATATTTATATATTTCCATATGTGTAAATATGTGAGTCTGTGTGTATGTCCTCTGCTCTCCTATTTCCACTGTAAAGTTCCTTCTGTTTCAAAAGCATAGATGCAATGCTCACAGTACGCTGGCTACATCTCCGCACCCTTATCCCTGCAGTACACACCTGCCCAGCTTCTAGCTGCAGCATCAGCCTTTCTTTGTCTAAGAGTCCTTCCTCATTTCTGGAGTCCACTTTGCTGCTTTGGAGACAGGCAAAGTATTGTGGAACGAATGTCCCCAGGAGTGGTCCGCAACCCACGACTCGAAAAAGTTGGTGCCTATATACCCCAGCTCCCTTGCCCCTTGGGTGGGATGAGTCTGAGGGAGTGCTTTCGACCCTGGCTGCCAGAGCTTCCCCAGAGGGGCTGAGTTCCAGTCACCCACAGTGGCAGCTGGCTTGATAATACACTCTTTATGGATTGCCTTCTCGAATTCCTGTCTCACTTCCCCAAACCGCTACTGGCGTTCCCTAAGTTAACTACTTGCACTTTAATCCTTGCCTTGGCATCTTCTGGGGAAACCCAAACTAAGGCACTCACTCTTCAAAGAACATGGAAGTTGACCAAAAGCCACCGGATAAACAGCTACCCTGCTGTTCCAGCTGTTGACAATTCCCCCATAGAAGAACCTCAGAGCACAATTTGTATCCAGACCTTAATTTTTCCCTATCTCCTCTTTTCCCCACCTTCTACAATGTTCAGCACGCCAATGATAGGTTTCTTCTTCCCTAGTTCTCAATAGCCCTTACCCCAAAGTTTTCCTTCCCTAGCAATCTGTTGTCAGAGATGTCCACTGATTGTGGCACCAACCCTTTTGTTGAATTGGCTCTTAGAACAGTGTATTTATTCTTCTTCTGTGCACGACAGATATAACCTACCATATGTTTATTTCCACCAGGGTCACCCTGCCATCTGGACGATGGAAGCTAATGCCCCAGGGAAGACATAGCCATAAGGCAATTTACATTAAGACACAGATTCTAGACATACAGTCCAAATTTGGACACAGAGCTGACTCCAGCTGACAATGCCACAGACTCTGATTGATTTCACCCACAACACGTGGAGGTTCCCGTGTCTCACAGACAGAGGCAAAGACATTATTTAGGCTGCATGACTAATCCGATTGTCTATTCCCTTGCCGTACTCATCTTTATTTGATCTGAGGGTACCAAGTCCAGGATAATAGTTTCAGGTGCCTCCCCAACCCCTATCCAATTCCCTCAGGCTTGCTTTGAAAGGGACCCAAAGGCACTCTGCCTATTGGTCAGCATTTTCTTCATGGTTATTCTTGGCCTTTCTGCGACCATCAAAATTTTTTTAAAGATTATACGGCTGGTTACCATCATTAAAATTAAAATTATTTAGCACCAGTTTTTCACAGTCTCTCTTGCCCCCCGCCCAAAACACAATGGGGGAGGGAGAGTGTAGACTACCTTTTAGTGACCTACTTTCTGTCTCTTGTCCAAAGCAACGTTCCTGCTTTCTCCATTTTTTTTTTTTTTTAAATGGCATCAGGTATGGAACGAATCTGTCAGTATTTTCAGCAATCATCTCCCTTCACCATCCTAGGGCTTCATACAATACTAGCCAAAATATTCCTTTGGAGCCCGGAAGCAGGGAGGAGTAAACAGCCCTATCAGCTGTCACTGTTTGCTAGCTGCTCTCGAAGAGTCCTCTCTGCTTACTGAAGATCTGGAGTCCTGTTGGTTGGAATGCTGGTATTCCCTGGGCCTTGTTGCTGATAAGGTAGAGGCCCTTGGTAGCACAGTTTTCTCACAATCCCACAGTCCTCTGCAGGAGACGCACTCCCCATGCATCAAAAGCAGCTTTGTTGATAGGTTACACACACACACACACATATTTCATTCTTTTAATCAGCCTGGAAATTTCTCACAAGCTTTTTCCAAATCTAATCTTAATAAGAACCCTCAAGGGAGGGTCTTCTGCAAGGTTAAGTACATTCCTAGTATCTAGCATAATAACTGACACACAGTAAGTTCTCAATAAATATGTCTTTATCTATTTGTCTATTTAAACAAAACACCAAGCCAATTAAGAACTGTCCAGCAGAAAAGTTCCTCTTAAAAAAATGAAAAGAGAATATGACTTTATGAAAATTGGTACATTGAATAAATACAGAACTAGCGTCTTCTCTTTTCCCCAAAGCCTGATTTCCTAGAGAACTTGTTCAAGTCTGTGGTTAACATGAGTATATTACAATAGCTAAGAAGATGCGCCAATAGATTATGAAAAAAATCCAGGAAAGAGCCAATTCAGTTCTCTGATTTTGTGTGGAAATTGGATCAATGGGCACCAAAACTGTCCATCCATTATAAAACAGGCATCCTCCTCTTATGGCCCTATTATTACAAGAATTGATGATTTCTTTGTCTCCTCAACTACTTGGAAAATAGGACTACCGTTGGGTTGTTTTTCCATCCGAGTGCCTGGCACACTTCTCATGCGCAGTAGGCATTCGAGGAAAGTTTGGTGAATGAATGAATGAGTATATCGTAGGAAACAACCATGTTATGTACGTGAACACTTTTTAAAGGCCTTACTTGTACAAGGTGATCTATCCATAGACAGGCTGAAAGGTTTCTCAGATTCTAGAAACCAGTTAGAACCCCACGGGGCCGGGTGGGGGTGGGGAGGAGGGAAGGGGGGAGGGCTTAGCCAATGACTGAAGGGCTTAAGAGTGTGGAAGCCAAATTCCTTGCCTTGAGTCAGACACACCCTGACTCCAGGGCTTCTTACAGGATCAAGCTAAAGCTGCCATCTGAGGGACTTGTCCAGAAATCACACCCTTCCTGTCTGCCCCTTCCCTGCCCTGCTGTTGCCACTCCCATACCAGTTCATTAATAAGTTAGCAACACATGGGGGGCGGGAAGCAGGTTAGGATCAAAGGACGGATTCCGTGTCAGGAGATCCGTGCACAGACTGACCCATCCCCTAGAAGCGTCCCCTCACCTCTTCCCCTTCCCTCCTCAGTGGACACCAGTCCTGCCCAGTCGCTCTCTTCCAAATCTCCTCTCTGATTTCCACCCACTCTCCATTGCTACTTGTTCTCCCCCCCAATCCCCACCACTTGCTGCTTCCTACACACATGTTGCCACCCTTGAACTCTGACTCTTCCTCCTGCCCATAACATTCTTTCCTACCACCATCAAACCTCTGTGACTCACTTAATGGACCCAGCCTCCCAGGATGGGATGAGTCTTTATCCCATTCTGTTTCTAGAGAAAGTTGGGAGAATAAACGTACCTCTTGGGTGGCACACCTGCCCACAAGAGCAGCCGTCAGACAAGTAGGGCACCTGTTAAGGAAAGGCAGAGGAGCCCCTGTCCCGTCAAATACATGATAAGGATTCCAAACGGGGAAAAGGTACAAATGGAAAAGAAAAGGTACAAAAGGTACATCCTCTTTCTCTTCAAGGAATCTCTCCTGGCTACTTTGCAGAAAGTCCACGCTATGTTGAAGGCACCACCAGCGCTGCCATTTAGTTACCTGAACTTAGAGAATAATAATTTCCTGTGAGCAGTCTGGGCCCTGATCTCCAGGACGAAGGTGGCCGCACTAAACTGGTTTAGGAGGTTATTTGATGAATTCCACTTTGTAAGCCACTGCAAAGTCAACATGGCTAGAGACAGACGATGGGAACCATTCTTTCTAGGGTCACCTGATGCAGTCATGCAGATTCTCCCTGATCCTCTCAGTCTGTTTTGACTCCAAGAGTTGAGAGCAATGCTATATTGGAATCTGTTTCTTTCTGAACAGTGTTCAATATTCATATCATGTGGCACTTCCTCCATTTTATATTTATAACAGTAACACAAGGAAGTAGAACCAGTTGGCCTGTTGGGCAGTTTGCCTGTCGTGCCATGTGTCTTTTTAGGGAGTACGATCCCCTTCTAATGAGGACTCTGGACCCAGGCCATGTCAATTAAATCAGAAATGAGCACTCAAGTCAAGACAGGCCTAAGCCAGGAAAAAGGACTTGGAAATACACGGCCTCGTGGGGTCTTGGGCCTCCTTAGGGGTCTAATCAGTCACTGTCGGGTAACTGAACTGAGAAGTGGTGTAAAGCTGAGGCTGGGGTAACCACATTAGTTCAAAAGAAAATGAAGGGGAGTGTGCTGGTGAGAGAGAGGGGAGACGAGAACACAGAGAGAGGCAGAGATGCAAGAATACGGCCCCAGTATGACTGAGAAATTATCCAGCTGTCCTGGTCCCTCCAGGTTCCTGGCGAAAATTCCTACCCTCAGGTTCCATGACACACTCCATGTACTTCTAAAAAATTCCCCTCTTTGTTTAAGTGAGTTTGAGTAGGTTTAATTCCAGAAAAGAAAAAAGAAAAGAATTCCTAAGACAGGAACAGGAAGGTATTGGGCCTTGGTTTTAGTCTGTTTGAACACCACCTCAAAGACAGGGGAACATTCAATTAACCAGTGATTTCTGACTTCTCAGCGTTACACAATTATCCTTTCTTTGTAGGTAAGGAAAAAAGTCACCAACCTTTAAAATAGATTACGTAGTCTTTCGTCGTTTTAGGAAATATTCTCAGATTAGATAACAGAATTCCTGATTTTCCAGACAACTCAACAGGGTCCCATAGACTCTCAAATCAACATATCTAGTAATCATTACTGTACCATGTCATGAGCTGATTAAATTCATAGAGCCTAAAACCTTGCAGATGAGAGAGGTAGTGGAGAAATACGCTTATCTCCCTTTTGAGTTAGCCTCAATTTAAGAACAAACTTAGGAGTGCCAAGAATAACTGATTATTCTCCCGGTGATGAAATGTACTTTCCAGCAATCTTGAGCCCTTCCCACCAGTACTGGGTTACGAAGTCAACGTGGCTTAGCTATTCTCACGCCAACTTGAGGGTTGGCCTAATTATTTAAGCGCCAACATGAGAGCTCAGTCCTCAGTTTCTCTTCCAGAAGTGAGAGTATGACCACCCTGACAAACAAAATACTTCCTACTGCCAAACATCCCTCTGCAGCCAATGCCATCTGAGCTGTAATGCTTTCTCTTCCTGAATTTGTTGTAGCATTTCACACATACATTTGAGTTGTTTGCCAGCCTCTGGCAATTTCCAAGTTTCCCACAGATTAATGAAAAATCCAGCTGTTTCCAACTCTTTGGAACAGAGCACTGTGTGATAAAATGAGGATAGAAGGGAATCTTTATCCAATTTCTCCAGCAGTCAGAGAGATGTGGAACATACTGGGAAGAAAAATTGCAAGCTCAATTGTCCAAAGATTTTTTAAAAAGAAGAAAGAAAGCTTTGTATTAAATTTCTGAGAATGCCTTTTCTTTACCAAACAGAGAGAGCTAAAAAGCTATTCTTTGATTAATCAGGTATGAGCTCATTCTGCCTTCCTAATCCAGCCTGGGAGTACTTTCAGTGAAAGGTGAGCACTAAGGTTCACATGAAGGACATTTGGACATCTTGATGATCTCAGAGCTGCAGCTAAATGAAATTGTTGTGAATGTCAGCGTCCCTCAAACTATCCTTGCTAAAGGACCACTGTTTGTTTGTTGGCTTATTTAAAATCTTTCACAGCATCTTTTCAACAGTCCTCAAACAACTGGATAGCCATATATAAAGAGAGGAAGGGAGGAAGGAAGGGAGGGAGGAAGGAGGGAAAGAAGGGAAACATCCACACTTCCCACCCTTTACAAAAATTAACTCAAAATAATGTCAGACAGAGAAAGACAAATATCATATGATATTGCCTATATGTGGAATCTAAAAAAATAGTACAAATGAACTTATTTACAAAAAAGAAGTAGAGTCACAGATGTAGAAAGCAAACTTATGGTTACAAACTTAGGGGGGAAAGCAGAGCTGGGGGGAGGGATAAGTTGGGAGGTTGGGATTGACATATACACACTACTATATATAAAATAGATAACTAATAAGGACCCACTGTAGAGCACAGGGAACTCTTCTCAATACTCTGTAATGACCTATATGGGAAAAGAATCTAAAAAGGAGTGGGTACATGTATATGTATAACTGATTCACTTTGCTGCACAGCAGAAACTAACACAACATTGTAAATCAATTATACTCCAATAAAATTGTTTTAACAAAATAAATCATAGACTAAATGCAAAATCTAGAACTAAAAAACTTCTAGAAAATGGAATATGACACCAAAATCATGATGCATGAAGAGAAAAATTGATAAATTAGAGTTCATCAAAATTAAGAACTCCTGCTCGGCAAAAGGCACTGTTAAGAGAATGAAAAGATGAGACAGTCTGGGAGAAAATGTTTGTAAAGCACAGCAGATAAAGTACTTGCATCCAGACTACATAAAGAAGTCTCACAACTCAATAATAGGAAAACAACGTAATTTTTTCTAGTCGGCAAAAGATTCGAACAGACACTTCACCAAAGATATACAGATGCCAAATAATCACATAAAAAGATGTTCAACATCATTAGTAAAATATGAATCAAAAACATAATGAGAGCCTATTACAAAGGCCGAAATTTTAAAAACCAACAGTAACCAGTGTTCGCAAGGATATGGAGCCCTGAAACTCGATACACTGCTGGCTGGAATGTAATATGGTACAGCCAATTTGGAAAATCTTTTTGCAGTTTCTTATAAATTTAAACATAGACTGTCATATGACCCAGCAATCCCCTCCTAGGTATTTACTCAAGTGGAATGTTCACATATGTTCACACAAAAACCTAGACACAAATGCTTATACTGGCTTTATTCAAAATTACCAAAAACTAGAAACAACTCAAAGGTATCTCAACTGGGGAATTGACAGACAACTTCCAGAATGTCCATAGGATACTACTCTGCAGTCAAAAGAAACAAAGTAATTACAGGAACAACAACATGGAGGAATCTCAAGTGTATCATGCTAAGAGAAGCCAGATTCAAAAGGCTACATACAAATGTCAAATCAAATACCAAATTGTTATGTTGTATACCTGAAATCAATATAACGTTATATGTCAATTGTATCTCAATTAAAAAATAGATAACTAATAAAGACATACTGTATAGCGCAGGGAACTCTACTCAATACTTTGTAATGACCTAAAAGAATCTAAAAAAGAGTGGATATATGTATATGTATAACTGATTCATTTTTCTGTACACCTGAAACTAACACAACATTGTAAATCAACTATACTCCAAAAAAAATTTTTTAATAAAATAAAATAAATGGCAATATTGAACAGAAATAAAATAAAATATAAAAATTTTTAAATAATTTATTTAAAGGCTACAAAATGAATGACTCCCTTTATATGGTATTTTTGCAAAAGCAAACTATAGGAACAGAAAACAGATCAATGGTTGTCAGAGGCTGGAGATGGTAGAAGGGGTTGATTACAAAGGGGCAGAAAGATATTTTAGGGGCTGATGGAACCCTTCTATATCTTCACTGTGGCCACAAAACTGTATACATTTGCCAAAACTCACACTACAAAGGGTGACTTTTGCTGTAAGTAGGTTATACCTTAATTCTTTTTTTTTTCTAATATCTTTATTGGAGTATAATTGCTTTACAATGTTGTGTTAGTTTCTGCTGTATAATAAAGTGAATCAGCTATATGCATAAGTATATCCCCGTATCCCCTCCCTCTTGCATCTCCCTCTCACCCTCCTTATCCCACCCTTCTAGGTGGTTGCAAAGCACCGAGCTGATCTCCCTGTGCTATGCAGCTGCTTCCCACTAGCTATTTTACATTTGGTAGTGTATATATGTCCATGCCACTCTCTCACTTTGTCCCAGCTTACCCTTCCCCCTCCCCGTGTCCTCAAGTCCATTCTCTACGTCTGCATCTTTATTCCTGTCCTGCCCCTAGGTCCATGAGAACTATTTTTTTTTAGATTCCATATATATGTGTTAGCATATGTTATTTGTTTTTCTCTTTCTGACTTACTTCACTCTGTATGACAGACGCTAGGTCCATCCACCTCACTACAAATAACTCAATTTCATTTCTTTTTATGGCTAAGTAATATTCCATTGTATATATGTGCCACATCTTCTTTATCCATTCATTTGTCGATGGAAACTTAGGTTGTTTCCATGGCCTGGCTATTGTAAATAGTGCTGCAATGAACATTGTGGTACATGACTCTTTTTTGAATTATGGTTTTCTCAGGGTATATACCCAGTAGTGGGATTGCTGGGTGATATGGTAGTTCTATTTTTAGTTTCTTGGGAAACCTCCATAGTGTTCTCCATAGTGGCTGTATCAATTTACATTCCCACCAACAGTGCAAGAGGGTTCCCTTTTCTCCACACCCTCTCCAGCATTGATTGTTTGTAGATGTTTTGATGATGGCCATTCTGACCGGTGTGAGGTATACCTCATTGTAGTTTTGATTTGCATTTCTCTAATGGTTAGCGATGCTGAGCATCTTTTCATGTGTTTGTTGGCAATCTGTATATCTTCTTTGGAGAAATGTCTATTTAGGTCTTCTGCCCATTTTTGGATTGGGTTGTTTGTTTTTTTGATATTGAGCTGCATGGGCTGCTTGTATATTTTGGAGATCAATCCTTTGTCAGTTGCTTTGTTTGCAAATATTTTCTCCCATTCTGAGGGTTGTCTTTTCGTCTCTTTTATGGTTTCCTTTGCTGTGCAAAAACTTTTAAGTTTCATTAGGTCCCATTTGTTTATTTTTGTTTTTATTTCCATTTCTCTAGGAGGTAGGTCAAAAAGGATCTTGCTGTGATTTATGTCATAGAGTGTTCTGCCTATGTTTTCCACTAAGAGTTTTATAGTGTCTGGCCTTACATTTAGGTCTTTAATCCATTTTGAGTTTATTTTTGTGTATGGGATTAGGAAGTGTTCTAATTTCATTCTTTTATATGTAGCTGTCCAGTTTTCCCAGCACCACTTATTGAAGAGGCTGTCTTTTCTCCATTGTATGCTATTGCTTCCTTTATCAAAGATAAGGTGACCATATGTGCATGGGTTTGTCTCTGGGCTTTCTATCCTGTTCCATTGCTCTATATTTCTGTTTTTTGTGCCAGTACCATACTGTCTTGATTACTGTAGCTTTGTACTATAGTCTGAAGTCAGGGAGCCTGATTTCTCCAGCTCCATTTTTCTTTCTCAAGATTGCTTTTGCTATTCGGGGTCTTTTGCGTTTCCTACAAATTGTGAAAATTCTGTTCTGTGAAAAATGCCATTGGTAGTTTGATAGGGATTGCATTGAATCCGTAGATTGCTTTGGGTAATACCGTCATTTTCACAACATTGATTCTTTCAATCCAAGAACATGGTATATCTCTCCATCTGTTTGTATCATCTTTAATTTCTTTCATCAGTGTCTTATAGTTTTCTGCATACAGGTCTTTTGTCTCCTTGGGTAGGTTTATTCCTAGGTATTTTATTCTTTTTGTTGCAATGGTAAATGGGAGTGTTTCCTTAATTTCACTTTCAAATTTTTCATCATTAGTGTATAGGAATGCAAGAGATTTCTGTGCATTCATTTTGTATCCTGCTACTCTACCAAATTCATTGATTAGCTCTAGTAGTTTTCTGGTAGCATCTTTAGGATTCTCTATGTATAATATCATGTCATCTGCAAACAGTGACGGTTTTACTTCTTTTTTTCCGATTTGGATTCCTTTTATTTCTTTTCCTTCTCTGATTGCTGTGGCTAAAACTTCCAAAACTATGTTGAATAATAGTGGTGAGAGTGGGCAACCTTGTCTTGTTCCTGATCTTAGAGGAAATGGTTTCAGTTTTTCACCATTGAGAACGATGTTGGCTGTGGGTTTGTCACATATGGGCTTTATTATGTTGAGATAGGTTCCCTCTATGCCTACTTTCTGGAGAGTTTTTGTCATAAATGGGTGTTGAATTTTGTCAAAAGCTTTTTCTGCATCTATTGAGATTATCATATGGTTTTTATCCTTTAATTTGTTAATATGGTGTATCACATTGATTTTGCATATATTGAAGAATCCTTGCATTCCTGGGATAACCCCGCTTGATCATGGTGTATGATCCTTTTAATTTGCTGTTGGATTCTGTTTGCTAGTATTTTGTTGAGGATTTTTGCATCTATGTTCATCAGTGATATTGGCATGTAGTTTTCTTTCTTTGTGACATCTTTGCCTGGTTTTGGTATCAGGGTGATGGTGGCCTCATAGAATGAGTTTGAGAGTGTTCTTCCCTCTGCTATATTTTGGAAGAGTTTGAGAAGGACAGGTGTTAGCTCTTCTCTAAATGTTTGATAGAATTCACCTGTGAAGCCACCTGGTCCTGGGCTTTTGTTTGTTGGAAGATTTTTAATCCCAGTTTTAATTTAGTGCTTGTGATTGGTCTGTTTATATTTTCTATTTCTTCCTGGTTCAGTCTCGGAAGGTTGTGCTTTTCTAAGAATTTGTCCATTTCTTCCAGGTTGTCCATTTTATTGGCATAGAGTTGCTTGTAGTAATCTCTCATGATCCTTTATATTTCTGTAGTGTTAGCTGTTACCTCTCCTTTTTCATTTCTAATCCTGTTGATTTGAGTCTTCTCCCTCTTTTTCTTGATGAGTCTGGCTATTGGTTTATCAATTTTGTTTATCTTCTCAAAGAACCAGCTTTTAGTTTTATTGATCTTTGCTTTTGTTTCCTTCATTTCTTTTTCATTTATTTCTGATTTGATCTTTATGATTTCGTTCCTTCTGCTAACTTTGGGGTTTTTTTGCTCTTCTTTCTCTAATTGCTTTAGGTGTAAGGTTAGGCTGTTTATTTGAGATGTTTCTTGTTTCTTGAGGTAGGATTGTATTGTTATAAACTTCTCTCTTAGAACTGCTTTTGCTGCAGCCCATAGGTTTTGGGTCATCATGTTTTCATTGTCATTTGTTTCTAGGTATTTTTTGATTTCCTCTTTGATTTCTTCAGTGATCTCTTGGTTATTTAGTAGCGTATTGTTTAGCCTCCATGTGTTTGTACTTTTTACAGTTTTTTTCCTGTAACCGATATCTAGTCTCATAGCGTTGTAGTCGGAAAAGATACTTCTTGATACGATTTCAATTTTCTTAAATTAACCAAGGCTTAATTTGTGACCCAAGATATGGTCTCTCCTGGAGAATGTTCCATGAGCTCTTGAGAAGAAAGTGTATTCTGTTGTTTTTGGATGGAATGCCCTATAAATATCAAGTCCATCTGGTTTAGTGTGTCATTTAAAGCTTGTGTTTCCTTATTTATTTTCATTTTGGATGATCTGTCCATTGGTGAAAGTGGGGTGTTAAAGTCCCCTACTATTATTGTGTTACTGTTGATTTCCCCTTTTATGGCTGTTAGCATTTGCCTTATGTATTGAGGTGCTGCTATGTTGGGTGCATACATATTTACAATTGTTATATCTTCTTCTTGGATTGATCCCTTGATCATTATGTAGTGTCCTTCTTTGTCTCTTGTAACAGTCTTTATTTTAAAGTCTGTTTTATCTGATAAGATTATTACTACTCCAGCTTTCTTTTGATTTCCATTTGCATGGAATATCTTTTTCCATCCCTTCAGTTTCAGTCTGTATGTGTCCCTAGGTCTGAAGTGGTCTCTTGTAGACAGCATATGTATGGGTCTTGTTTTTGTATCCATTCAGCCAGTCTTTGTCTTTTGGTTGGAGCTTTTAATCCATTTACATTTAAAGTAATTATCGATATGTATGTTCCTATTACCATTTTCTTAATTGTTTTGGGTTTGTTTTTGTAGGTCTTTTCCTTCTCTTGTATTTCCTGCCTAGAGAAGTTCCTTTAGCATTTGTTGTAAAGATGGTTTGGTGGTGCTGAATTCTCTTAACTTTTGCTTATCTGTAAAGGTTTTAATTTCTCCTTCGAATCTGAATGAGATCCTTGCTGGGTAATGTTGGTTGTAGGTTTTTCCTTTTCATCACTTTAAATATGTCCTGCCACTCCCTTCTGGCTTGCAGAGTTTCTGCTGAAAAATCAGCTGTTAACCTTATGGGGATTCCCTTGTATGTTATTTGTTGCTTTTCCCTTGCTGCTTTTAACATTTTTTCTTTGTATTTAATTTTTGATAGTTTGATGAATATGTGTCTCAGTGTGTTTCTCTTTGGGTTTTTCCTGTGTGGTACTCTCTGTGCTTCCTGGACTTGATTGACTATTTCCTTTCGCATGTTAGGGAAGTTTTCCACTATAATCTCTTCGAATATTTTCTCAGACCCTTTCTTTTTCTCTTCTTCTTCTGGGACCCCTATAATTCGAATGTTGGTGCGTTTAAGGTTGTCCCAGAGGTCTCTGAGGCGGTCCTCAACTCTTTTCAGTCTTTTTCTTTATGCTGTTCCCTGGCAGTTATTTCCACCATTTTATCTTACAGCTCACTTATCCGTTCTTCTGCCTCAGTTATTCTGCTATTGATTCCTTCTGGAGTATCCTTAATTTCAGTAATTGTGTTCTTCATCACTGTTTGTTTGCTCTTTAGTTCTTCTAGATCATTGTTAAATGTTTCTTGTATTTTCTCAATTCTGTTTCTGAGATTTTGGATCATCTTTACTATCATTACTCTGAATTCTTTTTCAGGTGGTTGCCTATTTCATCTTCAGTTATTTGGTCTTGCAGGTTTTTACTTTGCTTCTTCATCTGTAACATATTTTTTTGTTGTTTCTTTTTTTTGTTTTGTTTTGTTTTTGATGGGTGGTGCTGTATTCCTGGCTTACTGGTTGTTTGGCCTGAGACGTCCTGCACTGGAGTTTGCAGGCAACTGGATAGAGCTGGGTCTTGGTGCTGAGATGAGGACCTCCAGGAGGCCTCACTCCAATTGATATCCCCTGGGGTCTGAGATTCTCTGTTAGTCCAGCGGTTTGGACTTGGAGCTCCCACCACATTAGCTCGGCCCGACCTCCAGCCTGGGAACCAAGGTCCCTCAAGCCAGTCGCTGGGGGTTCCTCCCATCCCCTTAGGTGTCCGTGGTCCCCCACCGGTGCCTAGTAGGTGCCCTAGTTGTGAGGAGACACAGATTCCGCATCCTCCTAGTATGCCATCTTGACTCCACCCTCTATACCTTAATTCTTAAGCTGGGGAAAAAAATCCTTCACTGACTGACACTATTGTAATATACAATAAAAATTAGTATCTAGAAATAATGAAACAAAAAAGACCTACTTAATACAAGACCAAACTCTTTATTATTAGATTCAATGAATATAAAGTTTCTTTTGTCAAACTGTAAATTTCTAAACACCCATTCTCAAGTTCTGAACTTACTGCATCACAGACTGTGAAACAGAGGTTTGCAGACCTGTCCCAGTCTGCAGACTGCACTCTGAGTAGCACAGTTGTAGAGGATGTTTGTTGACAGTCTTCTTGGAATCCATTTCCACTTCCTAACAGCAACCCAGTCTCTTGGGATTAATTTCCTCCCCACTGTATACAGTCTGGCAGGACAATTGGCTCACACAATTGTGGAGGCTTGGTGAGTCTAAGATGTGATGGAGGAGACCTACAGCCTGGAGACCGAGGAAAGAGTCTCAGTTCTGGTCCAAAGGCAGTCTGCTGGAAGAACTCCCTCTTGTTCAGCAAAGATCAGTCTTTTGTTCTATTTAAGCCTTCAGCTGACTGAATGGGACCCACCTACATTATGGAGTGTGATCTGCTTTACTCAAAATCCATGAAATTAAATGTAAATCTCCTCCAAAAGCACTTTCACAGAAATAATCAGAATAATGTCTAACCAAATATCTGGATATCCCAAGGAGGTGGCACAGCCGAGGTGGAATCCACAGTCCATGTCTTCTCATGATGTTTTGTGTGGAGTCTATAGGACCTAGCTGGGTGAATCGGATATTTTAAACCAGAAAGAGGGCTGGAAATGGCATATGCCTCTGTATCCTCCATGGTAATCGCAGTGCCTTGCTGTAGGAATGCTTAACGTATACTTCAGGGGTCAGTGGGTGGGTGAATGGGTGGGTGGGTAGATGGATGGATGGGTGAATGAAGGAATGAAATAAAAAAGCATCGCTCTGGTAATTATGGGTACCAAATGGAACTGATTCCTGATATTTCTTCACATCTGGCTTGGCTCTCGAAGTGGGCTGTTCAAAACAGAAACCATCAGGCACATGTGCCTATTAAAATGAAAATGTTTAATTAATTAATATTAAATCAAATAAAAATTCAGTTTCTCCATTGCACTAGCCACATTTCACATGCTCCGTAGCCACACGTGGTGAGCAGCTACATGTTGGACAGCACAGATACGGAGCATCCCACCATCACAGGAATTTCCACTGGACAGTGCTACTCTAGAGAGATGCTGGTCCTTATACCTTGGAGATGAATTAGGAGAAACCATGTAACTATAAGCCCAGCCAACCTGCCCCTGGCCAAGGCCTTTCTTACACAACCCAGACCTGTGGGGACCTGGCCCCCTGGTGCCAGTTCCTGCCTCATGGAGGCTGGGGAAGTGCTGGCTCCTCTGGATCTCTCCACGGACCAAAGGTGCCATTGACATTTGGCTCTTTCAAACTACAAACATCTAACAAGCTCCACATGCACAAGTCATAGATTTTAAAGTCCTGTCAATATGGACACCAGGGCCCGAAATGAAACACTTGGCATTCAATTTGACTAAAATGTTCAACTCACAATTTATTGGTTCAATAAAATGTAAATGCTAACAGCCAATTTTTAGGTTGAAGCCTCCATTCATGTGTATGTGTGTGTATGAAGGTGTAAATACAGGTTTTCAAGACAGAGCTAAGAGCACAGTTAAAAACTGGTCTTCCAAAGAGAACTTTAGTGATTATGATTGTTTTTAATGGGCCCAAAATGTGATCCATGAGAAATGTATTGCCACACAAAACCCTTTTCAGAGTTGAGTGATAAAATAAAATTACCGATAAACCATAATGCCTATAAAGAGTGAAGACATGCTGGCAGTAGAGATTAGAATCGTCAGAAAATAAGAGCCTTCCCAAAGGCTGTGACCTCATCTCCCAATGCTTGCTTCTGGAAGGGCTGGCCAGAACGCGCCAAGCTGCAAAAGACTGGTCTTCATGAAAAGTGAAACATGGCGAGCACTGGAGCTGAGAAGGGGGGTTAGAAAGCAATAACAGTTATATTAAATGTTTGACTCAAGCACGACAGTTGAAAACAAAACAAAACTCGCCTCTCCCAATCAACAGGAATCTTAAAAAATACTCTGACTCTCTGACACCAATGTCACCACTCCCTCTCCTGTTTAAAATGTAAACATGGGAAGGTGGAATAAATTTATTTTTCCTTATTCCTCTCACTAACTACCACCAGAAAAGCCCAAACTTGCTATATAAAACTGACTCCAAAAGGTAGAGAGAAAGCAAAAATGTTAGGGAGCTCCTGACCCAAGGAACAAAATGGGGGTAAGTTTCCTGGGTTGTCTTTTGCCTCATGTATCTCAGACTGGGAGCTGAAGAAGCTAGCAACCCAGAAACACCAGCGGATGTGAACCGAAACAACAACAAAGGCCGGATCTCTTTAGCCAAAGGACCAGGAAAAGGGCAGCCTAGTAAGACAGAAAACGTTTAGGCAATAACTGCCCTATTCCAACCAAACACCACAGAAAAAATATGGCCCTACCCCAACCCATGCCAACAAAGGCTGAGGGGAGACTAGACTTTCACCCTCTGGAGGTTGTAATGAGGTGCAAAGCACGGAAGCAGGACTTTCATCCCTGCTGAATGGTTACAAATCCCACCCTCACTCCTAGACATAGAGACCATGTGTAGGGCCTGGACCTCCACCTCAGCCAGCACTATTGAGGCATCCCACCATCCTCCGTGAGAGATGGCAAAGGAGACCTAGTGGAGAGTCAGGATGTGCATCGTGACCATTGTCACTAGCAGTTACAAGGCTACTCATGCTGTCAGTGAAGACCATGTGGGGAGCAGTAATAAGGCATCCCTACATCCCTTCCCAGCCAGGGAGGTATAAGGTGGGTTGTCTCAGCTCCCACACCTGCCTGCAGTTACAAGAACAGCCCTTGGGTGTCAACAGAGGTACAGTGCAGAAAGCAGGATTTCCACCTGCTAATAATGAGGTGCTTTCTCCCCTTTGCCTGCTGGAACGGCAGCAGACAAAGCCAGCTAAAACAGAAGGTCTGAATAAGATTCAGAATCTCACAGCACAGTACCCAAAATGTCCAGGCTTCAATCAAAAATCACTCATCATGTTGTGGTCATCCATGTACAATGCTTGGTGTCAGTCTATTTATCCCTTGTAAAAATAAAATACAGTGTGTGTGTGTGAAAAAAAAAAAAAAAAAAATCACTCATCATACCAAGAACCAGGAAGACCACAAACTGATGAAAAAAGACAATCAACGGATGCCAACAACACTGAGATGACAGAGCTGTTTGAACTGTCTGATGAAGATGTTAAAGCAGCCGTCATCAAACGTTTCAACCAGCAATTATGAACATACTTGAAACCAATGAAAAAATAGAGTCTCCGCAAAGACATAGAAAGACTCGCTAAAGAAATAGAAAATTTTAAGAAAAGCCAAATGGAAATTTTAGAACCCTAGATGTCCTTTAAACTGTGTTATAGCCATAATGTGGAATATTACTTAGCAATGAAAAAGGAATATACTATTGATACATGCAGCAACCTGAATGAATCTCCATAGAATTATGCTGAATGGCAAGTCAATCCTCAAAGGTTACATACTATATAATTCCATCTATATAACGTTCTTGAAATTTAAAAAAAAATGTAAATGAAGGACAGATTAGTGGTTGCCAAAGGTTAAGGAAGGGGTGAGGGTAGAAGGGAAGTGGGTGTGGCTATAAAAGGACAACTTGAGGGATCCTGGTGGTGATAGAAATGTTCTGTACAATTGTCTCCCCTTACCCGAGGGGGATACATTCCAAGACCCCCCAGGAGATGCCTGAAACCATGGATAGTAACTACGTTTTTTCATATACATACAGTTTAATTTATAAATTAAGCACAGTAAGAGACTAACAACAATAACTAATAATAAAATAGAACAATTATAACAATATACTGTAATAAAAGTTATTTGAATGTGGTCTCTGTCTCTCTCTCAAAATACCTTATTATACAAATTTAATGCCTTTCCCGTCTTAAGTAAGTGCTTACCATGTACTGTGGTCATAATTTTGCAGTTTGAGACGGGACAGCAAAACGAAAGCAAATTTCTTTTTCTGTTCACAATTTCACACATAGAAGATTTGCCCTTACCATAGATCTTAGCAACCTCAGCATATGATTGTTTTTCTGTCCTTATCAAGTTGAGAACTTTCATCTTTTCTCTTAAAGGAAGCACTTTACGCCTATTCTTTGGCAGATCCGAATTGCCAGCATCATTACGCTTGGGCTTTGGGGCCACTGTTAAGTAAAATAAGGTGAGTTGAACACAAGCACCTGTGATATCACACAGTTGATCTGATAACCAACATGGCTGCTAAGTGACTAAGGGGTAGATATGCTGGACAAAGGGGTGATTCAAATCCCGAGCGGGGACAGACCAGGGTGGTGTGAGATTTCACCATATGACTCAGAATGGCACACAATTTAAAACTGATGAATTGATTATTTCTGGAATTTCCCATCTAATATTTTTGGACTGAGGTTGACCATAGGTAACTGAAACCTTAGAAAGCAAAACCATGGATAAGAGGGGCAGTACTGTATCTTGAAGCTAGACTACTCTCTTACACCATGCACAAAAATTAACTCCACATGAATTAAAGACTTGAATGTATAACCTGAAACCATAAAACTCCTAGAAGAAAACACAGGCAGTAAGCTCCTTGACATCTGCCTTTGGATGTGACTCCAAAAGCAAAGGCAGCAAATGTAAAAATAAACGAGTGGGACTACATCAAACTAAAAAGCTTCTGCACAACAAAGGAAACCATCAACAAAATGAAAAGACAACCTACTGAATGAGAGAAAATATTTGTAAATCATATATCTGATGAGTCAATATCCAAAATATATAGAGAACTCATACAACTCAATAGCAAAAAAAAAAAAAAATCCAATTAAAAAATGAGCAGAGGGGGCTTCCCTGGTGGCGCGGTGGTTGAGAGTCTGCCTGCCAATGCAGGGGACACGGGTTCAAGCCCTGGTCTGGGAAGATCCCACATGCCGCGGAGCGACTAGGCCCGTGAGCCACAATTGCTGAGCCTGCGCGTCTGGAGCCTGTGCTCCGCAACAAGAGAGGCCGCGACAGTGAGAGGCCCGCGCACCGCGATGAAGAGTGGCCCCCGCTTGCCACAACTAGAGAAAGCCCTCGCACAGAAACAAAGACCCAACACAGCCATAAATAAATAAATAAATAAATAAATAAATAAATAAATAAATAAATAAAATAATTAAAGGAAAAAAAAAATGAGCAGAGGATCTGAATAGACATTTTTTCAAAGAAGACATACAAATGTCCAACAGGTACATGAAAAGATGTACCATGTCACACTAATCACTAGAGAAATGCAAATCAAAGCCACAATGAAATATCACCTCACACCTGTTAGAATGGCTATATTATTATCAAAAAGACAAGTAATAATAAGTGTTGGCAAGGATGTGGAGGAAAGGGAACCCTTGTGCACTGTTGGTGGGAATGTAAGTTGGTGCAGCCACTATGGAGAACAGTATGGAGTTTCCTCGAAAAATTAAAAATAGAACTACCAGACAATCCAGCAATTCCACTTCTGGGTATTTATCCAAAGAAAAGGAACACACTAACTCAAAAAGATATATGCATCCCCATGTTCACTGCAGCTCTCTTTACCATAGCCAAGATATGGAAACAGCTTAAGTGTCCATCGATGGATGAATGGGTAAAGATGTGGTGTATACATGCAATAAAATATTATTCAGCCATTTAAAAAAAATGGAATCCTGCCATTTGCCACATCATGGATAGACCTTGAAGGCATTAAGCTAAGTGAAATCAGTCAGATAAGAGAGACAAATACTATATGATCTCACATATTTGTGGAATCAAAAAACAAAAACAAACAAATGAACAAAACAATCGTACATACGGAGAACAGACTGGTGGTTGCCAGAGATGGAGGATGGTTGATGGATGACATGGGTAAACGGAGTCAAAAGGTACAAACTTCCAGTTTTAAAATCCATAAGTCAGGGGGATATAATAATGTGCAGCATGCTGACTATAGTTAATAATACTGTACTGCATATTTGAAAGCTGCTAAAAGAGTAGATCTGAAAAGTCCTCATCACAAGAAAAAAAAATTGTAACTATGTATGTGTTGTTAACTAGAACATATTGCGGTGATCATTTCACAATATATACAAATATCGAATCATGTTGTACACCTGAAACTTATATAGTGTTAAATGTCGATGATACCTCAAAAAAGAAAAGTTCTATATCTTGGCTGTATCAGCACCAATATCCTAGTTCCTAGTTGTGGTACTGAACTGTAGTTTTACGAGATGCTACCACTGGGAGATATCTCTGTATTATTATAACTGTAGGTAAATCTATAATTATCTCAACCTTAAAATTTTAATTAAAAAAATGTTAAATAGTGCAGCTTCTAAGGTAAACAATTTCATAAATTATAACCAAATATCTAGTGATTTTGGATCCATTTGCCACCCTCCAATCTAATACTCATTAAAGTACAATATTTACTGTTATAAAATTGTATTAACTGAAATGGGGTACAAAATTCATTCTCAATTCAAGGAAACACTGCTCTGGTGCGTACACAAAGGACAGAGAGGAAGGCCTAAAAAAAAAACAGCTGCACTTCTTTTCTAGATATTCATTGAACGTAATACTTACAATTCCTTAACCATAAAAAGAGCTTGATCTTCAAATGCATTAATCCAAAAGCATTCTATGTCTAACATGTGCCTAAGTTTATATTCATTTCATTTAATATTTCAAACCTTTTGAGAACAGGGGACCTTGACTGAACAATCACTAAGTGTCCCCCCCACCTCCACCCTCAGCTCTAACATTTGTGACCTCAGGTCCCACTCCCACTGTCATCTCAGAACAAACTGTTATGAACAGAATAGTACCTTCTGACCAGAGCAAAATAACACCATTATTCTGTCATTAACAGATAATGCCTGTTCCTTTCAATCAATACTACTGATGTAGTTAGTACCGCAAAAAGCCTACCAGAGACACAGATAGATTACTGGGCAATGAGGAGGTAAGAATTATTTGGAAATTACCATTTCTCTTTTTACTCATCTCCTGCTGCCCGGCACCAATCTGTGTGTCGTATTTGGGGGAAAAAAAAAAAACAATGATGGGCCACGGAAATTGTTTTCCCATGCTCTGGCAACTTTACATAAAACCTAGAGATGGAGAATAATGTTTTCTGAAAGAGCATGTGCTTTCTTGAAAATCCATTTGGAAATTTTACCAAAACAGCTGCCTCAAAGTCAGCTGCAATTAAGAAGAGTGAGAACTCACTTCGTGTTGTTCAAACCCTGCCGTTAAGCATCATGGCTTTGGAATTGGGATCCCATCCTAACCATCCCCAAATCCAAATTTCTCTGCGGGGAGAGAAGGGGTGAAATTGGTGTTACATCTTATGAAGAGAGATCATTTATAAACTATCTTCAAAGACTCCTTACAAGATATAACAGCCCTTACTCAACATGGCTTTTGGATGAATTAAGTGTAAATAAATATTTAAATAGCTATTAAGTTTCCATTCAAGTTCATACACATGGGTTTAACACTAATAATTAAAGAAGGAAAGCTGGCAAATCACACATAGAATTTAGCCAAACCCAAAATGCTTGAAAAATAAGTCAGAATTTCTGAAAACACTACTGGCTTTGCTCATCCCTCGTGACAAGAAAATGAGAAACTGAAACTAACTCCATTTAAGTATACTCTCTGCTCCCAACATATGCTAGAGTTCATTGCCACCAAGCAGCCCTGTCGGCTGGCTCTGCAGTACCACGAACAAAGCATGTGTCTCCACATGCCTCCCATTCTGTCAGGGCTCCACGCTCTTCGCCCCTCCACCTCCAACCAGGCGACACATTCAGGCAGAAGTCTTACTTGCTTTTAATTCTTATTTTCTTATCTCTAGTTCTTGAAGGGTACATCAGCCCACATTTTGAGGTCAAAATGATTACCATCAAGCCTCTAGAACCCTAGGTTTGTACCCATCCTGACAGGGAGTCCCTTTGGTGACATTACAAGACTGATTATAATTGCGTGGTAAGACTGATGCTGCATAACTGCTATTAAATCAACATAGCAGAGCAGACAAGGAGGGATGCTGCAGATATGCCACGCATTGCTAGGTGAAAATGTAGAGGGCAGGATGGATGTCGTCGACCCTTATCAACTCTTAACCAGACTTGCTTCTGACAGAATTCACACAATTGCAAATACTTGATATCTGTATAGAGCTCCACAATTCATAAAATATTTTTCTCCACGCGATGTCTTCTAATCTTCACAATAACCCTCTGAGTGAAGTCTTGCCATTCCCAGACGAAGAGACCATGGCTCAGAGAGTCAGTGGCTGGGAAGGCATTGTCAGGACCTGAGTCCAGGGATTCTCTGTCCAAGTTCAATGCTCTGTCCACGCTACTACTGCTGAAATAGGGCAGAGGCATTCAGAAGATGCCAAAGCTGGTAGGTTACCCTCATGCAAACCCAACACTTTAAACACAGAATTTATATAGACTTAAAAGACTTCATGCTCTCCTGGGACTCTGGTCCTCAGATTCAAATGGCTAAGCCCATATCTCAGCATTACCATGAATCTGTTGATCTTTTGACTCTTAGACTATATGGACCACAATGTTTTTATGTGAACAACTTAGAATCTCCTGAATGTTTAACTTTATTTTCCACCATAAAAGATCCTAAACACCCCATAGATATCAAAGCCATCTCTGACAAAATGTCTGCCAAAATGTTTGAAGGAATTATGGTACCCAATTAGTGAGAGTTTATTGCATTTTTTACAGACAGAATAAAAAGAAATAACTATCTGAAGTTTTGAAGAATTTATACAGCATTTTCTTTCATTAGTCAAAAGATATTACCTAGTCTTTGAATTCACCTGGCCAAATAAATTGACATGCCACTATCCATCTGTATCTTATGTTTCATGACGATTTGAATACAAGACTATAGTTCATTAAAGAAAAGTATTTTGTTTCATATTAACCAATAAAATAGTTCCCTAGAAGTCATTTGAATGAGGAATACTCTAACATAATCTTTATCAAAAAGCCAAATCAGCTGATTTTATGGATATCAAAACCAGGCTTATATGTAAAATTTATAAAAATATTCTTGACAGTTACAGAAAGATAGAGAAGATGAAAAGGCAGAGGGCTATGTACCAGATGAAGGAACAAGAAAAAAACCCAGAAAAACAACTAAATGAAGTGGAGATAGGCAACCTTCCAGAAAAAGAATTCAGAATAATGATAGTGAAGATGATCCAGGACCTCAGAATAAGAATGGAGGCAAAGATTGAGAAGATGCAAGAAATGATTAACAAAGACCTAGAAGAACTAAAGAACAAACAAACAGAGATGACCAATACAATAACTGAAATGAAAACTACACTAGAAGGAATCAATAGCAGAATAACTGAGGCAGAAGAACAGATAAGTGACCTGGAAGACAGAATGGTGGAATTCACTGCTGCGGAACAGACTAAAGAAAAAAGAATGAAAAGAAATGAAGAGACCTCTGGGACAACATTAAACGCAACAACATTCGCATTATAGGGGTCCCAGAAGGAGAAGAGAGAGAGAAAGGACCCGAGAAAATATTTGAAGAGATTATAGTCGAAAACTTCCCTAACATGGGAAAGGAAATAGCCACCCAAGTCCAGGAAGCGCAGAGAGTCCCATACAGAATAAACCCAAGGAGAAACACGCCGAGACACATAGTAATCAAAGTGGCAAAAATTAAAGACAAAGAAAAATTGTTGAAAGCAGCAAGGGAAAAACGACAAATAACATACAAGGGAACTCCCATAAGGTTAACAGCTGATTTCTCAGCAGAAACTCTGCAAGCCAGAAGGGAGTGGCATGATATACTTAAAGTGATGAAAGGGAAGAACCTACAACCAAGATTACTCTACCCAGCAAGGATCTCATTCAGATTCGATGGAGAAATCAAAAGCTTTACAGACAAGCAAAAGCTAAGAGAATTCAGCACCACCAAACCAGCTCTACAACAAATGCTAAAGGAACTTCTCTAAGTGGGAAACACAAGAGAAGAAAAGGACCTACAAAAACAAACCCAAAACAATTAAGAAAATGGTCATAGGAACATACATATCGATAATTACCTTACACGTGAATGGATTAAATGCCCCAACCAAAAGACATAGACTGGCTGAATGGATACAAAAACAAGACCCATATATATGCTGTCTACAAGAGACCCACTTTAGACCTAGGGACACATACAGACTGAAAGTGAGGGGATGGAAAAAGATATTCCATGCAAATGGAAATCAAAAGAAAGCTGGAGTAGCTATATTCATATCAGATAAAATAGACTTTAAAATAAAGAATGTTATAAGAGACAAGGAAGGACACTACATAATGATCCAGGGATCAATCCAAGAAGAAGATATAACAATTATAAATATATATGCACCCAACATAGGAGCACCTCAATACATAAGGCAACTGCTAACAGCTATAAAAGAGGAAATCGACAGTAACACAATAATAGTGGGGGACTTTAACACTTCACTTACACCAATGGACAGATCATCCAAAATGAAAATAAATAAGGAAACAGAAGCTTTAAATGACACAATAGACCAGATAGATTTAATTGATATATATAGGACTTTCCATCCAAAAACAGCAGATTACACGTTCTTCTCAAGTGCGCACGGAACATTCTCCAGGATACATCACATCTTGGGTCACAAATCAAGCCTCAGTAAATTTAAGAAAATTGAAATCATATCAAGCATCTTTTTCTGACCACAACGCTATGAGATTAGAAATGAATTACAGGGAAAAAAACGTAAAAAGGACAAACACATGGAGGCTAAACAATACGTTACTAAATAACCAAGAGATCACTGAAGAAATCAAAGAGGAAATAAAAAACTACCTAGAGACAAATGACAATGAAAACACGACGACCCAAAACCTATGGGATGCAGCAAAAGCGGTTCTAAGAGGGAAGTTTATAGCTATACAAGCCTACCTAAAGAAACAAGAAAAATCTCAAGTAAACAATCTAACCTTACACCTAAAGAAACTAGAGAAAGAAGAACAAACAAAACCCAAAGTTAGCAGAAGGAAAGAAATCATAAAGATCAGAGCAGAAATAAATGAAATAGAAACAAAGAAAACAATAGCAAAGATCAATAAAACTAAAAGTTGGTTCTTTGAGAAGATAAACAAAATTGATAAGCCATTAGCCAGACTCATCAAGAAAAAGAGGGAGAGGACTCAAATCAATAAAATCAGAAATGAAAAAGGAGAAGTTACAACAGACACCGCAGAAATACAAAGCATCCTAAGAGACTACTACAAGCAACTTTATGCCAATAAAATGGACAACCTGGAAGAAATGGACAAATTCTTAGAAAGGTATAACCTTCCAAGACTGAATCAGGAAGAAATAGAAAATATGAACAGACCAATCACAAGTAATGAAATTGAAACTGTGATTAAAAGTCTTCCAACAAACAAAAGTCCAGGACCAGATGGCTTCACAGGTGAATTCTATCAAACATTTAGAGAAGAGCTAACACCCATCCTTCTCAAACTCTTCCAAAAAATTGCAGAGGAAGGAACACTCCCAAACTCATTCTATGAGGCCACCATCACCCTGATACCAAAACCAGACAAAGACACTACAAAAAAAGAAAATTACAGACCAATATCACTGATGAATATAGATGCAAAAATCCTCAACAAAATACTAGCAAACAGAATCCAACAACACATTAAAAGGATCATACACCACGATCAAGTGGGATTTATCCCAGGGATGCAAGGATTCTTCAATATATGCAAATCAATCAATGTGATACACCATATTAACAAATTGAAGAATAAAAACCATATGATCATCTCAGTAGATGCAGAAAAAGCTTTTGACAAAATTCAACACCCATTTCTGATAAAAACTCTCCAGAAAGTGGGCATAGAGGGAACCTACCTCAACATAATAAAGGCCATATATGACAAACCCACAGCAAACATCATTCTCAATGGTGAAAAACTGAAAGCATTTCCTCTAAGATCAGGAACGAGACAAGGATGTCCACTCTCACCACTATTATTCAACATAGTTCTGGAAGTCCTAGCCACGGCAATCAGAGAAGAAAAAGAAATAAAAGGAATACAAATTGGAAAAGAAGAAGTAAAACTGTCACTGTTTGCGGATGACATGATACTATACATAGAGAATCCTAAAACTGCCACCAGAAAACTGCTAGAACTAATTAATGAATATGGTAAAGTTGCAGGATACAAAATTAATGCACAGAAATCTCTTGCATTCCTATACACTAATGATGAAAAATCTGAAAGAGAAATTATGGAAACACTCCCATTTACCATTGCAACAAAAAGAATAAAATACTTAGGAATAAACCTACCTAGGGAGACAAAAGACCTGTATGCAGAAAACTATAAGACACTGATGAAAGAAATTAAAGATGATACCAACAGATGGAGAGATATACCATGTTCTTGGATTGGAAGAATCAACATTGTGAAAATGAGTATACTACCCAAAGCAATCTACAGATTCAATGCAATCCCTATCAAATTACCAATGGCATTTTTTACGGAGCTAGAACAAATCATCTTAAAATTTGTATGGAGACACAAAAGACCCCGAATAGCCAAAGCAGTCTTGAGGCAAAAAAATGGAGCTGGAGGAATCAGACTCCCTGACTTCAGACTATACTACAAAGCTACAGTAATCAAGACAATATGGTACTGGCACAAAAACAGAAACATAGATCAATGGAACAAGATAGAAAGCCCAGAGATTAACCCACGCACCTATGGTCAACTAATCTATGACAAAGGAGGCAAAGATATACAATGGAGAAAAGACAGTCTCTTCAATAAGTGGTGCTGGGAAAACTGGACAGCTACATGTAAAAGAATGAAATTAGAATACTCCCTAACACCATACACAAAAATAAACTCAAAATGGATTAGAGACCTAAATATAAGACTGGACACTATAAAACTCTTAGAGGAAAACATAGGAAGAACACTCTTTGACATAAATCACAGCAAGATCTTTTTTGATCCACCTCCTAGAGTAATGGAAATAAAAACAAAAATAAACAAATGGGACCTAATGAAACTTCAAAGCTTGTGCACAGCAAAGGAAACCATAAACAAGACGAAAAGACAACCCTCAGAATGGGAGAAAATATTTGCAAATGAATCAACGGACAAAGGATTAATCTCCAAAATATATAAACAGCTCATTCAGCTCAATATCAAAGAAACAAACACCCCAATCCAAAAATGGGCAGAAGACCTAAATAGACATTTCTCCAAAGAAGACATACAGACGGCCACAAAGCACATGAAAAGATGCTCAACATCACTAATTATTAGAGAAATGCAAATCAAAACTACAATGAGGTATCACCTCACTCCTGTTAGAATGGGCATCATCAGAAAATCTACAAACAACAAATGCTGGAGAGGGTGTGGAGAAAAGGGAACCCTCTTGCACTGTTGGTGGGAATGTAAATTGATACAGCCACTATGGAGAACAATATGGAGGTTCCTTAAAAAACTAAAAATAGAATTACCATATGACCCAGCAATCCCACTACTGGGCATATACCCAGAGAAAACCGTAATTCAAAAAGACACATGCACCCGAATGTTCATTGCAGCACTATTTACAATAGCCAGGTCATGGAAGCAACCTAAATGCCCATCAGCAGACGAATGGATAAAGAAGTTGTGGTACATATATACAATGGAATATTACTCAGCCATAAAAAGGAACGAAATTGAGTCATTTGTTGAGACGTGGATGGATCTAGAGACTGTCATACAGAGTGAAGTAAGTCAGAAAGAGAAAAACAAATATCGTATATTAATGCATGTATGTGGAACCTAGAAAAATGGTAGAGATGAGCCAGTTTGCAGGGCAGAAGTTGAGACACAGATGTAGAGAATGGACATATGGACACCAAGGGGGGAAAACTGCGGTAAGGTGGGGATGGTGGTGTGCTGAATTGGGCGATTGGGATTGACATGTATACACTGATGTGTATAAAATTGATGCCTAATAAGAACCTGCAGTATAAAAAAAAAAATATATTCTTAATTGCCCCTCACTCTTGCATACTTTGGAAATATTTTATTGAAACTAGAAAGCCAAGTAGTGAAAAACAAGCAGACCTACAGTTACTATAAATTCTGACCCAAACAAAAGCAGTCAGATCAGCAAACCTCATGGGAAAACAAGCTCTGGTGAAATTTTAAGCCCATTAATCTATTTCTATGACAGAGTAATAGACCCAGTAGATTGAAGAGAAGTCAGCAACATAATATATCTTGATTGAAGAAAGGTTTTTTTATTTCATCTCATACAGCAGAGACTAACTAATTAGAAAAATATTTAGAACACGAAACTACCTGGTAGGTGCCCAGCTAATTGGAGGATTACGGCCAAGAAGTGTCTATGAACAGATGATGTCAGCAAAATAAAGATGTTTTACATTTGAATCTGCGGCATGAGAATTGCATATGGCAGCTCTCTCGCTAGGCTGGAGAACACCACCCCATTCAGTGGAGAAACCAGCCCCTTGCACTGGGGCACCCAGGGTGGTGACACAAGCCTTTCTGCCCTTGAGACATTACCTGGGAAACTGTCAGAAGAGGAGGAGGAGGAAGTGGGAGTGAGCAGGAGAGATGGAGTGAGGAAAGAGAGAAAATGCATGCAAGGATAGAGTTACTTAGAAGGAAAAAAATGAATAAGGATGAAAGGCTCTTTAGGTCATAGTGAAGGATAAGTTAAATTCAAGTCAATGTTATATCTAGAAGGGACTCTTAAAAGGTCACCTGCCTCAGTTGTTAAAGGCCAGTTTTTACCAGTCTTTGGTGAAATGGAAAAAAAAATAAAATAAAGATACCATATTAAGTTTTTCATGGAGTTTTTTTAATTGAATATAATGGCTGTCCTTTACTGTTAAACTTCTCTCTCTCTCTCTCTCTCTCTCTCTCTCACACACACACACACACACACACACACACACACACATATGTGGTGGTCATAACAGGGGATACCTTGATCCATTTTTAATGCCCTTACTTGGAAAAAAGAAATGTTGATAATTCTATGTCAGTCTTCAAAATCATTTTAGATATTTTATTGGTCAGTGAAATCCAAGAGTCTGGAAGTCACTAACCTAGTCTGTCCTTTTGTCCTTTTCACTAAGTAAATAAGGCTCAGTATCCAGGTCCATTCACTTTGAAAGCTCCCTGGCAACTCAGATAAAATGCGGTCAGTCTCCAAATGTTGCGGCCGGCCGGTCCAAGGTTTACCTGGTGCCAAGCCGCCCACTCGCCTGGTGCTTTTAACTGAATTGACAGGGAAGGTGGTGTCGGGCAGGCACATTCTGGGTATGTCAGGAGCCCAGGCTCTCACACATAAGTCAGAAGGAAGGACATTAACTCATATGCCTGTATCAGAAACCAACATATTAAAACAAGGAGAGTCCGGGCCCAAAGAGGAAACAGCAGGAAATGATTATTTAGGATTAAGATGCTTGTTTCTAGACATGTGCAGTAAAACACTGCCTGGATCAATTTTATTTGCCTTCTTTGATGAAGACCAATTAACTTAAACCAACTGTTAGAAGAACTGCCAGTTATGGACATTAATGCCACATAACCCAAAATACTCACCCTGGAGGCTTCTTGATTAAAACATTTTAAAACCCTTTTGATAATTAAGAATTCCTACAATAATTAAATTCATGAGGAATTACACTTTGGTGGGTCCTAAACTAATTATTATAGAAACTTCAAACAGAAAATTCCTGCCCCGTTCTCCCCTCCAACCTCCCCAAGGAAGCTGCCTCCACTTCCAGACCCTTGGGTCAAACCAAACAGTGAAGAAAAGTGCTAACCAGGGGCAGTGCCTTCCGAGGAGTTCAGAACACTTCGCACCAAATGACTGTATTTCTCCAGTGCTACAGGAGCGGAGAGGTGCCCTAACAGGAGAAAGGAGAGAAAAACTCTTTAATCCAAGCTGTCTTAGGTCACATTCAGGCAGAATCACCCTGCTAGACCCTTAACATGTACATGTGTGTAGACACATACACACATGCACTTAATTACATTCCTTTTGTCTTCTCATTTCCCTTATAAAAGCCTCTGCCCCCCCAAAACACACTGAACTACATGTATACATATATAGCTGCCAATCACCCACATGGACGGTGCGGTTAGCAGGTGTGCATAATACGTTGCTACACTGGGTTATCCAGCAACAAGGTATCACTAAGAAGCAAAGAGCATATACCCAATACCTTGTAATAACCTATAATAGAACGCAATCGGCAAAAAATCTGAATCCCTATGCTGTACCCCTGAAACTAACACAATATTGTAAATCAACTATACTTCAATTTTAAAAAAAAGAAGTAGGGACTTCCCTGGTGACGCAGTCGTTAAGAATCCGCCTGCCAATGCAGGGGACACAGGTTCAAGCCCGGGTGCGGGAAGATACCACACGCCACGGAGCAACTAAGCCCGCGTGCCACAACTACTGAGCCTGCACTCTAGAGCCCGTCAGCCACAACTACTGAGCCTGCGAGCCACAACTACTGAAGCCCACACGCCTAGAGCCCGTGCTCCGCAACAAGAGAAGCCACCGCAATGAGAAGCCCGCACACCGCAACAAAGAGTAACCCCCGCTCGCCACAACTAGAGAAAGCCCGCGCACAGCAACGAAGACCCAAGGCAGCCAAAAATAAATAAATAAATTCATAAAAAAAGAAAAAGAAATTAAAAATTTTAAAAAAGAAGTAAAGATCTCTGCCTGGGAAAGGGGGACTCTCCCACTCAGCTCTGCCACCCAGTAGCTGTGTCATTCTCAATCCAGTCATCAACCCCTCTATGCGTCTGTTTCCTTGTCTATAAAAAGACAGAAGCAGAATACTGGCGCTGGTCATTTCCTTGCAGCCTTAACATCAAGATTCTGTGCACCAACAAATGACTTAATAACCACCACCAGCTAAATAGAACACAAGTATCCCAGCCAGAGGGTCAGCAGAATCTGTGGCTGACCGTAGCCAAACTTAGACTTTAATGTGGGGTTCTTTTTACAGTTAGTTTTGGAATATACTCAAAAACTGAAAGGAAATTGGATTCCAATCCCTAAGTCAGTCCAGCGATCATTTTCCAAGGGCAAAAGACAAACTTGCCAGCCTCAGGGAGAGCAAAGAGAGGTATGGCTGCAGTGTACCAGCAACAGACTGCACGGGAGTCCTATGGATGGGGAGCTCTGGCTCCAGGCTTGGAGAAGTCTCTGGGCTCATCAATTACCCCGCTCAGTCTCTGCAAACAGACCAGAGCAGGCACCCAGCTTCCCTCTGGGCACCAGAGGCTCTCATGTTAACCACCATTCAGAATAAAGGCACACAAGTCTTGGGCTACCCACCCTCACCCATATGCGACGATGAAAATCAAGTTGCCCTCCCCAAGCCGCCCACAGACCAAGTCAAAACATCAGCATTTATTAGAATGCTGATGGGTTTTCCAAAACAGAAACCATAATGAAAAAGAATATGAAAAAGAATGTACATATATGTATAACCAAATCACTTGCTGTACAGCAGAAACTAACACAACACTGTAAATCAACTATACGTGAATAAAATAAATTTCTTAAAAAAAGAGCTGCTCCCTGAATGGAAAAAAGCAATTCTTTGAATAATATGGCACAGCTTGAGCGCCTGCCTTGGCTGAAGGGGAATTAAAATAATCAAAATCAATGGTAATAATGTGCTCGAGAAGCAGTTCTGAAATGCAGATTACCCACTCAGTAGTCAGCTCACTAATGACATTAGATAATATGAAATACAAACAGGAGAAAAAACAATCTAAGCCAATTACACTGATTATGCTTCTGACATCAAAAGGTATGGCAAATGAAGCTAAATTTCCATATATTAATATTTAAGCCAGTGTGGAATGGAAAGTAACACACATAATGAAGACCCACTAGATTTGAGTACACATAGTTAAAATCTCTAATCAGCAAAAAATAATTTTCTAAATGATAATTAGCAGTAATCATGTTCTTTAAGTGCAGGATATTAGGAAGCACAAACTGCAATATTTTAAAAAAAGCAAAAACCCCATTTCCTAGCTACAGTGCATCAAATATAATAAACAGAGCAACTTCAGAGTATCTCTCTCCAGATCTTATCAATCAATGTACCTGCAAAGAAACAGTTACAAGTGACTGGTGTGATCAAAAAGTAGACTGATATTTACCAAAGAAGACAAGTGTTGGCTAGGTTGTATGTTCTATGTCAGAGGAAGAAAGGAGGAGAGAAGGAAAAGAGGGAGGGGAAACATAACAGGAATGGGCAGAAAAAACTAGAAATCTACACCTCCTAAATGATTTTGTTGAAACCTACAACTCTGTCCAGGCCTTTAGCTGGCTTTTCTTTGTATTCCTGCGTTTGCCAATAACCACTGACGTGGAGCAAAGCAGAATTCCTGCCAAGGGAGCAGTGAAGAATGCAACTGTCATTTATTTTACTACCTAGGTTTGTTGTAGTTGTTGAGTAAATAGGGGGGAGATGGCTAATCAAAGCAACAGCATACATTCACCATGCCCTCCTACACACACACACACACACACACACACACACACTCCCCATCCAGAAAGTATTGACAACTCCTGGTACGCAAGATGCTTTGTAAGAACAAAGCAGGGTGAGCCCACCTGACAATGCCACTGAAGACAGCACGATTCTATGGTACTACTCATACAGATCGCATTAATCCTTCAGCTCCTCCATCATGTGCAAAACGTTGCCATTATCTGCAGGATGAACCACATCACAGAAGAGAGAAGTGACTTTCCTGGAATCCCACGGCTGGTCCCTAGGACCACCACGGAAGACATAAAGGACAACGCAGTTGCACGCACTGCCTTTAGGAGACACCTCAGAAGAGCCGAAATGCGAACCCAGCATAGGAATGAGCACCAGCTTAGAAAGCCAGCTCTGGTGCAGGATGACTGTTCCATTCCTGAGGTTCCAAAGACTTTTATATCTGAATTATCACACCAGTGACGTTCCCTTAATGTCATATTTGACAACAAAGCCAGGTTTTATCTTCAGTCTCACATTTAAACCACCACCACCACAACCCAAATGAAGTTAGTCTGAATTTTTAGAACACAAATTTAAAATTTCAGACTAATTCATACAATGCCAGGTGCCAATCTGTTTGCCCTCCGGTGGCCTCATGGGCCTGAGGCAGGAAATCTTGAAAACTTTGGTGTTGAAAATTCAGCAATACCACGGAACTGCACACTTTAAAATAGTTAATATGGTAAGTTTTATGTTACGTGTATTTTAACACAATTTTTTAAAATTGGGGAAAAAATCCTGGCAAAATCATGAAAAGAGATACCTGTGGCTGAAAATAGAAAAGTCAAAAAATAGCGGTGGTTAGAAGAAGTACACGGCTGCACGGGATGTGAAGAGGTAACGTCGGAGGTCTCCATGGGGACCTCGCCTTCTAGCATGGTACTTTCTGCCTTTCTTTTTTCATCATATAAGCAGCCAACATAGCCAGTGGTTGATTTCCCAGTAGAAGCTGCTTTTCAAACAACTACTTTGTGCTGCCCAGAACTTCTGACATGAAACTCCGACCTCCGACCTCTGGCAACTCAACACTGTCAGACCCCAGAGCTTCACGTCAATTTCACTCCTCTTCCCCAGATTGCTCCACTCATGGTGGGTCATCTAGTTTTTTCTAGTCTTCTGTGGATGTTCTACTCTCTGCCTCCAGCCTGGAGCAGAAAAAGACAGCAAGAGGCCTCCTCATCTAACAAGTTGCTTCACAGATTTAAGGGAGAAACAGGGCTGCATCTACACAAGAGAAGAATCTTCTGGACAACTCCTATCTGACTGTGACACAAGATAACAAGGAAACCGAGAGCTGAAATAAGACTCCAAAATGAGGCTTTGAAAAAATAGTCTGTATATTCAATTGAGATTTAACGTTACATTTAGAATATTTACTCTCAGCCCAGAATATAAAAAAAAAAAAAAATTTAGTTAAAAATGAAAATCCTGGAAGACTAAAAAAAAAATGTCCTCCTGTTGCACATAAAATTGCTAAGAATAGCAATCTGCGAAAGAAAAGGAAATTAGAACCCCTTGGTTCTCACTGGGCATCTAATAGACATTCAGCAATTTTCCGGGCACTGTAGGAAATAAGGTGCAAATAACATGGACACGTCCCTTAAGAAGCTTGCCTTCTTTTTAGAAGACAAGACTAACTCCAAAGCCTTTATTAATGCAAAATATTATGTCACGCTATACAGTTCAGCTCCTGCCTTTAAATGCTGTTGGTGATGGGAGGGTCCAGTGTGGTGTGTCTCTTCCTTACTCTTGACCTGTCCAGCATCAGTGACAAAGGTACACATGCTGTTTAAACATCCTGGGAGAGAGGTATGTTTGGGAGGAGGCTGACATGTATTCATGACGGGGTCTCAAATATACCGACTGATTCAGTGCGCCTACACCGTGAAATCTGTGTGAAGTCATTTCTGCCGAGAGCTTCCTATTTCAAAGATCTATCATTCCCACAGCCTCAGGATGAGACTGCAGCTACCCCTTGGGCTGCATATCTTTCTCATAGTTCTTCCTCCCCCAGAGACTGTTCTTTCTTTTATTGAGTAAATGTTTAATGAGACCTACCAGACATTATGGACTCAGAGGTACAAGGTTCTAGTTCATGGTCTAGTAGGAAAATAGACAAGTTAACAGTGACAGCACTATATGAAACAAACCAAGAGGGAAGAAATGAATTCTTCATGAAATAGTGCTAGGAAGGCTGGAAGGGCTTTCAACATAAATACAATGAAAGAAATCTTTAATGAGTGGGTATGACTTTAAATTTGTTTTATCTAAGAGTCATCTTAAGATAGGAAAAAATATATAATAAATGCCCACATATCCACCACCCATATTTAATAAATAGATATTTGTATTTGTCCACATAAAACAATGTAAACATCTGTCCACCAGAAAATGGTGTAAATAAAGTAGAAATCAAATGATAGATAGGAAATGCACTTGCAAACAATACAATAAAGATTTAATATTTTTAATATGTAAAGTGTTGCTAAAAATTAAGACAAACAGTTAACATCTAATATCGAGATAGGCATATGCAATTAGACGATTCTCAGGAAATTGGAACTGGTTAATAAACACATTAGGAAACATGTTTAGCCTTATTAATTACTAATAACCATAGGTATGCAATAAAGACAACAATGAGATAGTACTATTAAGTACTGGTAAGAGTGTGGAGAGATGGCTGGTCTCACAAACTCCCAGTTAGGAAGGTACATTGGGTTATCTTTCAGGAAAGCAGTATTTATGAAATATATGCATAACTCATTTAAGTCCACACACTTTGACCCATAATTTTACTTCCAGGAATCTTCTCTAGTGAAATAATCACAGATTTGGGAGGATTTATGTACAAAAAAAGTTACTGTAACATTACTTATAATTGGAAAAACTGGAAACAATTTAAACACCCCAAACAAAGGAATGGTTAAATAAAGTTCAGAAGAGCGGTGAGGTCTGGATGTCTGAGTGTGTGTGCATGTGCTCACACATGCCTGCTGGGTTATACTGAGTGCTCCAGATTTTTTATTCAATCAGTCAGTAGTCAATAAATGGTCAATTGATATTATATTTTTAGGAAAAAAATCTCTTTTCTTCCAGCTCCCTTGATCCTTACAACCACATGAATTCTGCTCCCCCCGCAAAAAAAAGGCCTCATTTTACAGATTTAAAAAATGAGGTCCTCTAGGGCCAAACAGCTAATAAGTGGCTTCTATAAACTCCAGAGGCCACATTTCCTCAACACTGTTCTGCCTTTGAGAGAATGTTCCTAAATACAACCGCCAAATAACAATGAAGCTTCACATTTGTTACATAACAAAGCTTAACACAGAAGACAATTATATGCTTTAGTGTTTTGTACCAATTATCACAATGTTTATTGATAATGATTCCCTAATAATGGGAAATTACAGTAATCTGCCTTTCAACGCTGCATCAGAAAGGTAAGGTAGTAAACTTTTCTTTTAAATGAACTCATGAAAAAAATGTCAAGAAAGGTAGTATTTCTGAGTAAAGAAAAGTCAAAGGGAAATTAAAATCTGAGGGTTTTATTTATGCATTAAAAAGAAGAAGAGGAAATAAGCAATTACAGAAAGTCCAAATGAGATAATGGTAGATGGTTTTTCCAGCTATTTAATTAGAAAAATCCGCAGTCTGGGATACTTGTTTTGAAGCTCGCCATGAATACAAATGAGCCCATCACATTACAGCAATGTCAATCCAAGAGCATAATATTTTAGTATTACCATTTTTTTCAGGGAGCCAGAGAACAGCTTTCCAAATACAATGACATACCACTTATCAACATTTAGATGCCATACACACTCAGCTTTCCAGGGAAACTGTGAAAGGGTATCTGAGCATGGGTAGCAACCAAAATAGCTAAAGCAACAGAAGGTGTGCTGCGATCAACAAGCTCACTGAAGCAAAGAAAGGGGCCATCTCACTGACCTGGTTGGGGATGGTTATAAAAATCTGCATCAAAACCAATAAGCAAAGGTAAGAAGAAACTAGAATATTTCATATAAAGACCAACAGGCTTACCCGCCTCGGCTTTCTCCTACTACACACCAACGCACACAAAAGATTAGCACAAGAGTTTGAGTAGTTTCTTCCAAATTCACTCAGAGGCAGACACAAGGAAAGTTCAGCAGAGTCAGCTAGACCCCTGGCTGCGCAGGATGTACGGTGCTCTGTGGAGCACGTGGTCCAGCCCAATAGAGCTCCAGGCCTAAGGCTATTAGGCTTGACAGATTCTTACATCTCACTCTTGCAAGGCTGATGGGGACTGAAGAATCTTTTTAGCCAGCCGTGCATCTTGAATATAATCCATAACACCAATTTTTTAAAATGTATTTCTAACATTCTTTATGTTAAACTTCCTGAAGTAGATTTCTATTGGGTTGGCCAAAAATTTCATTTGGGTTTTTCCCAACGATGTTAACAGAAAAACCCAAACAAACATTTTGGCCAACCCAATATAGTGACATATGAAGCACACTACAGCCATTTCTGAAATAGGGAGTCCTCATCTGAGTGCTTCAAATGCTAACAACTACCTACATCAGTCAGGGTTGTTCAGAGAAACAGAACCAACAGATGTGTGGAGAGAGAGACAGAGATATGTTTTAAGGGATTGGCTCATGTGGTCATGGAGGCTTGGTTAAGTCCAAACTCTGATGGGGTAGGGTGGAGACTCGGGAAAGAGTGGAGTTCAAGTCCAAAGGCCGTCTGCTAGGGAATCAGGAAGAGCAGAAGTTGCAGAGGAAGCTGGAAGGCAGACTGCTGGCCGAATTCCTTCTTACTTGGGGGAGTTCAATCTCTGTTCTATTAAGGTTTTCAACTACCCAGATGAGGCCCAGCCACACCACAGAGGGTGATCTGCTTTACTCAGAATCCACTTATTTATTTATTTACTTACTTACTTACTTACTTACTTGGGCAGTTAAAGCAAACTTTTAATTATTGGAAAACATAAGTAATTGGGAAAGATAAATCATTATACCTCAATAACAGTACAATGATGACACTAATCCTCTGCAAGAAGTTCATCAAAATGATATAAAAACTCATTTATAATGGAAATAGAGTTTGTTTTCATAGTAAAGTGAATTCCTTTCAACATGTCAGATCAATCATTCCAATACAAAAGATACTAGGAACAAAATAACACTAGGACAGTAAGGAATTAATACAATGTTGGCTTGCCTCATTTTTCATTTCAACATACCTTTTACTATTGGAGCTCTCCAACCACTATGTGGGACATAAACCCTGACCTCAGGGGTTTCACCAGGATGCTCAAAAGGAGAATCCACCTATTTAAGTGTTAATCTCATTAAAAAAAAAAAAAAAATTACCCACAGAAACATACAGAATAGCAGTTGACCCAATATCTGCACAATGCATCCCAGCCAAGTTGACACACAAAATTAACCATCATACCACCCCAATAATAACTAACCATAGATTATACTGTTTATACTAAAATATTATGAATGTCTACACTGTACTCATGAGAGTAAACTGAGCTCCAATAACAAATATCCACCCCCTAAAATTCCAGGGCTTAAAGAATAAATTTATTTCTCACTCATGTCACTAACAGCCCAGGGTGAGGGCTCCAGATCAGGTGCCCGCTAACCCACCGGATCCCTGAGAGACCCAGGCCCACAGCAGCTCTACCGTCTTCAACACCAGCTTCCAAGGCTGCCCTGGTCACTGCCGCCCTTGGGTCTGGGGAAGGAGTGTGGAGTCTAGAGGTTCTATTGGCCAGGCTGGGAAGTGGCCCACATCACCAAAAGAGAAACCGGATAATGCCAACTGGCTGTGTGCCAGGAAGAAGAACAGGATGACCAGAAGTCACCGCCACCCACGTGGTGAAATATCTCATGGTACCAGGAAGTAGACATACCGTCAATACATTAACTTCATATTAATATGCCCCCTTTTATTTTCTTCAGAGCATGTACTTCTCTTTGAATGTTATCTTATTCATTTACTGGTTTACTTATCTGGTTTGTAGGAGAAGCCAAATGGTGATTCAGAATGTGGGCTCTGGATCAGACTGCACAGCGTTCATCCTGGCCCTCCATGCCGCTGTGTGACCTTGGGCAAATTGTTAAACTCTAGAAGCCTCTGTTTTCTTCTGTAAAAAGGGTAATGATACCTGTATTGATGGCTCTGGTGGGGTACCCAGATAGCCCCACTTCAGCACTCATGCAATCCATCCCCAACTGCTAGGAATATTGACAGCTGATGGCTCTCAGCTGCTGAGAGATGGCCTTGCCCAGGGTCACACCCCTTCCTGGGGACATCTGACATCCACTGATCATTGGGGGGGGCGGGGTGTAGCGGGAGATGAATGAGGGGTGTAAAACCTAGTTCCCCTGTCTCAAGATGGAACAAAGCTGAAGGACCTTCCAGGTCCGCAGTGGGATCAGCTTCATCCTCTGCTGCACCTCTGCAGCAGTGTGACTCCTCCCCTACCCCCCACCCTCCCAGGCCACACCCCACAGGTGTTGATCTCAAAAGCATTCCCCCCATCAACTTTCTACACATACCTCTCCACCTCGAGAACCTGACCCAAGGCTTTATCTCGTAGGCTTGTGGGGATTCAGGGAGATAAACCTTGTCAAGCACTCAGAACGGAGCATGGCACACAGTAAGCAACTCAATGAGTATTCGATGAGTTGAAGGAATAAATGATGCCGTCCTTTTTTAATTAGAGATATGAACCAAGAGAAGAGAGCATCCCTAACTGCATAACCTTATCTTTGTCTAGATTATACTGAGAACAAAATCTAAAAGAAAGTAGGCAAAGTTATTTGTAATATTTTAATGCCATTTCTTTGTATAACCAGAAAACTCTTCATCATGTGTGATTCTAGCTGCAAACTGTACATGAGGAAAAACTATGAAATCAGGAGCTACTTTCTTGGATATAAGCCTTGAAGCCTTTCATTTCACCCTAATTTTAGATCAATGTTTTCATTCTTCAGATCAGCATGGCAAATATTGTGAGGAGACAGACAGGCAATTCTGTCTCCCTCTATCTTCCTGAGAAACCTAAGAGCTGTGTTTGATTTCTCACGTTTCCTCCTCAATTCTGATTCTTGCCGAAGACTTAACTGGCACAAATCGCTTACATCTCCCCAACCTCACTAGCAAACACACAAATATCCGGGATGCACTTTGCATTTTTCTGCCCCGAAGGCTCTTTGTATCACCATTCAGCCCAGCTGGCTTCTTCCTCAGAGGCCTACCTTCACTTTCAACCCTGTTCACCTTGGGGGTTATTTCTCACAATAGTGTGCCATATTCAGAATGTGAAGAGGACGTTAAATCCAGTGTCTAAACTCCACCAATAATCTTTAAATCATTTTCTCTTCAGACCATTCAAAGCCAACTTTTAAAAAACCATCGCTAAAAGAGGTTACCTGCTCACCTACGGTGCTGAGGCCACTCTCCTGTGCACCTTTGCATTCATTTCCCTCCCATGAAAATACGCTTACAGCCCACAGGGAAAGAGGCACAATTACCAACCTCAACCAGATCCATCTCTTTCAGTTGAATGTCAAAGAAACATCCTGGGAAGTCATAATTTACATGTAGCCCATTCATCGCCCCTTTTCAGATGGACCACATTAATTCACAGGGGAGAGTAACTTTCTCAGAGACACACATTTACATTTCTGTAAAGTAGACTGGAAAAAAATTGTGTTTCTCTATGAGAAAAATGACAGGTACATCAAGGAGTCTTCTACCTTTTTGTGTGTCACTAATAACACTGCTTTAGTATTACATCCCTGGAGAGGACGCTCGGGAAGGCAAGGCTATTTGTAACAAGCACTGTTCAAACCATTCACAAGTACCCTTACCTTTTTCCTTCTTACAAGTACACCTTGCTTAATTTTAGCATATGTTACCCCTTACAAAATGCATCATGTAGAAGACTTTCAAAGAGGTTTCTCAGAACATTTCCCCTCTGAGAGTCTTAAGACTGTACATTAAATAGTTACAAAAGACCCTGAATAAAGGCTATTATCTACATGTAACATTCACTTGCACTATATCTCTGATCTATTGACATAAAGCAGTTTATTGGTCAATATCACTGGCCAAAGGCAGAGACAGAGGTCCGATTCCAGCCATCTGGAAATCTATTATCCCAGGGCTAATGCATAAGCCTTTCACCTCTACAGATCTGGTTTCAGCTTCATCAGTTAAAAGTGAGTTGGGTGGTCTTGTCTTACCCACATTAAAGACCCATTATGCAGCTCAGCCTAACGAAACACCATTGGTCAAGGACATCCATTTAGTATAAGTCAACCTTGGGGAAAAGTTCAGTCTCCTAGATATGCCTCCTTCTCTGATCACTTATTCCCTGCTCAGCTGACCCTGGGCGGAATTATGAAGTAGGCAGAGTCAGTATGGGGTTACTCTCTGACTGTTAGTCAATAGTGTGGAACAGAAGAAATAGACAGGAGAGCCAAACAAGAGACAAAAGACCTGTGTCCTGGTCCCAGCTAGCCTTGAGCAAGTCACTGCCTCTCTGTGTCTTAGTATCTTCATGTGTAAACTGGGGATAACACCCACCCCTACATCTTGAATGTTCTCAGAAGGATTAAAAGGGCTCATGGGTATGAAAGCTATAAATCATTTGCAAATGACAGGATGACTACTACTAACTTTTCATTCCCTCATTTTTACGTCCCACATTTTCCACGTGCCCTTCCCCATTTACCAAGGCCCAGGGCTCTCCGATTACCCCTGCTCCTACCCAGACCCAGCTGTAATCAATCATACCCTGGGCCTTTCCTGCCCCTGAAATCTCCCAGTCATATTTCCCTGTTGATTTCCCCTTCCCACAAGGTGTGATCTCTGCTAGGTGTCAAGTAGTCAAGCTGAGAAGCTGCTACTGCCTGTGCTATCAGAGCTGGTGCTGCCCTGCCGAGCACTTATTAGAGACCCTGAATTTCACAGAGCAATTTCAATATCGGCACAGGACGACTAGGAACTCACAGAGGCGAAGGTATAAATTTTCAAACCTAGGAGAGGGCATGTGATTTACTCAATATCGCTCCAGGCACCAGGCCTAGGAGGCCAGGAGCAGCCCCGTCCTGGAGGAAATAAAGATGGCTACCGTACATCCAGATCCCAAACTCAGGTGACATCTCTACACCCCCATGGGCCACTCTGTAGACAGTATGTCTCACCTGTGATTCTAAGAGGCAGGCCTCAGTTTAGAACTTCCTACCAGTGCCAAAGGGATTGTTATTCCCTTTACTCCTCTCATATGACCTCAGATACATGCATCGGTTAAACTGGAATCAAAGCCTCTTTCAAGCAAGCTCAAAATCATCCACTTGTGGATTGTTGATGAACATATATTTTTAAAGACCCAGATAAGTAGGGAGGGGAATACAGAGGTAGGGGACTAAGAGTATAAGCTATTAGGTATAAAACAAGCTACAAGGACATATTGTACAACAAGGGGAATATAGCAAATATTTAATAATAACTATAAATGGAATATAACCTTAAAAAATTGTGAATCACTATATTATACACCTGTAACTTACATAGTATTGTATATCAAGTATACTTCAATTAAAAAAAAAAAACCAAACAGATTTCTCCATATGTCCATCAATGCTTCTGGGTCACATTCTTTGATCCACAATTTGGTTTATTCTCAGGAAATGTAAGCTAGGATACTTATGGTCCTGAACCAAACTATTAGAGAGAGAAACATACAGCCCCCAAATCATATCAAGATGGGTGTCCATCTCACTCAATGGAAATGCTTTTATACGAGGCCCTGCATGGAATATTTCCCATCCCTACTCTTACCCCCCAAACCCAGGAGGAACTAATGCAATCAAGGTCATCCTATGAGGGCAGAGCTCTTTTTTTTTTTTTTTCCCAGCAGGTTCTTATTAGTCATCAATTTTATACACATCAGCGTATACATGTCCATCCCAATCTCCCAATTCATCACACCACCACCCCCACCCCCCGGCGGCTTTCCCCCTTTGGTGTCCATACGTTTGTTCTCTACATCTGTGTCTCAATTTCTGCTATGAGGGCAGAGTTCTTGAGACAAAAGTACAAAACTCTCCAACTGCCTCACCTCAGCCCCACCCACTCCACACATACACCCACTCTTTTTTTTTTTTAATTTATTTATTTTTGGCTGCATTGAGTCTTCGTTGCTGCACACGGGCTTTCTCTAGTTGCGGTGAGCAGGGGCTACTCTTTGTTGCGGTGTGCGGGCTTCTCATTGCGGTGGCTTCTCTTGCTGTGGAGCACGGGCTCTAGGCACATGGGCTCAGTAGTTGTGGCACGTGGGCTCAGTAGTTGTGGCTTGCAGGCTCTAGAGCACAGGCTCAGCAGTTGTGGCGCACGGGCTTAGTTGCTCCGTGGCATGTGGGATCTTCCCGGACCAGGGCCCAAACCTGTGTCCCCTGCATTGGCAGGCAGATTCATAACCACTGTGCCACCAAGGAAGTCCACATACACCCACCCTTAATCCATGCTTTACAAATGAGATCATTTCCCAAAAGACTTTAAGGAAAAATTACAAGGAGCAACCGGAAGAGTTTAAGGTCTGGTGAGGAGGCAGGCGACGGGGTCTGGTTCAGGGGCTGGGGAGGGGTTGGTGCAGTGACAGAGGGAAGAGAAGAACAGGTGTTAGGGCTGCTGATGCCTGTGGGGACCTGAAGGCTTTTTAGCACCAGGGACAACCTCCACCCTCAACCTTCCTTAGCTGAGGGCTTAACTGAGCACTAGGAAATAAAGGAACCTGGAGCCTATCCAAAATTCACATTATATTGATACATCTCACCCCCAGAAATGGATCCGTTGGTCTGGATTTGGGTCTCTGCATTTTTAACAGGCACTCCACATTATTCTGAAGCAGGGGGCCAGAGGACTTCATCTTGAGACCTGGCCATTGATCTCATTAAATAGAGTGGCTTTGAAGCAAAGGCTCTGGGCTTTATGAATGGGACTCCCATAAGCAGGCGTGATCCCAGGAGAAGGTGTGCGTGAAGATACCCGAACACGGTGTGACTTGAGAGAATTCAGCTGACATGTGATGGTTGCACTATCTGTTGCATAAAAGGAGGTGTTACGGTGCTTAATCATTACCGTTCGAGGGTTTCAAAAATGTATTCTCTGATCGCTGATTGCTTGAAAATTTGAACCTAGGGAAGAAATGTCTCAGAGAAATGTCCATAAATAACAGCAATGAAGAGCAGTGAAGAATGACTTTATTTGGCTTCAGTGTGAAATGATACAGGCATTTTCCCCAAATTTACAGGAATACCATTTCTGTATTTTTATTTACTCACATAAGATATAAGCAGTGTTTACATTGTGCTTTGTGTTGTACAAGGAAGGGATACTTGAAACAGCCCTACAATTTTTTTTAATGAAAAATATCTATGTTGCCCACTCTATTCTGCTGACCATCTCAAAACAGCAACAGTTTCCTTTTGGGGGAACTCTATTTTAAAAGCTATTTTCAATATTCCAAAAAGAGATTTCTTATATTCCAAAAAGGAAATTTACATTTCTCTGAGTTAAGACAATATAGGCCAATATTGAAACTTCCAATTATATGGGTTATGTTAAAAATCTTTTGAAAAGATGTAAGGAAAAATAATAAGAGGTCCTTGATAGCAAAACGGTTGGGGAAATCTCACTTCAGAGGAATATCTCACTCTTCGGCTATATCCTGGCAACTAAAGGTAGCTTAATCAAGAGTCAAATTCATTTCCCAGTTAAAAGCCTTTATAAGTGTTCTGCTCAAGAGCTATCTCTGGAAGCACAAACCACTACATCTGCCACTGAGTCACATGCAATGTCAGGTTGAATTTTTGTTTTTTAATGATTTTATTTTGGTCTCAAAAAAAGAAGGCAAGAAAGATAACAAGAAAGAGAAGCCGTCAGAAAAATGAGCACATTCCAAAAACCAAATAAGCTGTCTTCCCAAAAAAAGCTTCACTTTCGTTGCTGTTTATCATATGCTAAAGTGATTTGCATGTTGTTATTTCAGGTGGAACTTTCCACTGCATTTCCATTCTCTCAAGAGCCAGTTGCTACCCTCCTCCTCATTCTGTCTTGTTGCTATGGAAACAGTGATTTACAGTAGGACCAGGAGCAAAGGTAACAAGGCTTTAAATAGAAATAGTAACAAAGGAATCATCTGGAGAGAACACGGAAATTGCTCTCCATCAAGCAAAATATATTCGGGGGGGAAAAAATGCCTGCATTTACAATCTGCCCTAAAAGAATAATTATCTAGCAATAAAGACACTTTCACCATCTTTGTTCAACTGATTTTATTTTTAAAACCTGAGTGATAGTCATAGAGTATACGTTACACAGTTTGAATTTTATTTACTTGCCCTCTCAAGTGTTAAAGCCTTTAGTCTGTCTTATATAAAAGGAGATTAAAGTTTGCCATGCTAAACTGATAAAAAATGATTTCAGAGTCCTCATACTTACCGAGAAGTTTCTATGGCTCAAGTTACCAGAAGTAGCGGTTAACCTAGAAGTCATTATACATTTGAAACTTGGGTATGACCTTAGACAAGTATCTTGAACTCTAAATCTTTGTTTCCTCCTCTGGGAAATAAGATGATACCACTTCTGTCGCCAAGTTATATATAAAGATTTGAGCTAATAAAAAGTTTGGCATAAGATAGGCATTTAATAAATGCAAGCATGGCGGCATCGCAACCGAATTCCTCAGCACATACCAACTGAATGGAGGCGACAGTTTACAGACTCATCGTGGGTGGCAAGACAGGGAGAAAGGATCCAGGCTTGACCTAAAAATTCCTGTGAATAATCCACAAAGTGGGTTATCCACACAAGCAGATAATCAAGCATTGGCTATATATGGAAAAGAGCTTCCCCACCCAACCAAGATGAAGGTCCTGATGGGCACAATAATTCCAGGTTGTGGTTTGACACTGAGCACCGGCAGTGTGGGCTTTCCCCACAAGCTCAACTATTCAGAGCACAATCCGCCCTGTGGCAAAGGTGATCGGAGAGTAGTGCAAACTCCTTCCTTCTCTCCACCAGCATCCAGACTGCTAAATATTTGGTGCCAGTGGTTACAGTTGATTCCATCTCCAGAAATGCAATGCAGCTGGAAAATATTTTTTACTTACAGTGGAAAAAGCCTATGCTGTTACATATCTACTCAGCAAACATGGGACACCATTATGATACATATAGAAATTGATTTTAATGCAATGGAAAGCAAACAGTTCACCAAATCCCAAACAGGAAATAAATTCTATGTTGGTACTATGGCATAAATTTATCTACAGTTCACATTATCATTTGTGTTTACTAGCGATAGTGAAAAAAACTGGTCCCTTTTTCTATAAGTAGCTGACTGAATTTAGAAATGCTTTGGAAATGTAAACTTAAGTTTGTTAGTGTTAAGTCCTTTCCACTCAGTTCCTTTCATGATTTTACGAAATGTGAGAAAATAAGCTGACACTAACCCTTACACTTTTGTTGCCATGCATTTTTAACCATATGAAATGACTTGGAGACCCTAACACTAGGAATTCATTCAAAAGGTTTCAATGGACCACATTTAGCTCCATTTTTTTCTCCCAGGCTCAAGAAATCTTTCAATGTAAATTAATAGTATTTGCAAGAAATCCTCCACTTAAAGGTACCTACAACGTGTCCTAAAATGCAGCAGGCATTTTATTCCATATCTTGTTTAATGCTCACGACAACCCTGTGAAGTGGATACGTCGCTATTTTACAAATGAAGAAACCAAGGCTGGGAGAGCCTAAATCACCTGCCAAGGGCCATAACACTAGACGTTAGAGCCAGGACAGATCTGTTGATTCCAAGCCAAGAGCTCCTTCTTCTTGCCCTAGGGCACCTGATTGAACTTCTCTAAGAGTTGGAAGCCAGGTCTTCCAGTAACTTTATTAAGAGTCACCCTTACTTGGTTTTTGATTGCTATGATGACACATTATTTTTCTTTCCACTAAAGGCTGCGACAGTGGTTCCAACTCTTAGTTTTTCATACAAATGCATACCCCCCTACCCCAACCAGTTTAACAGAATCTCTGAGGTGATGACCAGGCATCTTATATATTTTTGTAAAGTGCTCCAGATGATTCTCATGTATAGCCCGGATTTAAAACCACAGCTTGAAAGGACTATATCTTAGTGAACTTAGGAAGTCATTGATCGTAAGTCACATCCTGATTTCAGAAACATTAAAATGGGAACAATAGTTAAAAGTGATAATAAGACACCAGGGATTGTGAGATGCATCCCAGTTTCAAGGATATTAAAATATGAACAACTGTACATTTCAGAATTATTATTAAAAGAGAGTTTACCATATCAGCTGAAGAAAAGTTAGACATGTGATCTTGGGTTACTCCATTACTTAAAACAGGTCAGAGTAAAATGACCTCTGAAGTACCTTTTGTATATAAGCCTTTGTGATTTGACTTTATATTCGCCACCCGACAGTTACAGCTTGTCTCCTTAATGTGAGGTGAAAATCATGCAGCACATTATCCCCAAAAAAGTCTGCCCAGCAAGTCAGCCAGTCACACGCCTGCAGTCCAGAAGCAAGCAGAGATGGAGGAAGATGAATAGCTTCTTTCAACTCCTGTAGGCCCCATTCTGGGTGAGAATTAAGACCACCCTCTCCCCACGCACTCCTCGGAGCTCAGAGATCTTCCCTGCAACATCCCCCAGCACTTGCTTCTCCCTCCCTGGCCCCGCCGAGACGAGCAACAGATCATTCAGAGTTTTCTAACTCACGCTTCCAAATGTTGTCAGAGGGTAAGAGAGGAAGACAGATTACATGAGCATTTGTGTATGGTAGAATAAAAGGGAGCTGTTTAAAATCATGTTTTAGAACATGAATATCATGGAGAATTTCTCATGATACATCATTAAGTAAAAAATTAAAGATGCAAAATAATCAGGACTAGAGAAAAATACATAAAAATTATAGCATCAAAGTGCAGCAGTGACAGATGGTCTTTATTTTCTTCAGAGTTTATTTTCCAGATTTGTACAGCAAACATATAGTATGTTAAAAACCAGAAAAAGTGTTATGCATATATGGAGTAAATGTGGTTTTATAAAAATTAGAAGAACCATATGGAAAATTGCTAAGAACCAATATTAAATAAAAAGAAAAGGAATACAAAGTTTCTTTTGCAACTAAAACTTGCAACTAAAACTTTATTTTACTAGGCGTAGGCAAAAAAAAAGACTAGAAGGATAAATACCAAAATATTAAGTAATTATATTCAGGTGGTGGGATTATAGATCACTTTTAATATTTAAATATGTAATTATTAAATATTTATGTTCCTAAATTTTTTTAAGGAGAAATTTAAATTTTCTTACTTTTAATTATGAGCTTTTCAGGCATATAAAAACTATCACACTCAACATACTCACTACTCATATTTAATGGATATTAGCATTTTGTCATATTTAATTCAGATTTCTGTATTTTTAAGGAATAAAACATACAGTTAAAATTCAGCCCCACCCCCCCTTTTTTAGAAGTAACCAGTATTCTGTAATTAGTATTATTATTCACATGCATGTTCTGAAACTTATGCTGCTTGTATATGTGTCTATAAACCACATAAACTATTCTTTAATTGTACAGAGTGGTATCAAACTATACACATCCTTTTGTCATATTTTTCACTTTAAGGAAGGTCTTGCCATATTAATATATGTAGATCTAATTAATTGACTTTAACTACTGTATACTATTCCATCGTATGAATGCACCAATCTATTCATTCCTCTGTTCGTCAAACTTAGTGTGCATCAGAATCACCTGGGGGCCCCCCCCCAAGCACAACGTTTAAATGAATGAGCATGGCCATGTTCCAATAAAACTTTACTATGTTTTAAATTCACTATACCTCAATTAAAAAAAAAACTTTATTATGGGCACTCGTATTTGAATTTCATATAATTTTTACATGACATATTATTTGTCTTTGATATCTTTAAGCATTAAAAAAGGGTAAACACAGTTTGCAGGCTATATAGAAACAGTGAGCTGGATTTGACCCAGCGGGCTGTAATTGGCCAAACCCCTGCTCTAGTCAGTGGAGTTGGGTCATTTCCCCTTTTTTACTATGGCAAACAGTGCTCCTTGAGCATTTGTGAGACAGTCGAGTAAATACTTGGAAGTGAAATAACTCAGTTATAAGGACCTACATCTCCAATTGTACCGGGAATTACCAATTTTGCTCTACAAAGCAAAATCTGCCCTCAACCAATGAATATGAGGTTCTGTTTTGTTAGAGCCTAGCCCTTTGCTGTTTTCCCATCTGATGGATGTGAAATGGTACCTCACTGCTGTTTTACTTTGCATTTCCTGATCACTCCTGAGGTTGAGCATCTTTTCAATTGTTGACCATTTGCCTCTTCCTCTCCTCGGAACTGCCTCTTCATACTCTGACCATTTTTTTTAAAATTACTGATGTGAAGTCATTTTTATATATTTTGGATACTTATTGTTTGTTGAATTTTAGAAATTGAAAAAAAACCCAGTTTGAGCTTTTTTTTTCGCTCTATAATGCTTTGTCACACAGATGTTTACTAATTTCAGTGTAGTTAAATGTATAAATCTTTTTCTTTACAATATGTTCCTTATACGTTTTATTTAAGAAATCCCCTCCTATTCCACTATTTTAAATTTTTAATTTCTCCCATTTTCCCCCTAAAAGTTTCTAAGTTTTTATTTTTCATATTCGGCTCTTTAATCCACTTGGAGTTTATCTTTATACTGATGAAGGTATACCTCTTTTTGTGTGTGTGTGTGTCAATATGGTTAGACGTTTGTCTGTGTTGGTTTGTAATGCCGCCTCTGTTACATTCAAAGCTTAATACATATGTAGGACTTCTTCAAGGAGAAAAAAAAAAAACCAACTCTACCTCAAGTTTATCCCAGAGGCAAGGATGTAGAAACAAAGTTAATGGGCTAAGAATAAGTAGTAAATAGCGAGTCGCTGTGTATAGGTATCCAAGAGGTATGTGAGCGATGCCAGAAATTATCTGTTGGAAAGCAGAAGCCTCAGCCACATTAGTTCTTTAAATGTAATTTTTTTCATGGTGCTGAGATAAAATATGAGTAAACACTTTGTAAAAGAAATTTCTCCCCCAAAAAAGAGATTAAAACAGTGATCACTTCAAAAAACAGCGGCTAATGGCTGGACAGTTCTCCACGTATACATCCACAATCTCTGAACCTGAGGTTGGCTACCCAGGCAAGGCAGCACAACATCAAGTGAGGCTGATCTGGGCCAGGGCAGTCACTGAAGGCTGGCAATGCTGCACGAGTGAAATCAAGAGGGAATACACATATTTAGCTTCTCCACTGGCTTATTTCACAGAGTGCAGCAGGTAGTGAAATTAACATGCAATGTACAGTCTCACAGAGAATAAAGCACCCATGAACCTCACATGATGACCAGGTTTCGCTGAAATATTAGGTTGAACCACATGAAACTGCCATTTCTGTAGTTTAAAAAAAAAAAGAAGGTTGACTGTCTTCACTTCCATATACCTCGACAGAACAGAAGAGGAGGAGAGTGTCGAGTTAATAATTATCCAGGAGTCTCTTGCTCCAAAGCTAGTCAATATAGTGGAATTTTCTACTCAGACCCAAAGAAGAAACTCACTGGTGCTGGAACTACTGATGCTTTCCCCTCTCCTGTCATTAGCTCACTGGCAAAACTGGAAATTAAATTTCTCTCAGACTAAACAAGAGGAGTCCCTGACTTAGAGACCTGATGACTTTTTTCTCCAACTGATCAGGATTATGGTCTCAAGAAAGTGGTTCCAGGCGTTCCTTTACCTAAAGCTCACCTCCCCGACAGCATGAATAATGATGCTCTTCTCAGAAACGGCATTCTGTTCTGCTTACTCACACCCAGGAAATGAGATAATAAAACTGCTAAAATTAATTAAGAGCATCTGTTACACTAAACAAATAAAGCATTGTGGGTCTTTCGGAGAGAACCAGCAGAGCAAACTCTTTCCTCCATGACACCCAGGGAGGCCGCCTTCTAAAACAGCGCTCTTCTCAGGGCTCTTCCAACTATTTCCTTCCAAATCTGCGGTTCAAGAGTCACATTGGTTCATCCTTCCAGCTGTCAGCTGGGCAGCCCACTTACACTCAGCCACATTCCAGCTTTTCTAAACATAGAAAAGAATTTTCTGGAATTTCACTGCACCTCCCATTCTGAAACTAGGAAATCAGATTACGTTAGTGTACCAAGGAAGCTTGAGGGGACCCAATGAGCTGTGAATCTCTTTGATTAGCATCCCAAAGTACATGTATTAGGCTAACTACTACCAGTGTCCGATTTTCTCGTTTCTTTTTGTCCTCCCCTATTGTCAACACTGTCTCATGCTGCTCCCTTAGGGTCATGGTTAATTAAATGAGACTATCCTAAATGAAGGAAATTGAATTGGAAGCTTTTAGAATTTTCTTCTCATCATCTAATTACAGGAATAGCATTTATGGGCAGTCTAACTCTGGCTAATTTGCTCTCTGAATCTTGTGCTATCATACAATTTGAACATCAAACCCTGAAACCACAGGGTGGGTATTTTCCACTGCTCTGGTGGCATACTTTTTTCAAGTTTCCCTAAAGTGGATTCTGCCAGAAGACTGCTTTCAGGCTACCCCGGGTAGCCAGAAAGTCTTCAAAAACCACATCCAAATGAATGCTGTTGTCCCCCTACTTTGAGCATTCCAAGATTTTCATCACTCAGCGGCTCCAGATAGAGCCACTCACATTAGGCATGGTTGAAAAGAGAAAAGTTAGACAGGAAATTATGGGCCTTCTCTAGCCCCCCCCGAACACTAGCTCCCTCACATCCCCATCACACTGGACAATATCACCTCACCAGCAACTATATAACTGAGAACCTTACAGGGATAGGAGATTCATCCTTCAATCTATCCAACCAGTTTTTCATCGAATTCTCCTGCTTTCTGGTACTTCTCAGCATGCTGCCAACCATCCTTTCCCATCTCTGCATCTACAGTCTTAAAGGAGTCCTGCTGACTCCCCCACAATGTCCTTTCAGTAAGCCCATGAAAAAGACCTGCCACAGTAACTGTCAAAGCAACTATCTGTGCTTAACTGCTCGGGTGAAGATGCTTGGGTGGCCTAAGTCCACGGGTAGAACTGGCTTCAGAAGTCAAATGATGTCCTCAGCATTGCATCTCTCAACTCTCCACTGCGTGAGCTTCATTCTCAGCTTCATCTTAGGGTTCCCCAGGATACAGGGCTTTTGCATAATCAGCCAAGCCACAGTCTCCAGGTTTTTCATCAGGACACTCCGGATCAGCTCCCTTCCTGTTCCATGGCTCCCTCATCCCACCGTGATTCCTCCTTTCCCTAAGGCAGACAAACAGGTATCAGCAAAATGGCCTGGAAGGAGTCATAGCTTCGGGCCAGAGGGCTTGGGTTGTATTCTCAGCTCCATTACTCCTGTGTTGTATGTTCTTGGGCAATTGATTTCACCTCTCTGGACCTCAGTGTCCCCATCTATAGAATGCCACTTCCTCAGTGAAGCTTCCCCCAAGCACTTGCCCTCCCCCACGCAGCTAGTCACTTCCTCCCAAATAGTCACAACACGTTGTACTGCACTCACCTTGACACACCAGGTACTGGAGCGGTAGCTCTCTCGGAGAGCAGAAATTGCTTTATTTCTCTGCGTGGCCCTGGGCCAGGATACATTAGCTGCAGAATATTTCATTCAGTGGTAGGATCAGAAGATCTCCACGGCTCCCCTAATCTTTGAAATCGCATGATCTCTGATCATTCCACCCCAATCCAGATTTATCCCTAACTAGGTGAACCCATCCTCTCTGGGTCCTCTTCTTCTCTGAAGCAATTCCTAGAATCCACTCTTCACTTTTGAGGTTTTTCCAGACTACCTAACTTCTACCCATCTCTACACCCACTTCTCCTTCCTCTGCATTATTCACTATGTTTCATATAATCCCAAGTATTCCTTCCCTCTGTTGTGTGCCTTGAAAAATGCCTTAACTGCCACCCAAGCTGGCCAGTTTTTTACCTTTTAAGCCTTCATTCCTGACTATTGCAGAACCATCCTAGCTTGGGAGGTGCCAGAAATCAAAGGCTGTAGATCGATCAAAACAGTGCCCCAAGCGTGTAGCTGTCTCCTAAGTGCTTTTAAGGGTAATGAATGGTAATGAATTCAGATTGATTATGTTACTATATTCTGCAGTATACGTTCCCACTCCAGAAGAGCACAAAGGTCAATTTATAAAGTCTAATTCAGTGACTCTCAATGGGAGGGGGCAACTCACAAATATCGGGGGGGAGGGGGTGGCAGGGCTTATAGTTTGAAAAAACACATTCAGTGTGATCATACAATCGTTTACCTTTGGAAAGTGAGAAAGAATGATTATTATTTAAAACACAAACTATAGCTTTGATTCGTGGGTACTTGATACATTCGTCTTTTCTTATGTTCACAACAACCCTACGATTTCACAGGTATGGCTACTAAAATTCAAAGAGGTTAAGTTACTTCTCCAGGATCAAACAGCTAGGAAACAGCAGAGGTAGCATTTGAACTTGGGGCTGCTCTTCATACCGCTACAGTTTCTCCATGACAGGAGCAGCAAGTGTGGCAGGCCCCCGCTTAGCTGATTTTGTACTCTGCCATTCTCCCTCTGAGCTTGACGGACATGGTAAAGGACCCCACAGTAACCTTTGAGATTTCATAAAAACTCTGTCCCACATGATGGGGTGAGTAAGACTTCCTAACAGCCAACCAAGAAAGCCTCGAGGCACCAGGGTTCAACCAACACCCAATGTCACAGAACAAGAACCAATGCCCGACCTCCTTCCTTACACTGAAGAGTCAACGTGCCTCCGGCCTCTTCCCAGAAAAATGAGGTGGTTGGATGATCCAGAAGCTCTGTTTGTCTCACAGGCTCAGCTGACTGGCCTGGGAGAAGCCAGAGAGTCCATACAGACTTCTGAACACCCTCTATGTACCAGGCATGTTCCAGATCAGTGTTGCTGTTGAGCTTTTCTTTACAATGAAGTTATTAGAGAGCCGAGTGGAGCCTCCAGGGGCTTCAAACACAGTGGTAGAGAACAGGTTATTTGACCCCCGGGGGAAATTGGACAACGGTAATATGGTTTGAATGGACAAAATCTCATTTTTACAAACACATCCTGGTGTTGCATTCTCCTCTTCCTAACCTGCAGTTCAGGTTTCACTTCATACTACATTCTGTGTGATGACTTTGTAAGGGTGGCTGAAATCATCCACTCCTTCATGTTCAGAATCACTTTCAAGAAAGAGCTTCGTGGGGAGATTTCACACTTGGCAAATTTAAACACCACTGTGGAGGCATAGAAAGCAGAAACAAAAATAGTTTTCAGGGCAAATTAGGTCATAAATGTTGGTCTGATATAGAACCGACCTCAATAAAGACCTTGCTGAGAAAGTTGTAAACAAAGGAAAGTGGCACATCCCAGAGCTTTGAAGAGTACTCTATGCCCTGAATAAAGAAAACCTGAGCTTCTATTAGGAAGCTGCAATTCTAAGTATGGCAGGAATAGCATTTCTGAAACACTTCTGAGGGGTTTTTGCTCTTAGTAAATTGTTCTAAGAGCAAATCACTACCCCTTTCCCTTTCCTTCTCTTACAACCTATCCGACCTGCCCCCCATTTTTCCTCTATGAAAACTAAATTCGAGGCTGAGGTTTACGGTCTCAGGAGAAGGCAAAATATAGTGAGGACAAATAACGCCACCACTTTTCTAAAGAATTTTTAAAACTCAAAGTAGAGACAATAGCCTTGAAAACCAAGACCCTTCTGATATGCAAAAGCCAGCATTTTTAACAGATAAAGGTTTCCTGAGATCCAAAAACTTGGTTTTTAATATCAAGAGCCATAGCCTTAAATAATCTCTTTATAAAGCTTATCCACAAATAATGGTTGGCGGGGGGAGGGGGGAAGGCATTTTCTCTCCGCCAGGAGGAGAGGAGATTGAAAATATTTCTGGCCGGAGCGAAGTGTGGAGAAACCAGAGGGGAGAGCACTAGTGTTCCCTGCTGGTCTATTCCGCCCCACCGCCAGGCCCCTGCCCAAGTTAAATTCCGCGAGGGCATCCCAGGGCAGCCGATTTTCCCAGAGGCCATTCACCTGCCAGTGGTCTCACGGGGAAAGCTGAAAAAGGGGTCTGCGGAGAGACCCACTCCCACAGCTGGGACGCGGAAGGGCAGAGAAAAGGCGCAGACCTGAAGGGGTCTCCTGGTTGGAACGCGGAGGATGCAGAGTGTGGAGCGGTGGTGAGGGTGAAGGGCTGGTAGGGAGAGGCCACGTGGACACAGCAGCAGAATCCGGGAGGGACTGGGGCCAATAGCCCTTAAGGACCAGAGGGCCAAGGACATCTCATAGAGTGCCAGCCCCCGGGGACAGGGGCCAGAGGATTCCCCCACTCCATTCTGCGAGCGCTGCCAGCCCCTTTCCTGTGAACTTAGATGCCACCCCACCCCGGGACGAAGGGAGGGGCAGACCCTACAAATGACTGGATGGAGGCAGGAAACAACTGGGTTATCGCTAACTGGGTAACTGGACTGTTTTCCTTGAAGCGGCAAGATTCAATGTTCAGTTCCCAAGGAGAATTAGGATGTCAAGGTAGAGATTAAGTTCAACTGCTTGTGAATTCGTATCCATTACGTAACTTAATTAAACCAGCAAAAATTTTAGCCTTCACCAGAGCAATAAATAAATCCAGAAAAAGGTGGGAGGCGGGCGGAGAATCAGTGGAATTGTTCTTTTTTAACTTCTACAACACAAAATAATATATAAACTATTGTGGTATTAGAAAGCTTCTTGGAAATTTAAGGCATAGTCCCATCACTGAATACATGTCACCTTTTTAATTTTCCTGGTATTAAGGGGTTCTATTTCAGAAGTTTAATCAAATATAATTTTCATTAAAACTTCAAAATAAATGAGGCTGAGCATTTCAAAATGCAAATCTAATCGGGGCAGTTCTCCCCAATGATCCCCCCATGAGGGTGGGAGCTAATCTGCTTTTGCCCACCATTGTCATCTCAGCACCCCGCAGGGAGACTGGCATATAGTAGGCCCTCATTCGTTGAATGAATGCAAAAATGAATGACTCAATGTGATGAGACTGGAGAACTCCAAGTGTCCTTCTGGCTTTGAAATCCTGCATCACATTTCCCAGACAAAGGATGACAAGAACGCCATGAATTTCAAAGAGTTTAAACTGATGAATCTTTGAAGTACTGAGAAATAGCTTAATATGTTTCCATCCTATCAATTGCAGTTCTAGTATCACAAGTACATTTACACATACAATATATTAATTGACCTTATTTAATCCAGTTCTTGATCCTGAAATCTAATTAACACAGGCATTAAGTTATTAAAAATTTGAAAGTTTGAACTTAGAACTGGGGTAAATGTTAGAGTAGGAACAGGTATAATTCTTCCAAGCTGCAATTAAAATTAATACATAGAACTGGTCATGTTTTGCTCCTTAAGAAAAAATACGTATGGAAATTACATTCTACTAAAACAGGATAGTGCAAATGAACACACTTTCTTTTTCCCAGATTGGTCTGTGGAGGAATTACTTTATGTCCATGACAAAACCTTTTCCCTGGAAAGAGTAAGTAGTAAAGCTTAGGTCTTCAGTGTTTACCCTCTGATCGTTTGTTCATCTTGTTTTGCACATAAACATTTCTATAGGTTTATGGCTATCTATATAAACTGCTGCTACTCCAGCAGTCCCCACATTTTCAGCAACTGTAGGAATTTAAGATTCTCAATTCTCCACAAAATATGAGCAAAATACTGCAAATTCTTGTTTCTTATCCACCAAAATCTCTCACACAGTCATTAAAATCTTTATCAGCATCACCCTGTGCTACGTAACAATCTAGTCTCCTTAAAAATAAACGCATGGGGGGAAATTCCTCTCAATGATAAGCAAACAGCAATTATTATTCCCTGTTATTAAAATGCTCCCAGTTAATTGCACAGATAGCAGCAGAGAGATTACCTTAAAAGGTTGGATACCAAAGGGGAGTTAGTCAGAGTTTTGAAACTTCTGGTCTAATTTAGAAGACAGTTTACAGAGAGATTCAGTAAATATTTGTGAGGAACCATTAACATTGAGTAAACAATTCAATTCAATGCTGTCAAAGAAAAATGTATTTAAATAATTGTAAAAGAACCTTCCTTGATAAATGCTGAAAACGAATTATTTTGACATGAAAACAGCCCAAATGCATTCACAGAAGAAGACTACCAACCACATTTTCTAAGCATTCTTTGCTGTATACACAGTTTATCATCCTGGGCTGTATTTATAAGAAGCACATGTTCAAAAAAAAAAAAGCGCTGCTGTTTTCACTTGGGGCTTATTTTACAAGGAATTCACTGAGCCAGCCCTTTCTTAGCATTTTTCCTGCTTTAGTCCCATCAGAAATGGGATTTTACTGTGTCCTGCGTGCTGATAACACACAGCTTGCCAAGGTTTGATGCTGTACTTTCATTGACATGATGGAGGAGGAAACAGCAAAGTAAATGAGGAAGTTGTGAGATTTCTCTTCACCTCCAAATGACAGATAAAGCTAGCCAGTGAACATGAAATATCTTGGAAGGCTTCCTGGCTCAATTAAAATCCAACTTTAATGAAATATTTTGTTTAAAGAGAAAAATGGTGTCTCTCTAGTGAAAACTGTTTAGGACAGCTGCTATGGGGGAAGCAGGTGGTTGCAACTACCCCGAGGGCTGCAGAAATATTAATATGTAAATGTCTCAAATTTCACTCAAGTTCAGGGCAGCTTCCTAACATCTGGAGGAAGACAGAGCAGGCCACAAAGCAGGGAATACCTTCTCATTTGACCAGAGCAGGGTCTGTTTGTCTAAGTCCACATCTCAGCCTCTCTGTTTGCTGTTAGCTCACAAAGGCACTGCGTTCAAGTTTCAAAGGCAGCTCCCCCCTCCCCGCATTGCAAAGACATAACATGTCATCAGAACCCAGGGTTTGCCAGAAGCCATGATTTGTTTGTCTAGACTGGCCATTGACCTCTGTTTATTACTAAACATCATGTGGAATGGGCAACAAATCAAAGGGGTTCCTGGGAACCTGCAAGGCTTGTCTGGCTGAGCACAGCCAGGGCTGCATGGGGACATTCTTCCTTCTCAGTTTCCACAGTCTGGAGAGGCCTACCTTTCCCAGGACCTGGAGGCTGACCACTAGACTAACCTTTCATATTTTTTCGACCCAGGACATGACCCCAGGTCATTGGTAACCCCCAGAGCCCCTCCCCACCATTGTTGGAGTGGCAACCCTTGAGAACTACATTCTGGGAGAGGTCATGAGGAATGACTAAAGATTAACATTTGAAAATGGACCGTGAGAGGAAAATGCTACCAATCACAGCAAAATAGTCTGCCAAAAGAGCAGAGAACCAAAACAACAACAACAAAAAGATGCGTATAAATAATATCCTCTTTTCAAGATGCAAATGTGGCATTTATAAGAGCTCTTCCGGTTTGGTTTTAGAAAGACACATAATTAACAGATACACAGTTAGGATTTTCATGGATAATTGCTGTCTAAATTTTAATGAATACACAAGTTCTCTACTTTAAAAGATTTAATCTGGAAGATAAAATGAATGGAGACTCATGCTTTCTTTAGAAAATAATGTACAACTTGATTCTTTTTTTTAAAAAAAGCACCTCTTGGGAATGTAAATTGGTGCAACCACTATGGAAAATATGGAGGTTCCTTAAAAACTAAAAATAGAGTTACCATATGATCCAGCAATCCCACTCCTGAGCATACATCCGGAGAAAACTCTAATTCAAAAAGATATATGCACCCCAGTGTTCATAGCAGCACTATTTGCAATAGCCAAGACATGGAAGCAACCTAAGTGTCCATCGACAGATGAATGGATAAAGAAGATGTGATATATGTACGTATACAATGGAATACTACTCAGCCATAAAAAAGGAATGAGATAATGCCATTTGCAGCAACATGGATGGACCTAGAGATTATCATACCAACTGCAGTAAGTCAGAAAGAGAAAGACAAATATCATATGATATCACTTATCTGTGGAATCTAAAAAAGGATACAAATGAACTTATTTACAAAACAGAAACAGACTCACAGAGTCTGTTTAGCACAGGAACTATATTCAATATCTTGTAATAACCTATAATGAAAAAGAATACATATATATATATGTATAACTGAATCACTTTGCTGTATACCAGAAACTAACACAACATTGTAAATCAACTATGCTTCAATTAAAAAAAAAAAGGAAAAGAAAAGCACCTCTATTGCCTATAAAAATAGAACAGCTTTGGACAAAAATCAGTTCTCCCATGCAATATTTTGGAAGTACATTGATTTTGTTAAGGAAGACCTATGAGCTGAGAGAGCTACTATAAGATCCAGGGTCTAAGGATGCAGTTCTCTAGTTGGAAAAGCCTCAGTATCTAATCCATATGAACTTTACACATTATCTAAATAGGGGTAAATTCTCTAATCTGTGTTTCACTTCTCCCTAGAATTGAAAGTGATCACACAAAGGGATGTAAAGCAACACAACACAGCACTTCCAAAGGAGGTCTACCTTCTGTACCATGACAATTTCATGGTCATTCATTCATCAGACAAAGAAATCAAAAGGCTCAAAACTACCAGAACCCTAGAGCATTGGCCAGGGCCTCCTGGCCCATCAACGAGCAGCAGCAGATTTGGCCTCTGCCAGCCCACTGTGCTCTCTATCTGCATCCACAGGCTAGAACTAGAGACCGGTATAATCCCAGAGGGGTCAACCATACCCACAGGCCTGCAAGTATTCTGATAGTTCTAGGGAAATTCCAGGGGAAGTGGGGGATGGAGAAAATCAACCGAGATGTTCCTGGGGCCCATTGTGACCAAGGCCCTTGGGATGGCTTCCAGAACCCGAAAATGACTAAGAGGACCTCAGGGTGCTGCCCCAATGAACCTGAGGGGATGCCACAATACACCCAATCTGATGATCAGGGGTCTCTGGTTCAGCTTCAGCCTTTGGAGAAAACTCCTAGTGAAGTCAGACACTTTATTATTATTATCATCCCTGTCACGGAAAGGCAAAAGCGGTTCTGTGATTAGAAGGAATCAGGTATAATGAATGTATATTTATGTCTAGGAATAAGATTCCATTTAGGGTACATACCAGTGCCCTCTGCTTTGGTTTTTACCCTTCCTCTCCTCTCCTCGGCCTTACCAGGTAGGTGCCTCTGATGCTGAAATGCTAGTTGAATTAAATTGAATAAATTCAGTTGAACTTTTGAAAGCTCCAAAACAAAACAAAAAAAGCAAACAGTCATTTTCACCCAAGTTCACATAACAAATCATTTTCTTTAAAAGTTGAAGGAGTATCACATGAAAGTAGAAAGAGCAGATGTGTGAGAAAGAATCTCCCCCACTCAGTTTGGGCATCGATTTTTCTTTTTTTTTTTTTTTTTAAAGAAGTCTTCACATAGATGGTACTAAGTTATAATTTAACCCTCAAGTTAACTATAGGTCCCCTTGTCTTTCAAGTCATACAAACACACAGGGCTTTAATGATTTTTAACTAAAAAAAGGAAAAACATGCCATATGAAAATCACTTCTCCTTCTAACTCCAATCCTCTGGCCACTCAAAGATTGGCCTGTGAGATCTTTATCTATTCGTGAGAGTAACACAGGAAACTCTCAACAATCCAGACACCTTTAAGTTTGACAAACACAGGAAGGTTATGAGCTTAAGAGGTTCTGGTTGTGCAGTTAAAACTTTATTTGAACACCTGAATAATAATTTCCCTCCTAAAAAGAGGGTGGTGGATTTTTAGCTAAGTCAGTTCTCAGTTTCAGTTAGACCAAACCTAACACGTAAACAGCTTCTTCCATCATAATAAAGGAAAGAAAAAAGGAATCCAGTTGGAAGAGACACAAAATAGTTTTTACAAGGAATCCCTGAGAAAGACATTCCTTCTTAAGGACTGTTTGCATACACAGGAGACTAATGAATATATGAAATTTGTGCATAAAATCATCCTTTAAATACAACAAAGGACTTACTCATTTACCCAAAAAAAAAACCCAAAAAAACACCTTTGGAAAAAAGAGGACCGTGATTGTCACTGAGTTATGGGATTATGAATAATTTTTCTCATTCTTTTTCCTATTTTCCAAGGTTTTACACAAAGACCAATTCTTACCTTTAAAAATCAGGGGAAAAAAAAAAATTTTTTTTTTTTTTTGATTAAAGAAATCCTAGGGTAGAATCTAAGGTGAAGAATCAGTCTGAGAACTGTGAGTCAGCCCATCCCTTGCCTTTGTGTGCTTTAGAAAAAGGCCAGGCCCGGCCCGTGGGGACCAGCAGGATTCTGCCCCGCTCACCCCTTCCAACAAGCACCACCAACCGTGCACACACTCAGTGCTGTTTGCTCCATCTCTCTGCGGCCCAGACTTCTATTACATCAACTTCTGCTTACGTGTTCATTTGCACCTGTGTGTGACTGTGTGACCAGGGTCCTCAACCTTCACTCGCTGACCAGGAATTTGAGGCCTAGCGCTGTGGAATCTAAACTGGCCTTGACATTCCACTCGAAACTCCCGTCTAAAGAAGGCACCCCAGACAGTTTATGTCAAGAAACAGAGCAGTTTTACTTACCTTTCAGCGTGAAGGAATACCAGAAAGGACTTCACTAAATAAAGGGTATGCCGACATGGGCAAGTAAGAAGGAGAGAACGCCTGCTTTCAAGTCCCCTTTCTGCACGTGCAATTTAAAGACAGATCTTTACTCACCACGGCGTTGGGTCCTCATCAACCTCAACATCCGGACCAACTTCTTTTGACTTTCAAAACAGGGCCCCTAACCACCCCAGCCCTAGGACAGCGCTCACACCTTCCTAAGTGGTCACACAAATCCCCGTGGCCGATTTGCCGTTCACTCTAACAGGTACACGGGCCCCCCCTCGGGGTTCCATGTGTTCTGGGAGCCTGAGTTTGAGAACATTCTGCTGCCTGGTCAAATCTGGAGGGTACACTCACAGCCCTCGGCTCTTCCCATGTTGGCAAAACCTCCCGGGTAACTGACGGAGGCTGTGAGAGGTGAAACAGCCACCTGCATAGTCCAAGGGAGCTACCAAAGTGACCTGATGGAGAAGGAGGGAGGGAGGGAAGGAAGAAAGGGCCTATTATCTGGCCGAGCAAATAAACAGGGTTAAATCTGGCCATCAGGACTGGCGACACAATTTGCAAAACTTGGTACAAAATGAAAACATTTTGTACTTTACATTTTAAAAGTATTAAGAATTTCAAGACAGTCACCCAGAGCAGAAACCAAGTGGGGGACCCTTCTACGCACAGCGCCCTGTGTGACACACAAACACCCAGGAAGCTGGTCCTGCTGGCTGTCAGTGGGCAAGTCATTGGCTTCCATGTCCAAATAAGCAGTTGTCAAATGGGACAGAGAGAGGAAAGCAGTGAAATAAATAAACTCACAAACAAGCCATCAAGAAGGAAAAAGCTCCAAGTCCCAGGTCAGCCTTGAATTTGCAGACAGCTCAAGGCATTGTTCAGATAGTTTTCTATTTTGTCATCTAGAAAATGGGGCATTATTAATGACAAACATCACGGTGATATGACTCGAACTTGGCAGTTCCTGATCCTGCCAAGTGATGCAGAGCATGTTAAATATACCCTCGATCCAACTATGGAGAGCAGTTTTCATTATGACAGAACTGGATGGAATTCAAATCACTCTGCAAAAAAAACCATCAAGCCATAATTTTCTCCCCCAGTGTACTCATCATGTTCAGATAGAAGATAGTTGTGAAATGAATGAAATTTACCTTTTTCTGGGCAGCCAAAGACAGCATTAAGAGCCTTCACTTCTGGAAACCCCTGAGCCAACCCAGGCCCAAGCTCCTACCTGGACCAGCCCTCCCTCAAAAGCCCCAGAAACTCCTCATCCCAGCTTTCCTGGGATTCACCAGGTTCCCATATTCCCAAAGTTCCCCCCAGGTCTTGGCAGGGATCCCAACAAATAAATTTATGTACATATTTTTAAACCAATTATTTTATTTTTATGCTCAAAAAGTGGTTGGAGCCAAATTTTTTAACAAAATTCATAGAATTCAGGATCTCTCCAAGCTGAATCCTCCATCCTTAATAAACAGTTAAAGAAAAAATGTCCAGGCACCAACTGCAAAGCCTGCCAAAGCCAGAAACTGCTTTGCAATGTAAATCACTTTTTTAGGAGAAAAGAGAAAACATCAAAATTCTAAAACTGGCACTAAAAGAGTCCTGCCGAGGTGGATGAATGGTTTGTGGAGCTGTAAAAACATACTGAGGCCTTGTATGAACACATCCTGGGCTTTCAGACATACGAGCCACATCATTATAAATGGTCTGGTGTATGGGCTGCACGGGCCTACCCACTCACACATCTAACCCACATACACCCACAGTTCCTCCTCTGGGGGACTAAGCAAACACATGAAATTCCTAGGCCCTGTGGCTAAAATAGGCACTTTTTTATTCTGAGTAGCTATATTTCATAGGGAAAGGCAGGGGAAAGGAACAGAGATTAGTTGATAGCCTACTGTGTGCTAAGTTCTTTGTTAAGTGCTTTCACAGCGGTTGACGTATCTTTTCTTCCCAAGGTAAGCCCCAGTTTAAAGATGAATGACTCTCTCAAGGTCACAAGCTGATCTGCAGTGGCCAGGGGGTTCAAACCCACTTCAGCAGTCCCCAAGCCTTCTTCTTTCCTCTCCACCACAGTGCGGTTCTGACACTCTGTGAGCCACAGGCAGGGTCCCTAGCTGAGCTGAGGGCCCAGCTAACTGTCAGGGGAGGGCCAACTGTGGAGCTCAGGAGGTCACAGTGTGTCCTCCCTCCCCACCGGGAGGAGTCCAGCCTAAAAGCAGAACAGGACGGGAGGCTGTGGCAGCCAGCAATCTCCAGTAAAACAGCCGGACACAGCACTAGGGTGTCCAGCCAGGACGAGGCCAGGAGCAGGCGGTGGGAGAAATCCACCCTCGGCCAGGTCGCTGCAGTGGGGCCATCTGTGCAGAGAAGAGGGTCCCTGCCATCAGCCACCTGTCAGTCGGTAGCCATCGCACAGGTGGAGAGCTCACCGCCTGGCTCAAAGCCTGGTTCTACTCTTGACCAGCTGGGGGACCTTGAACAAGTTACCTAAACGCTCTGCCTCAATGTCCAGTACCAAACCGAGAGGTTTGGAAGATCAGACTGAATACATCCAAAGCCCTTGGAACAGTTCCTAGGACGCAGAGAGTGCGTGATCATTGTTAGATGTTAGTGTATACCAAGCACGTTCTGAAGCAAACCTGGGACATCAGAAAGTTCTCTCAACTCCAAAGAGACAGAGCTGTCTGTGGGAAGCCATGGAGCTCCCAACAATAGCCTGGCACTCAGCAGCCCCTCACACAGAGCGCTCAGTGGTCTTAGCTCCGAGAGGGGAGACCCTCTGCTTGCACGGTCCAGGCAGACCGTGATCCGTGAGCTGCAGCCTGCAGACAGGGCGATGTGCCACATTCCCGTGACAGGATGCCCAGCCCCTTCCCTAGGGCTCAACATTAAGACCCACTTATGGCGGAAGTGGTGCTTCTGAGAAAAAACTATCAAATCACTGAGGCTGAAACCACTGGCAAATTCCTGGGGAGTGTTGCAAAGAGGGCACCATCATTCCCTTTTATGATTATAATAAAATGCTTGGGTGCTGCCAGGGGATTTGCCATTCCCCCAAACCAATCCCTGCAGCTTCCCCACGGGAGGGCCACCCTTCCAGCCGAAGAACTTTCCCAGCATGGAGTCCATCAGCATTTCCACCAGCTGGAGAACTGGTTTTCCTCCAAGACTATTGGGAGATTAATGGTTCAATTTGCAGCTGCTTCATGGTGTCCTAGGGGGCCTCCTCCTCTCATTTGCCCCTGGGCTACCCAAGGACTCGTGCGTGGTTAATGGGGCAGGTGGAGAAGCCTTTGTTTCCCCTTGACTGGGTGTGTTAACACTGATCTGTTACTCTATCAGGTCTCTATGTCTTAATCTCAGTCTTGCTCTGATGGAATGTTCCTCTCCCACATCCTTCTATCAAGGCCAGGTATTGAATATCCAGAAAGTGATAGCTTCAGCCAGTGCCCAGCTTGTGTTCTCCAAGGATCCAGTCCTTAAGAAGGTAGACATCTAAAGCCAGCTTAAAATGATAAGAACATGTAACACCCTCCCCTTTACCAAAAGGATTGCTCTCTTTTGCAATATTGATAGCTCTGTCTGCACCTTTGCTAAGGACATGAGAATTCACAAGATTAGACAAGAAAGGGTTTCGGTTTGCTTGTTAGTTTCTCCACAACCTCCTTCCCCCACCCATCTCTTTACACTTCTGTTCACTCTGTGCCCTACAGTTACGAAGACCCCTTTTATACATTTTGTCCCCTTCAGTAAAACACGGTTTCAGTGCCAGTAACATGATCATTCATTTTTATCTGAGTCTACAAAACAGAATCCAGAAAATTCGGTACATGGCGGTAGAAGTCTACTCCCTAGTGGCTGGCCTTCTTAACAGCCCAGTCACAGAGCCCACAGAACATCAGGCAGCTTTGGCCCTGCAGCTTCCTCGGATGGAGGGGAGCTGACTGACTCAAGCGTCCTCACGACCACTGGCTGTTCTGGATATTGGATGGAGGGCTTCTCCAACTGGGCGGGGGGATGGGGGTGGGAACCAAGAGTTCCCAGCCAGGTAGTCCCACCACTTCTACTGGGATGACTTCCATGACTTCCATTGGCTTTGCTTGGGGAGCACAGAGGTGCTGGGACAGTTTTGGCTGTCCACAATTGTCATGTTCTTTTTGGTGAATATTGGTTGCCTCCCATAATTTGAGAAGGTGAAGGCAAGAGGACTCATCCCCCACACTTATTCCTAGGGTAGATGTGCTGGGAGACATGGCTCTCTCCATTCTGCATGTCTTGTTAGCAAGCCATTGAGTGCCCTTTGTTCTGGACCTTTTCAAGGATGTCTGTAGAGCGAATAGTCTTGGGAGACAGAGATAGTGTCCCCAGAACTTACTTCCATTATAAAAAGACTTGGTTTCGGGCTTCCCTGGTGGCGCAGCGGTTGAGAATCTGCCTGCCGATGCAGGGGACAAGGGTCCGAGCCCTGGTCTGGGAAGATCCCACATGCCGCGGAGCAACTGGGCCCGTGAGCCACAACTGCTGAGCCTGCGCGGCTGGAGCTTGTGCTCCGCACCAAAGAGAGGCCGCGATAGTGAGAGGCCCGCGCACCGCGATGAAGAGTGGCCCCCGCTCGCCGCAACTAGGGAAAGCCCTTGCACAGAAACGAAAGCCCAACACAGCCAAAAAAAATAAATATAAATAAAAATAAAAATTAAGAGCTTTGAGATATAATTTTTTTAAAAAAGACATTCTATAAATAATCACAGAAGTAACTATTAAAAAAAAAAAAAAAGACTTGGTTTCCCTAAACTCAGGTGTCACCTCCTGTGCCAAGATCCACTCCACGCTTAGTTAGCATCTGGCCCTCTTATCACCCTGTGGGCATTGAAGCTCAAGGAACTGGTGCAAAAATGCTGATACTCTGGCTACTGCTATTGCTGTGAGTGACAAACTGCCCTTCATCTCTGACGCAAGAGTCTTGTGTCTTCTACCAGCATCCATGAAACTGCGGCAGGCTAACTGGTTAGCTGGCAAGTAGGGTCATGTCTCAGGCCCTTCACAGTTCTTGACACTATGTTATAATGACAGCAAATATCAGGCCACATTTTAGCACGTATGCAAACATTTATTAGCAAGCGGGCCCAAAAGAGTCACATAATCTGTTCTTCTAATGAGGTGAGGTTCTGCCTCTCCAACCCTCAGGCATGTCCACAAGTCCCTGGTTTACCTGAGGTTGACGCGGCAATGTTCCAGTGGCAAGATTCAGCTAATATTCTATTTGGATCAAGTGAAAGAATCCCCCCAACCCCCCATCAAGTAACCAGACACAGGACTGGATTGCAGCTCTAAGCCAAGAATACCACTCCAAAAGGTATTAGGTTTCTGGGCCCACCAGTCTTCTATTCTGTTCATACAAATGTATATTTCTACCCAATGCACATAAATTAAGTGGCAATCATCTCTCCAGTAAAAAGTTATTTCCAACATTCCTTATAAGAAGTGACAAATCATCTTCAGCAGATCTAGATGGGCCTAGTTGAACTGAGCTTGTGGTAATGGACTTGGGGTGTGAATTCCCAATTAGGACCTTTTAAATGCGAACTTACTACCCCTGGAATATGAATCCCAGACTGGGACAGGGTTCAAATGTCTAAGCTACCCTACGATTTGATTAAAACCAGCAAGTCACACACATGGTTCAAACTGTCTGCTCTGCAGTATGTTAAAGGAAATTACAACACTTTCAAGGAGGCATTTGTTTTTTGAAGATCCAGCTTCTGGGACACACAGCTCTCTTCTCTTTCCCTTCTCTGTGTTCCCTCTGTTGCAAGCGAACATTTGGTAGGCTCTTCTTGGCTTGTAGAGCCTGGGTCTTTGGCCCAAATGGCCTAAAGATGAGTACCAGGTACAGTCCCAAGTCACTCATTTAACTTACCCCCTTTAAACCCAGTTTAAAACCCTAATAACTCTCGCCCTTTCTCCTCCCTTCAAGTTGCCTAGCTCCTTGGCCAGCCCCAACTCGTGGCACACATTTATTCATTCAACAACTATTTATTTCAACCCCTGTAGACACTATGCTGGTTTAAGGCCCTTGTGCTACACAGTCAGCTCCTGTATCCTGGCCCACACAGATTCTCTCTTCGTTGGTCAGACAGAGTGGCGTCATAGTCCTTTTCTTTTGAAGATGAAATAACATCACATCCTTATGACCCTGTCACTTGGTCACCTCCAAGTGCACTACCCGGCAGGTTCTCCCAGAGTCACGGAACAGCAAGCCTCCCAGACCAATGAACACGTTCATCCTGCGCAGTTTATTACATGTATTTAAACACATGACAAGGGAACCAGATGAGCTAGGTCAACATACTTAGAATAACATAGAAGAGCGGCAGAAGGACCCCACTGCCTGAATCCTGGTTACACAATGTTCCTATTCTCTCTTATATTCTCTCTCTCTCTGTCTCTTCTATGAGCCTTCTCTGCTACTGCTGTGGTTAGAAGGACCCAAGCTGATGTGGCAAAGACGTGCCCTTGCTCTATCAGGGACAGGGGCAAGTATACCTGGCCAAGAGCTGGAACTTGCCAAATAGCCTCTGAATAACTATGGATTTTATTTTGGTTCTTGGGCTGAACACATGTGGGTCCATTGCGGGTGCCCATTTCAGGTTGACATAGCTGTCAGCCCAGAAGTGATCAAAACTTACGGCTTAATCTTTCTATTCCTTCCTTATCTAAAGGTAACACTCTTGTTTGTTCCATTATATTCTAATTTTTAACATGTCTTCCAGGTCACTAATTTACTTACTACCTATACTTAACATACCTTCTGAATTCTGCCTATGCCTCACAAGCCCCTTGCTTCTTCATTACTGCATGCCTAGCACATCCACTGAGTTTTGCCCGTGTCTCATAAGCTACGAGCTTACTTATGTGGTAATGTATGCTTAACAACTAAGCTTCAAAAATCCCATTTGTTTTTCTTACATGATTTGAAATTTCTCAAATAATTTAGCCTACATCCATTACAGACATCCTAAATGAAATTGTAAATTACAAAATGGTATATATAAAACGATTGTAAGTAGGTAAGAATAAGCATGTACGTGAATAACAATTGGAAGATAATACAGAAAAATGGAAAACAATTGCTGGGATAGGGATATCATGAGTAACTTCTGCTTCAAAACTTTAATATTATTTGTATAATATTTTCAATACCATATTCTTTTTAAATAGGCTGACATTCACACATGCTATAACATACTCCTTTCTGACCAGGACTTCAGCAAAATAGCAAAACCTGTCTTAAGTTTAAGGAATTTAATGAAGTAAACTGAACTCTTAGAGAAATATATGGATCCTAAACCATTTATTTCCCTGAAAAACAAAAGGCTTTAACCATACAGGTTCTTGACAGACTTTATAGCACAATTTTTAGGCAATACATTTAGCCATGCTTTTATTTAAAAATAACTACTGAGTATCACACCAGACTAGTAATGCTTGTCTCTGCTATTTACAAAATTCCATTTGAAATGGTAACATAAAGAAAACTGAAGTTACTTGTGTGTTTTTGAGTAGAATTTTCCCCTTTACATAATTAAGTAAAGCAAAACCTAATACTTTGTCTGACTGTCTGTCTCTCTCTCTCTATTACCTACTGAGCAACTTTCCTGAATGCCAATAGCCGTCTGTTATTATGATCCAGATTAATCTCTTATATTCATATTTATACTATGAATCAGTCTCTCCAAAGAGACAGAGGTATAAAGGGGGGCTTGGACATTCCAAACATTTTGAATTTTAGAAAACATATCTGCATTGTAAATTGAAAAACAATCGGTGTTCAAGATGTAGTATTCAGAGATGAGAGGCCCTCGGTGGTTTCCAGCTAAGCATCTGCCAAACCCATTTGCAGTTTAGTGAGAACGGAGCTCTCCTTTCATCAAATAACCCAGCAATTTAGCTTCCCTGTGCGGCAACGTAAACAGATAGACCTGTTCAAATCTTATCTTTTGGATTTTGCTGAACTGCCCAACTTGAAGACTGTGTAACTTGAGCAAGGACAGACAGCCTTAGCTTGAAATTTTCAAATGCCAAGGAAAAAATTTAGAACGTTCTTGACATGGAGAAGGTCTGTCTTTTTAAAGCACTCAATTCTTGGGCAACTAAAAGTTCCATTAAACACAGAAATAATTTTTCAGGTTACATTAGGGCTCGTTCGAATAGAGCCTCTCTCCTAGAATTGTCACTAATACAATTAGCGTCCCAACTGAGGTAGACTGTTTGCTTTACATCTTCTCACTATATCTGCGTATGGTGAGGAAGGGCTGTTAGTCCATCAGACTTGTGCTGACAAAATCATTAATGGTGGTAAAATCAAAGCACAGTTTTGTTTGTTCAAAGCCATCTTTTTTTTTTTTTTAAAGAGGGAAAGAGATTTGTTTTAGACAAATCAGCAATTCTCATGGGAACTCTAAATTTAGTATTAGTGGGTAAATGATAGTAGACATGTGAATTTCATATGGGAGATTAATAGCGATGAGACTTACCTATTTTTCAAACCAATGGACCTTATACATTGAGTATAGAATTGTCATGGAGGATCCACCTTGGAGGATGATTCTAATGGGTCTGCCATTGCTTGCTCCCATATTGAAATTCCTGTTGTAATTTCTTTTAGGACCATTTTACACAAAGAACAGCATAGCAAGATATTATAGTTGAGTCTTGCTTGGTCACCTACTTTATTCACTGAACCTGACTCCTAAGGACTTTGGATGATTTATGAGAATCAATTTACCATCCAAGTAGAGAGATCTGCCACAACTGAGTATATCCAGAGAAATCGCCAGAGGGGCAAGAGGACTTTTAGTATGCTTTGAAGCTACTTTGAAAAGGCTAGCACTCATTTACTTGGATGACTATGTCCTGGAGTGTTGTGCTTATTGAAAAATAAATGAGGTCCCTTATCTCCACGCTGAGAATAAGGGCGCTCTCCTAGCAAAGCGGGGTCTCCGGCAGAGTGCCGGCTCACAGGACGGCTGAACTGAGGTGTTACAGGGACCAGAGAAGGCTTCCAGCGGGAGCTCCTGCCTCTTTGGAGCTAAGATACAGCTTTCTGAGGTCCCAGGCCTGCGTCAAAAGAGCCTCATGAGGGACTTCCCTGCTGGCGCAGTGGTTAAGAATCCGCCTGCCAATGCAGGGGACACAGGTTCGAGCCCCGGTCCGCGAAGATTCCACATGCCGCAGAGCAACTAAGCCCATGCACCACAACTACTGAGCCTGCACTCTACAGCCCGCCAGCCACAACTACTGAGCCCACGTGCCACAACTACTGAAGCCCGCACGCCTAGAGCCCATGCTCCACAACAAGGGAAGCCAGAGCAGTGAGAAGCCCGCGCACCACAACAAAGAGTAGCCCCCGCTCACCGCAACTAGAGAAAAGCCCGCGCGCAGCAACGAAGACCCAACACAGCCTCAAAATTAATTAATTAATTTTTTTAAAAAAATAGAGCTTTGTGGGATGTTCTCTGCAAAGGGGCTCTTTAAGTCCTTCTCTCTGCCTGTTTACTCACCCTATAAAGTTGAGCCCCTAGCACGATGGAGCCTGCAACCCCTCACCATATGCTGGGCTCCAAAAAGAAACCCAGGACCAACGAGGTGATGAGGTTACCCAGTGCCCAGTGGCAGGTGGATCAAGAATTACCGTGCAGGTTAGAGCCATGCTTCTCAATCTTCAATTAGTTATCACAGCAGTAAAAAAGGAAAGCCTGTTCCAGGAAAAAGATCAGTTTGTTCCAGCTTGAGCCAAAGTGTCCAGTCAACACTCAGCAAAGTGGCAAAATTGTTTTCTTTGTTTTCTAGCCATTGTAGCACTTAATTTACAACTGTCCCAAGGACTGGGTAAGCAGGGTCAGCTCATAGGATAAATCACCCCTCTGCACATGTCTGTGCTTCATCTCAGGATAAAGGAATCCCAAAGGCAGGTCCTGAACCAAAGTGCCCCCCTACCACGTGCTTGTGTTGATTCCTCAGCCCCTGGCCCATTACTACCTAGAGAATCCAGAAAGAGTTTGTTCAAAGACTTCCACCCCTGTCTACCCCTTCCCCATTCTGGGACTCTATTTCTGCTCCATCCCATCACTAGTCATGTAAAACGCATATGATGTTTCTAGTGCAGTGGGAAAGTGCCTCAGGGTCAAGGTCATTAGCTAAGCTAAAAGATGCTGTCCTCCACAATTCAGTTAGCTGGATTCAGGTTTCCAGTTTCCTTCCGCGTCTTCCCTGTGCACCTCCACCCAGGGGACCACCTGGGGTGGCAAGTTCTACTTCAACGCCAGGCCTAAGCTGAGCCGTTCTCTGCGCTTCCTGCCCACAGAAAGCAAGGCCCTTTCCTCTCCGTTTTACACTCTTGCAGCTCCTGCTTGGCCTCTTGAGCCCAGGTTGGACAACACACCCTGGGCTCCATCACAAACTCCCCCAGGGGCACTGCAGGCGACTACAGCAACTGCTGGGCTTCCCTGAACTCCCTCCTCCCAACACACTGGTCTCTCTTTCCTACTCGCTGGCCCTCCCTCTACAAATTCTCCTTTCCAACTTTCAGACTTTTTCAGCTTCCTCCCCCAGGGGTAAGACTTCAATGTCACAGCCAGGAGCACCCCAAACCAGCCAGGAGTCAGTACCTACTCTACCCAATAGATATCCAATCTAGCCAACCCATCCACAAAAAGATGGACACATGCAAATTAAGCCTATTAAGTCTATTTCCTGGTATGCTTCAATTCCCAAAACATCCATTGATAAAATTTGTGGAGAAGCAAAGCTGTGGATTTCCCTCCTGACCTGCCAGCATGCTAAAAAGCATGAGGACTAAGCCCTGATGATGGATACATCAGTAACCCAACGAGGCCTTCCATAAACATTGGGATTATATTCATTGATTCCTCTGGTTGCCGCAAAGATCACGCTACCCCATTGCCACTCAATGCTGATTCCTCTACTTTTTAAACACACCTGCCACGCATTTCCCATCTTGAGGCCTCTAGGCTGCACACTTCTTTCAATCTCTCTTGACACTTCCCTCCAAGTGGCTATATAGACACAGAAACGAAGGCTTTATACCCCAGCTTAGAGCCAACTTTTACTCCAGACCAATGCTACTCAAAGTGTATATCAGAATTATCTAGGAATGGACTTGCCTTAAATTCAGATTCCTGGGTCCCATCTGCTTTGGATCTGGGAATCTTCTTTTGTAAGAGACCTGTGATTCTGAGGATGGCTCTTTGAGAAACACTCCTATACATGTTTTACTATATGGTAAATCCCTTGGGGCCAGGGGATCACTCCTGGTTCTTCTTTCCATCTCCTGCAGGCTTTAGTACAGTTTCCATCATACAACGGGCCCTCAATAGATTGAATGACACTGAAAAATATCATTACATTGACGTTTAGTGCTCATTCTCACGTAGAGGATGTTGCATTGACCCTGTAATATCACAGTGTCTGTTGTAAGAATGACAGACTAGGAGCTGTTTATAAAAACAGCTGGTGTGTACTGAGGGGCTCTGTTTGCAGTGATGATAAATTCTCTTCCCCCAGCTGCCACTGTCTTTTCTCCTTAGTAAACGTGTGTGTATAGCCTGGTCATCAGCCTCTCTGCTAGAGTTAGTGAAATGTTAACTTCTAGCCATTAGTTGAGAGATAGCAGATCACTTATCTACTTTCCCACTCTTTAATCTCTGTCCCCAAAGATGCACTTCTCACATTCCTTTCGAATGACCTGGCTCTTTAAAGCACAACCACCCAGCCCTAAACCCAGCTATCCAGCTGAGGGCTTTGCACGCACCACCCCAGTGCCCTACAACGGTGAAAGAGCCAGTGCGAATTCTCACTCCAGGGTTTCCTGGCTACTCCTGGCCACAGAATCTGGGGTGAGTGCAGGAACCCCAGTGTCCATCCCAGGTTCCAAATGACAAGAGGTGAGCAGACAACCCAGTCCCAGAGGCATCACTGAAGCCTGGAGAAATGTTAACAGCTGTATCTGGTTTAGATGTGATTGGGTTTTACCTCTTCAACTTCTACGAGAATTCTTATTCTCCAGTGGAAGATGCACATTTTAAGGGTATCAAAATGTTTTGTTTTGTTTCTACTTTAAATTTAGGTGAACAATAGGACCAGGGGGAGTTTCAAGGTTTTAGTACATAGTTGAACATTTTACAAAAGAGTCCTAACGCTTCTGTGCAATGCACTGCATTGTATTCAGGATTGATGTTGACATCTATTGAATTAATTGTGCCAGACACTGTGATAAGCACTCTACATGTATTATTGACTTACTAAAACAAAACAATATCCCTATAAGGTAGGTGCTGTAATTACGCCCATTTTACAAATGAGGAGAATGAAGCTTTAAGAAAGTAATAAGAGGATGTATTTATTTAGGGCCAGACATCTATGGGGACTGTGCAGTCACCTCCTAGTATGTTCTGATGCAGGGAGCCCGTCACGAGCTCTCTTCCTGTTTGCAGCTCCTGGAGCCCATCAGAAGGGTTGACGAGTGGGGACTCCGGGAGGCCTCCCTGCCATCACCCGGCCTCTGTGACGATAAAATCATTAACGTGGTAAAAGGGGAGCTAACGAACCACCTCCTTCAGCAATGCCCTCCACAACCAAGCCTGCTCCCCAAGCAGAGGGGACCCCCTCACAATCCCTCAGGGCCTTGCAGCCTTGCTCACTGCAGGACAGTTCCTCTATCGGACACTTCTGACTTTGTTCACCTGGGGAAAGTTCCAAGGAGTCGGGGTGGGGAAGGGACAGTGGGGCAGCAGCCCACAGTCCCCCAGGTCCCCGGCGCTGATGAGGGCTACAGCGCTGGGGCAGACGAAGCTCCCGTCCTAAACACAGGCGTCCATGCTGCCGAAATACACCTCTAGCCCAGATCTCTGACGCTGGGCGGGCGCTGCCTTGCCCACCCTGAGCCCAGAGGAAGTTTCCCGTCATCAGTGGATGCAAACCCCTCCTTGGCAGCGAAGGGCACAGAGTCCCGGAGGTGGACTGACCAGCCCAGCCCTGCAGAGCTCGGCCAGAGTGAAGCTGAGTCAGGCCCAGGGCCCCGCCCGGTGCCCCACCTCCCTCCCCTGCCTCCCTGGGCCAGGCTGTCCTCAGGCAGAAGCAGGGAAACCTAGCGCTAGGCTCAGAGATGGTGCGGAGGGCTTGAAGAGAAGCACGCAGCAAGCCCAGAGAGAAAGGTTCCATGTTAAGTTCTTTCTCAGCCATCTTTTGGTTATCCAATTTTCAAGGGAATTTTTTTTTTTTCTCCTTTGGAAAATTATGAGAATGTTTGAGGCTGGCAGATCACTCGTGTCCCCAAGGGTCTGGTGACAAGAATTGCCTAGAGGTGGGAAAGGGTGGGGCAGATAAATGAGGAGGAGCAGGAGGAGGAAGGCTAACACGCAATGTCCACTTTGTACCCTACAGATGCCACACATTTTGTAGCCATTAACTCATCTAATCCTCACAGCTCCACGAAGTAGACACTTATTCGTATGTCCATTTTACAGATCTGGACACTGACGCACAAGGAAATAAGAAGTAGCTAGACTGGGCTTCCCTGGTGGCGCAGTGGTTGAGAATCTGCCTGCCAATGCAGGGGACACGGGTTCGAGCCCTGCTCTGGGAAGATCCCACATGCCGCGGAGCAACTAGGCCCGTGAGCCACAATTACTGAGCCTGCGCGTCTGGAGCCTGTGCTCTGCAACAAGAGAGGCCACGATAATGAGAGGCCCGCGCAGCGATGAAGAGTGGCCTCCACTTGCCGCAACTACAGAAAGCCCTCGCACAGAAACGGAGACCCAACACAGCCATAAATAAATAAATTTAAAAAAAAAAAAGGAATACAACCAAATTAATTAAAAAAAAAAAAAAAGTAGCTAGACCATGTCATCCAGGTAGGTGGGTTTGATTATAAATGAAAATTCTGTGGACTGCTCAGCACATTAAAGGGCCCTTATAACTAACCCATTTCAGAGAGCATCAGTGTTCAGTAAAAGGAAGCTTCCAGGATTATTTTTAATCCAGAAGAGTAAAACATTCATGTCAGTTTTGCAACCTGTTCAGAGACCTTTACTTGTCCAACTCCCCTAAAACTTAGCCACCAGGAAAAACTAGCATCTCTCAGTTGCCGCTGCTCATAAGGCACCTGGAAAACCTGACCCCCTCCCCACCGCAGATGCCCAACAGGGAAGAATCTTGCTCTTCAGCCATTATTTTAGAAGAGACAAGGTCTCTTTGAGCCCAGGAATTCCTCCTTAGTGTTTTCTCAACTGTTTCTTGAATATTGATGGAGGATACTAAATTTAAGATAAAAGAGGATAAGTCCAGAAAGCCCATGGAAAGAAATGTGTTTCTTCTGCTATTTCTAAAAAACCTACCATCGACAAAGCAGGTGATGGGTACTTAGTCTCTTCTAAAGGTTGGCAAGTTCACTCCTTAAAAACTCCAGACCTCAGAGAGGTATCCACGCTTACACTGGACCTCAGACTGCAGTATTAAGTGAAACTGTTTCTCAAGCATTATTCCAGCAAATATGCTAGTTTTTAAACCGTGTTTAAGACGAAGCCCTCCTCAGCCCCAGCTCCCTCTCCCTCATCCCCACCAGCGCCATGCACAGCAATCCCTTTGCCCTTCCATCAGAGGGAAACTAGCACAACAAGAGCCTTGTTTCTGATAAGAGTATCTGTCACTGACAAAGAAGAGGCAATGTGTTTTTTATTGAGTGGACCCTCATAATGAGCAATACACAAAAGATCGTTAATTATAAGCCATCCTTGGTCCCAAGCCCATACACACATTTGCATTTCCAAAAGCTCCACTCGGCCCTTTTGAAAGGCTTTGCCCTGGTTTTTGACAGGCTGGTGGGGAAATGGCTGTACCCAAAGGCGCCACCAGCATCAACACTTAGTGCGCAGGATGTGTATTTAAATTTAAATTGCACAGTCTCCCAAGCCCAGCTGCCTGGGGAAGGATGTTCAGAGGTAACATGGGCACCGTCCTGGATTCTCACCACTGTAAAAACACATGTCAACTGAGAAGAGAGAAGGTATCATCCACGTTGATGGTGAATTTCCTGCCTTTTGTGCATTTGTGTCACAGCAGGAACACCACCCAGAGAATTTTGCTGAGTTTTGCGACCGTGTACAAATGAAAAGAAAAAGGATATGTCCTGTTTAGAATAGCTCTGTTCTCCCTGGAAATAGGGATTAACCTGTCGAACTAAAACAATTTATCACAGCCGCTTCTTCAGATACGCTTTGTGGGCTCAACACACTGGGACAATCCTCATGTTTATATTTTACATGACAAAGCGTTGTAAGATTGCTTGTTTTAAAAGAATAACGTGGGCATGCTTGTTCTCCACCATGCAAGGGATGTGCAGTATGTTCTAAAAGGATAGAGAACATGCTGTACAGGATTCCTAATCACACTTCTGATTTAGGAAAGGGCAGGGTTGGGGGGGCGATATGGAGCAGGAGGGAAGGGATCCCACCTGGTGAGCACCTTCCTAGCCTAAAAAAGTAAATGAACACATCATATGTCATCAGGGAAATGCAAATTAAAATGACAATGTGATACCACTACAGTCCCATTAGAATGGCCAAAATCCTGAACACTGACAACACCAAATGCTGCTGAGGATGTGGAGCAACAGGAACTCTCATTCAGTGCTGGCGGGAATGCCAACAGGTACAGCCACTTTGGAAGACAGTTTGGCAGTTTCCTGCAAAACTGAACATACTCTTTTCCTATGATCCAGCAATTGTGCTCCTTGGTATTTACCCAAAGGAGTTGAAAACTTATGTCCACACAACAACCTACACCTGGATGTTTATAGCAGCTTTATTCATAACTGCCACAACTTGGAAACAACCAAGATGTCCTTCGGTAGGTGAATAGATAAATAAGCTGTGTTACATCCAGATAATGGAATATTAGTCAATGCTAAAGAGAAATGAGCTATCAAGCCATGGAAAGACATGGAGGAAACATACATGCATGTTACCAAGTGAAAGAAGCCAATCTCAAAAGGCTGCATATTGGATGATTCCAAACATACGACATTGTAGAAAAAGGCAAAACTATAGAGACAGTAAAAAAAAAAATCAGTGGTTGCCTGGGGTTGGAGGGGGGAGGGATGAATAGGCATACCACAGAAGATTTTTAAGTCAGTGAAAATACTCCATATTAGACCTACTAGAGCATGGACTTGAGGATATGGGGAGGGGGAAGGGTAAGCTGGGACAAAGTGAGAGAGTGGCATGGACATATATACACTACCAAACGTAAAATAGATAGCTAGTGGGAAGCAGCCGCATAGCACAGGGAGATCAGCTCTGTGCTTTGTGACCACCTAGAGGGGTGGGATAGGGAGGGTGGGAGGGAGGGAGACGCAAGAGGGAAGAGATATGGGAACATATGTATATGTATAACTGATTCACTTTGTTATAAAGCAGAAACTAACATACCATTGTAAAAAAAAAAAAAAAGAAAAAAGAAAATACTCTGTATGATACTATAATGATGGATACATGTCATAATATGTTTGTCTAAACCCACAGAGTGTACAACACCAAAGTGAACCCTAATGAAAACTACGGACCTGGGGTGATGATGATGTGTCAGTGTAGGTTCATCAACTGTAACAAACGTACCACTCTGGTGGGGATGTTGATAATGGAGGCGGCTATGCATGTGTGGGGCAGGTAGTATATGGGAAATCTCTGTACATGCCTCTCAATTTTGCTGTGAACCTAAAACTGCTCTAAAAAAAAAATAAAGACAATTTCTTAAAAGTTTTAAAGAAAAGCTTTAGGAGGTAAGTCAGGAGAACATCTTCCCCAGGTTTAGCAGGAGAATTCTCAATAGACTGAGACAGAAGGAGCAACTGAATGACATCTATGTGAACCCTCTATATGTATATGTGAGAATGAATGCAGTAGGAAACAAATAACCCTTTAAATGAGGAATATTTCAGATTCTGCAATACAGAAATGGGTTCTCGATTTCAAACGGCTTTATGCAAACCATTGTTTGCAATTACTGTGATCCTAAAGTGTTGCATGTACACCAAATTTGTGTAAATCAATTTTTTCCTCCAATGAATTATAATCTCTGTCAGCTCTAAAGTTAATGATTCTATTACTGTGCTTTCTAAGGTGCTTTATCTTTATTGTACATCCTTTTTTTTTAACATCTTTATTGGAGTATAATTGCTCTACAATGGTGTGTTAGTTTCTGCTTTATAACAAAGTGAATCAGCCATACATATACATATATCCCCATATCGCCTCCCTCTCGTGTCTCCCACCCTCCCTCCCACCCTCCCTATCCCACCCCTCTAGGTGGTCACAAAGCACAGAGCTGATCTCCCTGTGCTATGCGGCTGCTTCCCACTAGCTATCTATTTTACATTTGGTAGTGTATATATGTCCATGCCACTCTCTCACTTCGTCCCAGCTTACCCTTCCCTCTCCCAGTATCCTCAAGTCCATTCTCTACATCTGCGTCTTTATTCCTGTCCTGTCCCTAGATTCTTCAGAACCATTTTTTTTTTTAGATTCCATATATATGTGTTAGCATACGGTATTTGTTTTTCTCTTTCTGACTTACTTCACTCTGTATGACAGACTCTAACTCCATCCACCTCACTACATATAACTCCATTTCGTTTCTTTTTATGGCTGAGTAATATTCCATTGTATATATGTGCCACATCTTCTTTATCCATTCATCTGTCGATGGACACCTAGGTTGCTTCCATGTCCTGGCTATTGTAAATAGAGCTGCAATGAACGTTGTGATACATGACTCTTTTTGAATTATGGTTTTCTCAGGGTATATGCCCAGTAGTGGGATTGCTGGGTCATATGGTAGTTCTATTTTTAGTTTTGTAAGGAACCTCCATACTGTTCTCCATAGTGGCTGTATCAATTTACGTTCCCACCAACAGTGCAAGAGGGTTCCCTTTTCTCCACACCCTCTCCAGCATTTATTGCTTGTAGATTTTTTGATGATGGCCATTCTGACCGGTGTGAGGTGATACCTCATTGTAGTTTTGATTTGCATTTCTCTAATCATTAGTGATGTTGAGCATCCTTTCATGTGTGTACATCCTTCTTAACTTTAGTTTCCCCCCAATATTCTGTCTTTCCCTTTTATTCATTCATCAAATATTAATTTGGCAAGTATTATGGGTCAGGCACAGCTATAAGCATGGACCTATGCTCATGTTTATTTGCCATTCTGCCCTTTTATTTACAGTCTGTGACTATTTAGGATGATGTTGTAAGAGCACACACAAAAGTTGTAAAAGTCATAGTGATGACTGTTGAAATGGAGAGGTTACAGAGAGGATTCAGCTGTTGATGAGATGGTAGGATAACGGGACAAAACAGTGAGACGGAAAAACTAATGAGTCTTCTCAGTGTGGACAGGTATAGCTTGGAATACTAATCTAGTTTATCTCTGTGCTTTCCTACCCTCTTTTTTTCTCCCACTTGCACCCCGGGGGATTTTTCTGTTCTCTAGCCTATACCACAGCAGGAAAAAAATAATTATTCAAAGGAACTACTTCCTTTTCAAAACATTGCATCATTCTAATCTGTCTGAGGTTCTCAGCTAATAGAGCCAAAACATTGACAGTTTTTCTATGTATGCAAGAAAACACAAAATCAGAAAGAGGTAGAATTGATTTAGAACAGCTATTTGATCTAACTGAAAAGTAATGCTTCACAGAGTGACATACTGAAACTTCTGCAACTGCTATCTTCCTGTAAACTTGTAAATGGTAATGATTTGGGGGGAAAAAAGTGAATGAAGTTCTCAAATAATAACTCATTCTTAGTATCACCATTTTGCTCCCTGACTCTTAGAAGTTCTGTTATACACTGTACGTATCAATGAAATGACATGACCTACAGTTATTAATGGCTCTCATCATAAAGTGAATGTGCACCTGTCCTCTACAGCCACACCATGGCTGTTGAATGCTTTTCCCAGGTAAAATGGTGAATCACTTTTCCCTGTCCCTTAATGAGGATTACATCCCAATACAGAGATGAACTTCCCCACTTCAAGTTTTGATCACTCCATTAACATTATTTAGGAGGAAAACTCCAAGTCTCTAAAAACTCAAAAATTCCAGGAGTTTTAGTCAACAATTGCCTTAAAAGAGCATGTGTTTCCTCACTAGGACATGAACAATAAACCCACAGATCTGCTGAGACACCAGCACAGTGCCTGGCATACAGTAGGTACTCAATTAATGGTGGCTGAAATGAAGGAGATCAGCTGTCCTTTAAAGAGAACAAGATTATATTCTTTGCACCTTAACTTTTCACGTTTATTATTAGGAAAATATTCCCTGCTGAGACAGGTTTGCCCAGAACATAGAAAAGAATGACAGTTGGAAGTTCAGAAAGAAACTTGCCCCCAAAGAACATGAGGCTTACAGAAATGGATACAGCTGTACATGATTGCAATCACCCCAGGTAAACCGGGCCACCTTAGCATTCCAGATAAGTGAGATGTGTAAATAACTCTCACCTTCAAAGACAAAAGAACACAAAACATGTGGAGGTACTTAGCAGAGGGATTAAGAGCATGGGCTGGATTTGGATCACTGGCTTTGGGCAAATTGCTTAGTGCAATTTGCTAAACCTTTCTAAATCTCAGGTTCCTCATCTACAAAATGAAAATAATACAGTTACCTCCTAAGGTTGTTGGGAGGATTAAGTGAGATCGTGTGCTAAGAAATATTTAATAAATGTAAGCTATTAATCATAATGATCTTGATGAAATAAAATAATTCAAGGGACCAAAAAAAGAAAAATGAGCTTACAAAGGAAGTGATTTCAGGTTGGCCAGATGAGGACACCCACCAGCAGAAGCTTTCTCCCTTAGTTTGTCCCCCACCCACTAAAGCAGGATTTTCAACCTGCGATCTACAGCACCTTCAAACTCCCTGAAGCTGAATGAAAAATATTTGCATATGTACAGTCTCCTAAGAAAGGAGTCCAGGGCTTTCCTGGTGGCGCAGTGGTTGAGAATCTGCCTGCCAATGCAGGGGACACAGGTTCGAGCCCTGGTCTGGGAGGATCCCACATGCCACGGAGCAACTAAGCCCGCGTGCCACAACTACTGAGCCTGCACTCTAGAGCCCACGTGCCACAACTACTGAAGCCCGTGTGCCTAGAGCTCGTGCTCTGCAACAAGAAAAGCCACCGCAGTGAGAAGCCTGTGCACCACAATGGAGAGTAGCCCCCACTCTCCACAACTAGAGAGAGCCCACATGCAGCAATGAAGACACAATGCAGCCATAGATAAATAAATAAATTTATTAAAAAAAGAAAATCATTCAGAGAATTCCCAGTGCCTAGGGAAAAAGTTGAAATAACTCTGTATATCATCTATGACACTTTCTGATCTAGCTTGGCAACTACTACCCAGCATACACTGTGCCTTACCCATGATAAACTCCTTGCTACCTCCCAAAATGGATTTGTTTACTCAGTTAAAACAAAAGAGAATTTACTGAAAGGATATGGGGGTTGAGGCTTGAGAAGTGGTAGGAACCATGAAGACTCAGGAGGAAATAGAAAGCACAGCAAGAGTGTTCTAATGGGAACAATCTAGTAGGCATGCCACGACTGCAATCAATTGCCTCCAAGACTTCTGTCCAGCCCTGGAGCAAGAGCAAAGTTCTAGGAGAAAGCATCTGAATGGCACAAGCTTCACTCAGTGTCATGGTTGTACTGAAGTCAGATAAGGGAGCATGTGACTCATTCAGCTCCCTAGTAGGAAGAAGGGACCTGTATATTCCCTCCTGCCAATAGTACCACAGGGGGGAAGAGGTATGGGGAGAGGTAAGTTTCCAAAGGAAATCAGTGTGATATAAGGGAAAGGGTGCAGACGCTGGTCACTGAAAAGTAACGAGTATATACATCATAACCCTGCTTTTCTTCGCACTTGAAACACTGCATCTCACACTACCCACCCACTTCTACCACCCCCAATCTGCCTGATGTATTCTTACTTTTCTTTGTAGGCTTAGCCCTGCCATTATCTCTTCCAGGAAGTCTTTGACCCTCAGAGTCAATGTTAGGGGCCCCTTATCTGCATATCATTATCACAGTTCTTATACCAAACTGAAATCGTTTCTTAGTCCTCTTCCACAATTATGGGTTAAATGGCCCCTTGTGAATTGACAAGGGATCCAAACCACCCAGCGCAATGCTGCAAAAAAAAAAATGTAGATGAGTTTCAAACTTAAAAATAGTGACCTGGGCTTCCCTGGTGGCGCAGTGGTTGAGAATCTGCCTGCTAATGCAGGGAACACGGGTTCGAGCCCTGGTCTGGGAAGATCCCACATGCCGTGGAGCAACTAGGCCTGTGAGCCACAACTACTGAGCCTGCGCGTCTGGAGCCTGTGCTCCGCAACAAGAGAGACCATGATAGTGAGAGGCCCGCGCACCGCGATGAAGAGTGGCCCCCGCTTGCCGCAACTAGAGAAAGCCCTCGCACAGAAACGAAGACCCAACGCAGCCAAAAATAAATTAATTAATTAATTTAAAAAAAAATAGTGACCTGCCAAATATGATTTTTTGGACTGCTTTATTAAGCCATGTTTAATGAAGGAAATGGAGGTTTCTCTGGGAATCCCTAAGACATTCTTGCATAATTCATGTGTCTCGATGCTGTCCCACGACTTGCATACTGCACTGCTAAGGGAATTCTAGAACCAAGTCCAGTCTCACCTCTGGTTCCCCACTGATATAATTCAGCACCCTATCATGACTATTCTCTCCAAGCTAAAGCAAATAAAGTCACTGAAACCTTGGTTGGGAGTCTTAATCTGCAGGAATTTTCTGTTTGTTTCATTATCTGCAAAGGATCTCAGTTTAATCTGTAGAAACATACTAATATATTTCTATAGCCATCTTGTGTGCTTTTGAGAATGATTCACTCATTTTTAAACCATGTTCCACCTAAATTAGTCTGGCTCTCCTCCAGATCCATTTCTTTAGAGGATATTGCGAAGTTATTACAAAAGTACTCGCTAAGTGAATCACTGATGGGCTTAATAAAGTCATGTAAGAGAGAATTCATCCATTATTGAGTGAGCTTTGTCAGGCACTGAGCCATATTAGGAGAGTAACTCAGGTTATATGGGAAACAAAGGACAACATCAATCTAGCAGTAGCAGGAATGGTAGATGTTCCAAAGATAGTATCAGAACTGTTGCTGTTCTCATCCCCAGAGGCCGAGTACTGGTCTCAAGATGGCATTTTAAGCTTATGTTTTTAAGTCATTTCCTCTAAACTCTTAGAAATTATAGGCAACATATTTTAAAAGACTAAATTTAAAAGATAGTAAGGGGGAAAGTAAAGCATGAGCATATATATACACACATAAAGAAAAAAAATCTGTGCACTAGAAATTGAACAGAAAACTACAATAAGTTACTAAAGCTGTGAGTCTGGTGGGCTCTAGAGGCACCGAGACAGGCAAGACAACTCCTCCACGGTACAGGGCAGCAAAGTTGCCTTAGATGGTTGGAGCTTGGATCCAGGCTTTTTGCTTAAACATTTACCCAGCGCAAGCTCCTGTGCCCCACGCACACTGAGGCCAAACAAACCAAAACATCGGAGTTTGGAGCAGAGAAAGGTTTATTACAGGGCTGAGCAAGGAGAACGGGTGGCTTGTGCCCAAAAAACCCACCAAACTCCCCGAAGGGTTTCAGCAAAGCATTTTTAAAAGGCATTTGAGGGACGGGCGTCGCAGGGTATGTGAACAGCTAATGCAAAATTCTCTGACTGGTTGATGGTGAAGTAACAGGGCGGTTAACATTATCAGTAGAAGGTCTGTGAGCTACATGTTCATGATCATCAAGTAGTTAATGTCTTCCATTTTGGTGGCAGTTTTTAGTATCTGAAAAACTCTAAGTAAGCATTTTTATTCATTTATTTATTTATTTATTTATTTTTATTGAGATACATTTGACATAGAACACTGTGTAAGTGTAAGGTGTACACATATATTGATACATTTATATTGTAATTTGATTGCCATTGTAGCATTAGCTAACATCACATAATTTTCATTTCTTCTAGTGTTGGGAACAATTAAGATCTATTCTCTTAGCAAGATTAATGTTTACAATACAGTTTTGTTGTCTGTAATCACTGTACTGTGTGTCAGACCACTAGGACTTATTTATCTGCTAGTCACAAGTATATACCCTTAAACAACATCTCTCCCATCCCCCTATCTTCCAGCCACTGATAATGACCATTTTACTCTCTGCTTTTATGAGTTCGTTTTCTTTTTAGATTTGACAGATAAGAGATATCATACAATATTTACCTTTCTCCATCTGACTTATCTCACTTAGCATAATATCCTCAAGTTTCAGCCATATTGTTGCAAATAGCAGAATTTCCTTTTTTCTCATGGCTGAATAGTATTCTATTGTGTGTATATATATATATACTACATCTTCTTTATCCATTCATTCATTGATGGATACTTAGGTTGTTTCCATATCTTCTCTTTGTGAGTCCTGCAATAAACATAGGAGTGCATGTATCTCTTCGATAATCTGTTCTCATTTCCTTTGGATATATACCCAGAAGTGAGATTGCTGGATCATAAGGCAATTCTATTTTTAACTTTTTGAAGGACACCCATACTGTTCTCCATAGTGGCTGAACCACTTTACAATCCCACCAACATTGCGCAAGGGTTCCCTTTTCTCCACATCTTCGCCAACACTTGTTATCTCTTCTTAATTATGGCCTTTCTTACAGGTGTGAGATATCACATCATGGTTTTGATTTGCATTTCCCTGATGATTAGTGATGTTAATCACATTTTCATGTACCTGTTGGCCATTTGGATGTCTTTGGAAAAATGTCTTTAGCCCCTCTGTGCGTTTCTTAATTTGTGTTTTTGTTATTGAATTGTATGAGTTTTTTATATATTTTGAATATTAACCCCTTATCCAATACATGGTTTGCAAAATTTTTCTCCTATTCTGTAGTTTGCCCTTTCATTTTGTTGATTTTTTTTTCTGTACATAAGCTTCTAAGTTTGATGTAGTCCCATGATTTTTTTCTTTTGTTGTTTAAGCAAGCATTTTTTTTTAATATAAATTTATTTATTTTTATTTATTTTTGGCAGCACCACGTCTTCGTTGCTGTGCACGGGCTTTCTCTATTTGCGGCGAGCGGGGGCTACTCTTCATTGTGGTGCGCAGGCTTCTCATTGCGGTGTCTTCTCTTGTTGCAGAGCACGGGCTCTCGGCACGCAGGCTTCAGTAGTTGTGGCTCATGGGCTCTAGAGTGCAGGCTCAGTAGTTGTGGCGCACGGGCTTAGTTGCTCCGCGGCATGTGGGATCTTCCTGGACCAGGGCTCGAACCCGTGTCCCCTGCATTGGCAGGCGGATTCTTAACCGCTGCGCCATCAAGGAAGCCCCTAAATGCCAGTTTTTACCAGTCTTTGGTGAAATGGGAAAAAAAATAAAATAAAGATACCATATTAAGTAAGATTCCCTGTTCACCAGGGAATCCCTAAGCAAACATTTTAAATCAATACAATACATTAAGTTGACTTTGGGCCAGGTAAAGTGGTTCTCAAGCACGTGAGACTCTTTTAGGGAAGCTTATTAAGATCCAGATGCTGGATACAGCTCTCAGAGATTCTGATTCTGAAGCTTGGGAAAGTCTTGGGGGGGGGGGGTCTGCATTTTTAACAGATAATTCTGATACAGGTGGTAGAAAGACCATAATTTCTAAAACATTGGCTGAGTAAAATTAAATTAGCTAGACATCCCTGAGGGAATCAACACCAAACATAAAAATTGAGCCACCATTCTTGGAGAGATCTAGGTTGGCACTGCAACAATTCTAATTAATGAGTTAAATACTAGTCTAGAAATCAAAAGACCTGGTTTCTATCCCAGCCTGCTGGTAACTAGCTTTTTTTTTTTGATAAATCTGTTTTTAATTTTGATAACACCAAACTCTTTGATTGGTAACTAGCTTTGAGACCAGCACTGGGGGGATGGAGATTACTTTTCTTCTCTGGACCTCAATTTCTCATCTATAAAATAAGATAGGATTAATCCCTGCCAACTTGACTGTTCTTTGGCTCTATGAGTTCAAGTGATGGGAGTGTGGCCTATAATTAATTACATTTTTATGCATTCTTTGAAAGAAGAGCCCCTCCCCCCCGCCCTCTATTTCCCTAGATAACGATGGGAATGTGCAGCATAGCAAAACACCCAGGATAGTTTCTGTTTGGGGACTGTTTCATTAGCATTAGGGCCGTGAGCAGATTCTGGAAGCTACACCAAATTGCTCCTCAGAATCAGATCTCCACCCTCCCAGTTGCAAAACTTATTCCCTAGGAAGCAACTTACCAAACTAATACATCAAAGGGTGGGTAAAGAAAATTCAGTAGAGCTCCTCTCATTGGAAATAACCTTGGCAATTGCCCAAGGCAATTTAAAATAAAAGCAGGCGGCAACCAAGAACAAGAGAAAAGATTTGATTCCCAAGCTAAAATGTCTCAGATGCAGCCCCAAGCCAATTGGCATACACAGGCTACAAATCATGGGAGATGCAGGCCCCTGGGAGAACTGTACAGTTGGTGGCAACAGGGGCCCTAATAAAACAGCCTTCGGAGAACAAACAGACTGTTCACTAGTGCTTCTAAGAAAAGAGTTTTCCTTTAAAAGCTGTCTTTTGTGAGTCTTAGATTCCTCCAGCCATGAATGTAGTGCCAAGTTGTTAATCCAAAGACTGAAGCGCCACACACCGCCTCCTGCATTTACATTAGGGTTCTTGATTTGTTCTGGAAGCCCTTTTATCAACACTTCAGTTACTCCTAGTGTGGACTCCAAACGCTACTGTTTAAGAAACTATCTGCAAATACCATGATGGCTAATCCTCCAAACAAGGAGTCAACTGGTTCCTTGGTGATTCCAATGCCCGCACAATCACCTGTAGCGTTTCTTTTCAACCGTAGAGGTTTGGCCCTCATCACTCGTCCACAGTGCTGGGCCCTTCTTACCTGGATTTCTTTTTTCTTTTTCTTCTTTTCAGCTAATGTTTTAGGGAAGGAGAAAGGAGAAAGAAAGTAGTAAGAAACATAATGGGTCTTTCGCTCTTCATCTGACAGTAATTACAGGGTGTCATGCCCAGAGTAAAGCAGGCCATACAATGTCTTCAGGAAGAGCCAATCAGGAGGGAAGCTTGCCATTCCTGAAGTCTTCAGCAAGAGCACAGGAGGCCTCCATTAAATAACAGACACCTCTTAGTGCCTCTGGCCCAAATGCCCAGTTAACTGTGGCCCGGTTTCCCTGGTTGTTGGCTGTGTGCTGACCTGAGGCAGAGAGTCAATCAGCAAATTGCTGACACTGATCCTTTTCATTATCTGTATTTTCATCTCCCACCTCTGACCTGCAACAACTTCACACTGTAACTTCAGATCCTGGACTCTTTGAACCCTTCTCTTGCCACTAAAAATGAATGTTTCTCAAAGGAGTGCAAGGAGTATGACTGCGGAGTGGTCATACAGCAGGAAGGACCTACCCGGGTCCCCACCAGGCAGGGACACACTGCCTCTGGGCTCTACTCCCAGCACCCTTATCTTTTGTACCACCCCTCACTGCCATCATTTCAGCGGAAGTTCCTTGCTTTGGCAGGAACAGGAATCTGCCCTGTGATTCGTATTGGTTTTCAGGTGGGTACATCGCCCTAGAACAACAGAGTTTGGAATTTCCTTGCGCCGTTCTTGTCCTTTGCTTGTGAGAAGGGCGGGAGCAGAGTGAGAGGAAAGGCTTGTGCTGATGGGGACGGTCCTTGCCCCAGACTTTCCAGAGCAGATGCAGTGTTGACCCATACTTGTGAGAACCTCCTGGGACTGTGTGTACTTCCTGATGGGCCTGGCCATCCAGTTGCCTCCAGTGGGTCTGGCCTGGAGCCTGGAGAGCAAGGCTCAGGAGACAGGATGCAGGGTCTATGTCACTGTCTGAACTGGGACAGAGACTGAGCCGGCCAAGCGCTGGGAAGCGAACGCTCAGACATGACTTCACATCCCAGCCAGGTGATGCAGTGATGCCCTGCCGTGGGTTCTGTTAAACAGCTCAGAATTTGGTTCTCTGTCCTCAGTGATATTCTTGTCACCAAGCCAATGGCTTCATCAGAGGAATTAAGCAATGATCCTAGGATAGTCATTTTTTGTGATTGGTGGTAACAGTAATAATTACAGGTTCCCTATACCGACCACTGGGCAAAAACCAAAAAGAAAAAAAACAGCACTGCCTTTCTAACAGCTCTTCTCCCTAAAGATTATTTTTAAGTCCTTCTATATGATTCATTCAAAAAATATTCATTAAGCAGTTCTTAGGAGCATGGCAATAGGCTGGGTGTTGGTTTTGCTGGAGAAGGATGAATTCAACACCATCTTAGCCTCACGGAACTTACAAGACATTTCAGGGGACAGTGGTGCACATACAACTCAACTGTCCTAAGTACCATCACAGAGACCCGGAGCTCGGTGGAAGGGAAGGCTATTTCTAGCTGAGGAGGAGAAATCCGGTGTTGGACAGCGTTGAGTTATCCTTGTATGTGTGTTATACTCAGGGGTGACTAGTGGATAAACTCTGCCATTATAACTCAGTGAGCCTGTTGCTGTGCCTTCTCCATATCGGGACGCAGTGGAATATGTGTTTTACATAAAATCTCACCTGCTTTAGTCTTTCACCCACTACAATGGATGAAGAAAGAGAGGTCAGGGACCTCTGAAATAGTTTAGAATAATATCTAATAATAAATCCCACTGGTCGTTAAAGATCCCCCAGTACAACAATGATACCCCGCTGATACCCACATGGGATCTGAGGAGGATTCCCACCCGCTAACCAGGAATGGGCTGCAGTTGTCTTCAGTTCTTTACCATAACTTCCCTCTATCAGTGATGCACCTGTAACACACCCCAGCTCCTCTGCCCAGTGCCTGAAACATCACCTCCCTTCAACTTCCTTGAAGACTCTATGCAAGAGGATCTCCACACTCCTCACCTGTTCATTTAATTCATGAAACACATCACCATTTGTAAGGTTTATTTTCCTGTCATCCATCTTCCTGTCCAGACTGCAACCTTCTTAAGGACGAGGTCTTTCTGTCTTATTCACAATAGTATACGCAGCGCTCAGCACAATATCTAACACAGAGCAGATGCGCAAAAATTACTTGATACGTGAATAAATGAGTAAATAAATGAACGGAAGCACTGTTACTTTAGACAAGTTCTCCCACCTCTCTGGACCGTGGCTGCCCTACCAATAAAATGAAAGAATTCAGGGCTTCCCTGGTGGCACAGTGGTTGAGAATCTGCCTGCCAATGCAGGGGACACGGGTTCGAGCCCTGGTCTGGGAAGATCCCACATGCCGCGGAGCAACCGGGCCCGTGAGCCACAACTACTGAGCCTGCGCGTCTGGAGCCTGTGCTCCGCAACAAGAGAGGCAGCGATAGTGAGAGGCCCGCGCACCGCGATGAAGAGTGGCCCCCACTTGCCACAACTAGAGAAAGCCCCCGCACAGAAACAAAGACCCAACACAGCCATAAATAATAATAAAAAATAAATTTAAAAAAAAAAAAAGATACTACTACACCATTTAAAAAAAAAATGAAAGAATTCAAACCAGGATCCAGGTTGAATAATCTAGGATTCTATGACTTTGCAAACTCAAAACTAGCTCCTCACCAGAAAATGTTGAGCATCGCTGATTTAACAGTTTCCCTAGTAGAGAGATAAAATAGGCAATTGATGGGAGAATGATGGGCATTCTGATCTCATTTTTTTTTTTTTAATGAAAATGCCTAAATACATTTTGTGTCTGCTGATAAGCCAGGAAACTGAAAAAAGGCCCTTCCCACGTGCAGGTGAGGGCAGTCGGGGGCCCCAGGCTCAGCCCCATCCACTGGAGGACACTCACAAGAAGATACTTGCAAAGTACTTTCTGATGGAGTCAAGACTGCTTCTGCTCAAACCCACCAGCTTGCATTAAGTGCCGCAGTTCAGCCTTACGCCAGCACCACCTTATAGGTCCTAAAAGTGGGTGGTCTGAACCTCTGCTTCTAAGCCTACCTCAGACTCAAGCAAACCCCACATTAGTTCAAAACACAGAGGCCAGAGGGATTGGTTGGATCACCAATGCTGGTAAATACAGTGGCTTTTTTTTTCTTTAATCAGCTTTAAGTAGCAGAAGCTCCTGTTCAGGACAAGGGGGGGGTGGGGGGAGAGCACTGAAAGTAATTTATATCTGAGAGCTATTTAGTAGCCCATGTGAAATGCATCAGTGGTGTCATTCTAATTCACAGCAGACCCAGTTCCAATTTTTTTTTTAATCCATCTTTTTCTGTTTCCTGTTAGCAAAGAACATGGGGTTACTAAAAAAAAAAAAAGAAAAAAAATCCACTGGGTTTTCCCAAGTGTTGATAACTTGGACTGTCCTGCATATCTCATGAGAAGAAATCAAAAGTCCTAATTAAAAGTTTTGTTCTCACAACCAAATCTTGAACCTGTGCCCTTTGGCTCTGTTTCTCATATGGTAACTCGTTTTGATCTTCCTCCAAAATGTAAGTCCACAGTGTGTGGGAGGAACCATTAACAAAAGATTATTATTATCGTTTCTGGTTTTGAAAGGAAAAGTATTTCACTGTAACATCATACTTCAGAGACTGTGTTAGGCACATCTGTGTGCCCAGGACTGCGGGCATACCCAGCAGGCAGTGAAGACGTGTTGAATTGAATTTTTCCTGGATTAATCCCAGGTGTTCATCTTTAGGGCTGGCCAGGTAGACAAAGGTGTTTTTTTAAATAAAGTTTAGGCTCAGGTTGAATCCAGTGACAAGAAACTGGAAATAGACCTGACATGGGATGACTCGGCATATTTCATAATTTTAAACAGGTAACTCAGATACTGGTGATTTGGAGGGCTGCCCAAGATCTACTCTATACATACAAACAAACTGTAAAATGCAAACCAGGGCTATAACAAACCACCTGCTAATTTCCCTGGAAGGGTTCATATTTTCTCTTGGTCTGACCACAGGCCTGAATATTCAGAATTGGGACTGTCCCAGAAATCTGGGACATATGCTCAGGACTCAAAGCCTGTAGTCAAATTGGAGTTTTCTTAGCTATACTTGAGCCTACTTCCCCTCCCCCAACACACACACGCACGCACGCACGCGCGCGTGCGCGCGTGCGCCATCCCAAATTTCACATTACTTGGAAGGCCCAACATATTTTATAGAACTTAAGTATTGAAAAGAGCCACTTTAAAATTTTTAAGGTGGTTGGTATTTAAATGCTTCAAGACATAAAAAGACATACTGAGAACACAAGTGTTAATGCCATAGTGGACTCAGCCAGGCAAACTCCTTTTATTAGCAAAACTGAGAGTCTGACTTCTGAGACCTTTGGGGAACACTTGGAAGTTTCTGGAGGGCAAATGGTGTGAAAGTCCTTTCTGCTACCAAGACTGTCAGTAGTTACAGCAAATTATAAAAAGTTCTGTTTTACTTGTGAAACAATACACCTGTGTTTGGAAAGCTCTGGGTGGAGGTAGAAGTAGGTGAGAAGGCAAGCCCTGAGCCCACCAGGCAGTAGCAAAGCTGAAAGTTAGCCCCTCACCTCCCCACTCTCCCCAGCTTCTAAGAGGCCTCTCCATGCTGGGATGGATGGTTGCCTGAAACTGGAAGGAAAGGGGATGCTGAATGGAATCCTTATTGATCAAGAGAAGGGCCTGCCCTGTGGCTTAACCCGTCTCTTGATTACCCACCCACAGGCTCCACAGTGCCTGACGCCTCCCCCAGTGTTGTCTATTTCTAGTTGGGGAAAGATTTATTTTACCTCCTATGAGGTAAAATTCTAATAGCCTAGTTTTCCCACTCTTCACAACTAAAAGATTTTTTGAAGAAGAAACCTAAAAGTTGTGACAAACTCAAGGCCTGTGGGATAATCAAGCTAAATCGTGCCTGATATATCTGTTCTATTTGCCCATGCCTGACTGAAACAAAACCAAACTCATTGAATCTTGTTATTCTATTGTGCCATTTCATATTTTAAGAAATCCACAGAATGCAGGTAGGAACTTTTTTTTTGCCAAACAGCGGCATCCTCTTACAGGTGTTCTCCCAGTGACCCAACTCCTAGCCCATCAGTTTTCCATAAAGGAGCCTTGAGTTCTAAGAAAGCCTAGCTAGCTCTCCAGCCCACGAGGTAATGGAGAGGTAGGTCATCTCACTCCAAAAGAGGCAGCAACGTGCAGGGAGTGGAAAGGGGATTTCACTGGGTGACGGGAGACACAGCAGGAATCAAGCAGCGCGGCCCCCTCCTCCTCCCCTTCCTCTCCTTCCGGTCCTCGTCTCTCCCTCCTCCTCCACCTCCTCCTCCTTATCGGTGTGAGGACAGAGGAGCTAATCGATCAGACCCCTTCCAGCAGCGCTGGAGCACGCTTCCCCACCACCCCAGCCCGGGACCCCTGGTCTCCCCACCTCCATTCCTCCCCAAATTCATCTCTAAGGCTCTGCGGGGCCCGCAGGCACATTCCAAAAAGGATCTTGCATATTTCATCGTCAGGGTCTCCTCATTAGCTGGCTGCTGTAGTCACTCTTTTCTCCAGCTCTCCCTTAAAGGCAGGAGTCCTGGCTTTGTCCCCTTCTAATTGGACCTCTCCGCCCCCTCACATCCCAAGCCCACCGCCCCTGGCACCTTCCCTCCCACCCCACCCCCTACCCCCACCCCCAAGAACAATGGATGGGGAAGAAAACGTTTCCGGGATTAATCTCATAAATCTTTCACCGGCTTCCCTGGAAATTCTCTACCCTGGAGCAAGTGGGGCGTGGGGCAGCCTGAGAAGATCATTCCTGACTCATTAGCATGTTTCTGCAATGCGCCAGCTGGATCATCTAAAAATTATTCTTCTACCCAGGAGGAAAGGCTTTTTGCCAAACTGCAGGCTAACTCGAAGAATTTAGGGCAATCCCCGGCCCTGGCGTCCCAGGCGAAGCTGAGAAGGCCATTCAGAGAGCCATTTCCTGAGCCCCAGGGCGATCAGTGCCCCCCTGGAGTGGACTTTTACAGATTCTGCCTTTGCCTGCAAAGCTTCCTAAAGAACAGTCCATTGTGTTGTTACCTTTGTGCGTGTCTGGGAAGAGAGAATTCATATACCTTCCTGTTCTTGATAGAGTGGGACCTGAGAAATATTCTTACCTTTCCCTTATCAGATCCCCACGAATTCAATCAGGCTGATAACACAAGCCTTGAAAGTTTGCATTCACTATTTATTCTCCAAACAGCTTTTATCTTTTCTGCTTTGGCCCCTCCCCCATATCTAAAAGATTTTTATCATCACTTTCTCATTGTATTTGTGTCTGTTTTTCAGTCCTGTGCTGAGGGTTTTACATACCAGATCTCATTTACAGTTTGACAACACTGCAAAGTAGGTGTTTAATAGCCTATTTATAAACAAGGAAACTGAGCTTTAGGAAAATTAGGACTGTCACTCAAATCACACAGCCAGAAAGTGGCCACAAGGCATTGGAACCTAGCTCCATCTGGCTCCCAGGCATTGCTCATAGCTACTTCACTAAGACACGGAGAGCCCAGGAAATGGACATTTTCTCTGATTAACACCCATATCTGAGCACATGCTACGTAGCCTGAACAATGTCCACTGTCACCTGACCAGCTTTCTGAAGATGATGATGATGACCAGGACGGCCATGACAATTTCTGCAAAGAGGCACAATATAAAAGGAATTCAAGAGCTGTCAGAACGAAGTGAGAGAGTGGCATGGACGTATATACACTACCAAATGTAAAATAGATAGCTAGTGGGAAGCAGCCGCATAGCACAGGGAGATCAGCTCGGTGCTTTGTGACCACCTAGAGGGGTGGGATAGGGAGGGTGGGAGGGAGATGCAAGAGGGAGGAGATATGGGGATATATGTATATGTATAGCTGATTCACTTTGTTATAAAGCAGAAACTAACACACCATTGTAAAGCAATTATACTCCAATAAAGATGTTAAAAATAAAATAAAATAAAGTAAAAAATTAAAAAAAAAAAAAAACTGCCAGAAACCTCGAGGACAGGAACATACCTAGTTCCTAACAGAGCAGGGTGCTACATAGGTGCCTGATTCAATGCTTTTGATGGTGAGAGAGAATATCTCCAGCAATGGAGACAGCAGATCAGTGAAGTGAGGAGTACGGGGATTAGAAACAGGGCTGTCACCAAAGACAAGGAGACAAGTCAGACCAGCATAAAACCAGCACAGCTACAGATAGAAAAGGAGAGCCTTTGGAGGTCTGAGGGATGGGAGGAGGTCAGAGATGGTACCCAAAGTCCCTCTGCTGTTGGATTCTGGTCTTCAATTCTCTACATTTTCCTCCCCCCCAAAACTAACCCTCCAGCAACATGGGCCAGTAGAGTGCCAGAGGCTAAGGAAGTTAAGTGTAGAAAATCATTGGCACTAATTAGGAAGGACTTGGTTTTGACGCCTTTAGTTCCTCTGTCCTTAGTTTTCTCATCAAATATAGCCATTCATTCTAAAACATTGAGAGACTACAGTAGACAGGGCTTTGTCTTAGCACTGGGAGAGACATGAGCCCTGACCCTGAGTGGCTGGCTCCCTAGGTTGTAAAACAAGAAGTGCACACATCAAAAGGTGAATGAAAATAGTTCAGACCCATATCCATCTGCCTGACACCATCCCCACTTGGAGGTCTAATAAACACCTTGAATGTAATGTGTTTAAAAAACAGACCCTGGGTTTCCCCAGGATCTTGACCCAACTCTTTTCACTGTTCCCCTAACCATCCTGCAAGGCTCACCTTGTCCCTTCTCTGTGGAGCCAACCTGCCCATCCAGCCCATGCTGACTTCTCTCTCCTGTAAGACACTTTAACCTTTGCCCCCCTTCCTGTAAGACACTTTAACCTCTGCCCCCCTTACAGAGGTGACCCACCGTCCCCACCTCGGTGAACGGCACCTCATACCACCCAACTTCTCAAGCCGAGACTAAGGACATCATCTTTGGTCTCTCCCTTCCCCTCTGCAGGTACATCAATCCATCAACGAGTCCTGCCTGCTACATCTCCAACACACAGCCCAGCCTGGGCCCCTCCCTCTTCCGGTACCACTTTCGCCACCATCACCCTCTGGGACTCCTGCAATGGCCTCGTGACCAGCCTCTCAGCTTCCACTCGGTGGTTCCCTCACCACTTCTAGCTTCTTAAAGTAGCCAGAGTGATGCTTTTTAAATAAACTGGAGCATATCATTCTTCTGCTTAAAATCCTCCAATGTCTTCTCATCACATTTAAACTTAAGTCTAAAACTTCCTACCTGACGCTACAAGGCTGTGCCTGACCTGGCGCCTGTGTACACCTGTGACAGCCCCCCTTACTTATCTGCCCCCCTCTGTGTCCAGCAGGTAAAAGGACCTTCTTTCCATTCCTCCCACCACTAAGCTTTGTTCCATTCTGGGGGCTTTGAACTTGCTCTTCTCTTCACCTAGGAAATGCTTGCCCCAGATCGTCCCAGGGTTGAGTCTTCTTGTGATTCAGGTCTCAGTTTAAATGTTCCCTCCTCAGAAGATCCTTTTCTACATGGCCAATTCAAAATAGCCCACCAAGCACTTTCAAATCCATCACTGTTTAATTTCATCCTAGCACTTATCGCTAGATTTTTCTTGGTTGCTGATTTATTTACGTAATTGCGAACTACCTCTTCCACACATGCCCAGTTAGAATGTAAGCTTCATTATGTGCCCTGTTCCACACTATTTCCCCAGTGCCTAGGAAGGCGCTCAGTAAATATTTTCTGAATGAATTAATTTAGTACAATATAAGTTTTTCTAACTAGAAAATGGTACTGCTAATACATGAGAGCTAATAAGAGCTGAGCCACGAATGAGGATTAGGATTTGAGCTGTGAAAGGGAGCAGGCCATGCATTTCTGGCCAGGGATTTAACACAAGGACAAGCTCCTTGACACATGGTAAGAAGCAGTAAAGCCTTGACGCAAAGCCAGGCGGCCCAGCTCCAAATACAGAACCAAACCTCACTCTCTACTAATAAGCTGGGGATATTGTATTCACTCAAATGTAAGATGATGACCCAAACCACAGTGGAATTGGAATGGAAATGGAGGGGGCATGGAAAGAAGAGGAGATGTGAGGGATATTATACAGAAGAGACAAATAGGCAACAAATTATCTAGTGTAATTAAATTGAGCAGACATAAATTAGAAGTAGCAGGAGGAATACGAGATGAATTTGAAAACCAAAAATCAAAGATGATTTTTTAAAACTGGGGAAAATGGTGACCCAAATTGTGTGGGAAAGTGGTCAGATTTCAGGAGAGTAGGGTCTAAGGAGGTGGCAGGGTCTTCTAATGGAGTATCTAGGAAGCCATGGGAAATGTGGACTGGTGTCTGAGAGTGAGATTAAAGTCAGAGAAATGTGTCTGTGAGTCATCTGAACAGAAATCATAGAGGACTGTTATATATTCCAAGAGAAGAGAAGTTTGAGGGGACATGTCTCTCCTCTCAGCAGCTGCCCTCCAGCTTCAAGAAGGGGAGACCTGCCCAGGCTAGAGGTGGACGTACATCCCAAACACCAGGAATACAGAATGCTCTCCCCAAAGAACCGAACAGCACGCTGGAGCTCCAGGGAAGCAGAGTGTCTAGGTGGGAAGACAATCCAGACAGGCAGGGCATGCGTGCTGGACAGGCAGAAAAGGTAGAGACCAGATGAGAAAGGAGTGAGAATTTGGTCCACAGGTGGGGACAGATAGACGATGGGAAGGAAGCCAACAAGGATATTCAACTGTATGGTCAGAAGACCCAGGGTGGTTGAGTCAAGAAGCCAAGGGATGAAACTTCACGAGACGAAATGTGACCAGAGTGTCTCCTGCTGCAAGGATGTCAAGGAGAATAAAGTATACGAAAAGGTAATTGGGTTTTCCAATCAGTGAACTCACATTGACTATTGGGAACAATTTCAGTTGAGTGGTGGGACAGAAACAAGATCGCTTGGGTTTACAGGGATGAAATAGAAACCCCAGGTGAAAAGAATTGGTTCAAGAGGAAGAGCTGCAGTAACTAATATTTTTTAGTGTTCTGTTAGGCAGTGGATGAAGTCATTGGCTAGAAGAGAAGAAATGGAAGTGGGGAGGGTCAGAAGAACAGAGAAGCATTGGCATAGGTGCTATGAAGACAGGACAGAGAATAAATCTTCAGATGTGATGGTTATTTGAAAAGTGAAAGATGCTGAATACAGTTATTTGTTCATTCAATAAATCCTTTTCGAGCACCATCTTAGGCAAAGAGATATGGCCATGAACAAGACAGCCTCATGCAGCTAGCAGGGGCGGGTGGTCATGGTAGCCACCAAAACACTTTGCCACTACTCTTCTGTAGCAAATTATAGTTGGAGAAGCACTTTCACATTCCATTACTTCTTCAGACCTGACAATATTGCTTGGAGGTCAATGTTGGGAAATTCATTTTTCAAAAACAGAAAACTAAGGCTGGGAGATGCAAAGACATGTCAAAGTCTCCACAGCTAGTTACTGTGAGAGTGAAAATGAGAACTCGTGTCTGCACTCAGGGCAGATGCTTCTCGCAACAAGCAAAGGGCTGCATGGGCAGAAAGTAGCTGTTTTGGGCATCTCTTTTCTTCCTTCTCTCCTCCTTCCCCTTTCCTCCTCATCCCCCTCCCCTCTTTAAGTTAAATACAGTCCTCTTCTTATATCCCATTTCTTGATCTGAGCTCAGGTCCAGCACTGAAATGCCAATTCAAGTCAAATACTTCACCCATCTTTGGATTGGGGTGTAGCCAAAGATGATAGCCATCAGTTTTTAGATGAGCACGAGGTGGAAGATAGTTTTTAGAACATTAACTCAAATTCTCATGAACCCAGCTATCCTGTGGGATTTCCTTGTCCCTTGAGCTCTAGTAAACTTGGCTTAAACCTCCAAATTCTAAAAACTGTGCAAGTTCAAAGCCCTCCCCTCAATTTCTATGAATTCCCGAAGCTTTAGCATCTCATCTCCTTGTATCTGGTTTCTACATTCACACATGCTGTCTTCTCTTTGGCCCCAAACTGAAATCCAGACCCCTTCACTTGTTTCCACACCAATTCGGTGAGTTTAATCAAATGTATAGATTTCCCAGGGGATGAGGAAAGGACTTTGAGGAGATACCTAATTACACGATGCAGAGCCCTCCACCATCCCACTGTCTCCACTCTCTCCTTCCCTTTTCCCCTCCCAGTCCTCCCCTTGTGAGCTAAATGAAGTCTTCTTATTTCAGGCAATTCAGTGTTGTCAATCACATTATGTGTCTTGAGGCTGCCCTTAAAAAAACCTCAAGACACGTAATGTGATTGATACACTGAATTGCCTGAAATAAGAGGATTTCTACCAGAGTGGTTTCTCCAAGTATTTCTTCCAAATAAGTATAGTATTCTCTATAAGAGAAATTAAGGCAAATAAAATGTGCTACATTTTGTGACGTTTATAGTAACCCTCTGAAGTAGACATTGTTATTATTCCCATTTTGCAGCTCAAACCTGAGGCACAATCAAGCTAAGCCACTTATCTACATTTTTACAGTTGATAAGGAGCAAGCCTAGATTGCAGCCATGTTCTGTCTGACTCTAAAGTCCATTGATTTTTGTAAGACACCATGGTCTTGAGGTTGTCCCAGAAAAGTCTAGGTGAAGGAAAATACTGGAGGAAGGAAAACGGGAAAGGGCCACATTCTTCCGTATCCGGGAAGGAACTGGCAAGCAGAAAAGTATGCCTACAGAAGGTATTTCCCTGTGCAAATCCCAGTGAGAATAAAGCCAGAACACCCAAATTGTTATTTTGAAGTGATCTGATATAGATATGTCTGTAACTTTCAAATCCAACAGAGAAATTTATCTTGAAGTATTTATCCCAAGCACCAGAAGTACTTGTACTTTAACATTATCCACTTCAGAAAATTGCAGTGCAACAACACCGGCTAGACCTTGAGGACATTATGCTAAGCAAGATAAGTCAGATGGAGAGAGGCAAATACTTTGTATCACTTACATGTGGAATGTATAAAAGCCAAACTCAGAAACGGAAAGTAAAGGGGGTGTTGCCAAGGGATGGAGGGTTGGCGCAAGGTTGTCGGCGGGGGGTGGGGGGGGGGTGGGGGGGGTAGGACAGATGTTGTTTAAAGGTACAAACTTGCAACAAGCAGTAAATAAGTCCTGAAGATCTAATGCACAACACAGTGAATATAGACAATAATATTGTTTTATAATCGTCAAGCTTGCTAAGAGACTAGATCTTAATTATTCCAACCACTAAAAAGAAATGATAATTATGTGACATGATAGAGGTATTATTGCTACAATGGCAATCATATTGCAATGTATAAATGTATCAAATAAACATGTTGTACACCTTAAATTTATACAACGTTATGTCAAGTATATTTCAATTAAAAAAGAAAAGAAAAAAGAAAATGACTGGAGAGACTGACCCCGAGGAAAACGGAGTCATGATTGAGGGCGCATCAATCAATAGGTCCAGAGGCTGACTCTAAGGATGATATTGGATGGCCGAATTTAAATTAGGAAATGAACCCGGCTATCCTGGGGACTCTTCCTGCTGCCGCTAGGAATTTAATGTCTCTGAGAATCTGCCTAATACCTTGCATGGCAGAACAGAGTCCAGAAACGAGGTCTATACAAATAGGTTGAGCAACTGCATCCAATTTCTGTGTTTAACAAAAATTGTAAAGGGAAATCCTAAAGGGATGCCCCTCATCATCACCGTGTATGTCTTACAAGAAATCACCCTCGGGAATTCCCTGGCGGTCCAGTGGTTAGGACTCCGTGCTTTCACTGCTGGGGCCCGGGTTCCATCCCTGGTTGGGCAACTAAGATCCAGCAAGCACAGTGCGGCCAAAAAAAAGAAAAAAAAAAGAAAAAGAAATCACCAGGCACTGTGCTAGGCCCTCTAGGTATAAGGACAAGTAAGAGCAGAGTTGTTGCCCTCAGAGAACTTCTAGTCTAGTGGGGAAGGAGATTTTAATTTTTAAAATCACAGTTAAAAGTGTATAATTGCACCAACAAATTCTAAATACTTTACTTTTGTTGGCTTATTTGATTCCCATAGCCCAAAATGTAGGCAGTAGTATCCTCATTTTATGGATGAGTAAATTGGGATTCAGAGAGGTGAAGCCTAAGGTTACATGGGACTGGGATTTTATCTAAGTTCAAAGTTACCCCTCTGCCTTCTTGCACTGCTGACAAGAAGGACGTAAGTTGAGCAATTTGACATCGAATTTTGACATGTTAAATCACGTTACTATGTAGGAGGAGTGATTATCTGTTGCCTCATGGAACCGTCTTAGCAACCCCCTGTTTCTGCTGTCACTTTTGACAAGATTATGGATATGAGCAACTCCTTGGATTTTTCTTATCTTGAGTTCTCCTTAAAAGGGGGATGCTTTTAGAACCTACTTTTGATTATTCCCTTATTTATTTGATTATTACCCTGTTTATTTGATTATTCCTGTGATTATTCTGAACCAGAAAATGACCAAAATTCTTAGCCTGACAGATCCCTTACAACCTGACCCCTTTCATCCCCTCTCTAGCTCCCAACCTGGAACACATCATTCTTTTTTTCAAGACCATATCTCCACATTTAATTGCCTTGGGAAAGCTTTCCTCACCTACTACAGGCATTGCCTCCTTTGTGATCTCACCTTTATTAAAGCTTTCTTCACCTCGTATAGGGTATTTGTGCCTCTCCAGGTAAACCCTGAGTTTCTCAGGGTTTCTCTAGAATTGTCAAGATGCATATGAATGTCTAGATGAATTGTCTAGATGCATATGAACTGTGTCATATGCATCCAGACAATTCTAGCACCTAGGAGCGGGCACACAGTAACACAGCAGGCCCTTGGCATATACTCACTGGATGAAAGCATGAGTGAGTAAATGAATGACTGAATATCCTGTGACTCAGGGCTCTAGCATTCCAGGCAGGTACAATTTCGAAAGTCCCAGTAAGCTATTTCAGTTAGGCAGCTCAAAAAGTAGCATCACAGAATATCAGCTCTGGAAGGCTCCTGAAATAACCTCTCCCAACAATTTTATTTTACAGATGAGGAACTGAGGTCTGCAGAAAAGAGACTTGCCCAAGGTCACTTCTGCATTACTCTCCACTTACCGCTCAATACAGGTGCTTCATTCTTTTAACTCTGAGCTCAAAAGTAATCCCAAGACATTTTTTTAATTAAAATTAATGACTGATCTACAAAGAAGCCTATTAGTGTCACAATTACCCAGGGACCTGGAGAGTCACTCTGGCGGGTGGAGGGAGGAAGAGGCGATGAGGTCATCTGGTGTCTGTATTTATCAATAGAGATCTTAGCTTCTTCCCTCCATGAAGACCCTCAGCATTTCATGGGGAATTTTAAAAGCTTGTGGTTTGCAATAAGATCCATCACTGTGGCTTCAGTTGCGCCTATTGTTCCTTGCTGCTCACTGCAAGTACAAAGTGGGACTCAAATAAATATGGGCTAATATTAAATAAATATACATATGGCATTGGTAACATAGAACTAGCCCAGTCATAGGCAGTGCAACTAATACTCAACTGTGTGTTGTAGCCAAGAACTTGGCAGTCTCACCCGTAAAAGTTATTATGGTGTTGAATTCTTCACAAAGAGGTTTTGTCTAAAAAGAATTATATAATGGGGAGGGGGAAGGGTAAGCTGGGACGAAGTGAGAGAGTGGCATGGACATATATACACTACCAAATGTAAAATAGATAGCTAGTGGGAAGCAGCTGCATAGCACAGGGAGATCAGCTCCGTGCTTTGTGACCACCTAGATGGGTGGGATAGGGAGGGTGGGAGGGAGATGCAAGATGGAGGAGATATGGGGATATATGTATGCGTATAGCTGATTCACTTTGTTATACAGCAGAAACTTAACACACCATTGTAAAGCAATTATACTCCAATAAAGATGTTTTAAAAAAGAGAATTATATAAAAGTGTAATTCTCCTGCTTATCAAACAGGAAGCAGCCAGACTTCATCGGCCTGCCCATGGCTGCTTGGCTGTTGTCCTTCCCTTTAGAAACTAAGGGTTTGCAGCACAGGAATCATCTCCTTTTATCTTGTATCCGCAGTGCCTCGGACATAGTTGGAGCTCACTAAACGTTTGATGAAATAATAAATCAACAAATAAAAGAATGAGTGTTTGCCTACTACAGTCATTAAATTAGGTTTAGCTGTACAGAACTGAAACCAAGATGAGAGGTTTGAACAAGACAGAGGTTTCTTTCTCTTTTACACGAAAGAGAGGTAAGAAAACCATGCGGATATGAGGGTTCCACAGTCACCAGGGATCCAGCTCATTTTATCTTTGTGCCACCTCCTCCTATCCTCCTATACTCAAGGTTGCCTCAAGATCAAAGGTGGCTGCCATAACACCAATCATCAATCTATGATGAAGGCACAAGGAAGTGGGGAAATGCAGCCCACCTAGTCAAGTAGAGCTCTTTTTTTTTTTTTTGGCCACACCCTGCAGCTTTCAGGATCTTAGTTCCCCAACTAGGGCTCGAACCCAGGACTCTGGCAGTGAGAGCTCCGAATCCTAACCACTGGACCTCCAGGGAATTCCCTAGAGCTCTTTTTTTTTTTTTTTAACCTGAGTAGTTTTTAATCTTTTTTTATTGTGGTAAGACTATAGATGATAAAATTTACTGTTTTAACCATTTTTAGGTATATTTTTAGGTATATTTTAGGTAACCATTTTGAGTGGTAATAAATCCATTCATAATGTTGTGCAACCATCACCCATCCATCTCCAGAATTCTTTTGATCTTGTAAAATTGAAGCTATGTACTCCTTAAACCCTGATTCTCCATTCTCCCCTCCTCCCAGCCCCTGGCAACCACCATTCTACTTTCTTTATGAATTTGACTACTCTAGGTCCCTCATATAAGTGGAATCATAAAATATCTATCCTTTTGTAACTGGCATATTTCACTTAGCATAATGTCCTCAAGGTCCATCCATCCATGTCGTAGCATGTGTCAGAATTTCCATCCTTTTGAAGATTAAATAATATTTCATTGTATGTATGTACCACAGCTTGCTTATGCATCCATGTCGATGGGGCTTCCCTGGTGGCGCAGTGGTTAAGAATCTGCCTGCCAATTCAGGGGACACGGGTTTGAGCCCTGGTCCCGGAAGATCTCACATGCCGCAGAGCAACTAAGCCTGTGTGCCATAATTACTGAGCCTGCATGCCACAACTACTGAAGTCTGTGAGCCTAGAGCCTGTGCTCCACAACAAGAGAAGCCACCACAATGAGAAGCCCGTGCACCGCAACGAAGAGTAGCCCCCTCTCTCTGTAACTGGAGAAAGCCCACATGCAGCAACGAAGACCCAACACAGCCAAAAATAAATAAATAAAAATAAATTAAAAATCTACAAGGATGTATAAAAAAAAATGCTGTTAAGAGAGTAAATCCTAAGCGTCCTCATCACAAGGAAAAATTTTTTTCTATTTCTTTAATCTTATATCTATATGAGGGGACAGATGTTCACTAAACTTATTATGATTATCATTTCATGATGTATGTAAGTGAAATCATGATGTTGTACACCCTAAGCTTGTACAGTGCTGTATGTCAATTATATCTCAATAAAAACTGGAAGAAAAAAAATGCCCACTGATTCCAAAATAATCCTGTCTACTCCCATGTCTGAACTTTCCTCCAAGACAATTTGTCTGTGGCTTAAAGGACTTTTGTCTCCAGAAAGCTCCTTCCCGTAAAAGACTGACATGTTCAGGCCTGAATAATAATTCTCCTGTATGTTCTTCAGAGCATTTTCACATATCTACTCTCTCATCTCCAGACCCACAGTTGCAATGACCTGTTTAACATCCCCACTTGGAAATTCGCTGGCATTTTAACTCAACAGATCAGAAAGGTCAGGTATCCTCCCCACCCACCCAGCAGCTCTTCCTCTGACTTCCTAATTTCAAATCCAACAGGTTTTCTTTACGTAACCTCAAGGAGTCTTTAATATGATAATTTATATTGTGAAGCTCCAAAAGAGAGGTAGAGCTTAGAACACTTTTCAAATGTATTTGTCCGTGGAAACCTTTTCTTCTTTTATGGAACAATTCTAGGGATAAGCGTGCTAAGCAACGTATTACGGGGGAACAGCCACCAAGCCTGGAAATGCAGAAACATCGTCGTCCCTCTTACCTTTGGTGCTTTCCAAGTCACTTCGATTCTGCCTCCAAAAAGTCCTCTCTCCTTCCTTCCCTTCTTTCTTGTTAAGTTAATTCAACAGGGAAGTCCTGAGACTAATGTGGTTCTAAAACCTTAACAGCCTCCGGAAGCAAACCAAAATCTAAGCCTGGAAGCACCTGGAGGTTAGTAAATCGAAACCTAAGGTTAACCAATCACAAACAGCTAGGCTTTCCCTTGTAGCCAATCAATAATGTCCGTACTTCGTGTCCGCCTTTTCTCTTTAAAAGTCTCTCCTCCACTCCCGGTGGCCAGAGTGTCCCTAACCGCTTCGAGTTTGTCGCTGCCCACTTTATCAATTTTTGCTCAAATCCACTCTTAAAATTTTTCCTGGGGCTTCCCTGCTGGCGCAGTGGTTGAGAATCTGCCTGCCAATGCAGGGCACATGGGTTCGAGCCCTGGTCTGGGAAGATCCCACATGCCGCGGAGCAACTGGGCCCGTGAGCCACGATTATTGAGCCTGCGCGTCTGGAGCCTGTGCTCTGCAGCAAGAGAGGCCGCGACGGTGAGAGGCCCGCGCACCGCGATGAAGAGTGGCCCCCACTCGCTGCAATTAGAGAAAGCCCACGCACAGAAACGAAGACCCAACACAGCCAAAAATAAAAGTTAATTAATTAATTTTTTTTAAAAAGAACAGTTTAAAAAAATTTTAAAAATTTTTTTCCTATGCCTCAGTTTATCTTTTAACACTTCCGTCCATTTCTAAGGCCACCATTAAACCTTTCCCAGAGTGACTTATCTCCCTGAGCTAGAGCATTTGCCTTACTCCTTCATTCCTCAAACTGTGTACCAGTGACCACGCTGGGCTCTAGGGATGCCGCAGCGGCAAAGGAGCCGTGGTCCTTGTCTTGTGCTTGGCATTGCTTAAGGTCCAGTGGGCAGTCATAACAGAGTAAGAGTAAAATGGCAAGTGTGTTGGGATTGACATATATACACTAATATGGATAAAATAGATAATCAGAACCTGCTGTATAAAACATAAATAAAATAAATTTTTTTTAAAAAAGAGTAAAATGGCAAGTGTGATGGGCACTGCAAAGGAGAGCGGCATGATGCTATGTGGTTCTCTGGGAAGGTCCCTGGGGAGCAATGTTTGGATGTTTGAACAGAGAGCTGAGGGTTGCACAGGAATTAATTAGGCAGATGGGCAGGAAGAGTTCTCCGGGCAGAAGAGAACCTCCTGTGCTAGGCAGAGCTGTGGAGAGAGGCAGCCTGGTGAGGAAGGCTGGAGGCTGGCATAGCAGCTGCAGGACACAGTGATGGTTGTGGTCAAGATGGACAAAAGAGGGCCAGAGAGACAGATGGGGCCTTGAAGGCCTTGAAGGCCTTGTTAAGAATTTTTATCTTTTGCCTTGAAACCTGGGGGTGATTTATCACTGTTTGCATCTTGAAAAGTCAGCTTCATCTGCTGTGTGGAGGATGTGGGACTATAGCGAGGCAAGGGTGGATACAGAGAGACCAGATAGAGGTTACTGCAAGTGTCCTCATGAATGATGGTCGTGCAGCTTGGGCCAGAGGGGTTATGATGGCCATGGAGAAATGTAGACGGATTCGAGTGGTACTTAAATAGTAGAATCAATAGGACGTAGCATTGGATTGTATCAAGTTACCTGTGGATTGGTCTCTTTCCTTGAAGACAAAAATCTGTGTCTTACTTATTTCTTGATTCCACATACCTAACTGCAGACCTTGCATTTGGTAGGAGGTGGTCATTAAATTTGCAGAATTGATTTGCATACAGAGAGCAAAGGTTTGAGGAAATACAACCCAATAGGTGCATTTTGAATCAAAAAGAAGGGGCAAGTCTCACCTTGCTGGACAGTTCCTGAGGAGGGCAGACTGAGTTGGGTACCCCAGAGGTGCATGCCTGGGCCCAGCATGGAGACACAAAAGGCAACTCTATCTCTCCCCTACCTCTACCTGATGGCACAGGCATAGAACCTTTACCTTCTGCGGCAGAAATGGAATCATATGCTCATTTTCCTAATGGATTAGGGAGATAGATGGACCCCTATCAAGCCATGTAGCTCCAACTATTGAAGGAAGAGAGATTTGAGGACTTATTTCAAATTAACATTTCACAACAAAGAGGAGTTGCTGGACTACTTTTTTTTTTTTTTTTTTTGTCTGCGCTGGGTCTTTGTTGCTGCGCACGGGCTTTCTCTAGTTGCAGCGAGCGGGGGCTACCGTTGCGGTGTGCGGGCTTCTCACTGCGGTGGCTTCCCTTGTTGCAGAGCACAGGCTCTAGGCGCGCGGGCTTCAGTAGTTGTGGCTCACGGGCTTGGTAGCTGTGGTTCGCGGGCTCTAGAGCACAGGGTCAGTAGTCATGGCGCACGGGCTTAGTTGCTCCATGGCATGTGGGATCTTCCCGGACCAGGGCTCAAACACGTGCCCCCTGCATTGGCAGGTGGATTCTTAACCACTGTGCCACCAGGGAAGCCCCTGGACCACTTCTTTAGATGTCAGAATCTGTGCCTAAAGTTGGAGGAAATAAACAAATGAACCCACAAACAATGGTCCAAAGGGTGTTTTGATTAATTGGTATAGCTCAGAACACTCAGTGTGAACCACCAAACAATAGTCATTGTGATCCACATTGCTTATGAAGACTGGAAGTAAAAAAACCAGTTCACCCCAGCCGTAAACAGAGTTAACTTCTGTCAGAGATTCTGAAGAAAGATCTAGACTCAGGGGTCGATCATTGCCTTTTTTGTTTCAGTGCTGAAGCAATTGTATGCCAGAAACAAAGACCTCCTTGCCCTCCCTGGTCTCCCTCTTCACTCTAAGAAACATTAGTGTTCTACCTAAATCTTTGTCACTGACCCCGCACCATAATTATAAACCCAATCTGAAACTTACCCAGAGTTCAATGGCTCTCACCTAAGGGACAGACTTAGAAATGGAAAAATATTTTCTTTGAAACACAACAGTGCTGTCAACATCTGTGATGGTTTGTTAATGATGAGACGGTACAGGAACAGGGATGGTTTAGGGGAATTGCAAAATAGCAACTGGTCACGGGATAACAGGAGGAAAAGAGGATGCCTGAGGGGAATTGCTAGGTCAGGGCTTCTTCTCCTTTTATTTTTTTTACTCCCACCCTGCATTTTCATGAGTTGCTGTCTGGGTCTGAAAAGGTCATAGGCCTAATTATACCTGTGGACACCCCATAATAGAATCATTAACATGGTGCCCAGTGACCTGCCAGAGAGCCTCTCTCTGCCCCAGCCTGCAAGTTCCCAAACCAGTCAAATCAAAAAGCCCATGAAATGTGGATGACATTAAGGAATCATTGCTGGGATTTTTTAGATGTGATAATGATAGTGTGGGTATGTTTAAGAAAGAGAAAGAGAGAGAGTCCCTAGGTCTCAGAGGTGAATATTGAAGTATTTACAGAGGAAAAAAATAGGATGTCTGGGATCTTCTGCAAGATAATCCTGGCGTGGGGAAGGGAGGGGTGGAGAATAAATGAAGCACAATAGGCCTTGTATTGATCATTGCTGATGGGCAGTGATGGGAGGGTGAGGGTCAGTACACAATGCTGCCTTGTGTGTATGTTTGAAATTTTCCATGATGAAGAGTTTTTAAAATACTGCAGGCATGTTCTTGTTTCTCAGAGACCCCTGAGAAAGCCAGTCTTTCTACACCCAGAAACCTCTTCCTTGAGGCCAGGAAACCAATATAAATGTGTTGGTTTTATCGCATGCTCTTTGTGTTTCTAAAACATTGTATGTTGAACTCTTTGCCTCCAGAGATAGGGAAACCTAGATATGAGGTAGAGACCCTCTCTTATTCCATAAAAATATGTGTCACATCAACATTTTTTCCTCACTTCTAATCACGTGTGCCCCACGCCTGCCAGATGTTAGCCAACCGATTTATTTCAGAAGAGTTTTAAAAATTCTACTACTGTCATCATCAGGCACAAGGCCGTGTGGGTAATGCAGTCCAAACAGGAACAAACCTGAGAGCTGGTTATAAATTCTATGTTCAAAATAGCATCTCTTCAGAAGCCACATCCACAACCTCCCTAGAAAACTTCCCCTGTGGGGGGTTTAAGGATTTCTCTGCCCAGGGCTCTGGAGGTTTCCTTAGATGGCTCAATTCTCAGCCCCTTTGTCTCCTTTCACAGCAAGAAGCTGAAATGGCTCTTCTGGAATTTTCTTCCCACCCTTATGGCTTCTCCTTCCTCTGCAGAGCACTGTTCAAGTATGGCACCTGTCCCTGTTGACTCAGGTGTTCTCACCAATCAAATCCAGCAAGGTCAAAAATGATCAGTGCAGCAACTTCTGTGTCCCCGGAACTATCCAATGTCCTAAAAGAAAGGGGGAGAGAGAGATAGAAATAGAGAGGGGAGGGAAGCAGGGAGGGATGAAGGGGGGAAAGAGAGGGAGGGAGGGAAGGAGGGAAGAAGGAAGAAAGGGAGAGAGGGAGAGGGAGGGAAGGGAGGAAGGAGGGAGGGAGGAAAAGAGGGAGGGAGGAGGGTGAAGGAGGGAGGGGGAGGAGAAGGGGAAAGGAAAGGGAGAGAGAGAAGAGAGGAAGGGCAAGGAGGGAAGAAAAGAAGAAAGAGGGAAACATAACTTCCTAATTAACTGTCTTCTGTGACTTTCAGACATGAAAATGTATTTCCAGAAAATACTTTCCTCAGATTGACTAATACAAAACTTCAAGAGGGAAAGAACTAAGCCTGATGTTCAAAATTTGCCTTTACTTTTCTCTTTTCACCTTCCATCACTTGGGTTCGGAAGGCTAGTTCTGTAGCTGCATCATTTGATGGAAGCAGCATCCAACTTGATGATTCAATTGACTCAACAGGTGACTAGATAGTTTTAAAAGCCCTTTGTGTCAGCAAGGTCTTTTGTCTATATCAAGTGCAAAAGCAGCTCCGCAGCCGCCTCAAATCACCCTAGAAACCTCTCCCAAATGAACTGGATGCCATGACTTGTCAATAAAAATAGAGCATTACCTGGTAAAGTTCTTCCTGAACAATGGGTCCAGATGTGAGCTTGAAAAACGTCCCTCGTGCTTGTTTCATTATAAAGCATGTGGTTAAAAGACTTTGGCGTGATTTATTTGCTGGTTGGACATGTGGTGGAGTAGAGGGAAGGGGGCAGAAATTATATGACGATTTAAAACATAACAGATTTCATTTGGCACTCCTTGGTGGGGACTTGAAATCAAATACAGTAGCAAAGCCATCTGTCAAGGGCAACTTGCTCTGATGTCCAAGAGAACCTCCTTAAAAACCTATAAGTCATCGATGTAAGAAATAAATGACACTTTCATTCCTTCCACTCGTCATGTCTTGGGGATATAAGATACAAGGAATGAGATCTTGGATTGTAAATCATGGTGACTGGCTGCCAAATCTGAGGCAAGGCCCATAGGTTAGTCTGCACGTTCAGAATCATTCGGTTCCAGCCCTCTCTCTTCTCACCCGTCACCTCCCGGACACCTCAACCCCCGTCGGCTTGTTATCCACCTTCATTTATCTTGGTATGAATGGCATAATGGGAAAATGTTAAGGCTTGAAGGAATTGCAAAGAAACGGTCAACTGAAAGATTAGACGTAGTCCTGCCCCCCTTTTTCTGGACTTGTGATAAAACTAAATGATAAATGAGGGAAGGGGAAGGAATTGAATTAAACCAGCAAGTTGCTTTCTCATCCTGAAAAAATACAATCTAATCCAATCCAATCCAATCCAATCTTCTGTGACTGTGACTCGACATTAGCAGCTGCTTGGAAGATCTTTAATAATCTGATGGCTCAACCGAGGAGATAAACTCCAGCCTATGTCTGCTCCTGCACCTAAAAGAAGTCAGAATTGTAAAGGGCTACCTAGGTCATAGAAGGAAAATAAAGAAGTTGCTTTAGGGGTGGGGGAGAGATAGACTGGGAGTTTGGGGTTAGCAGATGCAAACTATTATATCTAGAACGGATAAACAACAAGGTCCTACTGTGTAGCACAGGGAACTATATTCAATATCCTGAGATAAACCACAGTGGAAAAGAATATAAAAAAGAATGTATATATGTGTATAACTGAATCACTGTGCTGTACTGCAGAAATTAATGCAACATTGTAAATCAACTATACTTCAATTTAAAAAGTTCAAAAAAAAAAAGAAGTTGCTTTATTTTATATAACACCAGCTTAAGTGTGGCCTTGAGTCCTATTTAGAGAAGTATGTGTGTGTGTGTATATGTGTGTGTGTGTGTGTGTGTGTGTGTGTGTGTGTTGGCGGAATCTCAGGAGAGGAGTAAGAGGTTGGATCATTCTCATCAGACCCTGGCCATTTCCAATACGTGCACCTGGAGCCCTTCTGCCCGGGTTCAAAACTTCCACGCAGTTCTGGGGAGGATGTTCCCGGAGGCCGCCAGCCCTGGATGGGGGGGGGGGGGTCCCTGCTCCACTCAATCCTGCACGCGGTCGGGCCGGAATCCAGGAGGGGTTGCGGCTGGGTGAGGGAGCAATTACCTCCTTCCGCAGTGCTGGCGGGCACAGTGCTCTTACACCTCCCCAGGGGCACAAGGAGGGCCAGGCTAACCCCATCTGAAAAGCTCTTTTCGCAGAAGGGAAAAAAAAAAGGTTATTTCAAGTCAAGAAACTGACACATTGATTTACATTGGTTGTGGCAGTGAGCTGGCAGAAGAGGAAGTTTTTTCCAATGAAGAGTGGACGCTGTGGCCCTCAAAATGGCCTAGAGCCATCAGTCATTCATAGTCTCCCGCGTGCAAGTGTGGCATCCCCACGAGCAGGAGCCTTGCAGAAATTGTGTTTTCCCATGTGATTATTCAGGTCCTCTGAGAATGGTAAGAAGTCAAAGGGGGTCAAAATAGTGGGTGGAAAGAAATGGAAATAAATTAAACACGCAACTAAAGCACAAGCTGGTAGGTGAATGCGGAGACTCTCTCCACGTCCAGACCATAGAATCAGAGAGTGGCCAGCAGCCCCCAAGGGAGCAGAACAGCCCAGCCCACCGACAGCCTCTTCTCTTCAAGACCAGGAAGACTCGGGCTGCCGGGCTTCCTATGTTTCAGGTCAAGGAGAAAAGCATGTTCCTCTACAAGTCATTCTTCCTTCTCTCTTACCCTGCATGCTCTCCATAGCCTATTTCCCAAGGTCACAAGAGATTGGCCAGCAATCCCAGATCTGTGTTTATTACTTTAAGGACAAACATAATGGTCAAGAGGAATGGGCTTCTCATGTCCATCTCTTAGAACCTTCTGTTCCCAGCAGGAAAATCAAAATTATAGCAGAAGCTTACTTAGGGAGTCTAATCATTGCCAAGAAAGTTGGACTCAAGAAATATTTTTATCAAGATATTACAGCTCAAGATATCAACTTTTTCCTCTAAAGGAATTCATCTGCTACTTGGACCAGAACTGGTCTCTCCTTCCCTTGAGTTTACAGCCTGGAATACTTCAGGTTTTCCTGTGGTTAGTACAGCCCAGATCATCAAGCTGAGAAAAGAGTCAGGGATTTGGGGCAGACATTCAATCTATATGGGGGAAAAAAAAGATCCTCTCAGAGGACCAAGTGAAGCAAGAGTGTACGGAAGTGTAATCCGGTTAATTGTTAAGAGGGCACACTCTGGGTGCAAATCCACCACTTACCAGCTGTGTGACTTTAACCTGGTTACATATCCTCTCTGATAATAAGTTTCTCTATCTATAAAATGGGATAATAAAGTTGCTGGGAGGTTTAAATGAGCTATAAAACATTATACAGTGCCTGGCCCATTGTAAGTAAGAACATGTGGGCTAATATGATCATTATCATCATCTACTATCTTGACTTTGCCATTTTTACCTTATACACCCTCCACCTTGCTTTGGATTTCTCTCTATTATGCAACGATCCCTCTATTTAAAAAGAAGGGTCCCCTGACCCACTACACTGTCCAAAATTTTCTTATTAGAGGTAAAAAATAATTTAGTAGTCAATTGGAAAGGAGAAGGGACATTCCTTAGCACAGTATTCCTTTTTCTCCCAGAGAAGACACCTATGACCACGTTACCCACCACTTGGCTGCTGCCAGGAGACTTGGGTGGCTTGCCCAATGACATGGAGAAAACTGAAGAGGACATAGGAAATTGTTCTCTCTCACTTACATGTGGAACCTTTAAAAAAAAAAACAAAAACAAAAAAAACTGAGCTCATAGATACAGAGAACAGATGGGTGAGTGCCAGAGACGGGGGATGGGGGGAGCAGTGAGCAAAAGGAGTAAAGGGGGTCAAAGGTACAAACTTCCAGTTATAAAAAGTCCTGGGGATATAATGTACAGCATGGTAACTATAGTTAGTCATACTCTATTGTATTTTTGAAAGCTGCTAAGAGAGTGGATCTTAAAAGTTCTCATCACAAGAATAAAACAATTGGTAACTATGTGTGGTGATGAATGTTAACTAGACTAGACTTATTGTGGTGATTATTTCACAATATATACAAATTCTCAATCACTATGTTGTACACCTAAAACTAATATAATGTTATATGTCAATTATACCTCAATAAAGAAAAAAAAATTTTTTTAACTGCCCTCTGAGTTCGGTCTGCAGGCTCCCGGGAGGGAGCCAGGGGGCACAACCCTGCCTGCCATCACCTAGGCCTGCTTGGCTCCTGAGAAGAATACGCCACCTGACCTGGTCCCACCCTTGCTCAGCCACCTCTGCCAAATAAGATGGGGAGAGCAAAACATTCTCTGGCTTTCTCCAAGTCCAGGGTAATTTTATTCAAAGGAGCTTTGTTTCCAGAGAAACTATTCCTTTGGTATCTGTCTCGTTGTTTGGTGTCGTTACTGTTGAGTATCCAAGACCCTGTAACACATACGCTCCTGGGATAAAATTGTTTTGAGTACTGACGTATTCTTCAGGAGCAGATGAACACAAGTATAGCCCTGAAGGGGCTCAGGAGGAAATGATTATGAAAACAGAAACAGAAACCAGAATCTCTTTTATCACAAACAAAATAGATGGTCATCACCATGGCAAACATATAACTTATTACTACCTTTCCCTTGGTCTCATAAAACAAAATTCTTCATACCCTTCTATCCAAAAATTCCACTTACAAATTTGACGTGTGTAAAGATATTCATTGTAGAATTGTTTTTAATGATTAAAAAAATTGGAAGAAGTGCCAGTAAATTGTTATAAACTATTATAGATCCATATTTTGGAATACCATCTAATAGTTTAAAAGAATGATATAAATCTTCATGGAGTGACTTGGAAAGATGCCTAAAACATATTAAGAAAAAAAAAAAAAAAACAAGTTACTGAACAAATATAACCCCATTTGTGTTAAAGTATGTACACACATATGCCAACAAAAACAAGATATGTTTTTCTATAACATATAAATGTAAATGCATAGAGAAAAAGGGAAATGGGGGTCTGATTCAGAAGGGCTTTGATTTTCCTGTATTATTTGAATATTTTACAACAAGAAGGTATTTGTGCACTAGTCATATGTTTACATATGGATTTTTAAAGGAATTATTAGGAAATATAATGAAATACATAATCTCAATTGGATGAAAGGAAGATGTAGAGCCACATGCCATTTACAGCAGGAGAATTCTCTTGGCATTTACCAGCCCTTTCAACAATGAAGAGACCATTTTGTTTGGCATAGAAGAAAAGCCTGAGGAGAAGATCTAAGGGAACCAGAGAATCATACATTTTAATGAAATCAGGTTTAACCAGCTGGTCAAATTAAAGATAACCCATCACCTGTTGAGAGCCACAAATCATTTACTAAATTTGAATCTACCCACCATGCAGGCAAAGATTAATTTGCCAAGCCCAGCAGTGATCCAACCCAAATCACTGCTCTCCCACTAACAATATCTTTACAGAATAATTTTCCAGTTCTCTTATGTTTATAAAATGGAAGCAGAGAGCATAAGTCACATCTCACAGTAGGGTAGCCAACAGGCAGTAGGGAAGATGAGCAATTCACATAAGGTTTTCATAAACTCTCAACTGTTCATTCAATATCTTGTTGTGGAATATAATAAAAGGATGGTTGAAGCTGTAAACACAGAGCTAACTGTTGTTGGACTATAACGTTTATGTTGACCAGCCTATTTTTCAGCCATTCAGCTGCAAAATCTCATCTACTTTCAAAGATAAATCTTCCTGATAAATAAAATGTTTGAGACATTCTGTATCAAGATCACACTAAAGTTTGAAATACATTAATTCAAGACTTGCCACCCCCGAGAAAAATAAAGAAAGCAGGGAGTGAAGAAACATCACTTCCATAGCGAGTAGCATACTTTTGAAACTCATTCCCCCAGGATGCTGTCAAGAAGAGTTTAAATAAATTCTAGGGACACAGTGGACATAATTGCTTTCATTATTTCCAAAGCATTTTAACATCTATTGTTGGTGATACAACAACCCTATGGAACAGGCAAGCAGAAATAGTGTTCCCATGTCACAGATGGAGAAATCGTGATAGATTTAAGAGTCCAAGATCAGATGGCTAATTAGTGACAGTGCCAGGGTTAGAATCCGGGTATGCTGACTCCCAACCAAGGTCTTAGAATATTGCTTAAGTAAAATATCAATTTCCTAGTTAGCAAAGACTACTTATTCTCTAAAAATGCCAGTCATTTAGTCAAGTCTTAGAGAAATGACCTTCAACTTAGGGCAGGTCTTGAGCTCCCCTTAAAGAAGAGTGGACCAATGGCCCCAGTCCAGGCCATGCTCTTGCTGTTTTTGCAGGTCGGGCCTGTACTGCAGCTTCTAGTTGTTCTAAATTTTTTCACCAAACAATTGTCACAGCCTGTGATGTTTCCATGCAAATCATTTTAAGGTCAGAACATGTGGGGTCAGAAGCACATTGGAAAGTGGGTGCTGCCTGCCTTCTGATGTTAAGGCCCTCATCCTGCCTACGGGCGGTCCAGCAAGGCTCAGGGTAAGCAGCAACCTACATTATTGATTAGTCTTTCAAACTTTTCCACCAAGATCATTGTCCACATCCCCATTAGTAAAGCTCCTCCAAGTGGCCCAGACCTTAGAAACGAGAGCTTCCTGGCTTTGGAGAGGACTGTAGTTATCTGGGGACATCACCCTTCCCACCACTCAGCAGACGCTCTCCTTCCCTGGAGGAATGACTCGCGCAGACAACATGAGGCTAATTTTGCAGGATCGATGACCTGAATATATGGGAGTAAAACTCCCCCAGAGAATTAGATTCAAGAGACTTGAAACTTCCCAGGAATCTGAAAGAAATGGCATTTCAGTTTTCATGGCCCACTAGAGCCGGTTAAAAGGTCAGAAATAAAAGGTTATTGACCCGGGAGATTTTCTTGGGTGGAGAAGGGCACCGCAACTGCAGCCCCTGAGTTCCTCCAACTCAGGGATCATAAAGGAGCTTGCAGGTCACTGACTCTGGAGAAAATCAAAGTGGGGAAATGATTGGAAAATCTAGTCTGCGCTTCGTTGGATTTTTATTGAAGGGAGTTACTAGGGAATGTTCTGCTTTCAGAAAGAATAAGTTGTATTGGTTTGTTTTGAGTTTTGTATTCAAATTCCTATTCCTTTAATAATTTCTGCATCGGGGGAATTCCCTGGAGGTCCAGTGGTTAGGACTCCGTGCTCTCACTGCCGAGGACCCGGGTTCAATCCCTGGTTGGGGAACTAAAAATCCCACAAGCCATGCGGCCAAAAAAAAAAAAGGATACCTAATAATTTCTGCACTGGGACTTCCTGAGGTTCACACAGCTCAGTTGCTGGATTCCAAGTAAGTAAAGAATGGGTTTCTAGCTGGTTCTCTGTTATCTCCTAAAAATTACCCCCTTGCCTTGCAACCAGGAAACATAGCAAACATAAAATTCTCCTTAGCTTTGATCAAGACAAAATGCCAGTCATCTGAAACTGCATTTGACAGAGGGGATGTCCAATAGGAAGCGAACTAGTAAACTGGGTCGTGAAATTGGAGAAAAGGACAAAAGAAGAAGTTCACTGATCAAAAAGCCGTCACAGCCACTAAGATTAAACGTCTCCAGACATGACACTGGACACCCTTTTGGAAAGATTAGCCTTGTGGAAAGTGCACTTGTAGATTTCCTTAGCATGTTTGAAACGTTCTCCAGCTCAGAACAATCAAGAGGATGTGAAAATGCCACTTTCCCTCCAAACTGACAGAACCTGGAAAAGCCCTGTTCCTGGCCATTGATTACACCCCACCCGAGCCATTAACATGCAGCTTCACACGCTTCTTGGAGTTTGACACAGGCTGAGCTTGTTTTTATAGTCCCCTGGGGCAAAAACTAAGCAAGCACCACAGTAATTTCACATTTTGAAATGGCCCTTTCTCTCCTAAATTTCTCCCCCCACCTCGGTCACCGTGCAACACCTGAGCTCATAATCAGGAGAGGAACATGAAACACACAGCTCGGCAGCCAATGCTCCCCATGCAAACAATGGGGCCATTGGTCATGGGCAGTTGATCACCAACTGCTGGACCAAGACCAGCAAACAACTTTGCATAGGCCTCTAAGCAAGCATTAAGCGAGGTGGACTCGGGACTGAGGCAGGCTTGAATCAAGTGACTTGTTAAAGCCTCTCGGTCCACCATCAGTCTCTAGGCTTACAGTTCCCTGTGCCTTTTGATGGTTTCTGATCAGTGTGACACATCCAAATTCAAGCTTTTCCCTTGGGTACACTAGAAATGCTAAGGGACAAAAAATAAATATACTGTTTGCATAGCACTGTATCCAGGATAACAGTCACAGAGGTGTCATTCCTACAATGGCAAAGCTAGGAAACTTTAGTAGGAGACAAAGCCACCAATGTGTATGTTTACAGCATTCCTTTCTCTCCTCCAAGCCTAAAAAGAAGTAGGTTTTTACCCCTCCAGTTCTGGTCTCTGCTTTTGTGATGCAGAATGAGAGAAATGGATGAAGAAACGGAGAGGAGAAGGAATGAAGGAGACAGGAAATAAAGGGGGAAGAGACAGGCTGGACCCACTGGGTGTGGGAGAGTTTTTGCTTGTCGGTGCCTGGGGTTATTTTATTTTATTTTATTTTATTTTATTTTATTTTTTATGGTTAGGAATTAAGCATGGGAGAGAGAGAGATGGGGGAAGTCTACTTCTTTCTGCAGAGTCCCCTAAGAGAGGCTGGAACAGGAAGACAAGATGTTGAAGATAATTTGGCATGAGTTAAGGGCATATTTCCTTCTGTCCTTTTGTGGTTTCTCCAGACACAAGTTAGAAACAAAGTCGCTGTTATATACATTTCTTTTCTGTTAAACAATTGTTTCTTTAAACCACCCTGAAACTGGACCACCTGAGGCCCCACTTGTAACAAAGTTATCCTTGAAACCAGCAATGGTAAAAGCAGAATTCAAATAGGACTTTATAATCATGGCTGCTTAGAGCCCCTTGCAGTACAGAAAGCCATTTTTGCCAACCTAGCCCTTTCTTACCTACTGATAAGGATGACACCTGCGTGACTGCTAGCCCTTGATGTACTTAAAAGATAAAAGTATCCTGGACCAACACTGACCATAGCATTACACTGATAAAAGTGTTCAATCAACCAGATGTCTGCCCTTGAGTAAACAGAAGATCTAGATGATGAACTGGAATTTTCTTTTCATCTGGATGTTTTCTGTGAGGAAGATGTGGTCATTGACATCTCAGGTGTCAAAACCTTGGTAGGTTTGATGCAAGGCATGCGGGTATCTCAGCAGAGAATAAGCTAAGAATAAAAGGACTAAGATGGATGATGGAATGGGTCCCTTGGGGGAAAAGATGGTCCACAGTCCAAATCATAGTATTCAGCAAGCACCATGAACTCAGACACAGTACCATATCTGGAGTATTTGACACGTGAAGTGAATCCTTTTTTAACACTCTCTCTCTCTTCAATACAACAAAATTATTCTTAGTGACAATCATAAAATAAACCTAAGAAGAAAAATGTCCGGAAAAGAAACAAAGACAGTGAAAATGCTTTTATTGAATTGCCTGTGCATAATCTTGCCTGTAAAAAATAAAAATAATAGTAAATAATAAAACACATTCAGGCATATAAAAGGGAAAAGCTAATGCATTAACACTCTCCAGTTTACATTACTGATTTTTTGAAAAAAGAAAAATCTCCTACATACATAGCCGTCTGTTGCAGTAATGAATCTCACAGTTCACACTGTTTCACTGTTTAAAATTTTAAACACAAGTAAAAACTCCAAGTGATCGTGTTTCTTCACGATCACGTTGATAATCACTGTGCCATCATTTTTATTTTGAATCTACTCTTTAAACGCAGGAATATCTGACCCTGCAGGGGTTAGAGAACTAACTGGTGCCCTGAGTTACCTCAAATGATTCTAAATTGTTACAAACTTAGGAAACAAGCATACCTCTGATTCCGCCTGTGTTGGAGGCCTACTGTATAACTAGCAGTCCTCAGAATTAAATTCCATGTTTTCATGGAATGTGTAGTAAAGCACGATGATAAAATATGTACTACAATTGTATTAAAATGTGTATTACAACTGTATTAAATTACAATGTGTATTAAAGGACAATAATAAAATGTGCTCATTTGACTCCTACATTATTAAAAGTCAATTGTTTAGAACTTAGAAAATGTACCCCCTTATTTTTTGCACCCTGGGGGAATTGCTCCCACTGCCCTGCCATTAAAATGCAACTGTGCAGGCTCCTTCTGGCCTCATGTTGTCTGTTTTGATGAAAGGAGCCCAGCTGCAGGAATCTCAAGGTAGTTTCAAGATGAGGGAAATGAAGTCTAAATCAGAACCTGGACAAACACAGCAGAAGTCAGAAAGGATTATTGAGCGCTCATTAGGGGCTCAAGACTGACTCTACTCCTTACCTGCTCATAAGAATTGGATGTTTAATTTCCTGCTAAGTTTGGTCCCGAAGGCTCAGGACCAAGTGGGTGGGGCGGACATCTGGGGAAAGTTCTTTGATCCAAATTTGAGTGGGGTTGGACCAGACAGAGCCAGCTTGGAATGGTCCTTAAGGGGGTGTTTTATCAATATCAGATGATGAAAGGAAGACAGTCAAACTCTTCCAATCAAGCAAGTGTGTTCACAGTATTATTCCAAAGTGTGGTTATTTACAAAGTGCATGTTAATTTTGGGAAGTCCTCATCTGTCTTTTTCATGGAAGAATTGAAGAAATGAAAGGGATAAATAAAAAGATGCTACAGTATATCATTTCTTTGACTGCTTTCCCTTGGGTCTCTGATGTGGCCACTCTTGAAAAGCTTTCCAGATTTCCCAAGTTATTATGTGACTGGAGTGCTTCAAAAATCACCTGGCCAGCAGGTTCCTGAGCAAACCTTGATTTTTAATTATCATACCCACCATTTATTTATTGAGCACTATGTCCCAGGCGCAGTGTTAAGCTACATCTACAAAAGTAATACTAATAATTGGTCTTCTCGGTGCAAATTTACAAAGAGATAGTTCCCCATCACAAATAAGAACAGACAGAAAATAGCTCAGAGGAATTAGTCATCATCCAGCTGATAGATATAATCATACCAAAGTATGTCAGCGTCAGGAAATACCACAAGGTTAAGAAGATTACAAAGGACGAAGATGACTATAATTACCTACGTTTAACTGAATAGTATGATTGAATCACATAATTCTTTTCCACTATTTAAGTTCCTGGCTTAAAAGTCAGGACTGACCTATACACCGCTTCACTCTTGGCTAGTCAGAGACTATGGGGGGAGCGAGGGGGCATGGCATTCACGGTGGCAAATAAGGCTTTCCTGCTCTTCCCCCTCCTCCACCCCCACGGAAAAGTCTGTGATAAGTGAAGACTCTGACATTGTCAACTACAAGAGGACAAGCCTTTGACTTCTCTGGGGTGTGAAGAATTCTAGGAAACAACTAGAAAAGCAACCATCTGTATGACCATGTACTGAAGCAGGGCCGTGTGTTAGGAAGAAAGCAGGATCCAACAAGAGATCTGATATTGAGTCTCCATTCACACCTAACTGGCTTGGGACCTTAGCAAGTCACAGTCTCTCAGATTCCTGTCCGTGAAAATATGATAATGGCTCTGTTCTGCTTGCCTCGCCGGTCACCCGTGAGGATGACATGGGTGATGCACCTGAGCTCACCGGGGTAGGTCACGGAGTCCACAAAGGGAAGCGGCATCATCCACATACGTATTCTACCTTCCATTCCAAGCGCATGCTAGTAACCACAGTTTTTCTAAGCAATGGATAATATTCAATTCAAGATACACTTTATTGTAAAAATTATTTCAGGCAATGCAATCTTTTTTTTGGGGGGGGGATTGTCTTTTATGAGAAATGGTTTAGTCATTTTGCTGTCATCCAATCTTTTTTTAATCTTGTTATTCCATTTGGGCCAAATGTAGAAGCTATGAATTAGGGAAGCAACGGGAGGCTGAACAAAATTCTTGCATTGTTTCATTTCCACAGAGGACTCTGTGAGAATGATGCAGGTTTGAGGATTGGGCAGAAGGGGTGGCAGTGAAGGAAATCCAGGGAGAGTGGGAGGGTATTTCCAGCTCTGTGAAAATATCCCTGGCCAAGACACAAAGCCTCAGGGCCTCGGATTCCAGTGTCAGCTCAAGCCAGCCCCCCAACTCAGCCCTCAGCTCTACTGCTCTTTGACAGGCAGCCAGTTGGAAAGCCCATCCTTTGGGTCATAGGACTTGGTGCATTTTGCTGCAGTGCTTGGCCTGGAGGGCAGTATCAACACCAGAGCATGTTTACTTCTGATGCGACAAGGCTGGCTTCGCCACAGAGTCGATATTTGCTTGGGCCTCAAAGCTTATTAGATAGATTAGGAGGCAATTGGCCTACTCTGTCAACCCCTCAGGTTGTCTCATTGTTGTGGTGTCTGGGTGCCTTGGTGTTTTGTGTTCATTTGTTTGTGTGGGTGGAGGGGTGTGGGTTGTAGAGCATGTGTGTGGGAGGAATCTCTCCCTCGATTATTTCAAATAATGGTTCATTTCAAATAAGCTATTTTTAATATAAAATGAACCTTCCGCTTAGAAGGACTAGGCCATTAGCTAAATTGTATTTCTGGGTCTACCACACTTCTTGTGAGAGTTTTGACCACGTTCACATTTTCTGATTTCCATTTTGCTTTGATACCATAAATATTATCTTGCCTGGGAATATATAGTAAACAACAAGGGGGAAATAAGTCAGATCACTAAACACTGATTCTCTGTCATTATTCACTCAACATTATGTGCCCAAGGATTGAACAGAAGCATGCATATATTTGGAGGCAGTCCTTGGCTTTCCCTCAACTCAACCTCCTCACCTTACTCACCAGGGGGCAAGAGAAAGCCCACTCACCCAGCAGTGACACGAGTGGACCCTGTGCCCAGAGACCACTAATATCAAAGTTACCATTACAACCCTTTTGGAGATGCTTATTGGAAGGCTGGACCCTTTGAAGAAAAGCACAGCATCACTAAGAACCAGATTGTGTGTTTGAACCCTAGTTTGACTATTCAGCTATTACCCTCAGGCAAATTCTTAACCTCTCAGTACCTCAGCTTCTCTATTTGTAAATTGGGGATAATCATGGTATTTTATGATGTGGTTGTGAGGAGCCACTGGTATAATACATGTAAAGCAATTAAAACAGTACCTAGGTTATAGTAAATGCTCAATAACCATTACTACTTCTTCTTTCCTTCCTCCTCCTCCTCCTCCTTCTTCTCATTATTATTATTATTAGAAAAATACACTATTCAACAATGACAGCCCCCCAAAAATCTTTTCTTCTTATCTCTCTCACCAAAGAGACTAAAACTAAAAGAGGTAATAATAGAGAAAAACAGGATTTCTGAGCTCATAGAAACAGTCAATATGGTAGCCATGATCTTAAAATGATAAGTGGCAGAAATAAACCAGGCAATAATCAGCCTTGTTAAGGCAGAGTTCTGAAAAGAAGATATGCATCCCTGGCTTGCCCCCTCTGAATCCTGACGTTGACCTTCATTGTCCTGGAGGAACTACCAATCTGGCACCTCTGTCGGGCCCAGGGTTTTCGATTATGAGGGCCCTTGACCTTGAGTCTGTCTTCCCACCCTCAGATTTAGCTAATATGGGTGTGAGAGGAAGATTGATTAATTTTATTTAGAAGCAATATTAGTGTCAAGACCTCAACCACACGCATGAACAAGTTTGCAACTAAAAAGATCAAGAGTAAACACAGTACAATGGAGAAAAGAGAGTCTTTCCAACAAATGGTGCTGGAAGATAACATAGGGGAAAACTTTGATGACGTTGGGTGCAGTGATAACTTTTTGATATGAAACCAAAAGCACAATCTATGAGAGAGTTGTTTATCTGGACTTCATTAAAATTAAAACTTCTGCTCTGCGAAAGACATTGTCAAGAGAATGAAAAGACAAACCACAGACTGGAAGAAAATATTTCCAAAAGATATATCCGATAAAGGACTCATCCAAAGAACTCTTAAAACTCAACAATAAGACAAACAACCTGATTAAAAAATGGACCAAAGACCATAACAGATAACTCACCAAAGAAGATGTATAGATGGCAAGTAAGCACATGAAAAAATGTTCCACATCACACATCATCAGGAGAATGCAAATTAAAATGACAATGAGCTACCACAGCACACCTATTAGAATGGTCAAAATCCAGAACACTGACAACACCAAACGCTGGCAAGGATGTGGAACAACAAGAACTCTCATTCATTGCTGGTGAGAATGCAAAATGGTACAGCCACTTTGGAAAACAGTTTGGATTACAAAACTAATCATTCTCTTACCCGATGATCCAGCAGTCATGCTCCTTGGTATTTATACAAGGAAGCTGAAAATTTATGTCTACACGAAAACCTGCACGTGGATGTTTATAGCAGCTTTGTTCACAACTGCCACAACTTGGAAGTAACCAAGATGTCTTTCAACAAGTGAACAGATAAATAAACTGTGGTACAAACAGACAATGGAATATTATCCAGTGCTAAAAAGAAATGAGCTCTCAAGCCACAAAAAGATATGGAGGAAACTTTAATGCATGTGACTTAGTGAAAGAAGCCAATCTGGAAAGTCTGCATATTCTAAGATATACGTCATTATGGAAAAAGCAAAAACAAAAACAAAACCTTATGGAGACAGGGGTTAGTGGGAAGGGAGGAATGAATAGGCAGAGCACAGAAAATTTTTAGGGCAGTGAAATTACTCCTTGGGCTACTATAATGGTGGATGTATATACATTTGTCCAAACCCATAGAATGTACAACGCTAAGCGTGAACTTAATGTAAACTGTGGACTTTGGGTGATAATGATGTGTCAATGTAGGCTCATCATACTGAATGTGCCACACTGATGGGGGATCTTTTTTTTTAATTTTTTATTATTTATTTATTTATTTGTGGCTGGGTTGGGTCTTTGTTGCGCAGGCTTTCTCTAATTGCAGCGAGCGGGGTCTACTCTTCGTTGGGGTGCACGGGCTTCTCATTGCGGTGGCTTCTCTTGTTGTGGAGCACGGGCTCTAGGCGCGCAGGCTTCAGTAGTTGTGGCATGCGGGCTCAGTAGTTGTGGCACACGGGCTTAGTTGCTCCCCGGCATGTGGGATCTTCCCAGACCAGGGCTCGAACCTGTGTGCCCTGCACTGGCAGGTGGATTCTTAACCACTGTGCCACCAGGGAAGCCCTGACCATCCAATTCTTCGATGGTTAGAAGAGATCTGCTAGTGTTGGAGGGTCTCCTGCAGAGGCAGGGGGTGGCAGTCTCCCTCCGTGAGGACAAGGATACTGGAAGCAGAAGCCCTGGGAAGCACTCCCTGGCGTGAGCCCTCCCAGAGTCTGATGGGGGATCTTGACAATGGGGGAAGCTATGCATGCGTGCAGGGGCAGGGAAATCTCTGTACCTTCCTCTCAATTTTACTGCGAACTTAAAACTGCTTTAAAAGGTAAAGTCTTTTTTTTAAAAACAATCAAAGTTTGAACTTCACCTTTGAGCTAGAGGCCCCAAGCCAGAAGGCCTGCTCATCCCTACCCTCTCATGTAGGATCTATGCATATTCTCATATATATCATTCTCAAGAAAGTCTGTGCAGCAGAAATGTGGATAAAGTAGTGTTTCTTAACATCTTGAGGAGCATAAACATGTTTGAAGCAATGGACTCATTCTCCAGAAAAATTATGCATCACAAATTTGCATGAAATTTTGGAAAGCTATGCATCTACCACTCCCACAGCAATTCTCAGCCTCCAAGAGGACAGTGGGACCTGAGCTAGAAGTGGGAATCAGAGTCAGGGACATAAAGTATTTGCTGCCCCAGGAGAATGGGAAGCTAGCTCTCACTTGCACTCCAAAGAAAGTCTATCACCCCATCTTCTGTACTTGGTTGATTCTTCCTGGAAACCAACCATGAAAGACCTCAGCTCGCAACAGCAGTGAATTTGGTGGCTCCCACGTTTTGGGAAAAACCACACTGTGATCACCTAACTCTAGCCCAGGTCATCTCTGAGGTCCTTCTCAGGGACTTGTACCAAGGAGAGAGAACCTCCAGCAATCCCCTGCCTGCCCACCACAGAAGGCTTCAGGCACAGTCCTTGGAAACTTTCACTTTCATGCTATCAATCAAATTCTTATGAAACACGTACTCTGTCTCCAGCATGAAACTAGGTATTATGGGAAATGGGGCATTTCCCAAAAATGTCTCTTAATCTCGGCTCCTAATCTTGAGGGCTACAAAACAAATACATATTTTAAGAGAGAGAGAGAAACGATGTGGTCAGAGGTTCATCATGGTCTAAGACCAGAATATTTTCTAAAGGTCAGTGTGCTATATGAGCTGAGGGCCCATAGAGCATAAAAGGCTTCCAGGAAAAGGTGCGGCTTGCTCCAGGCTTGTTCTATGCGTCCCTGTAACAACTGTTCTCCTTAAATACACTTTCTTCTACCCACCTCCACCTTAATCCACTAGAATCAAATATTGTCTTAGCAACCTGTTTCCTGATTGACCCTAACGAGCCAGGCAGGTCAGCATGAATCCTGCTGCTGAAACTCAGACCTTTGGCTCTGGGCTGCCTTTATTCCATCACAGATTTTCAAGGTCAGGAGGGACTCCAGAGGTCACCTAGTCTAAACTCTCTTCTGTTGCTTAGGAAAGAGACATCTGGGGACACGTTCTACAAGCTTCCGAGGAGAGTAAATGCGGTAGCTGGGGGAGTCTGGTCAACGGTGGAAGCCCTGTGCCCAAGAAGAAGCAGGAGCTGTCAGGACACAAAGCACACCTGGACAAACTCACCGGTGCGCGAAGACCACAGTCAGCTTGAAGATTCAGGCCATGACAGCAGCAAATTGTGTGCCTATGGCCATCCATTGAATTACCCCTTCAACCAACCAAAGTTTACCAGACCAGACACACGGTAGTCATCAGTATGTGGACAGAAGAAGAGGGAAGAAATATGAGAAGATATCGTCAGAGGGGTAAGAAGAGGCCAGGACACAGTGATGTCCCAGCAGCCAAGCGGAGTTTCGATGGCAGCAGGCTCAGCAAACTAGATAAGGACTGAACTTTCCATTCAAGGTGGCAGTTAGGAGGTCAGAGTTGACGTTAGCAGGAGCAGTAAATGAAAGAACTGAGATGGAAGCCAGATTGCAGTGGCCAGAACAGTAATGAGAGTCAGAGGCCCCGAGAGACCAGTTTTGGGGGTCACTTGGTGCTAGTAGCCTGACGCGGGGCAGAACAGAATCAAGAAAGGTTCTTTATAATTAGAAAGTCTTGACCTTTTTCACAGGTAAAGCAGCAGGATCAGTGAAGTGGGATCGGTTGGGAGGCAAGAGAAAGAGGGAGGGTGCAGCTGGAGGGGGGATTTGCCTTAGAATGGATGAACATATAAAAGCAGAACATCATGCACCTTGGTAACCATCCTCTTCCCACATCCCATGCACAGATTTTCGTGAAAAAAAAGTACTCGTTTTGTATTTTTTGCCTCTTAAAAAACAGCAAAATGAAAACTCCCCCTTAGCAAGTGTGTATTCTCTGTCAGACTTGGTACTAGGTAACTTGACACTTTTACTGGGTCATTTAAAAGTCTCAGAAGCTCAGCTGGCTATAGGAGGTGAGATGCCAGTGGGGTGACATCTGGTCCCAGTTCTGTGAGACTGGAGTTCAGGGCATCAAAAATGCCTGTGCAGAAGGGCCCCGACAGAGCAACAGCCCACTGCCATCTGCCCACTGAACGTTTCAGAATGACAAAGACAGAATGACTAAGTCCCTGGCACACCTCCAATGACCCTCTCCTCCATTTGTCAACTTCTAAGTCAGGCAACGTGATCACAAAATATTATCTTCTTTTTTTCATCTCGTAGAGGAAAATAAAATACCCTCAAGTATTCACAACTTGCTTATTCTGAATGCTTATTAAGCACCTATTATATACCAGTCTGCACCCGTTTGCTTTTACTGCATAACAATTCACCCTAAAGCAACAAGCATGTATTATTTCTCCCGATTCTGCATGCCCAGGTAAAAATCAAGGATCCTAATGAAGTGACAGTTGGTGCCACAGAGATGGGAGCGGCCATTTCTTCCTGTGGAGCTCAGGGAGGCTCTGAAAAGAGAAGCACTTAATGGAGGTCTCAGACCTCAGACATGGGGTAGAAGCTCATTAGGCAAATAGGGGAAAAAAAGGAGGTCATTGAAAGAAAGAGAAACAACAGGTAAAGTCAGAGCAATGTGAAACAACAGGGTGAGTTTGGGGAACTGTGCAGAAATTAGTGTGAGTAGAACACAGGGTGAGGCAGGGGTAAGTAGGAGATGACAGGAAAGGTTGGAAGAGTCAGGTCGTGAAGGATGGTAAGCAACACCAGCGTAGTCTTTGCTGAACTAAGGGAAAGACAATGCAAAAGAGGAAACATTTGCAAAAGCGACATTGAAGTAGCTTGATAATTGGATGCAAAAAGTCATCCAAGAGAGAGTCAATCTCAAGAGAGAGAGAAAGAAGGATGAGTCCCAGGTTTTGGCCTGTGTTAGTGAACGGACAGTGGTACCATCAGTCAGGGTGGGGACATGGGAAGAACAGGAGTAACGATGACGAATTTGCAGTGTCTCTGCCACATCCTGGAACGGCTGTGCAGTGGGTGGTGGTAAACATTGGTTTGGACTCAAAAGGAGAGTTCTGGCCTGGGGAATTCAATTCGCAAGCTGTCAGCATATGCAGTGCTTTAGGGAATATTAAAAAGAATAGCAATCTTAAACCCGTGTTTCATCCCAGCTAGCAAAAAAATAAATAAAAAAGAAGAAAAGTAATTTCTTTTTCAAAAAAGAACAATCATTTTCAAATTCTTTTCTCTCCCAGCAAAGGAACTAGCCAAGGGTTTGTTTCAATACCAAACGAAAAGAGGGAAGCGATCGGCTTTCTACATGAATGCAATGGGTAATTCATGAAGCTCTGAAAAATATAGCTGCAGTTTTGCCAATAATCTCCTGTGCCCATGTAAACAGTACCATATTCTCTGAAGCTCTTTCCCCCTTCAAAAAGGTAAACTGTGCTTTGCCACTAAGTAGGGACAGAACAAGTATGCAGTCTCCAAATTCTTTCTGCTAAGACCGTGTTCTTTCGGAAGAGTCTTCAGATATTAAACAGATGGTATCCCACTTTGGTTACCTGCAGAGCTGGGTAGGAACATGTTAAGTCCAAGTGGCCAAGTACAGTGAGCTGTTATTACTTACAGAGCTGAGGAAGATTGAGAAGCAGGAGAAAGATGGATCCTAGTAACAGGTTTCTTGCTGTATCATTTCCCCACGTGGCAGGAATTGTGCGCTCCTGCTTGAGGAACATTTTGCTACTCCACCAAAAAGGAAAACAAAAACAGTCAGTTGGCATCATATAAATTTGGAGACTACTGGACACTAAATCCAGTGTCCAGTAGAGAAGCACAATAGTGAAGAATCTTATTTAATTTTATTTTGTCAGTGTTTCCCAGATTCATCTGACCAAGGAAACATGGGCTCTGCAGAGCAACCAAAGCTTCCCACTCGGCCTTTCTACCAACGCTGACATGGATTTGTCACAAGAGGGCGGTGCCTTCTCCCAACCTCATAAACCTGGGGACAGGATCTCAGCTCCAGCCAACTCTCCCAATTTAAATTCTGAATTTGAGTGGTCAGAACAGCTGCCCCCCCTCCCCCAAACCTGCCCAGCTCTGGGAGGGATCCCTATTGAAGAGGAAATCCACCATTTCCTGTGAAGCAGCCCCTCTGGTGAAATGGGCCTTTGACCTGCTGAATTGGAGGTCTGTCTTTGGGATTTTTCCAGGACAGAGGAAAAACTCCTCTTAGAAAAGATCCTTTGTCCTTGAGCAGCACACCCCGAGGGAAAAATCAAAAATGAACATAGTCAGATTTTTGTAGCCTTCTCTTCTATTTTATTCTGTATGTTAGGTCAATAGGAAGCACTGTTTAAAAAAAAAAAAATCCAGTCAGGAAAAATAAAAATGTTTATGAGAGCATCTTTTCTCTTAGATATCATATCCCATTTTAAATCAGGAAATACAACATCTGCATCTGCTCTTAAGGATTCTCTTTTTATTTCCTCATCACCAGAGATTTTCTTTTTTGGCTTAAATGTCAGACACCATAAATTTGAATGCACGTAAGATGAGATCAGGGGAGCTGAGAGAAAGTACTTAAGAAAAATGGGAAGATGGAGGGAATTGAGAAGGGGGTGTAAATTGGCGTCAAACCTCAGCCATGACAAATAGAGAAATAAGCAAATAAACCATTGCACTGACCTCATTAGGAGATTCTGGGCGCTGGAGCAGTGGGAAGAGAGAAGTAGAGAGAAAGAGGGGTGTCTGGGTGAATCATAGAATGGGCCTGTGATGGGGCACGGGGTGTTGCAAATACTCTATGGAAAGCTGACTTTTCATTTTCTCTCAAAACAATAAGATAGTTAGACTGCAACATTCTTATTGCATCACTTCCCCATGTGTGTAATGGAGGCTGGGAAATCATCTTTCATCTTTCTTTCTTAGGTCTTTGACTTATTCCTTCAACCTACACTATTATCATCCATCCTGTGCTTGGACCCAAGTGCTACCTCCCAGGCCTGCATGGATGTCCCAACCCATGGGAGACCCCAGGTGCCACGATGGAGGAAGGAAGGTTGAATGAGTTATTCAACTCAGGAAGACTGTCTCAAGGCAGATACAAGTGTATAGGGTTTATATCAATCAGTTACTATTGCTGTTACTGAACCAGACTTGGGTCCACTCGCCCTCAGGCAGTAAAGCCAATCTCCTGACACCGGGATGCAGTGAAGGAAAGTGCAGTATTTATTGCAGGGCACTAAACAAGGAGTCCACCTTGTTGCTCAAAATACCTGAACTCCCTGATGGGTTTCAGCAAAGCATTTTTGAAGCCCAGGTGAGGGAGGAGGGTCGCAGTGTATGTGATCAGCTCATGCACAATTCTCTGATTGGTTGATGGTGAGGTAACAGGGCGATGTTACAAGGGTTAACATTACCAGTCCTTAGGCCCTAGTAGGTCTGGGGGCTACTTGCTCATGGTCATCAAGTAGTTAAAGTCTTCCATTTGGTGGGGGTTTTAGCATCTGTAAAACAACTCAGGAAATGTGCATCAGATACTGTTATCTAGGTACTTCAGAGAGGAGCTACAGCAGAGGACATGGGGGAGGGGACTGTCCCGGGAAGACCCCATAGGGTCCTGCTTGGTTACATTGCTCTCAGCTGCAAGTAACCAATAAGGTGGCTTAAATAGGAAGAAACCTAGAGGAAGGAAGTTGTTGGTTTTAGTCTAGTACCTTATCCAGTTAAGGTTAATGTCTGCAATTTTTATAGGCTTTTCTTTATGGTCATAAGATGATTGCCTGTGCTCTAGACATCACATCTACATTCAATCTTTCTCTTAGGGTCTAAGAAGGAGAAGGAAGTAGGTCTGGTGATGTCTTTCCCTTTTATCAGGAAAGAGAAATGCTTCCCAGAAGCCCCTAGCAAGCTTTGACTTTTAACTCATTGACCAAAACATGTGACATAGCTTCAAGCAAGGCTGGAAAGGGGGCACTGAGCTTTCCCAGCCTCTAAAATGGAGGCTAAGTCAACTACACTCCAGTAAAATTTTTAATAAATAAATAAATAAATTTTTAAAATGGAGGCAACAAGAAGATTGAGTAGGTCTATCGGCTCAACCAATGATAACTATCTGCCACCAGATTATTATCCACTAACTCTATTATTACTGGATGCTCATTCCTGAAATTTTGATCAAAGACCCACCCCATCATGAAGCTCTTAAGGCCACGTGCTGCTCATCACTTGACCACTTAGAGTTGAGCTATGGTGTAAGTGAACTGATGGTATGCAATAACTTTGTTCCCACTTAAATTAAAAGCTTTTAAATTAGTTGAATTTTTTTTTTTAGGACCACTCATGTCTTCCAAAAACTCTCAAGTTTCTTTGGTTTACATCAAAGTCCTATCTAATTTGCTCCCGAGAGGAAACCTACCACAATAGTAAAGTTGTATATTTCCACAGGGATTTTCCCTAAACTGTTAATGAGTTGTGACTTCCTTATATGTACATGCAGACGAGACTGGTGCACTCCAAGCAGGTAGACAGAATTCGAACCAGATGGTTCAAGGAAAGGAAACTGGATTAGCAGATCATTTCAGACACCTCCATGTGTTGACTGAAATCCATAAGGGGAATGACAAAACATGTACCTTATTTTCTCAACAAACTGTGCACCATATTGAATGTTAAGCATTAAACTGAGGGAGGGGTAGAGCAAGCTCTGGTTTTTCTTTCCTTGTCACTAGAACCGTAAGCCTAGTTTTGCCTGATTCATGTATCCAGAGCGGGGGGAGGGGAAAGAAGTGCCTGGCTGGTTCATAAACTCATACCACTGAGGGTCCCTGTGGTAATCCTATAGCACAGGCATTTGAATAAATCGGAGGTGGCAAGGGTGTGTCTAATTTCCATGAGTTCCTGTATGGAAAGCAAATCCCATTTTGCTTGACTTTCCAGGTTAAACAATAAACCATAAGAGTCTCTCATCCCCACCCTTAAGCCAATTTCACTGAAACTGGGGCCGATGCAAATTAAGGCACTTTCCAGTATTCAGGCTCCCAACACCCCACCCCCAGTTTAATTAAAGCCCACTTTGGTTGAGGAGTAAACTGGTATTTACACATCAGGAGAAAAATCTGGTTCCAGTAATTAGAGCGATTTTCTAAATCTTGTCCCCCATGTTAGAACACCGTTTTAATAGTTAATTAAAGACTCCTTAACCATCCTCTGAAGGAAATTTGAAAAAGAAAAGATTAGGGACCTGCCACAAAGACATTACTGACAACAAGGACTGAAATTCTTTGTTAGTCCCTTTAAGGAAAACTAAGGTCTTCATTTACCTAAAATACTTTGGGTATGCAGACTTTTTTTTTTTCTTTTACCTAAAGGAGATACTTATTTGCCTTTGTAAACAAGTACAATCTGAGGGTAGCCCTGCAAGTTTCATAGCTGTTCCACAGATATAAGCCAGCTTGCAAGTCACCTGCATACCACCCCCACTGCAGTGAAGGTAGGTGGGGAGCACAGATGCCTTCTTCCTTTGGTCTCTGAAGGTATGGCTGGTGCCAAAATGGCAAACTCCGTAGATAAGGCCCACCCCACCGCCGGCAACAGGGAAGAGCAACATTTCAGGAAGTTACTTAAAATCTATTTTGTCAAATGTGTCATAAAATATGTATTTTAATTACAATCAGTGCTCATCTTATTTCAAATTATAATGTGTTTAACACTTTTCTACCTCCACTGACAAAGAGTGAACTTCTTTAAATCCAGGATGAAAACTGTTAGATGTTAATTTAAATGTTTATAAGAGAGTACATAGTTTTGAAAAACTCTTTTGGGAGTGCCCTAGCAAATGAGTTTTAAGAAACCCGATTTCCTTGGGATGTCAGTACAAGTTGGGAAGGGAAGCAAAGTGAGGGGAGGTTGGGCTCTGTGGTAAATTAAGTTTGAGAGGTGCTGAGTTACAGTGGCACAGGCCTCAGAACCTTTTAATAGGCTAATAGCGTTAGGATCCTCTCCAGAGAGCTATAGTCGTCAGTTTTTCCCAAGCTTTGACCATAGGAGAGGGGCGGTGGCACCAAAGGGTAACTTGAGAGCATTTTACACCTCGCCCCGATAATCTCCATCTCTCCAACGTCGCCCCCATAAAACATAAGCTAAGTAAATACATATCTTACTATAAACAAGAGCTTCAGGCAGTGGTGTGATGAAGCCTGTTCGCACGGGCTCATACCAGCAACTTGGGCATAACTGGCGAGCAAAATGTGCTCGGCAAAAAAAGTTCTGGAGCAGTAGGTCAAATCAACCCTGACCATATTTACATCATGCAGGAAGTAAACAGTTGAAGCAATTGCGAAGATAATGCCAGACCCCTGAAAATGTCTATGTATCAATACTTTCCTTAGGATATCCAGATGTGCACATCAGATATTTTTCTGTTGAATTATCTGAAAACTTGCTTCAGTTCTTAACATCATTTTGTATGAATATGTGCAGCCTCTGTTCATAGAATACTTAGATCATTTCTGATTTGGGCCTTATTAGTGGCATATTCCTCATACCACAAAGTGTGTGGAAATAAACCAGTTAGCTAGAGGCATGGACCAGCAGTTGAGACAAACCATGATAAAGGACATCTTCCTATTTCATCAATTCATGCTCCACATCAAATCTTATCCCCTATGTGTATTTCACATGGTCTTTCTAGAATGCTTACAAGTATTGTCTTTGCTTCTCTCAAACAAAATTCAAAAAGGGTATTTGGTTATCCATCTAATGCCCCCAAACACCTCCAATTTAGTTAAATCACTGGATTAAAAGATGTCTTTTCAATCCCGAGATTAATAAAAATCTCTTGTTTGATATCAATTCGACAAGATAACCTATTGATTGAATCTTTGACTTTTCAACTGAGTATTTTGCCTTTGTGTCTGACGATGACATATGCCATTGTGCAAAATGGAAAGGCCATCTGGCAAGAGCTGCCCTGCCAGATAAGGAAGAATGCTGGCATTCTTACCGCAGGGATGCTCAATATCAAACTATGTTGAATGCTGTGAAAATGAAAGCTTCTCCAACAAAAAGTGTCCTTCAGATGCAAGCTTCATATCTCCCCGTCACATCTGTGCTGTCTCTGCATGATGACGAGTGATTCTGACATAGCATTCCCTTGCCCTCAGAGTCCCCAAAGAGCAGTGCAAAGGACGTGGATAATTCTCCAGTGCAGGGCAAGAAACATAGAATTTCAGAAATGGGATGAAAGCCCTTTTCAACCTCCAGTTAGAAAATAAGCCACGGGGATGTAATATACAGCATAAGGAATATGGTCAAGAATACGGTAATAAATTTGTATGGGGACAGGTGGTTACTAAACTTATCGTAGTGATCATTTCATAATGTATGAAAATGTCAAAGCACCTATTAGTACACCTGAAACTAATAGGATGTCAACTATTTTTCAATTAAAAAAAAGAAAGTACAATTGTCTCTGAACTTTCTTTCCTCAGAACACATTATTACATTATTTTGTAATCACATATTTTCCAAGCCATCTGTTTTGTCTGCTTGACCAAGAGCATGTGCTGTGTGGCTTTACTTATCTCCATATCCTCAAAGCCAGCACAGAGACTGACCCAGGGTGGGCACTCAGTAAATATTTGTTAAGTGAATAAATGGAAAGTTGAGTGAATGAATAATGAAGGAGGGAAGGAATTCGAGATTTGAAGTCCTGTCTTCTGGATGACACAGCATGTTAACTCTAAGAACCATCTGAACAGCATCTTTTGGTCAAACTGTTTATCATGACCTGTCTGCACCATAGTGTGACAGGCAACAACTGACACTTCCAGGTCTTGGAAACTTGCTCTGCCCTATATTCTCTGAATAGCTGGACTAAAATTTATAGACCATTCAATATTGAGCTTTTCTAGGCCTAGGTGCAGTTTTTTGTGCTTTGACATTATTTAACCTCCCTTTTTTCCAGATACTAAATATTATTTAGTATCATCTGATGCTCTTGACTTTCCTTAAACGTGCATTTCTCCCCTATTTGTCTTCTCAGTCACTTTTAGAACACACCAATACTTCCTGTCTTTCCAGCCTGATATTGTTCTAATTAAATCTCTCCTTTGGAAAAAAATGTATATCTTGTTTCCTTTATTTCTTTTCTATAATTTGTTCCCAAGGCCTTGACCCCTGAACTTACACTGAGTTTCCACAGCCACTTCCTCAGCTGGCCTGCCTGGCACTATCTTTAAAACATTCCTAGAATTGCTCCTTGCTGAGATCGAAACCCATGTGCACACCTAATCTCAACTTATCTTGACAGGTCCGATTTTTCCATACATGGTCCACATACCTCCCTATTGTCTGACAGTCTGAAGATGAAAATCCCGTGTCTGTTCCACATCCAAGAAGTACACATATCACTTCCTTGGTTGTCCTCGTCTCCAGGGACATTTGGGACTTCTCTAGGAGAGTTGCCATCTTCAAATCTGATATGGCTCTTCAAGTTATTTCATTAGAGCCAGTGATCCCATGTGGAGACTTGTGTTTTATTTTGTTTTCCCCCTAGCTCTGCTACTGACATGACAAAAAGCTGGAGACAAGGTACTGAACTTGACTCTCTCAGTTAGTATAAACCAGGGATTTAAAGTACTTGGCATTCATCCACTTTGGAGTGTGGCTCTAAGGATGAATGAGTCTGTAGCTATAGTCAAGATTTTATTATTATGGATCTCTATTAGCAGTCCTATAGTTTTACTGATGTTGTTAATGGGGCTTATAATAATACAAGAAATCCATCAGCAGGCCTGGAAGCTCACTCAGACAGGCTCTACTACCACAGCCTTTAAGAATGATCTGCCCGGGGCTTCCCTGGTGGTGCAGTGGTTGAGAATCTGCCTGCCAATGCAGGGGACGCGGGTTGGAGCCCTGGTCTGGAAGGATCCCACATGCCGCGGAGCAACTGGGCCCGTGAGCCACAATTACTGAGCCTGCGCGTCTGGAGCCTGTGCTCTGCAACAAGAGAGGCCGCGATGGTGAGAGGCCCGCGCACCGCGATGAGGAGTGGCCCCCGCTTGCCACAACTGGAGAAAGCCCTCGCACAGAAACGAAGACCCAACACAGCCATAAGTAAATAAATAAATAAATATTTTTAAAAAAAAGAATGATCTGCCCACTGTGCTCCCTCCCTTCACTAAACCCCACTGAATTTTTTTTAGCACGTGTCAAACTGCCCAGTGATTAATTTTTATCTTAAAATTTTCTGTGGGTTAGCTTTGTCCTAATGAGATTGTAAGACCCTTGGAAATAAGGCTCAGGCTTGGGCTTTCTCCTGAACCTCTGCAGTACCAGCTTCAGGATGGGTCATGTAAGTTCTCAGTAACTTTCTTTTTTTCAATTGAAATAGAGTTACAATGTAGAGATTATCATACTAAGTGAAGTAAATCAGACAGAGAAAGACAAATACCATATGATATTACTTATACGTAGCATCTAAAAAAATGGTTCAAATGAACTTATTTACAAAACAGTAACACTTTTTGATTGGCAATATAGAATTTCATCCTGAGGATTCTCTTCATCATAGTGAATAAAGGATGGCTTATGACTTCTAATGAGATTGTGAAGTTGAAAGATAAGTTCAACGCCTTTTAAAACAATATGTCTCTGGAAGAGGAGTTGCTCCAAGCCCCCCCCCCAAGCCCTGAACACGGTCCCCAACAATCCCGCTACTTGCGGCCAAATTTCCCAAGAGATTTCCCTGCTCCAGCCTGTCTCCTGCTTTCAGGAGTTGATTCTGAGTGGGAGCACCTCTCTTCTCAACTCACATTTCCTGGCCACATCCCCCTCCAGACTCCTCATTTTTATACGCCAACCCCTGAAAATGCCCTGTGTATCAGTGACAATAGACCAGTAGCCAGAACGCTCCCCCTGCCCCAGCCCCGTGTGCTGCTGTCGTGGTCGCACTCCTCTTGTCTGCTGCTCAAGGGAAGGAGGAAATGGCATTCTCTGAGCGCCTGCGTGGGTCTGGACTCCTCTGCTACAGGTGGGGAAGTGATGGTAAACGTGTAACAACCCATCTGCAGGAGGGAGCCTTGATTTGTAGCCTGGGCAGATGGTCCTGGTGTAATTAGCGCCACCACAGCCAATTGCAAGTTGCGAATGTGACACCACTGAACGCAGAGGTAAAAGAACTGTGCTCCTCTGCACCAGTGAACCGGGTGGAACGGGCTCCAGTTCGGGGGAAGGGTAGGTAGCTGTGCAACTCCAAATGCTCAGCTCATAAAAAATAAGCATAACTTTGGCTTCTTTTTTTTTTTTTTTTTTAGGTATCTCACTTTTAAAATTTGACTTGGCTCCCTTTTTATACATGGAAGACTATTTACCCGGAAGGGTAGCAGAATATGCCATCCCAAAATATGCCACCCTCTGCCCAGGATTCATTACAGAAGGTCTGCCTCAGCTTGCAAAAGACATTTTTCTCCAGTTTCTCCAGTGCAAAGCATGCAGGGTAATTTTAATAAAAGGCACTTAATAAAAAATAAATACCTTAAGACCATTCATGCAGACACTTCCTGACAATCCCTGAAGTGCCGACTAGCCTGTGAGCTAATTATCCTGTAAATTTCCTTTTCTTCCCCAGTGTGGAGGTGAGATCTAATTTGAAAGATTAAAATCTTTGCACGATTACAGTATCTGGTAATTGTTAAGCTCTGTAGTTACATGCTCAATAGCTACTAACTAAGTGCAAAGAATTACAAGGTGATTTGTGCCTGTAAGATAAATTCCAAGAATTTTGCTTTTACAAAAGGCAGGGAAGTCAAGGTGGCAGAATAACAGATGTGCTAAGCAGAGTAATTGATCGTGAACTTCAGGAAAGAGGGACTTAGGGGTCTGTGGATTCATAGAGAGGCCAAGTCGCAGAATGCCTTCCTGTGCATTTCTGAGGTTGTGCTAAACTTTATTTACTTAAAAGCCCGGCTCAAGTGGGTAACGTTATCTAAGGGGTATTTAGCCTAAGCTTCTGGAGGGTTCTGAATATCTGCCCTTCTCATGACAGAGGACCCACCCTAACCACGCATTCATCACTTTCAAACACAAAAAAACAAAACCAAACTTCTTGAACTCAGTACAAGAGCAATGATATGAGATTGTGTGTGTGTATAAAATTAGAATTTTAAAGAAAGAAGAAGAAAAAGTAACAAAGCCTTTAGCATTTGTGTTTCTAACTCCACCACTATTTGATTTTGTGCCAGCCATTCTTTCTCTGCTTTAGTAGGTCACACCGGAAAATTCATTCATTAAGCAAATATTTATTCAGTACCCAGTGCATACCAAGCTCCTGTTCTTGGCACCGGGGACATGATGATAAATAAAATAGATAAGGACTCTGCTCTCCTGGACTCAGAGTCCAGCAGGAAAGAAAGATTTACTAATACTTACAAGTATTCATTTCTATTACAAATACTTACAAGTGATACTTAGAGGTCCCGGGAAAGAAACGGGCAGCCCACCACGGAGAGCGTAGGGTCTATCCTAGATTAAGAGTTAAGGAAAGCAGCTATCAGGAAGCGATGCTTAATCTGAGACTTGAAGATTGGGTCGGCATTATTAGCTTGGAGAAAGGGGAAGGGCAAAACCAGTCTTTTTTCCCGCCAAGTAGTGCAAAAGGAGTTTTCAAAATGATTATCTTTTAAAGCTTTTCTCCCTCCAAACCTTGAAACTCCCCAGCCCAGTTTGTTTGTTGTAGCTAAGATTTTAAAGATTTTTCTAGCTATAACTTCTGATGTTACTGGTAGCTGCAGGCATAATTCTAAAAGAACAAGAAATATCAGATCTGATGAAACCAGGCCTTTTTGTAGACAGGCAATAATGAATCATTAGAAATTAAACTCAGAATGGCCTGGGAGTGGCCTGTTCCAGAATCCACTCTGTGGAGTATCCCGGAGTCAGGCCTCCCTGGTAAAGAGAAGGAAGGGGACACATGGGCAGGCCAAAGAAGGAGGGGTTGGTGGACGGGGACTGAGTTGATCTGGGCTCACACAGGACAGGGTAAATTGTGGTAGTTAGTCCACAGAACCATTTCAGGCAAACAAAAAGAAAAATGCAGAATACCTCCTTTCCTTGGAGGTTCGTTCACATGTGCAAAATGAGAAACATAACTAGATAACTGTCAGTGTTATGCCTCATGTTTGATTGTAATGACTCAGCTTAAACCATGTCATCATCCAGAATTTTTGGAAAATTCACCCATTTCCCTTCATGGTAGGACTTTTCATGTGATAGCAGAATAGGAGCTTCACCACTCACTTATCTTGGCCTACAGTCATAACATGTTATTATTGATAGTTTTTATATTTATATCTTTAGAAGTAGTTTTTGTTTTTTTAAAGAAAATGAGAAACGTAGGGAAAAAAGGAAATACATGATCCATCTTTCAAATCATCACTCAAATAAAAGTCATAGTTTACATTTGGGTATATTTCTTTTCAATCTTCCTTCTCATCCATCATTTTCAGGTTTTAGTTTTTCTTCTTTTAAATATAACCATTTCACGGCTTCCCTGGTGGCGCAGTGGTTGGGAGTCTGCCTGCCGGTGCAGGGCACACGGGTTCGGGTCCTGGTCTGGGAGGATTGCGCGTGCTGCGGAGCGGCTGGGCCCGTGAGCCACAACTACTGAGCCTGCGCGTCTGGAGCCTGTGCTTCGCGATGGTGGGAGGCCCGCGCACCATGATGAGGAGTGGCCCCCGCTTGCCACAACTGGAGAAAGCCCTCGCACAGAAACGAAGACTCAACACAGCCATAAATAAATAAATAAATTTAAATATAACCATTTAATAATCCACATATGGCTCTGAGAGCTGTTTAATTTTTATTTAACATTCTATCGTAAACATTGTCCTCTGTTATAACTTTTGTAAACATTACGTTTAGTGGTTGTACAATATTCCATCAAGTGGAGGTGCCACCAATCTTCTACTGTTGGACATTTAGGGCTTCCATAAGCCTCTTAACCTGACACTCTTTGAATAATGAGGACGATATCCATAGTAAGGACTCTTGGATGTGGCATAACTGGGTCAAAGGTATAAACTTTTAAAGATCCCTAAAATTTATTTCCAGATTGTGTCTTAAAATATTGTCAATTTATCCTCCCATTGACAGTGTATGAAAGCACTTGTTCTACGACACACTTGTCGGTTTCCTCTCCCTCTCTTTTTCACTCTCTTAACTTTTGGTAATTTGTCAGGCAAAAAAAGTCATGGATGGTATCCTGTCTTTTTTTTTTTTTTTTAATATTTATTTATTTGGCTGCACCGGGTCTTAGTTGCAGCACGCTGGATCTTTTTTTTTTTTTAGTTGCAGCATGCAGGCTCTTAGTTGCGGCATGTGGGATCTAGTTCCCTGACCAGGGATAGAACCCCAATCCCCTGCATTGGGAGCATGGAGTCTTAACCGCTGTACCACCAGTGAAGTCCCAGTGTCTTGTCTTAATTTGCATTTCTGTGTGCTTGATCATTTTCCCATATTTTGTATTCGTTGCCTTTTCTCTTTGATATGTTGTCCATTTATGCTCTTTGTTCATTTTCAATTAGTCTTCTTTTATGCTTTGGGGGAAAAAATTGCCCAGTTTGTGCCTTAATATTTTTTAACATATTGAACATTTTCATTTTTGTGATGATAATTCTAAACTATGACCATAACACAAATAACACAATTTTTATTTGAGATACTATTTAAACACAGCTCATTTTTGTCTCAAATTAATTCAACTACTCTGAGACTGACGCTACAATGTATCTTTTTACTAGGCTTAAGTCTTTTCCGGCTTATGTTCTTATAGCTTGCCTCCTTACTTTAATGTATATAAACACACACACACACAGACTCATACACACAATGTGCAGGCAGAGACAAAAAATTAATTTAATTTAATTTTAATTTTATTTTGCTCTTTTTTGTTTTAGTCACCAGTCCAATAAAATACTTGGCTAAGTTATAGGTGTCAATTACATATGATATTCTTGTCCTTAGAAGCATAGAAAATTGAGAATTGAATATAAAAAATTAATGAGAACCTTTTATTTTTAAAATAGATTAAGCATGTAATTTACTTAAAAAAAACTATTTGAAAAATTGTGCATTAATTTCACTGAAAACATTTTTTTATAATCCTCTTTTGGAATTGACTTCCAATTAGTTTCTGAGCCTCCTTCATTTTTATTGCAAATGATATTACCCAGGTTGGTACAATTCTTATTCACTTATTTTGGTTTAACCTACTTTGGGAGGGTTCCAATGGTAAAGTTTCTCTCATCTCCAGGACTAGAGAATTGCTACATCAGTCCATAATCCCAAAAATCTAAATCCAAATCTGAAAACCAAAGTAGGAGGAGGTTTGGGATAAGAGAATGTCCTTGAAATAAGCATAATGCTTTTAAGGGCACCTACTATGAAGGAGTCCAGGTTCATCTGCATATGTTGGTTCTGGCTGGGGTCTCCGTGAGCAGGTGTGCCATGCACAACCTGTTCCACTGAGTGTGATGGCCCTACTTCTCAAATGTGCATTTGAAAAAAAATCCATTTGAGTCCTCACTTGAAGCTCAAATACTCAGAATAGCTTTTATTATTTTTTCAAAAACTAAGAAAAGTTGTATAAAATCAAGATTAAACTGAAATTAGTAAGGCTGCACCGTATCAGATTTAACAAGGTTTTGTTACAATTAACTGTGTACACATAATTTTGAGCACTGCTTTTTCTGATGAGACGCGAACTAGTGAAGTCTGTAAAGGTGTAATACCACGATTTAGAACATTATCACGCTGCAATCCTTGGCATATAGAATGGGGCTTATGTCAACATACACTTATTCAAAAATTCCTAAGATGCTTACTTTCTAAGGTAGAATCAGCAAGGTGATTGATTATTCATTTAAAAAACACTCTTGGGCATCTCAGCAACAATGAACTAATGTCTTTGGTAGATCAATAATTTTTCACTCTAATCCCAAGAAGAAACCCAGTGCATCAAAAGAGTCATCAGCGGGCTTCCCTGGTGGCGCAGTGGTTGAGAATCTGCCTGCCAATGCAGGGGACACGGGTTCGAGCCCTGGTCTGGGAAGATCCCACATGCCACGGAGCAACTAGGCCCGTGAGCCACAACTATTGAGCCTGCACGTCTGGAGCCTGTGCTCTGCAACAAGAGAGGCCGCGATAGTGAGAGGCCCGCGCACCGCGATGAAGAGTGGCTCCCGCTTGCCACAACTAGAGAAAGCCCTCGCGCAGAAACGAAGACCCAACACAGCCATAAATAAATTAAAAATAAATAAATTAATTTAAAAAAAAAAAGAGTCATCAGCAAAAACATAAAAAGATATGCGCCAGCTGTTTCTGGCAGCCCATCGAAGAGGGGACAGAGCAAAACAGTAAGAAATTTTTGTGATATGTTGGGAGAGGAGCAGTAATGGAAAATATTCATAAACAAATGACTAACACTTGTCTGTATGTTATTCAGGTGTGCAGATAAAACACATGCATCTCTTGCATGGTCTCTTCTGGATACAAATTACTCTAAGGCTCAGGCAGTCATTTCCAGGGTCTTGTAATTCTTTATGCAGCCCGAGCCATCATGGGTATCAGCAGTTTTGCTGCATAAGCACTTTAAGATTAAATCCTAACATCCAAACTAGCATAAAACATTCTGTGTAAAATAAGTCACATCAGAGGCTTTCCTTTTCAATTTCCAAATTGGTGTTGCTATTGTCTCGTACTTCGAATCAGCCTAGAAACATTTTCCCTTCTCTCTAATCCCATTTCCTTGGTGCTAGGCCTGACAGTCCCATCAGGCAGGCTACTTCCGCTGTGTTTGCTGGGACACACGTTTGATGCAGGAGGAAAGGAATATGGTGTCTGCCCCACTAAGAGTCAAATCAAGCACATGGGAAAACAACAATTTCCTTTGCTTGTATTTAAGCAGGTATGATAGATTTATTTCTCCTGAAATGTAGCTTTCCCACAGCAAGAAGCAGGGGAGCAGCCCCAGTGGGCAATACAAAACCCTGCTAAGTAAGACTCGCACAGCCCTTCCTGGATGCTAGTAATCGATAAACCAGATTGCACCTTTGCCAACCTGCTTGGGCTTCAAACACTTGAGGGCGACATCCCCGGGCCTTGTGGGAGAGCCAGGGAGGCCCGCCCTCAAGGCCATGGGATCCCAGGTGTGACCTTGGTCTTAACCACGTGTGCATGTAGCCATGGAAGCTCTTTAATTTGGACTACTTTGCTGAAACAGGGACCGACCAGAGGTTGCCACATCTCTTGCTTTACAAAACCTTGAGAAGAGAAAACAGGTGTGTTTAGGCTAGAAGCAGAGGATTGACCAACTCAGTTCTCAAGGGAAGGGATAGTACCCTTTGGGGAAATATGGAAATCTGTGGGAGTATTTTTGATTGCTGATTGGGAGGCACCACTAGCGTTCAGTGGGTGGAAGGTAAACACCTTGCTAAGTATGGGATTTGGTCCACATGACAAAGAATTTTCCCATATCCCTTCCTAACTTCATATGAATGTCCAATTATGTAAGTGAAAAACTTGATAAAATTATCTGAGCCTAAGGTCTAACTCCATTTAACCTGGAAACACAATGTATTTTTTCACGGATTTAATATACATTGAATTTTTCTAGAATGCCACCACTGTGAGCAAACACCCGTTTTGTGTGTAATTTGACCAAGACTGATCACCCTTTGAGTAAATCTCTGATGAAAATGTATCAGTCTGCCTGTATAACCTCTGTATAGATACAAATATACTTCCCTGGTCCTTCTTTCAAAATGCCAAATATAAAGAAAAAGTGTTGACAATACTCAGTTGAGTGTTGTTTTCTCTTAAGCCCAATTCACAAGAAATAGTTGTGGTTACACAATAGAATTCAATTCCAATAGAATTGAACTATTTTCTAATATCTTTTAGTTTTGCATACCAAAAATACATATGCTGGGCTTCCCTGGTGGCACAGTGGTTAAGAATCCGCCTGCCAATGCAGGGGACACGGGTTCGAGCCCTGGTCCGGGAAGATCCCACATGCCGCAGAGCAACTAAGCCCATGTGCCACAACTACTGAGCCCGTGTGCCACAACTACTGAAGCTCACATGCCTAGAGCCCCTGCTCCGCAACAAGAGAAGCCACTGCAATGAGAAGCCTGTGCGCCACAATGAAGAGTAGCCCCCGCTCGCCGCAACTAAAAAGAAAGCCCGCACGCAGCTACGAAGACCCAATGCGGCCAAAAATAAATAAATAATTTTATTTAAAAATATATATATAGGGCTTCCCTGGTGGCGCAGTGGTTAAGAATCCGCCTACCAATGCAGGGGACACGGGTTCGAGCCCTGGTCTGGGAAGATTCCACATGCCGCGGAGCAACTAGGCCCGTGAGCCACTATTACTGAGCCTGCGCGTCTGGAACCTGTGCTCTGCAACAAGAGAGGCCGCGATAGTGAGAGGCCCACACACCGCGATGAAGAGTGGCCCCTGCTTGCCACAACTAGAGAAAGCCCTCGCACAGAAATGAAGACCCAACACAGCCATAAATAAATTAATTAATTAAAAAAAATATATATATATATGCCTTTAACATGAGTTACTTTCCTATTATTTTTTCCTATCTATTACAGGCTGTGCTGGACCCCGTGTGCCCCACCCGAATCCCCACTCCAGGGCTTCCTCGGCTGCTGGAGTGTTGACCGCTGACAGCCCAGAGCTGAGTGCCACCACCCTCTCCCAGCAGTAATTCCAGAGGGCTGTCTCTGCCAGGGTCCCGCCCCATCACTCCTCCCTAGGAGCTGCCTACATCCACTGACTGGTTGCTGGGGGGATAATACAGCTCTAATTTGGCACAGTTCTGCGGGAACACCCCAGCTCCAGAGCTCCCTGTGGCACCTGCTGAGTCATTTGCGGATTGCATCAAGGTAGAGCCCAACCTCTGCCTCCGCCCAAACCTGCTGCCTTCTCCCTCCCACACGTGCTGATCCTGAGAGCGTGCCCCATGTACTTCCTACCACCTAATGCCATCTCAGGTTCTCTTTCCTGGGTAACCTGAACCGTGACACAAGTCAAGCATTATAATGGCATTTGAACGTTGGGTAGTATGTTATATGGCAATTTTAATTGAGGATAGTAAAGGGGGAAATTACAAAACATTTGTAATTTTTAAAAAAGAAGCACTGGATCTGCTGGGCCTGAGAATCTCTGGACTAGGTGATCTCTTCAGGGTCCCTCCACCTCAAGACCCTTTCCTTTAGGGCAGGAACACTGCTTGCCCCAGAAGGGCTGCAAGTAACCCGGACTCAAAATGACACCTTCTGTAACTCTTTCTCACGCACTTGAATAAAATAAGTGGTCCTGTACAGCATCACTTCACACAAGCACTTTTTCCTCCAGATTATCTACCTACCAGGCCCTGTATCCTTCGGCAAGCTCTTGCTATTATATGATGCAACCAGCAACCCCGGGGAGTGCGTGCCCTTCCTACATTCCTGAAGCCTCACCTGCAAGCGGCCGGCGCCTCTTTAGCTCTCTGAGAGACACAAGGTGCCTAAGGAAATAGTAAACTGGCTCAGTGGCATCAGGCACTTTGCCCTTCGAGACTTTTTTAGTTGAAATACAGTTGTTTTTTTTTTTAAATAAATTTATTTATTTATTTATTTATTTATTTTTGGCTGTGTTGTGTCTTCGTTTCTGTGCGAGGGCTTTCTCCAGTTGTGGCAAGCGGGGGCCACTCTTCATCGCGGTGCGCGGGCCTCTCACCGTCGCGGCCTCTCCCGTTGCGGAGCACAGGCTCCAGACGCGCAGGCTCAGTAGTTGTGGCTCACGGGCCCAGCCGCTGCGCGGCACGTGGGATCCTCCCGGCCCGGGGCACGAACCCGTGTCCCCTGCATTGGCAGGCGGACTCCCAACCACTGCGCCACCGGGGAAGCCCTGAAATACAGTTTTAATTTAATTCTTAGTATCACAGAACTGTGTTCTCCTTAAACTGTCAACTGAAGAAGATTCACAAAGCCAGAGGAGAGCTGGAGTGTGTGTGTGTGTGTGTGTGTGTGTGCATTAGCGTCTGTGCACGTGTGTGTCTGCGGATGCTGTATGTGTCTGTGTGGGAGAGAGTGCTTGCTGGCCTAAGGGGCGGCAGAGGAGGACAGTCCAAAAGCAAGACCGGTGAGCACTGCATTTGTTCCTCTGGTCTAACCTTCTGACCAGGCTGCCTCAAACCAATGATTCAAAGTCCTTGGAAAGAACTAAATTTTTCCTCATGCCAGGCAAGTGTTCCTTTATAATCAGTAAAGCCAGAATGAGGGTTATTTACCTGGCTCTGTGACCTCATTCAAAATGACTGTTGACATAATTCTTCAGGGTGCCACAGGGCCATCAACTATCTTAGCTGTCAGACATTCCACACAGAAACACAGATCAGTGCCTGAAAGTGTGACCCCGGTTCCGCAGGGCTGGCATGCTGCCTCTAGGTTGGAGGCGTATTAGAGGCTGTCTTGTCACTCAGTATTTCTTCCTTAACTCCTTCACCTGTAATACTAGAATGCAGGTCAGAGTTTCCACCTCTGGTTCCTCCTAGGGGTGAGGTGATGATTAAAGCAATAATAGTTTTCAAGTTCAGAGACATTCCAGATTAAAGACACTACATAATGGAACACATTGTGCTTCTAATGACATAGACTGATGTAACAGCAAGCTAGGAAAATAAGATTAAGCCAGGCGTCCCTATTACAGCAACAATACCATTTGCCTTACTCTCGTGACTTAGGGCCTGCCTCAATATAAGAAGCCCTAGTGCCCAAGAAAGAATACACCAGGTTGAGAAAGAAATGCTTTCATTCACTCAACTTCCATTTCACCAATCAACAAAGGTGTACAATTCTATTCCAGTCACTTAGTTCAAGGCTAAAAATCGAGTTGAGAAATAGATGGCCCATCTATTTGTTCATCATGTCATTTGTACTTCAGAGAGAGCTTTTATTAAAATATTCATGTTGCTCATGGATGGACCTAGAGATTACCATACTGAGTGAAGAAGTCACAAAGAGAAAGACAAATACCATATGATATCACTTATACGTGGAATCTAAAATATGACACAAACAAACATTTACAAAATAGAAACCAACTCACAGACATAGAAAACAAACTTATGGTTACCAAAGAGGAAAGGGGGTGGGAGAGGGATAAATTAGGAGTCTGGGATTAGCATTTACAAACTACTATATGTAAAATAGATAAACAATGAGGTCCTACTGTATAGCACAGGGAACTATATTTAATATCCTATAATAAACCATAGTGGGAAAGAATATGAAAAAGAATGTATACATGTGTCTGTGTGTATATATATATATATATATGTGTGTGTGTATATATATGTGTGTGTGTATATATATATATATATATATATATATATGACTGAATCACTTTGCTGTACACCAGAAACTAACACAACATTGTAAATCAACTATACTTCAATTAAAAAAAAATTCATGTTGCTTTTAAGGGCAGGAAGACCACATAAGGTCTGCCAGTTAACCTAGGCAAATGCATTGCACGTTCATTTTCTTCTCCCGCATATAAAATTGGCATACTGTGCTGTGGCACAGCTACTCTGCTGCCCCACACAGCAGCTCTTAGCTGAACATCTTACATCCCAGGACAATGTTGATTGACACAGATCCTGGCAAATCACTGTTAGAGGTTCAGCAGTGCCAAGGCTACAAACCACAATGGTGGTATCAAATGTCCTGCAATGATATCAAGAAAATTGGTTTGGAGGACTGAGCTGTTGGCCAACAGACTGTACTTCTATAAAATGATTCTTATCAGAGATTGTATTAAGAAGTTCTGTCCATAGCCAAGCCACTGAGAATATATTTTCTCATTCCATTCATTCAGATATGTTTGAAGTCCCAGGTCTGAACTGGCAAAGGAATCCAAAAAAGGCAGTTAGAAATACAAGCGTTTATTAGGCAGCTTGGATTAAGGGGGCCAATAGAACGTGAAACAGAAAAGAACAAAGTCTGTTTCTGGTTGGGTATATCTGTTGTTGAATGATATATAAAACTTGGCCACAGTACCTACTATATTCCTAAGGTCCTGATGCCCAGCCTGCTTCCAGAGGAAAAGAGGGCAAGATTAGAAAAATATTCACATGGAAAGAAGTCAATGACATATTAAAAGAAAAATGCAAGTTGCAGATTCAGTAGTATGCTTGATCCTCCTTGCTCCACCCCATGACCAAATTCATCAGAATCCAAGCAAGCACGGTATTATGGATCAGCTGCATTTAGGCCACAGCACTTTAGAGGCCATCACAGAAAGTTCACCCATCAGGGATGACACCGCCTCTGTGGAAAGTTATGTCCCAAATATCAAACAATTCTTGCTTATCAGCTTTTAAACATGAGTCATTCTTAAAGGCTTCCAAAAATTTGTTACACAATGGCTTAACTTGGCCCTACCTTGATTCTTATTTCTCAAAAGCTGGGTGGTTTATAAAAATTATTTCCCAGGAGCAAGCTAACATGTTCTCATCAGCTTTCATTCAGGCCTTTGGTGCATTTCTGTGGACCCTCCCACCATAGGCGGCCCATGAAGACCCAAACCTCACCTCCAAAAATATTTTTTCAAATCCCCTGGAAAATATTCCCATCTGGAATTATGATTAACAGGTTAAATAACAAGTTGAGTATGTATTATTATTTAAATAAATCTAGTTTTAGGCATCACACTATACAGGGAACAGGCCAAGTTACTTAGATTTTTTAATTTTGGTAAAAAGAAGTTTGAAATTATTTTTATCAAGCTGCCACATGAAAACCACCCAGTCAACTTTTTTCTGGATTTAAAAAACTTATTCTTCATCATCTGTCATTTCTCCTTCAGTTAAAATTCTAAGGATGAGTTTGTGACAAGCAAGGCCTGTGGCTGTCAGTGATTCTACTTCAGCTCCTCATACCATTTCCAGTGGGTGAAGGATGGCACACTGACAAGGCTTAACTTCATCTCCTGCTGTTAACATTTCAACAGAAGGGGATCTTCCTAGTGGAAGTCATTCGATAACTCTCCAATTACAAATAACTTCACAATGTAGAAAGGGAGGCCCCAAACTTTTTTTTTGCCTGTGACTAATATGGTTTCTTCTCCTCCTTTCTTAAAATTTCTAAGTGAATCACAGAGATGAACTGAAGGCTGAAAACAATGTGTCAGCTTTTTAATAATCTTTAATTGTCACCACAGAAAATGAAGCACAGGCTGAGAGTCAGGATCCAAGGTTGAATATAAACCCCAGAGTGGTAATCAGCTCTGATCCCATGATATTGCGAAAGCTTTGTCTTTGGGGTAGAGAGAGAAAACCCGTGATGAGCACTGAAAGGAAACTTTCAGCTCTTCCGTGGGGCCCCAGCTGAGACCACTTTCAGTCACCCCTGCCCCATGGAGTTTGTCCCGGGCGCCCTAAGGCAGGATGGGAGCACAGCGCACAAGGCCTGCACCTCCCCTCGTGCCTGGCTGATGGCATCAAGACAGTGGCATCCGTTAGCGGCGGCTTCCAAGGTGCTGTCCTCCGGTCATCTTCCAATTCTATATCCTGACAACAGAAAACTGACCTTGAAGAAAAACACTTGCTAGGGGGTCAGCATATTTAATAAACTGAAGGTGACCAGTGTGGGCTTCCTGCTGCTTCTAAAGCTGTGAAGATCTTTGCAGGTGCATTCAATCATCATGCTGTTCCTGAGTAACATTATAGCTGGGGGGAAAAATTAGGAGGAGAAATAACTGTGGAACTCGGCCTGCTCGGCATCTATTTCATAACCATGCTCAAAGGTCTCCACTGGAAAATCTTGAATAGATGCAATAGTCATGCTTTTAAAACTGATCAGAAAGGGGTGGGCCGTGGTGCTATTATGGAACCACATTATTGTAAAATGCACATTAAATGCCTCCCAAATCCTTTTATTCAAAACCCCCAGACAAAAGGAGTAGTTTCTTCTCAAAGAAACCAAGGCTGCTACTTCCTCAAAGAATAAGCTGTGAGAGCTGGTAAGACATTAGCAAATAGTCCATCTGAGCTAACAGAAAAATAATGATTTGGTTTTGTTAACATGGAGAAGTGCCATTACATTTAAGGCTTTGTTGTAGACTGCCCCTGGATGATTGCTGCTGCTATTAACCAGAATGTTCTAATTGGATATAAGCTTATTTATGGGGCAGAGGGAGGAAGAGTGTTTGCCCAGGTGACTTGTAACAAAATGAACTAAGCAGATGTTAGGCATCCTGAAATTACCGCCAAGTTTTCATGAGTTGTTAGACACTGAGATGCCCTGAAAATCCTGCCTAAAATTGCAGCTTATTTGTGAGCAGAGCAATCATATCACTCTGCTCAGGCAGATTGTTGCCAAATGCTAGGAAGTTTTCAAAACCATTTAGTCATCCCCCCAAATATAAAAAGGAAAGTGAAGAAACTATCCCTCTGAAAGTGAGATACTGAAAGCTGGGCCACTGGGGTGATCTCATCCCTATTCTAAACCTTCCCTCACCTGCTCCTACACCTGCCTGGCCCACATGAAATCACAGGGCCACGGGGTGAGATAGCAGGTAGGGGGTGATTTCAATCTTAGCCTTCAGCTGTAACCCTCCTGAGTTACTCGGGTCCTCCGAGAAGCAGACATCAAGACAGGAGGAGCTCAGCAAGAGGCGTTCAGGAGAAAGGCCTGTGAAGAATAAGGGGAGACAACCAGAGAAGGCGGTGATGGCATTCAGACTGCATCCCAGGTCGGACTCCTGGGAAGCAAGGCAGGAAGGAGGGAAAGCACTTTTCTAAACACTAACGTTTCCTGTTGGTGGTGGGTAGTGGGGCCGCCGTGTCAGGCACCAGCTGCTCTGTCTACTCATCCCACTTCCCTTTCGTGCGGATCCTATCCAATGTCGTAGGTTACCGAGACCGATGCTATGCCCATCACAGACTCTGATACCTCTCCAGGTCCACCTGTGAACACGGGTGTTCATGCGTAAGCCAAAGAGGAGAGGAGAAGTGAGCAGCTCCTCTCCACTCTCTGTCTCTGCTTTCCCCCTTTCTGCTCCCCACTGAGGGCTGCTGCCTGGCCCCTAGTCTCCAGGTGCAGTTACAACTTCCCCTGCCCACCTTGAGGGTGGCTCCTTTCCTCTCTGGTTCTGAAAGAGCCCCTACAAGCTTTCTCAGAGATGCAAAAGGAGGCTTCCTGCCCATCCCTTGCTCTCAGAAGGAGGAAGGGATCTGCTGACGACAGTTCACCGCCCAGCCTGAGTAACTCACTGCATGCTGAATGTCAGAGCACAGGCAGTGCCAACCCAGAGGCCCCAGGACTCTGTGGTTCTCTGCCTTTGGACATGGTTCTTGGATGGCAAGAAAAGCTCTGAGTGCATTCAGAGGTTGTACAGGCAGTCACCCCCCTAGACCCATTCTCCTCACAGCCTTCTCTCTGGTCTGCTGGAAGCAAAGGGCACTCGGCAGTGTTACCTGCCTCCAGGGTGCCTCTGTGCCCCACCCCGTTCTCCACCCCCAGCGATGCCCAAGCAGAAAGGTGCCTCTTCACAGAAAGTTCAAGGAGCTTGCGCTAGCCCAGGCCAGCAAAGCCCACCTATGTCATCCGAGAGAGAAATGTTCTGCTTCCCCCCTGCTAACTTTAATCGGCTCCACCAGAGCTTTTTGAAAGACCCATTGTTTTTCCCAAATGGTTTGGTTTATCTCTGAACATTTCTACATTTCCAACTGAGATTATTATCCCTTCCTTCTCTGATTGTTTTAAAATTTTTTTCCTAGCCAATGAACCAATGAATGACGAAATGAATTTCTAGTTACATGGGCGTTTGTACACCCACACTGCCACGTATGAAGTTAAGCTTTCTGCTCCAGAGAAATACCTGGACGTGGAAATAAGAATATATTACAGTAATTAAATTTCGAGCAGAAAGTCTTGTGGAGGAAAAAATTGTGCAGAAATAAAAATCTCTGAATCAGCATTTACACTGTGAGTGCAGATATTCACTTCAAGGTATTTGCTAAAATACTGACTGTCATTAACTGTGAGTCAGTCGATTCTGGCAGTGTGAATTCTAAGTTCGTCGTTTGGAATGTGGGACAAATCCTCCTAGCGGCGATGTTATAATTGGTGGCTGGTTCCCCTGTTACGCATCATGACTCCACGTCCTAAGCCTCCGCTAGGCGGGCCTGATCCTGGGTCCAGGGACAATGAATGCCGGGATGGGAGGAGGAGTTTTCTCTCTTTCCAGTACCTGGAGTCCACCCATGGTAACAGTTTAAAAAAAAAAAAAAAATATATATATATATATATATACTGTATACTTTTATTTGACATCCTTAAAAGACTCTTTTTAAACTTTCTTTTTACTTTTTGGCATTTAATAGACTTTCTTTTTTTAGAGCAGTTTTAGGTTCACAGCAAAATTGAGGGCTAAGTACAGAGTTCCCACACACCCCCTTACCCGCCCCCCTGGCCAGCACAGCACACAACCTTCCCCCCTATCAACCTCGCCACCAAAGTGGTCCATTTGTTACAGTCTGTATCTGTTAGGAACCTACAAGGACACATCATTATCACCCACAGTGCATAGTTTGTTAGGGTTCACTCTTGGTGTACATTTTATGGGTTTGGGCAAATATAGAATGGCATGTATCAATGATTATAGTATCACACAATAGTTTCAGGGTCCTAAAAATCTTCCATGCTCTGCCTATTCATCCCTCCCTCCCCCTTAACTGTAACATTTTGAAGTAAACTATTGCCTTTCTTCTTCTCCCACCTGCTACTGCCTCACCAACAGGCCTCCTGACACCCAGTGTTCCCCTGGGTGTGTCTTCCTGTTCGAGCCCCCCTCCGGCAGGCGCTCCCCCCAGCGTTCCCTGGGGCAGCTGGTCAGCCCTCCCAACCCCCCGCCACCCTCAGAGTGGCCTGATTCACAGGAAGGGATGAATGACTAACAGCCCCCAATAGAGCTTAGGTGTTTCCGTTTTGAGAAAGGGTGCTGACTGACTCCCTCCACCTCTTGAATAGCTGCGCTCTCAGGAGGTACCAGAAAGGGACGTGAGGTGGACCACCACCCACCAGACACGTCTCCCCGGGGTTTCTTCTGCTTTTTCCTCTTTCTCCCTTCCTTCCCTTCAGAGCAGACACATGCTAGTACGATTCCTAGATCTGTTCTCTCAAAACGGTTCTCATGGCAGCAACGCCTGGGCCAGAATGTGTGGAGATGGCTGAGTGGGACACTGGTGTTTGCAATTTAGAGTTTGCGACTAGATTAGTTAGATCCTCAGAGAGAGACATTTTAGTCCTTCACTTTGCAGGTCCCCAATTTGTGTCTACTGATTTCATCTTCTTTGTAGCTACAATATTAGCAAGTACCCTCAGCCCTTCTAGGATGTCCAATAAATGCTCCCAGCAGCATCTAAAAACTGGGTGTAAAATCACTTTTCCTAACAAAGCAAATCATCTGATAACCGAAGAAAAGGATTAGTGAGAGACTTGGCTGCACCTCCAACTGCCTTTCCTTGACGCAGGCCCCCATCTTTGCGCAGATAAAGATTATGGTTGCCAAGGAAACAGGACCAGAGAGAGAAAGACAGAAACTTTGTCTCATTTGGTTTTCCCCAGATTCACAAAGCAAGCTGGGTTGTAAGCAGAGCTGGATGAGATTATGGTAGATTTGTAATTTACTTAGTCAAATTGCTTTTAATTCCTAGTCATGCCTCAATGTACACTTTTTTTTTCCTCTGAAAGTTAGGTCTTGCACTTAGTGGTCCAAGGTCTGACAAATAACAGAGCTTTAAAATTCATTGTCTATGATTAATCTCAAATAAAGGACAGATGGCTTGTCTAAGTATGTGTCAGACAGGCAAAGCACTTAAGATTTGTGACAGGCAAGACCCGGAATTAACTGCTAAGTTTTTGCATTTATTCGTATATTCATGTGCACCATGAATACAACTATAAAACTCACTTTAGTGTTCTCACTTTACTCAAAATATTCCCAAACAAAGCAACTGCTCTCCGTTTGGCAAACCAGATGCCATAATCTCAACCCCATTAACTCAAAATCCATTTTTCTCATACTATATGTATTGTGTACAATTCATCTTACTCCGACATTCAGGATGAAAATAACATCCCTTTGAAAGCCCAGCTTGCCCAGAACCCAAAATGTTGGTTCCCACCTCATTTTTATGAACCTTTTTGTTGAAATATTTAATTTTTTTATTGAACAAACATTTGTCTGTCAAAATAAACAAAAACCGACCAAATGAGAACAGGCAAAGGCTATTTATTTAGAGCTTGCTATAGCAGGGGAGTCAGCCGCTGTCACTTGGTTTTGGCAGAGACTCAAAGGCAGGCTCAGAAGTGGGAAAGCTGTATAAGTGGAAAAAAGGGAAGGTTTCAGATATGCCCTGATTGAAGGCTGGTGGCCTAGGGAAGCTGGAAGCAGGGTAACTAGAAGTAGGCAACCTATGTGATAGTTAGGGGGGCATATTTGATTTTTTTCTGGTTGGTCCCAAGTTGGAAGCAGTAACAAAAATTAAGGAAGCTGGACGTTATTAATCAAGTCCTGGCAGTTTGGGGCCAATTGTTATTGTTTGGCTTCCCGGACCAGTTGCTAGAGATAGTAATCTGACTTCCTGCAAGTCTGATTTGTAGATTGCTGGCTGACATCCTGGGCTGGTTACGGCAGATAATGGGGTTGGTTTCCTGCGCTGGTTGCTGCAGATTGTGGGTCAGAGTTCTATTTTTATTACGCTCTGGCCATTGTCCACTTGTATATTCAATCTCTCAGGCAATAAACATTGTATGAACAAAAAAGTACACTGAGCCTAAGTGTACAGCTTAATGAATTATCAAGTGTAACAACCATCCAGGGCCCCCATTTATTTTAAAATTCTCCTCAATCAGAATCTTAGAAGCCTGTTGTCAAGGAACACTGTGAGTTGGAGGGCAGATTCTTTCCCTGTGTTTCTTTAGTCCTGGTGTCCAGGGATGGGACTCACCAGCTGCAACCTTCTCGGCCCGTGTCACAAAGTCAAGTCTTCCCAGACACAACGGACATGGGCAGCCCTGGGTTTCCCACAGTCAGGCTCAGCCCCATGAATCACCATTCTCCACATTCCTGGACAGGTCAGAGAGTGTGCCTTGAAATCCAGGCTTCACCACTCCCTTGGGCAAGTTAATCTCTCCAAACCTGTTTCTTAATCTACCAAATTGGGGTAATAATTGTGCCTGTTCTCAAGACCTCCCTGGAAGTCCAGTGGTTAAGACTCCATGCTCCCACTGCAGGGGGCATGGGTTCGACCCCTGGCGGGGGAATTAAGATCCCACAGTGTGGCCAAAAAAAAAAAAAATAGTGCCTGTTCTCATTGGATTGCTGTAAGGATCAATTAAGGCGATGGACATACAAACTTCTAACACAATTCCTCACACAGAATAAGCACTCAGATTTTGATTTATTGGATGTTTAGAATGTCTAAAAATGACAGCTGAAAATTAGCAAGGAACTACTATGTGCCAGGCACTGGGCTTGGTGCTTAAATGTATATTATTAAATGTTTCTATTAGAGAATATTAATCATCCTTATTTTATAGAGGAAGGAGCTGAGGCTTACAGATGTTAAGAAACCTCTCTGTACTTACCTGCATTTGTTGTGAGAATTAAAAGAGATGAAGGAAACATGTCCGTAGTGCAGTCCCAGCACATCGTAATCACTCAATCACCGGGGCTATTGTTTAAGCTGACCCTTGGATTAGCCACTGTGACAGACCCTAGGCAGCAATTAATTGCCTAGCCAACGTCTGTTCTCCCTTTCACCCTTGCCGACAAAAATCACCTTTTGTGTGAGGCTGCATCGTGCCTCCATAAAAGTACTCCTCTTATCAGTCTCCCTTGCTTCTTCGGAAGTTCATGAGACCCAATTCTGGCCAATGAGAGATAAGTGTAAGTCTCCTAGGTGGGCCTTTGGGGAAAACTATTATTGTCCCAAGAAAAAGGAAGTTTCATCTGACACATACTTCTTCCCCTTTGTCCCCATCTTTGCTGCCTAGAAAGCACATGTAATGCCATGTGGTACGGCTGCCATCCTGTAAGCATGAGGACTAAAGGCCCATGCCCAGGATGCCAAGGCAGAAAGAAGAGCCCCAGACCCCTGATGGCCTTGTAGGGATACTGTCCCAGCCGTGGACTGCCAGCCTCCAAAGGGTTTCACCACTGTGGTTAAACCACCGCGGCCAGGTGTCTATTACATGCAGCTGAAGGCAATCCAAACTAATACAGCCACTGTTTGGGGTGATACGAATCTCTGAATGAACCGAAAGTTCCAAACAACTGAAAATTAGGAATTTGAAGTATCTTCTTTTAATCTGTTTACACATCCCGAGATGATAAAGAAAAAAGACTCCCAAGAACGAAAAGTCGGTTCCCAATCATCTCTACGTGAATTATTCTCAACCCTTCCGAGGACTGGTGTCATGTGTGGTGTCATCAACAGTGTTTCCATGCGTCATCAGCACAGTGCACCAAGGTGTCCGAGGACTCTTGTCAGAGTCATTTATTCTCAAAGCTTGGCTCTAGACCAGCCTCACCCAGCACAGAACTGAATGATGCTTCTGTAAAACCTGAGGCATCTGCTCTGGCATCTTGGTCAAAGTCCAAGGGCGGTAATTGCATTCTGCCTACTTGTGAGATCTCCTAGATTTCTAATTAGGTAGTATTTATGTTCTCTCCAAAAAAGATTATGCCCAGTGTTGCTCTGCCCATTAAAAGAACAAGGGGTCCACCCTAAGTGATAAAGGAGCATCTCATTGTGACACGAAGCCGTCATGAGGTGGGAGCAGGAGGCTTCCTCTGGCTTTGCAATGAGCCAGCTGGGATGGCGGCTTTCAACTCGGAAGAAGCTAAGTATACCAGAGGGGTTAAACTTGTGGTTTTCTGTGCCATTTCAGAGAAATAATATGCACATATTTCCACTCACTTTAAATGATTCTAAGGCCATGTCAGATGAAAAGAGGATTGAACTACAGCCCCTTCTCTCACAGCTTTCCTATCAAAATATATCCCACATGATGAGTATAGAAACTAAATTCCTTCTATATACGAAGTATGCTGTCTCATCATTGCATAGTACATGACTTTATATTCTAAGCTATCAATAACCCTAACTGAGGTAGTTCTGGTTTGCTTAAATATTCTAAAAGGTCAAAATTTTAAATTATTTAATGTGCAAAATTGCTTTCATAAATGGACGTAACTAAATGGTGAAATAGAGGACATCCAAAAAAATTTGAAATGATCCTCTTTTGGATCAAACTAGAAAAAGCACAAGTTTTCAATGCCTAAGATTATGTTGTATTCAAATAAAGACCCATACACACGATGAAGAGGAAATCTCTAATAATTTATTTGACCTTCAGTTTCACATTGTGAAAAAAAAATAACAGTTTTACAAAACCTCAAAAATGTAGTAGCAAACAGGTACATATGAACACGAACACTTTACTTCTTCAACTTATACAGTTTTGTATGTGAACCACATATTCAATAGTCAAGAGAGGGATATTATTCAGCTCTAATCATTCTTATTCAGACAGGTGTCAAGCCCAGAGAAAAGGGGGCTACACAATTATACCAGAAGTGGAAGGCTGCCCTTTGTTATCCGTTTCCACAGCAACCAGTCCACAGAATAAGAAGAACCTTCTCTGTCTTATGCCAAGGTTTTTGTGTGCACTGTGCTGTGAATTGTATTTGCTTCAAAGTGTAGGACGTTTCACAGGGTGAGAATGGTCAAGTAGTGAGCCCAAATGCCTCCATCAATTCAAAGAGCGGGGAGTCCAGAAAGTTCCCTGCAGGCTGGGGGCCCACCCTGACCACAGCTCCCTCTGGCTCACACACAGCAATTAATAGAGAATCCAAGGACAGACCACAACTTTGAAACAGCTGCAAAAAATTTACCCTGCTTTCAAAAGCCACGCAGTGACACCCACATGTTGGCAGATTTGCATCATAAACTACGGAGCTGTAACTGCTACAATATACTGCCAGGGTACAATCAGACATGTGCATTGTTTAGAACAGGGGTCCCCAACCCCCGGGCCGTGGACTGGTATCGGTCCTGGGCCCATTAGGAACCGGGCCGCACAGCAGGAGGTGAGCAGAGGGCAAGCGAGCGAAGCTTCACCTGCCGCTCCCCATTGCTCGCATTACCTCCTGAACCACTCCCCAACCTCCCACCCCAGTCCGTGGAAAAATTGTCTTCCACGAAATCGGTCCCTGGTGCCAAAAAGGTTGAGGACCGCTGGATTAGAACACATCTAGAGGCGAGGGACTGACTACCGCAAAGTATTGAGACCCTTTGATTCCAACCGTTCATTTATTTTGGTCCAACTATAGCTCACTTATTCACGGCATGAACAGACATGCACAATTAGTCTAATATATTCAGGTGGAGAGAAATGTGAAGGATTCATCTGTCATTAGACAATGCAAACACACGATGTCAAAGGTTATTGGTCTTAAACCCTATTTTCTAAAATACAGTAATGAGAGAAACAGCCATGAAAGCAGTGCGAATTGCAAATTCTGAGCTTCCCCGGACACCTGTGAGGAAGCACCTATGAGTCTACCACTAATAACTATCACGGCACGTGTTTAGGAAACAAGCACTTGAACTAGCAAAGAACGTATTCACAACTGATTCCCAACTCTCCCAGAAAGCCTCTCAGCAAGGGTCACTGCTTACAATTCTTTGGTGTTTGGTGGCCATGTGTCACTTTTGTGCACCAAAGAGTTCTTTTAGAGACTTACCTAAGAGGGAGCACTAAAGTATACATTGTACCCATGTGAATATTGCCTTGGGAGAACTTTTAGCACCTGCTAAACCCTACAGCAGGAAGAGAGAAGGACCCATCCAGGTCAAGTAAATCCGGTGAGTGAATTAATTTCCATCGGTGAGTGTTTCGTTTTCTCCTGTTAACTGTGGTTATGGCCAAGCATTCTCATAGGGTAATAAATAGATAAATAAATAAACTTTGGACAATGCCTTTACCTGTGCCCTATATACAGAACTAGTCCATAGCATTTTCCAGGATTTCAGGATATTACACAGAGGAGAAAAAAACAACAACAAAAAAACAACTGCCAAGCGATTTGGTCCTTTCCAAATTTCAGTAGCTGAGATTGAAGCGAGTGAATCGGACAGGAAGGAGAAGGGCAGAAAGAAGCCTTCCCTTGCCCCAGGAGCCATTGGCAGGACCACAGCCCACAAAACCCCAGTCAAAGTTGATGAGTCTGAGAAAAATGACCTTCAATGCTTTCTCTACCTCTAGGATGTAACTTAAGTTTCTGTCTTGTAATCCTTCCCTGTCTTGACATTTACAAAATCCCACCCCCCCACCCTTCCCAACCCACCCTCCAGTTATGTTCCTAATTGTAACTCCAAAGTTTTCACTTTTGTGCGGCAGAGCACATCATAACAGCCACAAAATTGTGCAAAACGTACAACCATTCACACGCGTCCATACACGTGAAGAACAACTGTAAGCACTGTTTCAGCATGCAGGCCTCAAACAATAAATAGCTAAATCTACGACAAATTTCTTACCAGCCAAGGGAAAGTTTAAAGTCACTTATAAATAGAAAAGAACATCTACCAAACAGCTACCAACAATGTCCCCATTGTTCAGAAACGTTCCTGGGGAGCACAGCCCCTGGGAGATTATCGTGGAGTCCAGTGGTCCTCACTCCGCAGCCAGCCCAGCAAGCATCCCTCCAGGCCCCCCAGTTGGGCTTTCAATCTCCAACAGCAGCTGGTGTGGAGGCTTCAAGCTCGCTCCTCAGAGAGAGGTGACAACCATTTCAAATTTTACACATAAATGGTGGAACCCATGGAAATCAAATGCTGAATATGGTACAGCAAGGGAAGAGGGCCGGCTTTTCTCTCCCTTTGAGGGGCTGATTAATGCTGACATTAATCCACAATTACAAGACAAGGACTAGATCACAGGTTCGTTCATTCATATTTAAACCATGTGCCTCTTGCACTGAGAAGCCCACCCCCCCTCCCCCTCCCCCCTTCCTTCAAGTCCAGTTAGAAGCATTTACAAGGTGTGGTGGATTGGACTGTAGCAACTTCTTTTCCTTTTTCTTTTCTTTCTCTTCATTCAATTTGGTCTCTCCAAAGTAGAAATCCCATCTTGTCTCGTTAAGGGATGGAGTCGGCTAAAATAGAGGAAAAGGAAAATTTTTTGTTAGTCTCAAAATCTGAAAAAAAAAGATGAAACTTGGGACAGGCAGTCAATATGGCTTCCAAAGGTCTTAATTACACATTCGGTAGGTGCATTCATGCATGCAGACGGCCCAACAAAAACCGTGGTATCCGAAGAAAGATCTTCACTTCTTTCCTAAACATATATACATTTAAAATTCAAACCTATACATCTAGGTGCTGTTACGAGTTGCCTTCTTCTGCTTCCGACATTCATAATTCCTCTCCACGGTTAAACAGAGCCACTGTAAAGTGATCACCAGAGGGTCACAAGAGATTCCTTTGCCAATCCCCTCCCCCCACCCCCGGCCTTGGGCCCATTTACCATAAAGGATTCCAAATTAAATTTATTCAACATATAGAAGGCAGACATATTAATCCTCTTATTTAAATGCATCTCTGCTATTCATTACGGCAGAAATCAGTCTCGCTTTCTTTCACATGACAGCATACCAGGCCTCATCAGCCCAAGGCTGGAGTTTATTCTCCAAGTTCATCAGTCCACACTTAGGAGACTCGGGCTGTGGTATGCAGTGTTATTATCTACAGAATCAACCGCCGTCAAACGTGAATATAAATTCAAGGTGCATAACCACGAAGCCTGCACGTTTCATGGGAGCTGGTGTTTCCCCATACCACCCATCCTTCCCATTTAGTTAAGTCTAATTTTACAGAAGGAGAGTTTGCAGAGGGCTTTTGTCTTTCAAATGCTCACCCTATCTGTTCTTGGAGCCCATTTCCAGCCCTAGCATAAGAGTCTGCAGCCCCAGTGCTGAAACTCGAAGTACAGACAGAGGGAATTCAGGAGGGGCGCTCATCACTTGCACTGACTTCTTCTGGCTCTTGTGTGTTCGGAAGTCTGATTCATTTCATTAGTTGTTTCTTTTGGCAGTTTCATAACAGTGATTCAAGCTTTCAAGGCATTCCTTAGACTACGGGTGTCAACGCCCACCCTCACCTCCTTGAAACCTATACATCAACATTAGGCCAAAAGAATGTATCTTGTACTAATATGAAATGTCAAGATGTTGCATACTCAAACAGAAAAACAAAAAACCCCAAAACAAAAACATCACTAAAAAGGGGGGCTGGGAACAAAGCAAACCAAAATCCAAACACCGTCAAGTTGCGGGCCACACAGCACCATGAAAATGGAGCGAAATCAAAAGTAATTTCCTCTTTGTCCCTCCCAGCAGCTGGGAGCAGCAGGAGAGAGTTAAATCTCCTCGGTGGATAAGCATTTAGACCTAGGGAAACTTTTTGTTAACACTGTATTAATTCAGGTAGCACCTACATGTGGAGGGCAAAGCCAGGTCCCGGAAGCGTTTGCAGCTTAGGACTGATACCTACACAGCACCTCTTTTAAGTCACTCCATCTGGCTTAAGTGTTTTAACACTATCTTGTGTGTAGTAAACTTTAGAAATTTAAACCAACATTCTCTCCTGTCGGAAACTCCAACAGTGGCTTTGATCAGCCCCACGCCACCCTTTAAAAAGGCGAACCTGGCCCTGTCGAATTTCCTTATTCTGTGCTTGACTCTCTGGCTAAGAGCACCAAGGGCAGAGGGGATGTTGTTTCGAATATAACCGAACACTTTATTTGTTCCATTTCCCAGGGACCGGACATGTGTGATTAGGTTCAAATACCCAGGAGAAGGTGAATTCGAGTGTTTGCCAACATACTCACTCTGGGCTGAGAAAGGAGGTACCAAAAATGAAGTATAAAGATAACAAGCTGATAATAGTCAAAGAAACCTCATTTTTGCATGACACACAAAGCTAATTCCACTGCGAGCTAAGGTCTAAATTGAAGGGATGAAAGAAAACTAATACGAGTATTGAACACTTAGTGTGTACCAGGCACGGGCTAGGTATTTTCACCCCTTTCTTTTCTTTTTCCTCATTTATCAATTCACCCAAGTCTGAACTGGGACAGATCTTAAGGAAAGCAAAATTCGAATCACTCATTTGACAAAGGAGATCTCTGAAGTGCAGAGAGGTCCAGACTCCACAGCTAGAAACAGAATGTACATGTGGTCTCTCTCTTTTCTACCTATATGACATATAGGATGCCAGCCACTTCCAAGGATGCCAGCCAGTTACCACTTGGATGTACTGCCACCATCACTGGCAATTTTTAAGGCTCTCCTATGCAAATATAGTCAGTTCTGGACTAGCACCCAATTTAGTGCACTGTTAATTGATGCTTTTGCCTAGAAGGTTCTTTAAACCTTCTTTAGAGTTGAGTAATGCATTCATATCGCAAATGAAATGACCCCTTTCAGAGCATTTGTTTATTCAGGATTATTGAGATGCCAGCAAGGCTGCAAAAACCAGTTTGGTGTGGGACACTGTTAGCCCCACTCGCTCCCCAGAGGACGGTTCTGAGAGTTCCTGCTCCTTTGAAGGAGTCTCAGTCCAGGAAAACATTACATTACTAAGAACTGTACGAAGTGTAATAGGCTGGAGGAGAAAACTGAAGAAATGAAAGAAAGAGCACGATTCCATGTGAAAGGGAGGCCAGTTTTACTGGTGTTTCTAAATGAGCTGTAAGAGATGAGGAAAGAAAAGACAAATGAGTCCAAACCCCTCTTTGCTAGAAGATCCCCTTCACAGGTGTGAAACATACTAGGGAACACAGAACCAAACCTTTCCAAGGAATGAGTTCATTTCCCCAGCAGTTCCTCCAAAGCAGATTTTTAAATTTTATTCTCTTATTATTAGTCATGAGCCCATTAGTCACCAAAACAAATCAACCCATTCCGTGTGCTCTGTGCTACACTTAGATACGCTTAAATGATTCCGGGGCCAATCCTGAGAATGTTTTAACAGCAGCAAAGCGGCCATTAGCTTCCCGAACCCTGAACTGTGTAGGCCTATTAATTATTTGAGCCAAGAGTATTATATACTCTTAAGTACACAAGACAACCATTATGTACCCAGATATATGACACAGAAACACAACTTTTGTTCGCCCTGACAATGGGGTTAGCCTGACTGATTAACTCTGAAAAGCTGCAGGAAGGGCAGTTTAGATGGCTCAGTGTGTCCACACATCAGACAAGCTCATACAATGCAGGTGCAACCTTTTATAAGGACAGACCTAGACTTCTCAAAAGTTAATAAATGCCCTAAAGGGGGCTATTTTTTTGGGGGGGTGGGGGAGAAGGAAAAACTTTTAAAATAAGCTAAAGAATAATTCTGGACAGAATACAATGGGAATAATTTTCAGCATTCAATTTTTTAAACCCCACTTCATTCTAAAAAGGGTTTGAGGAAGTTAAATTTAAAAATCTACAATTATTTCCTGGGGTGATAACAATGTTAAGTTTATTAAGTAGCCATTCGGCGTGAGCTCAAGTGCTTACGCTCTGGAGCCAGACTGCCTGGGTTGATGTCTTGACCAACCCTTCCGCCTGCTAAGCCCTATGACCTTGGGCAACTTACTTAACCCCTGTGTGCATCAGGTGTTTTCATCTATGAAGTGCTCTCATAATAATATCCCACAGGGTTGTTGTAGGGACCAAATGAAATGATCCATGGGAAACCCACAGCCCAGCTGTCGGCACACAGGGAGGGCTCAGGAGACAAGGTTCCCAACCTGGCCGTAATTAGAATCACTGAAGAACTTTCTAAAAATGCGAATGCCTGGGTCCCACCCAGACCTAATGAAACCCAGCCTCTGGAGTGGGCAGGCTTCAAAAAGCACTTTGGGAGACTCTGAGGCCCAATAAAGGCTGAGAACCACTGGCTTATGTTTGGGGGGTTGCAGCTGTGCTCAACACAAGTGTTTAAGTTCCGGGGTACAAGTGCTTTTATTTGTAGTTCATGTAGAACCTCTATAGCATGGGCTATATGGAGCCTGTTTCACTCACGTACGGGCTTACACAGCTAGCTCAACTATACGGATACTTACAGCTAAACTGACTCTTACCTTACGCTCACTCTCTTTAGGATGCATTGTGTTTAAGAGGGCAGATGTTTCCAGGTGCTGACAAACGCAGTAGGGATCAGCGAGTACGGGACCGTGGTTATGCTGTTCCACGCGTCCAACGTTGGATCGTAGCAGTCCAGGGTTTTGCATCGCTGAATGCCAAAGTACCCTCCAACCACGTAGAGTTTGTTTCCGGAGGCCACAGCGTGGCAGCTCATGCGCTTTGCTGTCACGTCTCCCACCTTGGTCCACTGGTAAGTCTCGCTATTGAATTTATAAGCAGAGCAGGCGGAGAACTCCGTATCTCCCCCCATAATAAAAATCTGGTTACCCAGCACAGCTGCCGCCGTGTAACGCCAGGGCTGGGGACAGGTGGCCGGGACCGTCCACCTGTTTTCACACTGATCGTAACACTGAACCTTGGGGAGCTTGTCATGACTGACGCTGGTACCTCCGAAAGCAAACAGCTTGAGCTTGGCACTCACCACTGCGGCATTGCTGACCCCTTCTCGGAGAGGGGCCACCATGGTCCATTTGTTGGTTGTGGGGTCATAATGTTCTACTTGCTTTAGAGAGACTGAGGGGGAGGCCGGGAGGCAGCCAGTGGCGGCAGTGTGCCCCCCGACCACGTACAGGCAGTGCTTCAGTTCAGCAGAGCCATGGCCAAACCTGGCCACCAGCATGGGGGCCGCCTTGGACCACTCCTCATGCAGGGTATCATAAACCCAGACATCTTTCGAGACTCCATTCTCAGACCCTCGCCCCCCAGTAATGTATACTTTGCAGCCAATTGCACAGGCACTGAACTCTTTTCTCGGGCTGGGGATGTCGGCCTTGGGAATGATCTCTTTGGCCTTCTGGTCGACCAGATACAGCTTGTCACACATGAAAGTCTGTCCTCCCAAGAGGAAGAGGGCATGGCCGGTTTTCCGGGGCCGGGCACAGAGGCTGGTCACCACACCGTCGTTCTGCAGGATTTTCAGCTTGCACCTGATGGCCTCTTCCACGATCTCCTTGCTCTTCCTCTGCTTGGTGATGAGTTCCTCCATGGCCACATTCTCCATGAGATAGATGGCCGGCAGCAGAGCCAGCCTCACTGTCTGCAACAGCTCCGGGAGATAGCAGTAGCGCTTCTTCAGGTCGTAGCTGATCCAGTTAATTGCAGACTCGTACACAAGTCTTTCGTCTTCCGTCTCCAGCTCTTCACTGGACAAGAGCTGCACCACCATGTCCTGGGGCAGCTGGAGGAAATCTTCGTTCTTCCTGATGGTCTGGAAATTGCTGAGACACATCCTCCAGGAGAGCTCGTACAGCTTGGTGCACTGGTGTGCGTCGGACAGCAGCAGCATGCCCAGGCAGTTGGTTGGGTGCAGGTTCTTCTCTAGGAACTCGGCGCAGGCATCCCGGATGTCTTGAAACTCCAGCATGTCGCCAGCTTCCAGGAGCGATTCCGCGTTTTCTTCATTGATGATGACCCGGGAGGAGTAAGCGTAGTCGAGGAGCAGCTCCAAGACTTCCGGGTGGATGGAGTTGTCGAAGTTGACTTCGCTGTCCTGGCTCTCCTTCAGGCCGCCGCTGAACATGGCTTCGAAGTAGCGGCTGCACGCGGCCAGCACCGCCCGGTGACACGGGAAGGTCCTATTTCCGGCATGGAGAAGGACGTCGGTGAAGAGACGCTGCTGGCGTAACAGGTTCAGGTGAGTAAGGACACTGTCCGCGTAGGAGGACTTGTGGAACAGATAGATGTTAATGGAGCCACTGCTGGCCCTGGACTTGCGGTTCTCGTGCACGCTGACAGACATTTTGTTTCCACTCCTGAAAAACAAAACACAACTATTGAATCTGATGCTCCCAGCGTTCAGAACGGCTGAACCAAACCAGCAATTGCTTTGGACAGAGGAAACAGAACACTTTGCTGTTGGCCCTGCTGCCTACTGTTCTGAACAATGGACAGCCAGGCCTATACAAAGTCAGAGACGGCTACCTACCTATAAGGAAAGACACTTATTATAATACTGTTGAGCTATTTAAACTATACACTGTTTAAAAAAAAAAAACAATCACTGCTTAAGAGCAGGTTTATCTTGGAAAACCTGATTGCCAACTTGCAGGATATTGAAGTCCTTGAGAATGTAAGTCAGCAAAAGCCAAGAGGCGCAAGGTCTCATTCTCACAGCTCCCTGCCCTAGTCCAGCTGATTCACTGCTGGCCACTTGAAATGCCAGGCCTCCAGCTCTCATAACGCCGGGATGGGCACAGGCTTTAATGCCCTATGCAAGCAACATAAAGCCATGTGTAAAACAAATACCTACTCATTAATTCCATTAAGAATTCCTTTGGTAAGACCCAGTGTCTTACCAAAGTGTAAGTGCAGTAAATAGGAAATGTAACATTAAAACCACAGGCTTAGGCCAACTTCTAAAATGACCAAACTTTTATTTATCATTACAAATAATTTGTAACCAGACACCTCTACCACTACAGTGTCCTGAAAGAGCCCCAATATAAACACAACCATATACTGATCAGCAAGCTATCGTGGAAACAGGATAGATTCTGGCCACAGTCACCACTCCCCTTTCCTGCTCCGGACAGCTTCCAAAGTGGCGATTTGGGCACAGAAAGGGAAGAATATTTTGAGTAGCAAACTCAGGAGTTCTGCTGTTCTGTTCTCCCTGCTTTAAATCAAATCTTAGAAAACCAGTTGCAAGAACAAAGGATGTATCCACCCATCTCTCTTAATTAAATAGGGCATCACCAGGACCATTCTTGTGTACCTGCAAACGCTGGCACCTGCATCCAGGGAGTCCAAAATGCAAATGTCGCTTTATCTAAATCAAAACACACACGTGTGTGTGTATGTGTGTTGCCTGCCATTGTTAATTTAGGGCCACTCTAGAATTTATTTGCTGACTAGAGTGTTTTCCTCAGTATCTAAATGGAAATTATAGCAGAACCGAATGCTCTCTTTGGCTTTCCTCAGTAATCAAACTGTAGGCTAAAGATACAGGACATGCCTATCACCTATCTTCAAAAATTGAACCATCTTTTTCCTTTTTCACCCTACCCTTCTGTTACTTCAAAGAAATAATGGCTTCAAGAACCTGCCTGTCAAAGGATTCCTAGGGAAGCTGTTTATGCCAGGAGGGTAAACTGCGTGGTTACAGTATCTGTTCCAAACACGGAACAGCCAGTCCTTCCTTATGGCAGAGCTGAAACCCAAGGCCTGCTTGTTTCCTTCAACCTGACCAGCGGAGGCAAGGCAGGCACAGAAAACAACAGAGGCAGGTACCTAACTTGCCTTTGACACACAGGCCTCATATTATCAGGAGTTACAACTTGTTTTCTTTCATTTGGGGCATGTAACTTTCCATTGTGAGTAAACGTGACTTAGTGGAAGAAAATAAACAACAGAGTCCTAGGGCTCTGGTGTTAAGAAGCCTTTACAAAGCACCCATCAGTCTCCACAGTGACTTGGGCTTTGACAAATGCTGAGGAGGCAAGCATCACCGCCACCCTCAAGCTAAGTATCTATGGTCTAGTCCATTTTACCCAATGCCCAATGCTCCTAAGAGCAAGTGACAGGACCTGGACCCTATGTGAATACACTAGGTTCTCCAATGTGTTAAAACAGTATTAGCATCCCTGCTGTTCTACTGCTGTAGTCATCATTTGCATTAGTACATTCAAACGGAAATTCTTTGAGGAAGATTTTTAAGCCTAAACCTCAAAAGATGGTATAAATATTCCTATGCCTTATACAGAAAGGTGCAAGAATTCCAAATGAGTAGCTATGCTTTTTTTTTTTAAGCTAATGCTTCCAAAGCAACCTCAAAAGCTGCCTCCTGTGGATGGACCTAGAGATTATCATACAAAATAAGTCAGACAGGGAAAGACAAATATCATATGATATTGCTTATATGTGGAACCTAAAAAAAGATACAAATGAACTTATTTACAAAACAGAAATAGACTCAAGGACAAAGAAAACAAACGTATGGTTACCAAAGGGGAAAGGGGGAGGAGGGATAAATTAGGAGTTTGGGATTGAAATATACACACTACTATATATAAAATAGATAACCAACAAGGATCTACTGTATAGCACAGGGAAATATACTCAATGTCTTGTAATACCCTATAACGGAAAAGAATCTAAAAAGGTATATATATATTATATATATATAATATATATATAATGAATCACTTTGCTGTACACCTGAAACTAACAATATTGTAAACCAACTATACTTCAATTAAAAAAAAAAAAAAAAAAAGTTGCCTTCTTTCCGGCTAAGAGTGAATGCAGCTCTGACCGAAGAATGAGGCTGCACAAGGTACATAAGCACCAAAGTGCCTGCAAATTGAGCTGGAATTACACCCACCCGGTCCGGAAGGCGTTTCCCTAAGCAGTGTAAAACAACACTTACAGCCAGGCTTACACTTAACAAAACAGTTTAGAAGACCTTGGGATATAGGATCTGCATCTCTCTGCATCCTGTGTTTATGCTCCTGTATTTCCCAGGTAGGTTCATAAAGCCAGCAGAAAGAGCCTAGCTTGTCATCTTGGATGCCACCCAGATGGAGAAGTGTGTCAGTCAAAATCCAACAATCTTGCAGCAATATTTGATTAAAATAAAAGGTAAACTTGAAGACCCAAGGGAAACGACTTGCCTTCTAGTTTAAAATTATGCAAATGTGAGAACATCAGCAGATACCACGTATACAGCCACTAAACACACCTTCAACATGAAATGAATCATCCTTCTGGCATTTTTTTAAGCCCCCAGAGAAATAATATTTGCATGCCAAGTTAAGTGGCCAAAAAAACGCACACATATACTTAACCTGCCTCTACAAAGAAGGGGAAAAGGGCTGCTATTACCAGTGAACATCAAAAGGGATTCTAGCTACAGTAACTTCAGTTCACTTAATGCTCTTTAACCAGGCTCTGGGCCTCCAATACTTAGCGGCGTGTCACATTTCTTTGGGTTTTAAACCTGATCTCAACGCAATCAAAGGAGAAACTAGGCAGATTTTCTCGGACATTCATATTATTGATAACAACGGTACATTATAAAGAGATTGTTAACAAGAAAAGCATTTTACTATACAGTCCTCTATAACACCTGTAACGCTCTTTAACACTCTGGCCGTGCCTGTGAGGGCGACACCACACACACACGCCAAGTTCAACGGTTCATCTCCACCCTGCCCACCAATTCCTATCCTTCGAAACTAAGCATGTTAAGACTAAATACTTCCATGAGAAGAAACTAATTTTTCAGAAACCAGTTTTCATTCATTCCCTACAGACGTCTGGCCGCAGTGAACGTACCCTCACTAGGGGTGTCTGCGCGTGGCCCCAGTGCTCACCGTGCCGGGTACGGTGCAACGTGGACCAACAATCCCGCGCGCTCGACAATGCTCTTTCCGCTGGGGGGGGGGGGGTAGGGGGAGGGGGGCTTGATCGTATCCCGGCTCAGCTCCTAGCTCTCCAGCAGCTCGCCCGGGCGGCGAGCCACCGAGAGGAGCCCCCTCCAGCAATGCCCGGCTCTTCTTGCTGTGGGAGGGCAGCGGTGGACGCCAGGTCTCCGCCCCGAGAACAGCTCCCCACCGCCGCCTCAGTCGGAGCTCCAGGCTCCGGGGCGCACACACACCCCTCGCGATCACACCCCGCAGGCCAGGCAGCCCCTGAAACCCGCGGCGCCCGCAACAGGTCCGCGGCGATAGGGGAGACTTACAACAGTGGCGACCGGCCACAGTGCACGACCGGCTGTGTTCTTGCCTCGGTCACCGGGTGGGGAGGGGACGGAGCGGACGTCTCAGCCCCAGGAAGCAACAGCGACTTGCCCGGGCGAAGGGAGCGCGCATGGAACTCTGGCTCGCGGGCTGGTTACCGCGGGCGGATCGCCGCGGCCTCACGATCCCCACGTCGCGGACTCTGCGCCCGCCACCCGCGGAGCAGCTCCCTGAGTGAGCTCTGGAGGCGAGAGTGAGCCCGCGGCTGCAGGCGCCGCCGAAGGAGGCCGGCTGTACCCTCGCGGGAGGGAGCTGGAAAGCGCCTTGCGCGCCGGCGGCCGCCTGGCGTCTCGACTCGGCCTCTGCAGCGCCACCGCCGCGCCGCCTCCTCTCCGGCTTCCCGAGCACTCTGCGCCCGGCCGCCCAGCGCCCGGCTTTAAGCGGAGCGGCGGGGAGGGGAGGGGAGGGGAGGGGAGAGGGCGCGTAGGCAAAAAGTGACACCAGGGGAGGGAGGGAGGAAGCGCGTGAATGCGGCCAGCGGAGAAGGAGGAGGAGGAGGAAGGCAAGGAGGACAAGAGTCGGAGGAGAGTGTGTCGGGGGAGTTAGTCGTGAGAGGAAGCGGGAGAGGGGGCTGTGGCGAGTGGAGAGAGACAAAGCGCACGCGGAATCTCAGCCAAGAGCAGCTGCAACCCTCGGGGATCACGAATAAAACAAGTTTTCCTGCGTTGGAGTGTCCGCGTCTCTAGCCCAGCCGGGTGCTGAGGGATCCTCGGCTGGGGAGCGCAGCCCCTCGCTGCGCGCTCCGAGCTGCGGGAGCCCGCTTGATGCTCAGGACAGGGTGGCGAGGGGCGAGCCGGGTGTCCGCGGCACGCGCCGTGGGCGCGCACAGCCCGCGCGCTGGGTGGGATATCTGGAGGGAGGACGGTGGCGAGGTTTGGACACTCCGGGGACACCGAAGGTTGGGCAAAGCCGGGCCGTAGGGTTTCTCGGTGGCAGTGGACCAGAAAGACTCGAGCCCCAGGCGCTTCCCGCCCCCAAGTCCTCCCTCCCCACCCCCCGCGGGTGCTGCACCCGCGGCTGGACTCTGCCCCACGCAGCCCGGGGCAGCAGCAACCCCGCACTCTCCGGCGAGGCGTGCACCACGTGCTTTGCAGCCAATCGCCGCCGCCGCTTTATTCAAAGCGACCCGCTCCTAGGAGCGGCCCCGCCACCGCCTCTTCGTAGCGATAAAGCCTCAATCGCCCTCTCAGACTGGGCCCTTTCCTGTCTTTTATCGCCGGGTCGTGTTAGTTAGGAGGTCAGCAAAGAAATGGTTCAGCACACACACGTTTGAAGCGCCCTTGTGCCACGAGAAGGGAAGGCGATTAGAAAACTAATCTCGAAGGGAGATCACTATTTATGAAACCCACTTTTGATCTTTGTACCAAGGGCTTGTCTTTCCACTGGGAGCTGAAATGCCTCGTTTTCTTTTTATTGGGTATTTGGAATAAAGTATATGAATGAACTGTAGATTTTACCGATCCAGCTCCCTTGTTTTACAGGTTAGGAAACTGAGGCCCAGGGAGATGTGAGTTGTCCAGCTAGAGGGCCCACAGCTACTTGCAGTGGCCCAGCCCTATAGCTGGAGTGGGGATCCACGACGGACTTTTCTCTCCCCACTCCTCCACCTCCCAGCTTTCTTTTAAATATTAGATGCAGAAATGGTTTAACAGGCAGAAGAGGCTCTGCCTGGCGCGCCCAGAGCCCAGAGACTGCCGAAACCAAGGCTCTGTCGGTCCTTTAATCCCACTTTCCTTTACACGCGGTCCCTTCTGGTATTCGCGCTGAGAAATTTCGCTCCTTGCAAACAAAGAAAGATAGTGCCCTCTGAAGTCCTTTGTTAGCATTAACTCGTCAGCCTCACCACGAGCCTTTACAAATCTGCTTTATATTTTTAACGTATTATGCAGAGTCTCGGCTCGAGGCTGCTTCACAAAGCCGGAGAGGCCAGATCAATTCCCGGTCAGACCCACGTGCAGGGGTCTGCCTGCTGCGAGGTAAAGACAGGGGGAGCGCCGCAAGCCGACCCGGTTCCTAAAGATGTGGATAAAATCAGCGAAGACCAGACGGATAGAAACACTGTAGACGCCAGAGATAGGTGCTGAAAAGCCGGGAGAGGGAAACGTGAAGCTATTGCACATATGTCTTTTAAAAAACATGCTTCTGTAGCCTGGGGCAAGGAGTGGGGGAAGGTGATCAGTGCAGCCCCCAAAGGCACCTCCTCCAAGCGCTTTGTCTGTCTGGGTTGTGGGTCGAAAACAAGCAGGTTGGTTCTGAAGACCAAATGTTAATGTCTTCCGCGGGGAGTGGGACTGGGGGGGGGTAGGGTGTTCTGTTTAAATTAAGAGATTAACATTTTTTTCTCATTAAGGAGTATTTCCTTCTTACTTAAATTACCTAACAAATCTACTGGAAACTGTACCTAGATGACCCTGCCTAGGAATAAAACATGTCCTCAGTTCAGCTGGTTGGCTGGGGATTTTGCCACAGAAAGCCACTGAGCTAGGAACTGGCCATCTATTTTGGTTGCATCTTTACCACCCGGAAACTGCAGTGTCCTTAACCGAGGGGCGGGTGGGGGGGGGGAGAATAAAGTTTACAGGTCTTTGCAAATAGCTTTGCTAAGCAGGCAGGGCTGAGAAAAGAGTGAACTCGTCTGGCCGTTGTGTCATCATCCACCGGTGCTAATTTCCTGTGTCTGTTCTACCTAACGTTGCCACCTTTCTACGCTTCAAGAAAAGAGAAGGAAAAAAAAGTTGTGGCCTGGAAAATCTTGAAAGTATTCAGTGACCATATACATTTGCTTCATCTGCCTTGGGGAGATAAGCAACATGGACGAAGGGAAAAGAAATTACTTATTATATGGGTTATGAAAACTGGAAGACAAATGACCTGCTGCAAACCGTACGCTGGTTTGCTTGAACCGATGTATGAAAAGTTTTCAGGCCTATGGGCAGTTTCTAATGTTTATTCCACAGCTGAAAGTGATTTGCAAGTTAGCATATTACAATCACAGCAACTAAAACTGTTATTCCTCTGGCGTCTCTCAGCCAATCCTAAAGGTAATTCTTATCACTTCACTTACAGGAAGAAAAGGTGAGCAAGTCTTGTATCTGTACAGGAAGAACTCTAGACAGACTTGTCATCAAACTGGATGATGATAGACCTTGTAGATATGAGCCATAAACATCTTGGGAAATACTACAGACATCCCTGTTGTACAATGGCCACCACCTCCTTCAAGATGTTAGGCCGGTCCCCTGGGCCCCTGGGAGCTGGTCTGCGCCTCTGCCTTGTGACACCAAACCAAGGTCTTGTTTTTAATGCTATTAAGAAGCTGTGCCGAAGGCTTTGGCCTTGTTATCTCCCTTAACGATGTTATTTTGTTAGGCTGAAAAATAAGCAGCATGGGGTTAAATGTATTAGCTGCCTTCAAACGTAATTTATCTTCATTCCATCCTAATTTACACTCTGGCTGAATTAATGAGAATGATTTAATTAACACCGTGTGACCATAGTACCAGGGACAGGACAGCTCAGGGGATTAGACCAAACAGTGGCTAAGCAGCTGCCATCCTGCCTCCTGTGGTTCCCCGCACCCCGAAGCCCCACCCGCGTTTCAGACACATTCCCTGCCAGTCTTCCAAAGGTGTCCTGTTTGTTCTTTGCTCCTCTTCCTGAATGTGTGACGAAGATGGCACAGCTTTCCTTCCTCCTGTGATTTGAGAAATGGGCCTCAAGACTGTGGCCTGTAGTCAGTGTGGCCGAGAGCCTAACAGCCTGACAAAAGACTTGTGCTCTTCCTCCCCTAGTGTCAAGTTCGTGCTGGAAGTGGATACCCAGCCAGGGACCACACGCCTCACCTTCCACCCCGCCCCCCTCGCCAGCCCGCCCCCCCGCCAGCCCGCCGTGGCGCACACGCGCGCATGCGTGCTTACATCTTGGGCGCAACACCTGTGGAAGGAAAGCAGATTGGGCAGGGGAAGAAATTGAGCTGGGGTGCGCGCTCAGTCAAGGCCTTGGCAGACCCCAGGTGGAGCTCAAGAGCGGAAATGACCCCACGGAGTTGTCCTCAGGTAAGGTGAGAAGGCCAGGCTTTAGAGGGCTGCTGCGTTACCAGTTACTGAATGCAGGCTACCCAGGAAGGGGGCCATGGCCACGGTCGTGTTCCTCAGTTCTGAGGAAGGCAGAGAGCTGTGTGTCTTCTGCGGCCAGCACCCCCAAGGGCCAGGCAAGAAGTCCTTCCTTCTCCAAGGAGATTCTGAGGCGCTCAGTGCAATGCCCGCTTTGACCCTTCACCCTAACACAGAGATACAGACCTAGGAAAATGAGGCCTCAGTTCCTGCCAGCAATCCTCTTTCAAAAAGAGGGAGATTTTTTTTTTTTTTAATCTGGCTATTTGTTAAAAAGACAAGGATAAGAAAAAAGTAAGGTAATCTATACAAGAAGTCATCAGCATTGTCTAAGTCAGTTATTTGTCTCTCTGGGGGCAAACAAGAGGTCTAAACTGGTAGTTGTCTAAATTTTGGTTTACCACCTGCTGCATTTATGTCTTTTTAACTGTATTTGCGTTAAACACGTCATGATAAACTTTGGGAGTATTCTTAGAATTGGATCCAAATTGGCATGGTCATATTTTTAAATTTTAGTTGCTTCCTAAATCCATTATATGTGCTACCACTTTCCGTGTATTTTGTGAATTAAGTTGGATTATAGTGTGACTTTTTAATTTACAATTCCAATTGCTCATTGGTGATATATAGGAATACAGGGGACTTTTGTATAATGATGTTTAATGGAAAGTTTTCTGTGACAGTGTATTTGTGTCCTTTCGGCGCTGAGTACCACCATCGGGCTGAACTCCTTTATTCGGGGTTAGAGCTGGGGAATTCATTCTTGCTTTGAGACTCCGTCACTTTCCACACCCCCAAGTGACATTGCAAGTGGTAGATAGTTTATTGGCTGCTTACAGGACTGCAGAGGGACACATTTGAGGCACTTTTCCCTGGTATTCCTCGCTAAGGTCCAGTCATTAGTAAATCAAACCATTTAGGATGCTTCTGCTATTTCTGTTGCAGGGCCCTTCAAAACAATGATCTTCACAGCCTGTGGCTGGTTATATATTTTAGGGTCAGGCTTTTAAAACTGCATTTATTATTTTCTCTCTGATCACAAAAGCACTGCATGGTAGAAGGTTGGAAAAAAACAGAAAAGTAAAAGAAAAAATTAACCATAAGCCTACCACTTAGAGATAATGACACCTAGCATTTAAATTCTAGTCTTTCTGGGACTTCCCTGGTGGCACAGTGGTTAAGAATCCGCCTGCCAACGCAGAGGACAAGGGTTTGATCCCTGGCCCGGGAAGATCCCACATGCCACGGAGCAACTAAGCCCGTGTACCACAACTACTGAGCCTGCACTCTAGAGCCCATGAGCCACAACTACTGAGCCCACGTGCCACAACTACTGAAGCCCGCGCGCCTAGATCCCGTGCTTCGCAACAAGAGAAGCCACCGCAATGAGAAGCCCACGCACCACAACAAAGAGTAGCCCCCGCTCGCCACAACTAGAGAAAGACCGCATGCAGCAACGAAGACCCAATGCAGCCAAAAATAAATAAATGTTCCTTTAAAAATTTAACAAATAAATAAATAAATTCTAGTCTTTCTGTATCCACATAGTACTTTATTTTTAGCAGTTAAGTGGTTAAGGACAGAGACTCTAGAACCAGGCTGGAATTCCTGCTTTGACATTCACTAGCAAGGTGTTTGGGGGGCAAGTATTACAATATCTGGGTGCCTTAGCTTCCTAGGTTGCAAATGAGCTAATAACAGTGCCTGGCTCAGAGGGTTGTTTGGCTCCTTAATAAGCATATGTAAAGCACGTAGAACAGAGCCCAGCTAGTGGTAAGTGCTATATAATGGCTCCTTTTATGATTGTGGTAGACTGTTTAAGGAGAATGATATTCCTGCAACCCCATAGCTATTTCCTAGGAACTCTCCTAAATAAAAGTGACTTGAATCCTTATTAAAGTTCCTGTTTCCACAATCTGCCCAATAGCACTGGATTAAAGGACACTTCTGGTCTTGAATGAATTTACATACTCTTTTGGAGTGTTTGTCTGAGGTTCTGCTTCTCTCAAACCTAGCTTGTGCAGTGAAAGCTCAAATTCATGGCAATCACCTTTGCTTCCTTCCACCTCTTACGGACACTATCTTCTTTTTGTCCTGGGACCATCGTTCTTCAGTTGATGCTGGAGAAACAATTCTTAACTCTCCATTACCTTAAAAACTAAGCTGCTGAAAGGGAAAAGTATTTAGGAAAGCACATTTTTTAAAGGCAGCTAGCTGTATTTGGAAGGCAGCAGGCCAAAACAGAGCATACGTGAAATACAGGTCCCTGCTTTTTCCTGCCCTGAAGATCTGGTAGAGGGCACTGGGTAAAAGCTTACTCATATCTGTCAGAATCATACCAGGTCTCTGCGGGGTGTGGCCTTTCACAGCCCAGGGGCATCTGAAACAATTTTCCTTCTCTTTTCCATAATTTTTGAGTGCACCAAGCCCCTGGATCTAAACTCTTAATTTGTTCTCAGTAATTACATTGAAGAATTGACCGTTGTTCCGAGCAGTGAAAATGAAGGTTTTGTTTGGCCTATAGACTTTGCTTCCAGGGCAAGATGCCAAGTCTGAGCACGTCTGGGCATGAAGAAGGGACCAGAAGAAGGGACCTTTGTGGCCCAAGAGCTCGTACCTTTGAATGAATGAATATTCAGAGGATTTTATGGCACTCTGTGAGCACACACTTCACTCAGACAGGAGTCTGAAATCAGGAAGCTGCAAGTCAATGTTATGAGAATGAAGAAAGAATGAAAAAGGAGAGACATGCTGGTGAGGGTATTGTCTTTAAGTTCTCATAACTGTTTCTCCTTGTGATTTTGAAAATACAACCTGAGCAGGGATATGAAGTCACGTGCATTTTATGGTCTCAAGTTTCCCTTAGCCACGTAAATCATTTTTGACAGCAGTTGCTATAAAATCCCAAATAAAGTTGGAAGACTTGCTATTTCTTTATCTGAGAATATTTGGAAATATTGAACCATCAGGAGGAAATGATAACTTTAAAAAATTATGTATATTCACATAGTACTAAATCTATTTGCATACCCACAATTATCTGAGAAGTTGTGGTTTCATTCATTCATTCATTTGTTCATTCATTCAATCTGTCATTCATCCAGCAAATATTTATTTACAGGCATCGTATTAATAGTTAAGGCTGGGGTATTCCCCAGTTCCATTAGGGTTTTTCCAGCCTTCCACTGTGATTTTACACCGTGTAGGCTTGGCTTGCCATCAGTGTACTCATATTTGCATTTTGAATGTGTCTCCTCCCAACTCTGAAACCACGGAAAGAAGTCATATAGGGAAACTTGAGAGGAATGAGGGGGAAAAGAAGAAAAGCACAGGCAGAAAAGGAGCTCAATTTCTGTCACCCGTATTAGACCGTTAGTCTAGAAGAGAACCAGAAGAATGCAGAGTGCCTGGGTTGTGAAATGGTGGTCTTCAATTGCCATTTTTTATCCAAGGATTATAAATAAAGCCGTTATTGCCTCATTAAAACCTGGCCTGTTAAAAATGGTAAAGTGGCTCAGAATGGCACCAGCCAGGAAAGGAAAAGGGAAACCTCATAGGCAGGAGGTGAGAGTCAACATTGCACCTCCTTGCTTTTCACAAAGGCTTTTGTTTTCGAGAGGCTCTGAGTTTTGCCACAGTGTGAGGAAACATCCCAGGGGTTCCCCAAACTGTGCATCAATTTCTTCTGCACCTTTTCTGGGTCACTTGTGATGCCCACAGTGAGCAGGAACAGCAAGTTACACTCTGATTTTTCTGATGGTGGTGGTGTTCCAGGCAGATCCTTGATCAGTTTCATCAGCATGCCTTTTCTCTGTCTCACTTGTGTATTTTTAAAATGCCATATACAATGTTATGTAACTTAAACAAGTTAAAACTTTAAAAAGTGTCTCAATATTTTGTGTATATATTTTCCTGCTACAGACAAAAGGTTGGGGTTTTTTCACCCCTTGCTGGTTACATAAGAAAGGAAACTATCATCCCGGACAAAGCCAGGAATGGGACACTAGTGCAGGACAAAGATGCAGGGCCACAGTGCAGAATTTGGGTGAAGCAACAGTGCCCTCTTCTGGCGACAATGAAGAATTAGCCAAAATTCAAGACGATTAAGGCCTAGAGATTCTACTGTACAGCATAGTGCCCATAGGTAACAATACTGTATTGTGTTCTTGAAATTTTGCCAGGAGGGTAGGTCTTACGTTAAGTGTTCATATCATAAAATTATAATAATAAATAAAGAGGGCGGGAGGAAACTTGGAAGTGATGGATATGTCCATGTCCTAGATTGCAGTGATGGTTTCATGAATATATACTTACTCCCAAACTCATTAAGTTGTATATATTAAAAATGTACAGCTTTTTGTATGTCAATCATACCTCAATAAAGTACTTTTTTAAGTTAAAAAAAAAAAAAAAACCAACCAAGATATTGGAAAAGAAAGAGTGAACACAGTGTGGAGCCTTTTGAGCAGCTGCATAGCCCTGAAGGTTATGACTCAAATGAGCACGGCCAAGTGTAATCTGGAGGCTGGTCTGTCTGCAACAATGTGATGCCACTCTTGTGCTCGACAGGGCAAACAGAGGGCACAGCTGGGCCATCTGTCTCCCCAGCACAGACTGGACAATTCCCACTGGCCAGTCCAGTGCCATTGCCCCTTCTGCACACAATACTAATATAAATTGTCCTCAGGGCTACTGGACAGGGACCCATTTGTCCACGGGGATGGTCTTGGAGCTAATAAGAATGACGAGAATGCCTAGCATTTATTTTTGTCTTATCGTGTGCTAAACACTACACATGCCTGTCTCATTTAATCCCTGCAGCAACCCAAAAAGACAAAGTCTCAGTGGGTGAAGCCAGAACCCAAGGTGGGTTTTATCCCACTAGAGTTGCGCTCCTAACCACTGACCTACCCTGTCTCATCTACTTACCTGATTAGCTAGGGCCCCTGCTTTTCCATCCCCTGGAAGGCCAGGTTTGGACCCCTGGCACATATGCAGAGAATTTACAAGAGGAGGAGAAAGAGTGAATTGTTTGGTTTTCTTTGCTTCACGTTGACAGGTCTGATAAGGATGTGACAAATGAGAAGCTGGAATCAACTGACTAAAATTACGTGTTTTTTAAAAAATCATCTTTACCCTTTAACCATAGTTGATTAAACGTCTTACCAGATCATTCTTTCATTCTGGCACGCTGTACCCACTAGAAATGGGTACATCAATTCACAAGCAAAATAATTTCCTAATCAAGTTGCTTTCAAAAATGTAGTTCAGACATAGTTTCTTAACTATGGAATGAAGCACTATTTCCCCAGCTATGATTAAACACCGAATATTGAGAGTCACATCTCTGCCCACTTCAATGTCTGCAGTCCAAATATCTGGGGAAGCTCTGTGTGTCTTCCTGGAAGGATTTGGAGAGAACATGCAATGGAAAATGAAGGAAGCACTGAACTTCTTGGCTATATCCAACAACTGTGAGATTATAGTTAAAAACCTAAGATATGGGGCTTCCCTGGTGGCGCAGTGGTTAAGAATCCGCCTGCCAATGCAGGGGACACGGGTTCGAGCCCTGGTCCAGGAAGGTCCCACAGGCCGCGGAGCAACTAAGCCTGTGTGCCACAACTACTGAGCCTGCGCTCTGGAGCCCACAAGCCACAACTACTGAAGCCCACGCGCCTAGAGCCCGAGCTCTGCAACAAGAGAAGCCATCGCAACGGAAAGCCCGTGCACCGCAACGAAGAATAGCTCCCGCTCGACGCAACTGGAGAAAGCCGTGCGCAGCAGCAAATACCCAGTGCAGCCAAAGATAAATAATAAATAAATTTAAAACAAACAAACAAACAAAAAAACCCCTAAGATGTACAGATTATGCTAAAGTTTGAAATCCTTAGATTGGACAGTGGTTTACAGATGGGAAGGATGTTCTCAGTGAGGAGACATGGATCCTCCTTGAGAATGTCATGGTGCTTTTCACTCCCTGAAGAAGCCAAACACAATAAACCTCAATTGTCTAGAAGCCAACTAGACATTAATAAAACTAGATGACTAATAAAACATCTAGAATGATTAATAAAACATTTTCCTATACTGAACTTTTAGAGAAAGATGCTAAACACAAGAAAATATGTCCCTGTTGGAGCTTTTTTTATTATTTATTTATTTATTTTTGGGGGGAGCTTTTAAAATTTTCTTATTTTTTTTTGGCCGCACCGTGCAGCATGTGGGATCATGTGGGATCTTAGTTCCCCCCCACCAGGGATCGAACCTGGGCCCTCTGCAATGGGAGCATGGAGTCTTAACCACTGGACCACCAGGGAAGTCCCTTTTGGAGCTTTTTTTTAAAAAAGCAAGTAACATCTACCCAAGCAACAAATCAGTAAGAAATATCTCAAATTGAGAAATAAAAATGAACAGTATGAAGGCAATATTGACAGATGTGGGGAGCAGCTGAAGAACAGAAAACAGAAACCATCCCACATGGCAGCCTCTGCAGAGTGGGCTGGAGCTTGTGGGGTGGGGACCGGAGACTGCTGCCTTTCCTGTTGTCCTTCTGTGCTGATTATGCATCCACTAGTTTGGTTAATGTTAGGAATTTTTAAAAGTCAACAACAAAAATTAAAATGTTATTTAAAAAAAAAAAAACATTTATTATCTCACAGTGGGTCAGAAGTGCCAGCACAGAGTGGCTCAACTGTTTCCTCTGCTCAGAGCCTCCCATGGCTGAAGTTGTGGTTCAGCCTGCTGAGCTCTTATCTAGAGGCTCAAAGGAAGATTCCCCTTCCAAACTCATTTCAGGTTGTTGACAGAATTCAGTTCCTTGAGGTTGTAGGACTGTGGTCTCCATTTCTTTGACTCACAAACCCCTTCATCTTCAAGCCAATGATGGTTCATTGAATCCTTCTCCTGCATCTATCTGTTTTCCTTTTCTGTCTGCCTTTTCTGCTTTTAAGGGCTCATGTAATTACATTGGGTCCACATGGATAATACAAGATAATCTACCTATCTCAAGGCCAGTTGATTAGTAACTTGATTATATCCACAGTGTCCCTTTTGCTACATAATACAACATAACCACAGGCATGACAATGGAGGGCAGAGACCGTGGGAGCCAAGCTACTACAGAAGCTTAAATATCGAGATAAAATCAACAGTTCTTGGAAATGGATGAAGGAACAATAATTATATTCTTCTTCCTTGAAGACAGATGCAAGTGGAGAGAAGTTACAGCCCAATATCAGGTAACAGGCTACCATTCTTTGTCAGCTAGTATCAGATGCTTTGTAGGTCTGGCACGTAACTGTAAGTGATGGGAACTGGATCAGAGCAAGAGTGGCCTGAGCTGTAGTCCCAGCCCTGTGGGTTGTTAAATACAAGACAACAGGCCCAAAATGGAATCACTTATGCTAAGCCCCACATCACCAAACCGAGTCTTAATTACAGTTTCGGCTCACCCAGAAATGGAATTTTAAACCAGTCAATCAGGAATGGCCTGATCAGCACTAGTTAGGTCACCTGCCTGATAGCCCTGTCATCCCCTAAAGGTTGCTATAACCAACCTGCTTTTTTGCCTACTGTAACTTGCTTGTCCTTGCTGCCTTCTGCCTGTAAGAGTCTTCCATTCTATACAGCTCCTTAGAGCTCCTTTCTGTCTGCTAACTTGGATGCTGCTCAATTCAAATAGATTTTCGCTCAAATAAACTCTTAAATTTTTAAATATGCCTCAGTTTATCTTTTAACAGCGTCCTTGAGCAAGTCAGTCCATCTCTTAAGGCCCTGGTTTCCTAATTTGTAAAAGGAAGGAATTGAACCAGATAGTCTCTTCCAAAGAAATGCTATTTTTAATCAAATATAGAGTCAAAATAGAAATGGCTTTTTCTTTTTAAATGTCCTAATGTTTGGACCATTTAGAATGGTTTTCATAAGGCAATGCAAGATTCTCAGGCATCAAATAATATGACCATTCATAGAGAACTGCAGTTTTTAGAGTGTTTTGTGCTTTATAATCCTCAAACGTCCTAGGCAACTAGACATTATGGTTATTGGGGCCCATTTTCCTGATGAGAAACTGAGTCTGAGAGAATATATACCTAGCCCAGCATCACATAGTTGTGAAGTGGTGGTGTTGCAGCCTGCACATGGGTTCTTCTGACCTCCGTTAGACTACCTTTGTCGTTTTTCCACCATGTGTCTAGCCCCTAGCCCAGCACACAGTAGTAAAACAATAAACATTTGTGGAATGAACAAATGAATGGTTTAACAAATGAATGACTCTCCCAACTATCTCACAAAGAAATAACCAAAGTATGCTTATTGCTCTGTATTTGCTAAGTCAAGAAATCTAACAAAGCATTTAAAATAGATGTTCAACTTGGGCTAAGCCCAGATGATTTGTCTGACATGATCTGGAAAACCCCATTTCCAGAATATTTTGCCTAATCAGAGTTTCACTGGATGCCTCAAGAAATAGGACCACATTCAGAGCCATGAATTAGAGGAAAGTTCCCCCAAACCTCCAAAGAAGAACCGTCATCAGCATGTGATGAATGAACCTTTGCAAACAACCTGGGTTTCCTTGGAAGCAGGGACCATTCCAACTGTAAACTAACCAACATCTCTGTGCTTTTCCTCTCGAGATAAGAAGTGTTAAGTCACCCAGAGAGCAAGTCACCCAAAGGGGAGGTAATTTATTTCTGCTCCTTGGTGATTAACTGGTCTGTACTCCTTGGTGCAAGAAATAAGACTTAGGTAATGGAAAACCAGAGCATATCTCCTGGTGGGAAAGCCTCACAGTAAGTCGTGGGTTGTTAATTCTAACATGCCAACACAAATCCTCCTGGCCTGTGGTCTGGTAGGTAAGTCTATTCACCAGCTCTATGTAACAGTACCTTTATGTCAGACAAACTAGGAATTCCCTTAAAAGTCTAACCCTAAATTTTTTTGCTGGGTCTAATACTTAAGTCTGGAGTGAGGAGCCTATACAGAAATTAGTTTGAAGTCCATAGGTAATACAATATACATGGATCACCTATAAATAATAATTCATGTCCATTTATAGTCACACCATGGCTTACAGAGTGTTTTGAACGCTTAGTCATCCTGTGAGGTAGGTACTATCATTATCCCTGTTTTGTTAATGAGGAAACAGGGGTAACAATGTATTTTAATTTGCCCAGGAGCCCACAATTAGTAAATGGCAAACACCAGACCCCAGAGTTTTTTACTCAGAACCTGTGTTCTTCCTAATTTGTGTGTCTACTGGTCAGCGAACCTGCTCATGCAGCCAGCAGGCAGCTCCTGAATACAGAGTGGCTTCTTACCTTCCTGTATTTTCTCAGTCGGTGGATACAAAAATCACAGCAGCTCTCATACTTGGGGACATTCTGCAAAATTTTTTACATTGAAAGGGGTCCTTATACTTGGGTAGTAATTATGAATCTTAGGACACAAACTTAGAAGTATAAGAAATATATTTTTCTCTTTCTAGAATAGAACTTGATTTTTATTATAAGCCCCTAATCTGCTGGTTTGGTGAAAACTTAATCTGAGTCATTTAAGGGATTCCCTCCCTCACCACGCACCCTCCCACTTTTCCCCTAGGGCTGTGCCCAAGTTCCAAAGTGCTCTTTAAGAGCCAGAAGGTGAAGGATAGAGGCCCATCTGGGGCCCTCCACCATCTGTCCATGGCACCACTGCCAGAACAACCATCCCCCCTTTTGATCTTCATTAGGTGGTCACTGAGTTACCCCAGCTTCCCTGCCCTTCTCAGTTACCCCGTGTCATTTTGCTGCCCTGTTCACACTGGAAACTCTGCTAGGTTGTCTAAGGCCCTTTCAACCCAAACACACCACACAGCTCGCTTCCTCTGAGGTCATGTCACAGCCCCAGGCCTATCCCATCAGGAGTAAGGGGGAAATGCCTCCTTCTCAGGGAACTACCCACACCTACACCAGTGATAGTCTCTTTTTATGTCAATTATTTTTAATGCCCCCTTTGCCTTCCTAAAACAGAATTTTTAGACAATATAATCTATCAAATATAACTTCACAAAAACTCAATAAAATTCCTTAACTGTAATGTAGAGGAGAAACAAATGGAAAGTTATAATAAAATCATATACACTTAAATATGTAAGTGCCCTAGCATGACTACACTGAAAGACATCAGAAGAAGTCAGGTGGCCGAACACGTATGCAGAATCATTGTGAATATGGGTCTCCAGATGTAGCCTGAAACTGGGCCTTATGTTGGCCATTCAAGCAACATGATTTAACAAAATGATGATCAGCTCTTGCTAAAGTCCCAAACAGAACAGAGAGCTATCACTCAGTTTTCACAGTGGTCCCCCTCCTGAATAATCTGGTGGCTATTAAAACACTGCAAAAGTACTATGTGTTTATAAGTAAAGTAGGTAACATTCACTTCTGGCCAAAATGGAATCACAGGGACCAGATTTACCTTCCCACTTGAAACAAGTAAAACCAGACAAAGCATACAAAACAAGGGCCTTCAAGACATCGGGTCAGCAGGCAATGAAGGCCACAGGACCTCTAAGTACCTCCTCTCTTTGCTTGAATGAACAGACACACATTTACAGTTTACTAAGTGAGGCTCCCACAGGAATTGTGAGGTTGGCGGTGGTGTCGATGTAGATAGTTTTGGCTAAAAGTGATACCTTTAAACCCTGATAAAGTCCCTGGAATTCTGTCATGATTGACTCATTTCTGTTAAAATCAGTGGGATTGTGCACTGTGCTGGCCTGAGAGGCATGAGCAGACACAATGTGCATCACTTAAGCCAAAATCCACCCATCAGCATTTATGGAGCCCCCACTATGTGTCTGGTTCTGGGGGGTCGGAGGATACACCTCCAGGGAGCTCAGAGACTAGCCTAAGCATTCTAAATCAGCCATAAGGCCACCTCGTGCCAAACACCTCAATGTCCTATGCAACAAAAGATAAAGATGTCGCATATCTCATGGACGCCCGCCTGGGTGGCTCCAGGGTGTAGATGGCGAGCCCACCCAGCTCTCTCCTGGTGAAGCGGCCTTTGCTCCCTTTTCCCCACTCAGACGCGTGCCTCTGGAGCCAGGTGTGGCCAGCCCATGCTAGTGCCCAGTGTGAAGAGCCAACACATCTTTGGAATCTGGCCAACTTAAAACATCCGCGCCCAGGAAGTAGCAGGTATTGTGCACTTTCTATTTAATCCTCACACCAGCGCTTCTCAAACTTTAATGTGTGTACAAATCACTTGTGGGTCTTGTTCAACGGCAGATTCTGATTCAGAAGGTCTGGGGTAGGTGCAGAGATTCTGCTTTTCTAACAAGCTCCCAGGTGATGTCCATGATACTGGCCTGCAGGCCACACCTGAGTAGCGAGGCCTGACAAGATGCAGCATCATGGAAGCCATCTGTAACCACAGAATCACACAAAGACATTCCCGTGAGTTTTACGGACAGTGCTTCAATCCCTTGGGACTATGACTCCTTGGAGATGAGGTTAGCCTTCATTCCTTAGTTAAGGGGATCCGACACATAAATAAATACATTGCATAGAATGTAAGGAGAATGACGGACTCTCTGGGGAGGTGAGGGAAGGCTTCCGGGAGGAGGTGATTTCTGAGCTGGGTGTGTAAAGATAGGAGTTCAGCGGGTGGAGAGGAGAGACAGCCATGGAGGGGTGAGTGCCTGCAAGGCACACACAGCCACACTGAAAGGTTAAAGACTCCATGGACCATGTATTTCAGAGAGAGCACACTGACTTCTGTGTAGGGAGCCAGCTAGAGAGGAAGCAGACCAGGGAGATAGCTCTGTCCAATGCAAGAGACAGCACAAGTCTGGACTAAGTAGAGAGAGCAGGGAAGCAGGAAGCGGGATCTTCATAACCTGTGGATGGGTGCCTGGTGCCTTTTACTGGGACAGTTGTGGATGTGGAAGGTAGGGGCACAGCTGTGCAGGCGCGGAGGCTAGGTGGGGTTGAATGTCCAGGAGACGGACACCAGCTATGTGACCTTGATCCCATGAGCACAGGAGCGGTGGTGGAGTCGGGGCACTAGTCCTCCCAGGGAGGGTGCAGGTGTGGTGAGGCGCTGGGAAAGCCGCACGAAGTGGTTCTTTGGCTCAGGGTGCCCTTTCCCATTTCAACAATACCGAGTATCTATTAACATGAGGATATAAAATGATATGTTTGCTTCTGCCAGGCACTAATAAGGGCTGTGATGAGAATATCAATGTGATTTTAAGAATGTTCTAACCAATATCCAGGTAAGCATGGTGATACTAACCCTTAAAGTGTTGAACCTTTTTTTAAAAATTTTGGATAGAATTTTAGACTACTGACTGTTGATCTCTCAGCATCTATAAGAATCACCATTCATTATAGTGTGGCAAAGCCAATTAGTTAGAACCAGTCGGCAATCAGTCTCTATGCTAATTCACACAATTAGGTACTGCACTATTATTAAATGCAAATGACTTGCAGCAATGAAAAAAATCAGTTTATTTTTAAGGGAGTCAAATCCAATTTTCACAGCAAAGCCAGTCTTCCACCCATGATTATTCTTGCTACTTTATGTGTTATTTGTCAGAACTTCTACATAATAGGTTCTCCCCCCTCAATGGATATGCATATCTTACTGGTGTTTATTTTTTTAAGTTATACTTTCAATAATCTATTATGCAACTTGAGATATACAAGTTATAGTTTGGAAGAATTTATTTTGATTATTAGTAAAGAAAATTTATTCACAGGATTGCATACTCTGAAATATGAGAGAAGCAATGTTTTCTATGTCTTTCTTGACTTACGGAGGATAAAAAAGAGATTCCAGCAATTTGATAAAATTTACTGTACTCTGATGCACACATTTTCTCTCTTCTGACCAAATCAGTCTACTACTGACATTTATGCACAGCTAAGCTGACAAGGTACGGAATCTTTCATTTTCATTATTTCTTAAATTTATATCACATATATTTAGTGAGCACACAGTAGTATCCAAATTGGTAATTAAAGGAAAAGTGGTCAGTTAAAATGATGACTGTCATTTGCATTATTTTTTACATGCACAGTATCATTTAATTCTCAAGATTCTGGGTAGAAATTTTTAAAAATTATCTTCATTTATGGATAAGACTACTGGCGCCCAGAAAGATCAGTTGACTCATCTGAGATAACATGGCCTCCCGCAAGAAAGCCTTGCCTGAAACAAAAACAAAAATGAAACAAAACAAAAAACATGGCCTCAATAGCAAATTTGAGACTCCAACTGAAGTTACTTGTTGCGTGATGACAATGGCATAAATATTCTAATGTGACACAGAGTGTTTTTTTCAATTGTTCAAGGAAAAAGACAATATTTAGAGTTGACTAGAAAAGGCTATTGAACAGCTAGTTCATCGATCACGTCATGGACACTATAAATAGAAATGAAACCTGAATAAAGCTGGGCCACTTTGGGGCTGATCTTGGCAGCGTGTCGTGTCCAAAAGAAACACGAATCCAGCTGCAAAAATGCCTTGCAACGTAATGTAAGGAGTCTCTTGGAGAAGCAGCATGACACACTGGGGAACATCCCAAAATCTTTTTTCTAAAGTTTCCCTCATCTCGGTAGCTGCTCCCCCTAAAATGGCTCTTCCCCAAAAGACCAACCTCCATACCCACTCTCTGCCGCTGTGCTGCCCCTTTGCCGTCCACCCTTACCTCTCATGCCTTCCGGAGTTTATTTCTTTCCATGGTCATTCCACAGCCTTTCTAATATAAATCAGTTTAACACTTCAGCTCCCTCTAAGGCTCTTCCACAGTTACCTCTGGTCAAGATGATGACCATGGGACCAGAAGGCAACACAGAACTCAGGCTGAGGATGGAGACTTGGAGATGGCTGTGTGTGTGTGTGTGAGTGTTACGCGAACCTTTGTTGTCCCTGTCACACAAACTTACAGTTTACATCCTTCAGTGGTTCCCAGCTCCTTTCTACAACCACAAGGCCCAGTTTATCTGGCTTCATCTCCGCTCCAGCCACACTGCTACTTCATGTTCACACTGCTACTTCATAGTTCGTCACCAGCCACTCTCCAGCCTCAGGACCTTTGCACTTTACTGTCCTGCCCAGAACACTTTTCCACAGATACCCACATGACCAGGTACCTCCCTTTACTCAAATTGCTGCTCAGATCTCTCCTGATTAGTGGGGCTGTCCATAGGCTCCTGATCAAAGATAACAAGCTCCTCTCTCTCCATCTCTTCGCCCTGCTTTCTTTTTCTTCAGCACACTTATCACCACTTCAGGGTGTATATTTATTTATTATTTGTATCTCCCACTAGAAAGCAAGCTCCGTGAGGGTAGGGACTTTGTTTTGTTCTCTGCTGAATCCTCAGCACCTAGAATGTTGCATGGAAATAGTAAATGCTCAATAAATATTTGTTAAATGAATAGATGGCAATTATTCATCAAGATCTTATGAGAAGGCTAATAAATCCTTCACTTAAGGAAGAATATATTTTCCTTCTGAAACTTGACACTAATTGTGTAGTCACAAGTTTCCTAATGAATCTCTGTGTTCTATTTGCCCCCTTTGGCTTCTTTAGTTCCTGACTCTGTGCCTCACGTGTTGTGTGGTGCCCTCCACCCCCAGCCTGCCCCTCCCACCTGTTGTATATAAGGTCCAAGTTTTCCTGTCCAGTTTCCAAGTCAAGCTGCTTGGTCTCGTTGAATCCCCTAAGCCTTCATGCCCCCAGATCTCCAGTTCAGGTGTTCACAGACTCAACTAGTTAGAGCTGGTCATTTGCCTCCAGAAGCGTCAACTATCTGTGAGTCCCCAGGGCACTGGTGTCTTGAAACACAGAAGACTCCGGAGCCCTGGCTTCTCAGCATCTCTGATGTCTGTGAGCCGCGGGGAGTGGTAGCTGGGGGCTCTGGTATGTATGGCCCCCAGCGTCGTTAGGGCGTTTCTGGTGAGAAAGAAAATGGCTCAAAGCAACTGTGTGTGATCACCAGCACCACTAACGAACTGCTGCCTCCAGGATGGCCCCATGCCCCTCTCACTTCCCACTTTCCTGGAGACAGCACCATGATGTCAACGACCAGCAAGAAGCAAAGCATCCTGCTAGTAAAGAATTTGGCTTTGCCCAAAGAGAGGGCTGGCCCTTGCCCCCGGCTTCTGGAAGGCAGTCTGTGTCATTCCTGATAGAAGTGTCTTTGTTTAGGGCAGAGCCTGGGCACAGCAGATCTTGGGGGGGTGGGGAGGGGCAGCCACACCCCATAGTTTTAGGGTGGGAGCTGGCCAGGCTGGAAAGACCAACCTTGTGACTTAGGATAGGAGCTTTAGGTCACACGGTATCAGTGGACCTGGAGGCTGGGATCAACTCATGGGCAGTTGGTCAGTCAACCATGCCTACGGAATAGGGCCTCCATAAAGCCTCCAAACATCGAGGCTCAGGGGGGTTTCCCTGGTTGGTAATATTCCGTGTGTTTTGTTGCACACCGATGTCAGGGTGGTAATGTGTCCTAAAGACAGAAACTTGGCTCTCGGCGCCCTCTCAGACTCTGCTTTACGTGTCTCTTCCTTCAGCTAATTTTAATCTGTATCCTTTTCCTGTGGTGTTCCATAACTGTGAGTATAATAGCTTTCAGTGGATTCTGTAAGTCCTTCCTTCTAGTGAATTACCAAAACTGAGGGTGGTTTGGGGAACCTCCTCCCACAAACTGCAGTTGGTGTCAAAAGTGAGGGCAGTCTTAAGGACTGTGCCTCCAAACCTTGCAATTTGGCTAACTCTGGGTCCGTCTCCGCGCCATAAGGAGACTGATGCTTTGGCTTCAAGGCCTTTCAATTCAATACAACATGCATCCTCTCTTTTTCCATTTAGCTGTAACTTTTATATTTCTTTATATCATATTTCAAAGCTTTCACAGAGGAAAGGGACTTCTAAAACAGGAGAGAAACATGTCTGCTCTTTATGTAATATTCGCATCAGTAAGTCCCAAGATACTCTAAAAATATAAAATTTCAAAATGATTTCCCAGCACGGTATTAATTTTTCAGCATAATTCAATCACCTGCCTAAGGCCTCATAACACTCAGAGCAAAACTGAGAATGGAACATGAAATGCCTGATTTCCCTCTGCCCGGAAGACCATGGTCAAGACCAGGGACACACTAACCTTAGAACACACTGGAAAGCACACGAGCCCCAGTGCAGAGCAGGTGAAGGGGCCGAGCCAAGCAAGAGATGAGGGAAAAATACAGAAATGCTGAAGGGGGAGCCGCAGGCAGTTCTGAACTCAAAGAGATCACAAGGTGATACATGAAGTTCCCACCAGCAGGCGATAAGACAGCAGAAGGAAAAAAGGAGGGGGTGAAGAAAGACCCAGAGGCACTTAGTAGATGTGAACACAGAGAGAAAGTGGGGAGGAGATCGTAGAGCTGGGGAATAAGCCCAGCTCATCCCTGTTCTAAGAAAAAGCAAGGATTGCGCTCAATGCTTTCTCCCTTTATCTTTTCAATCAGCCAACATGTAACACTAGGGGCTTTTAGCAGAACCTAGCATTGCCTTATTGTCAGCTGAACATGAGTGTTCTTCCTCAACCCAGGAAATTGCATTTTGTTGAGAATAAATGGAATTTAAACCTTAAAATCTTGACAAATAGCTGGAATTTAGTACCATACCTCAGAAGTCAAAGAAGACTCTTGCCTTAGAAATCATGTGCTTTTCCACCCTGAGGGTGAAGGGCGAGAGGGGAATAACCCTCTCTACACCCCATCTATAACTGATGGAGTGGAGAAGAAGATGAGGAGCCCAAAGGCAGAGAGGTAATCGCCACATTACCTGAGCAAGAAGCAAAGGGAGAAGAGAGGCTCTGACCTTCGTCAAGGAAAAAAAAGGTCATTTGGGAAAGAAGCAAGAGGATAGGGCATGTGTGGTGCAGAGACCCTCAGCCTGGCTGAGCCCACTATCAGGCCCGACAGCAACCCCAAACACGGATGTTATGCCACACAGTGTGCCCAGCCCTAAGTAATGAATGGTGATTGATCTAAGCCAATCATCGCAACCCTCTTCCTCTTACCAAGTGCTGGTTGCCCAGCCTCCCTCTTTAGCTAGGGTAGCCGTGTGACTCAGTTGGTGCCAATAAAATATAAAAGGAAGCCTGCTAGGAGGTTTCTGGGAAATGTTTTGCTTTTTTGTTAAAACAAATCAATATGGCTGGTGCCACCCCTTTCCCTCTTCCTCCTGCGTCCCCGGCTGCCCATGATGCCTGAAGCTGCAGCAGCCAACATGCAGCCGCAAGGGACGGGGCAGGACAGTCACAGAGACACCAGCCCTGACGACGTTAAGCCACTGAATTGAGCCAGCAGCTGCCCACCTGTGGACTTAATGGGAGGTAAGAAAAACCAGAACTTGTTTGCTTAAGCTACCCTCGGTTGTGTCTGCTCTTCCCAGCAGCCGCTGAGTGCAGCCTCAATACAAAAGTCTTACTCCAAGAAAACATCTTTCAATCTTGATAGCCTTTATAACTGGTAAAACCACAGATTAGATGATCACAGGCGAAATCCTGCAAAAGGAAAAAAAGGAAAAAAGAAATTTGTCTTGGAGTTCATGGAATCCATCAAAGAGGCCTCTGATTCTCAGGGCTTCACACACTCCAGTCTGAGAACTGAACTAGGCCAGAGATGCAATTACAGCGAGGGTAAGAAAGACAAGGCATTGACTGGAAGAAAAGAGTCAGCTCAGGAAAGTGAGAACATGGGCACTGGAACAGGGGCCGGCCCAGCATCCCTCCGGCAGAAGGAAAATGACAGTAAGAAATCCCTTTTGGCTTGGCCTCTACCCTTCAGGCCAGACAGCAGTGGACTGAACCTCCAGGAGCCAGGGAGCCTTGTCTGTTGGTGTTGATGGGGGGTCGAGGAGCAATCAGCCCCTCTCTGGGTCCCAGCATGACAAGCCCAGAGCTGGAGCAGAGGCCAATTGCGCTTGTACCGAGTGTGCATTAGATCCCCAGAGCGTTCTGGAAGCTGAACATAAATTGAAGTTTACAGTCCTTGACCCCCAAGAGTTATCCTCTGAAGGAGAATGAGAATAAGGGAAAACCAACAGGAGACAGAGAGGTGGAAAAGAAAAGCCAGAAAAAGAATAGATGCTAGACAAACCAGCTGAGGGCTCATGTCTTCCTCTAGTTTAAGAAGGCTTTTCTTTTTTAGTTCTGACTATATTTTGAAACTGACATATTTTAAAACTGAGTTCTACTTAAAGAAAATTCAATACATAAAAAAATGTTGAAACAAGATCATTCACATTGTGGATGGAGAGTTCATTTTACATACTGTAGAGGTTGTTCATAAAATGCACTTTCATAATACCTTTACTCCAAGATCTGAATTCAGCAGAATTCTTCAGTATCGTGTCCATGTACAATCATAACATCTTACCTGTGTGTAAAGCACTTCATACTTTACAAAACGTGTCCACAACTTGTTTGCCCCCATGACAATTCCATTTAAAACTTATGATAACCCTATGATTATGAAAGGAACAGATTTTTCCTTTCATAATTATGTTTTTGTTCAAAGAAGACATATTCATTTTAAAGGTGGGTTTACTTTTAGCTGAGTATAAAATTTATATGTGTTCATTGCATGAAATTGGAAAATACAGAAAAGTAGAAGGGGAAAAATTTACCATACCCCAAAGAAAACCTCCATGATTTTAAACTTTTCTTTCTTTTTAAATAATTTTTTAATTAAAATATTATTGACAGATAACATCATATTAGTTTCAGGTGTACAACATAATGATTCAGTACTTGTATGTATTGCAAAATGATCACCACACTAAGTCTAGTTAACCTCCATTGCCATACATTGTTACAATATTTTTCCTTGTGATGCAAACTTTTAATGTCTACTCTCTTAGCAACTTTCAAATATACAATACAGTATTGTTAACCACTGTCACCATGCTCACATTATATCCCCATAAGTTTTTCTTTTAGTCTTTGTGCTGTGTGTGGTATTTTTCCATAGGCATAATAATATTGATTAGACAATTTTATTTTCTGCTTTTGTTTCATCTAACATTATAACATGAACATTTTCTCAGGATATTGTTACTCTTACTAAATATCATTTTTTAATGATTGCACACTATAATTTACGTATTTCTGATAATGAAATACTTTACTAAAATAAATACTTACTTTGTTTTGAATTACCCTGTCAGTGTCATTTAAGCAAAAATCTAAATGAATTATGTCATTATAAGATCTACCAAGCTAATCATTCTCCATACTATTGAGATTTTCCTGGTTTCACTCGCTCTCCGATGAACATCATTATGTACAAATCTTTTTATATATCTTAGATGAATTTCTTTTAGGCTAAATTACTAGAGATGGAACTACTGGTCCCAAAGGAAAAAAATGTCTTAAGGTGCTTGATTGTAAAAATTGCTTCCCAAAAGTATTATAGCTATCTATACGCCAAAGTTTCCATTTAACCACACCCTCACAGCACTAAGCAGGTGTTTTTAAAAAAATTTCTTTTTCAGTAAAAAATCATATCTCATTATTATTAATTTACCTCATCTTTGATTACCACCAAAGTTGGTACATCTTTCCAGAAATTTATTAACTAGCTCTATTTTCTCTTTTGTGAAGGATTTGGCCCTAGGTCAGAAACAAACCTCATTTTACTGCCAAGGGGAAAAAAAGCTAGCAGAAGTTAAACTATTTCCCCAAGACTACACAGTTACTAAAATGATTAAGTGAGGGATCCAGTTCAAGCATTTAGAGGCCTACTTAAGTAATTGCCCCTCCCACCACCACCAGTTTTTTTTTTTAATACCTCAAACCTACTTGCAAATATTAGCAAGATAAGTACATTTTAAAGCACACACTTCGGGACTTCCCTGGTGGCACAGTGGTTAAGAATCCGCCTGCCAATTCAGGGGACATGGGTTCGAGCTCTGGTCCGGGACGATTCCCACGTGCCGCAGAGCAACTAAGGCCATGCGCCACAACTACTGAGCCTGTGCTCTAGAGCCCGCGAGCCACAACTACCGAGCCCACGTGCGACAACTACTGAAGCCTGCGCACCTAGAGCCCGTGCTCCACAACAAGAGAAGCCACCGCAGTGAGAAGCCTGTGCACTGCAACGAAGAGTAGCCCCCGCTCGCTGCAACTAGAGAAAGCCTGCACGCAGCAACGAAGACCCAACGCAGCCAAAAATAAATAAATATATTTTTTAAAAAATTAGTTCCTTTAAAGCACACACTTCAAGCTCATAGCGTCTCTGCAGGTTTATCATTGAGTAAACTGAAGCCCACAGACTCACGTGGGCATCTGTTGCAGGCCTAGAGTCGGCTCTTCAACTGGAAAGAGGACCTGTTTCTAGTTGTGTGCTGTGTGAGTTCTCTTAGGCTTAAGGCTTTAGATGCTTACACAACAGAGATGTATACATTATGGTGAAATGTAATGGGCAAGCTAGGAGCAAAACTGAGAAGAATTCATTTCTAAACAAAACTCTTAGGAGTCAAGGGTTTCAAAGTCAGGCAGAGAGTTGTGGTTTGCAATCAGTGAAAATAGGTAAATCCTATTTTCAGGCAGAGCGATTGACTAAAGAAAAAATTAAATATCGGTGAATTATCTGTGAGAGCAAATACATTTAAGAAAGATCCAGATAGAGAAATAACACAACTTCTGCTTTTAATTTTTAAAAAATGGATTGTTTTTAAATGGAATATTGAATCAGTGGTGCTGATACAATCCATTAACCACTTAGAAAAGAATAAATTATTCCCTACTTCATGTAATATGCCCATTCGTTCTGGATAGGTTGGTGTTACATATAAAAATGAAGCCATTAAAGAACTAGAAAAGCACAAATTTAAGAAAAGCCTAAATCTAGGTTCTGATTTCAAGGTGGGAAAGCTTAAAAGCCAAGGAAGCCTCCAGAAAGGAAGAGACAGAGGAAAGAAGTTTCAAACTTCTAAACAAGGGAGAGGGAGGGAAGAAGACTTGGCAAAACAAATAAAAATTTTCCAGCTCATCATCCAAGTTAAAAGGCAAATATCAAACTAGGGAAACAGTAGCAACTTAAACAGCAGACACAGGGTTAATAACTTTACTATGGAACTGTTACTAATGGGAGGACCCAGAGAGCATGGAAAGTAGAACACCCTTATTCTCGTAGTGGGCGTGTATGACACACATCATTACACCCTTTCTGAAGAACACTTGGGACAGTATGTCTTAAATAAAGTCTTAAAAATAAAAGCTCATACTCTTTGATCCAGCAATTCCACTTCTAAGAAAGAATCAGAGATCTGTGAAAAGATTTTTATATAAAGATATTTATCATAGACTTTTTTTAAATTGAAGTATAGTCGATTTACAATGCTGTGGCAATCTCTGCTGTACAGCAAAGTGACTCAGTTATACACATTGAGACATTCTTTTTTCATATTCTTTTCCATGATGGTTTATCACAGGTTACTGAATATAGTGCCCTGTGCTGCACATTAGGACCTTGCTCTTTATCCATTTTACACGTAATAGTTTGCATCTACCAGCCCCAGACTCCCGGTCCAACCCTCTCCCTCTCCCCCTCCCCCTCCTCCTTGGCAACCACAATATCATAGACTGTTTATAGTAGTGAACATTTCTAAAAATTCTAAATGTCCCCAAGTAAACTAGTTCAATAAAAATGGTCTTTCCATCAAGACTCATATTTTAAAAGAACATTTAATCCAAGGAAAAATATTTGTGGTATTTGAAGTGACAAAACAGTATATAGAGCATCATTATAATTTTATAAAATGAAAAATACTAACTATATACACTGTGGTGATAACTGGATATGGTTACAGATGATTTTTTAGTTTTCTTCTTGTACTTTTTAAAAAATATTATTTTTTTAAATTGAGGTGTAGTTGATTTACAATGTTGTGTTAGTTTCAGGTGTACAGCAAAATGTCTTCTTGTACTTTTCTGTGTTTTCCAAACTGTCTAAAATAAGTTTGTGTGTGTGTTTCTGTCTGTGTGTGTCTTTGGTGGTGTGGTGTACAGGAGATCTTTGGAATAGTAGCCCAGTGGACAGTGCTCTAAATATCTTCGTTTCCCTCCCCCCATACACACACACATATGTTAAAAACATCTTGTTGGAACCCCACAAAGGCCTATAAAATGGAGACTACACAGGTGGGTTACCAGATAAGCTTTCTTAATGAGAAACTGGAAAGAAGTGAACAGCAAGTTTGATGAAATCATTTTTTTCATAAAGCTGTAAATATTACAGAATATAGATAAGAACATAAACGACGGCAAGATCAAAGACCCTGTGGAACAAATCCACTAGGAGAGAAGGTAAAATTTATAGACTGAATTCTTCTTCTTAAGCCTGTTCCCTGTGAGTGTCCAGTTTAATGACGGTTTAAATTATATCTGCAATTTTCTTAGCGATTCGCTTACTTTTCAAGTTTGTAAACCAACACATCAACAATTCCCAATCAATGGGATAGCATTTCTCCAGGGAGCTATGAAAATATACCTTGCATTTAAAGGTAATAAAAAACATGACTAAACATGCCTCTGTTCTTCATAACGCAAAAGTACCACATCTGGTCATTTTTAAAAAAATGCATTATACAGAGTTGCAAGGATGCCAGATACTTATTACAAAGAACTGTTGTATCCATTTAGCCCAATTTTCCAGATGTTTTATTACTTGGACACAGGACAATTGTTGAAACTGGTTATTGAAGCCCATTTATTTCAAGGGGTTCGTCTGCAAGCCATAGGAAGCATTTGAGGGACAAGTAATTTATGACAGGCCACAAGGCAATGCTTGAGGAGGGCTGCTGTCTCACTGGGTCACAAATAATCCCAACAAAGGACAAACTACCCTATTTTGTTAACACCCAGCTTCATTTGCAAAATTTGCCTCTTAGGCCAGTACTTAGTTGTCATTTCACATGCAAATGTGATGCACATAATTGGAGCAATTTCCATAATAGTAGGTCAAGTTGGCTGTGACAGTTTAGCTGTGATTGGAGGCCTGGTTCTCATTGTCTACCAGCAACAAAATACTCACTTGGACCAGTTGGAAGTCTTGTCCTCATAAAGACAACAGGATCAGGTTCCACGGGAGCAGGTGTGGCTTCCCCTAGCCCTTCAGCAGCTGGGTGTCCCTGCCCTCGCCTCCCCCATCCCTCCCCAACACCCCACACAATCAGAACCTGCAGAGCACTAGCCTTGGGACATCATTGGAGCTGGTCCTGGCAGCCACAGTCATTGCAGCTAATTAGAAGGCATCTCACTGTGGTCAATTCTCTCCACATGTCTATCAAAATAGGGATTTGAGCAGGGAGCAAAATCTTTTTTAGCTTTGCATCTCTGAAGTCACAGCCAGACACAGTCACTCTGTGTCTTTGCTTCACATACAGATGTAGGAGATCTCAGGGCATCTTGTAGGTGTGTTTTCAGGCTAAAAGGGCCATGTTGCAAATTGCCCTAAGCCAAAGCATTCACGAGCAAGTAAGTATTGGGCAATTTATTTGTTGTTGTTTTTGGTATTCTTGTAAATGCTGGTCACCTCTGGCATTCGAGAGAGTGGAGACTGTGCGTCCTCTCCTTGACAATTTTGCTACCAGGTTGTTTATTGCAGTGAAATGGAATCTGAGACCAAATTCTGCTGAGTATGTCAGTGTTTATTAACCAGCAGGTATAAAAATGATCATATAGTGCTTTCTTGTGAGTGGGGGAAATGTCCCCTCTCTCTTCAGGCATTCCAACTAGCTCTTTGCTTGAGAGATTCACTCCAAGGAGAAACAATATTTTTTAGAGCAGGATTAGCCAACTTACTGGTTGGGTCAGGGGATGAGGTCACGGGGATGAGGAAGAGCGCAGAGTCAAGCAAACATCTGAGGGTTAAGTACTGCTCCAAAGGCTTGGGCTGGGCTGGCCAGACCCTCATGTTACCGAGTCCAAGCTCACTCTGCTTGCCGCCATGACAGGCCAATAAATTGGGAGACAAGGTGTTGAGGCAAAGAATACAACTTTATTTCGCTTTAAGCCAGCAGACCGAGAAGATGGCAGACGAACATCTCCAAAAAACCCTCTTATGGGGTCTGGATGCCAGTTTCTTTTATAGAACAGAGAGGGCGAGGAGGTGAGGAAGTAAAGTGAAAAGGCCATTTATCTTGCAAAACATCTCCTCACATGGCCTGCCTCAGGGAGGGGATGTGTTAATTTCTTCTTTTCTGAAGCCATTCACAGGTGGGCAGCGTTCCCTGAGGCAGGCCATTATGTATGATTATAATAACAAAAGCAACAAAAGCAAAGGTTAAAGTCAAAGAAACAGATCCAACATGGAGTCAAAATTGGCTCTTGCCTGTTACACTCATACTTGCTTGGGTGAGGGCAGTAGGGCCCATGACAGTCTTTCTAGTCAGCCACAGATTTCAACTCTGCATTTCTATGGGGAATCATTCCAGTCATTACTTCCACTAGTTAACCAACCCTCTATTGTTAGATTTCAAAAACAATATTCAAATCCATAATTCTGGAGTGTATATTCTTGATTAGGGTGCTTTAGAGGCTCACTGCTCATCCCTGAAGTGTGGATCCCTGATTAGGGGGCCTCAAATGCTAACTGGCCCCTCATGCATCACACTGTTTACAGTGGATAATATTAAACTAAATGATCTCAGGTTATATGACATCCACAGTCCATAAGGAGTGGGTTGGGAAGGGACAAAGGCTCCCAGAGAATGGACAACTTGTTCTGTTGCTCCACAAAGGGATGGAGCCTGGCTCTTTGATATTCAGCCATAAAATGCCTTGATTGTGATCTATTCGGAGGCTGGACCCAGCCCAGGCAGGGTTACCTGATGGAGATAGGGAACAGGTGCAGGGGTGGGGGAAGGGAAATCCCAAGAGCTGTAGCAGTGTGCCTCATCCAGCAGCTTGTCTTTTTTGTTGGTTTGTTTTTTGTTGTTGTTTTTGTTTTGTTTTTACTTTTTACTGGTGTATCTTTTTTTCTAAATTGGGGTATTGTTGTTTTACAATGTTGTGTTAGTTTCTACTGTACAGCAAAGTGGAGTTCCCTGTGCTATACAGCAGGTTCTCATTAGTTATCTATTTGATACTTATTAGTGTATATATGTCAATCCCAATCTCCCAGTTCATCCCACCCCTCCCCTTCCCCCCTTGGTGTCCATACGTTTGTTCTCTACATCTGTGTCTCTATTTCTGCGTTGCAAACCGGTTCATCTCTACCGTTTTTCTAGATTCCACAAATATGCGTTAATATACGATATTTGGTTTTTGTTTCTGACTCACTTCACTCTGTATAAGTCTCTAGGTCCATCCACGTCTCTACAAATGACCCAATTTCATTCCTTTATATGGCTGAGTAATATTCTATTGTATATATGTGCCACGTCTTCTTTATCCATTCATCTGTTGATGGACCTTTAGGTTACTTCCACATCCTGGCTATTGTAAATAGTGCTGCAATGAACATTGGGGTGCATGTGTCTTTTTGAATTATGGCTTTCTCTGGGTATATGCCCAGTAGTGGGATTGCTGGGTCTCATAGTAGTTCTATTTTTAGTTTTTTAAGGAACCTCCATACTGTTCTCCATAGTGGCTGTATCAGTTTACATTCCCACCAACAGTGCAAGAGGGTTCCCTTTTCTCCACACCCTCTCCAGCATTTATTGTTTGTAGATTTTCTGATGATGCCCATTCTAACCAGTGTGAGGGATATCTCATTGTAGTTTTGATTTGCATTTCTCTAATAATTAGTGATGTTGAGCATCTTTTCATGTGCCTCTTGGCCATCTGTATGTCTTCTTTGGAGAAATGTCTATTTAGGTCTTATACCCATTTTTGGATTGGGTTGTTTGTTTTTTTTGATATTGAGCTGCATGAGCTGTTTGTATATTTTGGAGATTAATCCTTTGTCTGTTGATTCGTTTGCAAATATTTTCTCCCATTCTGAGGGTTGTCTTTTTGTCTTGTTTATGGTTTCCTTTGCTGTGCAAAAGCTTTTAAGTTTCATTAGGTCCCATTTGTTATTTTGTTTTTATTTCCATTACTCTAGTAGGTGGGTCAAAAAAGATCTTGCTGTGATTTATGTCCAAGAGTGTTCTTCCTATGTTTTCCTCTAAGAGTTTTATAGTGTCCAGTCTTACATTTAGGTCTTTAATCCATTTTTTTTTTTAACATCCTTGCCCATGAGCTTCTTTTTTTTAAAAATTAATTTATTTATGTTTATTTTTGGCTGCATTGAGTCTTCGTTGCTGTGTGCAGGCTTTTCTCTGGTTGTGGCGAGTGGGGGCTACTCTTCGTTGTGGTGCGCGGGCTTCTCATTGTGGTGGCTTCTATTGTCGCGGAGCACAGGCTCTAGGAGCGTGGGCTTCAGTAGTTGTCGCTCGTGGGCTCTAGAGTGCAGGCTCAGTAGTTGTGGCACAAGGGCTTAGTTGCTCCGCGGCATGTGGGATCTTCCTGGACCAGGGCTCGAACCCGTGTCCCCTGCATTGGCAGGTGGATTCTTAACCATTGTGCCACCAGGGAAGCCCAAGAAGGGCTTTTAAAATGATAGCTTCTCTGAGCCCCCAGGAGCCTCCTGCTGTGAGAAATACTGAAATGGAGCAGGACCCTGTGGGGCCTTCCAGGGACAGACCCTTCCCCCTCATATCCTCTGCTTTAGCTCCTCTCTGAATTACCTAGATAATAGTATCTGATCCACATTTCCTGAGTTGTTTTACAGATACGAAATCCCCCACCAAATGGAAGATGTTAACTATTTAACGACCATGAGCACATAGCCCCTAGACCTACTGGAGCCTGAGAATTCATAATGTTAACCCCTGTGACATTGCCCTGTTACCTCACCATCATCCAATCAGAGAATTGTGCAAGAGTTGATAACATACCCTGCGACTGTCCCTCAGCTTGCCTTTAAAAATGCTTTGCTGAAACCCTTTGGGGAGCTCAGGTTTTTTGAGCACTAGCTGTCCTGGACTCCTTGCTTGGTGCCCTGCAATAAATGCCGCACTTTCCTTCACCACAGTCCAGTGTCAGTAGATTGGCTTTACTGTGTGAGGGCAAGTGAACCCACATTTGGTTTGGTAGCAATACGATAACATGTATGAATCTTAAAAAAATTATGCTGAGTAAAAAAAACAGGACCAAAGAAGAGAACATACTGTATGGTTCTATTTCTTTAAAATTTTAGAGAACGCAAACTAATTTTTGGTTACAAAAGCAGATCAGCAGTTGTCTGGACAGGAGGTGAGGTGGGAGTGGGGTGAGGGTAGAGAGGGCAGGGGCAGGGGGCAGGGACTGCGGAAGGCAGGAAGAAACTTTCGGGGGTGATGGATATGTCCATTATCTTGATTGTGGTGATGGCTCCACTGTTACATACATAAAACTTACCAAACTGTACACTTTGAATATATGCAGTCTATTGGATGTCAATTATACTCAAGAAAGTTGTAGAAGAAAAAAAAAAAAAATCACCCTCATCTTCTACCTGCTGATTCTTAGTTAATAGATCTGGGCCTGAACTCCAGCATCAGTGTTTTCCCTAAGTTCCAAGGTGAGCCTGAGGCATAGTGAGGTTGAGGACCGCTGGATATCTGAGCTGCTTCCTGGTTCTCAGATTCTGTCTCTTTGGAATGGGAGAATTCCTTGGTGGATACTAGGAAAGTATTTTCTTGCCCGCGTGGAGTCTGGCACCTTGGTAAAACCAGGAAGGAACCCCTCCTTTGCTGCTGGTTACTCCTGCCTCTCTTCTCATGCTAGGACTCGGGGCTGATGAGGTCTAGGTGGTTTGTTCTCCTGGAGGTTCCTGTCTGAGTTCCTTCTGCTGTCCCAACGTATGTGATGCTTGTTCTCAGGCCGTATACTCTACCCCAACCCACTCTGGTACCATGACATGATGAAGTGTCAAAAGGGGTCACCATGTCTCCCCTCATCCCCATGCCTGTGCAGGCCATTTCAGGTACGTGCCCCCTTGCTCAGATGGGGCAGTTCTCCAGGGCAGCCCATGGTTCCTTCTTCTAACCAGCACATTTTCAACAAAAGGAAGCAGCTCCTGTTTAGCGCTCTTCTGAAGGCTCCTAGCTGAATTTTCTGGTCCTCCACACACCACACCACACTTCCCAGAGCATTTCCATGAGTGCCAGCTGCCTGCAAGTCCTAGTGAGAAGTGAAGCCTCATTCAGTGTCAGCTTCGCATTTCGTGTGTGGTTCTCTTGGAATCTCTCAGGCTCCGAAGCTGCAGACCAGACTGGATGACCCTGGCAGGGAACAAACCAAATGCTAGTCCCTAACTCCCAAGAACTTGGCTCTTCCCTAGAAGACAAACTCCTCACCTCTCTCTAGACCTCTTCATGTGGAGAGCAGGGCAGGTTAATGTTCAGGTCTGGCAGCAGTGCCCTCCTAGTAAACCCTGCCCTGGGTAGCTAGTGCCATCTCTTCTCACGTAAGAGATGTTCTCTGACAGGCCCTGGTTCATCTCCACACATCAAATCAAGTCCTTCGGTCATTACATTTCTCATTTCCCCCCAGTTCAGATTCCTCCATCATAACATCTCACATTCCATGACAAATTGGGGATGGTGGGAGGAGGGTAAGAAGGAGGGGTAGGAGATAAATTTTATTCTAGGGACAATGGGAAACAAGCCATTGACATGTATTGAGTAAAGAAGTGACATGACTTAGTTTACCTTTTACAAGGAAGACTTTGGCAGCTAGCTGTGTTTCCACACTGGTTGAGGTAGGGGTGAGGTCAGTGGTACAAGCAGCAGGTGGAAAGATCTTTCCAGGTCAATATCTAAAGGTCTACCTCATTCTTTTTTAATTTCTGGGGGGAAACTAGGGGTCAGGAGGGATTATATTAACACCAGCAACAAAGGAATGTAAGGTCTAGGAACATGCCTAACAAGAAATAAGAAAGCCCAGGTAAAGTAGACTATGGGACTTTGGCGACAGGCATAAAACAACTTTATAAATTCAGAGATTATGTCTAAGTGGAAAGATTCAATATTGCACATTCTCTCTCAGAATATCTTCGGCCTAACTTTTTTTTTTTTAGTATTTATTTATTTATTTGGCTGCGCCAGGTCTTAGTTGCGGCGTGCGCGATCTTAGTTGCCGGCTGTGCGATCTAGTTCCCCCCCAGGGATATAACCGGGCCCCCTGCATTGGGAAAGGGGAGCCTTAACCACTGGACCACCAGGGAAGTCCCTATCTTCTGCCTAACTTTTAACCTCCCATCTGTTCAAAACTCTGTCCTGAGGGGTTCTGATGGGAGGCTTTAATAATTAAAGCTCTACTGCAGTTATAGAAAAGTCCAGACTGAGGGGCAAATAACCACCCGGTTATCTGGTGTTAGGGGTGAGGGAAGTTAGGTGCTCGTGGCGTGCGTTGTCACTTAACTCCAGAGGCCGGAAGGAGAGCGCGAGCGCTGCAGGCCCGAAGCCAGCGACCGGCTCCGCGCCTGGCAGAGTCCGGGGTTGGGCTGGGCGGGGAGGGCAACTGGGGCGGGGCGGGGCGGGGCGGGACGGTGGTCGCTCTGGAGGCGGAGCCGGGGCGGAACACACAGTCAGCTGACTCCGTGACTCGCGCGCGCTCCGCGCTCCCCCCTCCCCGGCTGGGGAAGAGAAGTCAGGTACCGGGGCGGCGGCTCGGGCATACCCGGCCGACCGCGGAAGAGAGCAGCTGAGCAGCCATGGAGCATCGCGGGCTGGGGTGGCCGAGGCTATCCAGGCTGCTGGAGCTGCTGGCGGCGCTGGCGGTGCAGGCAGTGCGCGCCTCCGCCGTCGCCGCCGCCTCGCCGGACTTGTGTCTTTGGCCCATGCCTCTCTCCGTGCAGACCACCCCGCGCGTGCTGCACCTCTCTCCCGACAACTTCTTCTTCGGCCACAGCTCCACTTCCAAGGCCGGCCCCTCCTGCTCACTGCTGCAGGAGGCGTTTCGGCGGTGAGTGCTCCCGACGGGCGGCCGGGCGGGAAGGGGACCCGGAGACTCCGGGACGGGGAGGGACAGACCACCCTGGGACGCAGTGCAGGCGCGGGGGGGCGAGAGGAGGAACACCTGAGCGCTTCTTACCACCCGCACAGCCATCCAGCCGCGCCGGCGCTCTGATCTCCCTTTGACAGGGGAGGAAACAGTCTCCGAGTCGGCCAGTGACCCCACCAAAGTCACAGGTCTAGAAGATGGCAGAGCCGGCTCGAACCAACACGAACTGAAACCCAAGCACTTCCCCTTCCCCTCCTGCCTCCTAAGGAACTTCCTGGGTGCTCTGGAACCCTGCTTTGAGTGCGGGATACTGAGTGGAAGGAATAGGTTGCTCAGTCAGTGGCCGTGTTCGCCTCGGAGGGGAGAATGGGGTAGACGGAGAGGAGGGAGGGAAATGGCAGTTTATTTGAAGGGAGTTCTGAGAGGAAGATGAGTGCTTAAAGCTTGGGGACCAGGGGTTCCCCAAAGTTGCTTGTCATTTATAGGCCATCTCTCCCCCTCCCCAAATCTGTTTACAATTCAGATGGCAGAAAGTCCGTAGGTTGGAGCACTGCCCAGAACTCCCCTTCCCTTCCCAAATCTCTATTCCGTGCAAAATGCTGAATATTTTCACCTAACTACTTTGATATGGTCGCTGCGCTGCAGTATCTGCTTCTCTGTTTCCCAGAAACACTTATGTGCTTGCTCTCCCAGCTTCTTGTTTAGATCTTTAGCACCTCACATTTCCACAGCCCTCATGTCTGTAAACCCGTTGGCCACAGGGTGAATTGTGTAGTGAGGAGGGAGCCCACAGTGCTAGCTTTTTGGGGTTTTTTTGCTTTTTTAAATTGATGTAAGGTTGATTTACAGTGTAGCGTCACAACGCTAGCTTTGCTAACTGCACCATGTACAAGACAGATTGCACTTGGGGAGATGTTTCAGTAAGGCTCACTCTGCGACCTGTGTGGGCAGGACTGTCCTGAAGGTGTTCAGTGCCCCGAAGGATTGTAATTTGGTGCTGACAGTACTACCCCTTTTCTCCCTCAGATTTTGGTCTCTGTTCCTAGAGGTCATTATAGTTTAATCGTGCCTGCAGGACACCAAGCAGCTGGTGGAAAGATGCAAAACTAGTTTAATAACACCTGCTGGCCCCAGGTAGGCCTGGAGCGTAGGCTTAGGCTGAAGAGTCTCAAGAAGTTGATGGCAGAGATGGTTTCTTCTCCTTAGGTTGTGTACAATTAAAGGGACCTTGTGGCCCTCAGTTTAGACGCATACTCCAATGAGCCTTTGGTGTTGAATCTGCTAACAGGTCAGAATGGCTAGAGTCTGGGTGAAGAAGTAAAATCAGGGTGGTTGGTTGCCTTGGGATATTGAGAAGGAAAAAGTACCTGCAGGCCATCTAATGGAAGATCATGACTAGGAAATCTTTTAAAAACAAACACACCATATTTGCTTCGGGACTCAGTTCATAAAATTGGATTTTCCTTCTGTGCCATCCTGCTAGTAAAATAAGGACTCGGTAATAAGCTGAAGTGATATGAGTATGGCAAGAAAGCGTGGATGACTTAAGTTAACCATGGTTAGATAACCAGAACTTGAATCAGCTGTGAGATGGTTTAAAAACAAATCTTGGCATCTCAAGGCAGTGCAGGTAATTATCTGACGATTGCCTAACTAATTCGTGCCATGTGTGTGAAGCAGCTATTAATTATACCCTGCATTGTTAGGAAGCAGGTTATAAAACATTAGTCCTATATGGGGATATATGTATATGTATAGCTGATTCACTTTGTTATAAAAGCAGAAACTAACACCATTGTAAAGCAATTATACTCCAATAAAGATGTTAAAAAAAATAAAACATTAGCCCTTATGGCTAAGACTTGAAAGCGTTCAGGTGAGCATTCTAGGATCTCAGGAGGGGCAGTATCTACTTCAGGGTAAAAGCATGATGGCGTTGTTCCAGAAGCTCTAGGCCGTGGGGAACACACAAGTTTGTTCAGATTCTCGTAGCTCCTGTCTCCTGAAGAGCCCAATTTCTATCTCAAACCCTGCTTTGAAACACTATGCATTTTGCGGGCAGAGTTCTGTCTGTTTGGTACATGGCTGCTTCCTCAGCTTCTAGAACAAGATCTATCACATGCTAGTTACTCATTTTTTTTTAACGAACAAATAGCTTTGCTCCCTCAGTTCCTGAAAAGCTAAATTAACCCACATACCTTGCACACCACTGCGCCAGAACCCTTTGAGTTTTCTGTTAGCGTTTTAATATCCAGAGCCAAGATTTTCCTTATTTGGGACAAGCCAGCACCTAACTCAAATCTCAAAGCTGCTGGCAGCTTGAATTTCCCTTAAAAATTTTTTTTAAAATTTGTGGTAAAATATACATAAGATTACTATCTTAACCATTTTTTTTTTTTTTTTTTTTTTTTTTTTTAGTATATGTGCTGCCGAAGCGAGCACTTAACCATTTTTAAGTATACAGTTTAGTGATCTTAATTTCCTTTTGAATCTGTCAAGGTTTTCCTACGAAAAAGGTCCTCAGCACCTTCATCTGTTCCACTGTCTCACTGGTTAACTTCCATACACTCACTTCCAAGTTCATCAGAACTCTCCCAGCTCTCCTTACTTCCCTGGAAAAACACAAGATGGTCTTACATATAAGTAGCATACACAACCTTCTGGCTTATCAAAATCTATTAAATATAGGCTTTGAAGCCTGTGTGATCTTTTGTCTTCTAGCACCTTCAAATGTTTATTTAATATCCTCTTTCTCTGCTATTCGGGTACCAGCAGAGGTAAATTTTCAAGGCCCTAGTGAGAATTCTGTGGTGTTTGTGTATTAGCTAGGATACTTTTGTTGGAAGGTAACAGGAACCCTGACTCAATCTGGCTTGAGCAAAAAGAAAACCTATTATCTCACGCATTATGGAAATATGAAAGCAGGCAGGATTTCAGGGCTAGTTGGCTAAGTGGCTCAACAGTATGATTAGGAAATCCGTATTCTTTCCACCTCTGCTCTGCCATCTTTGGTGTGGCTGCAACTGGTCTAGGTATCGCGTACAGAGAAAGTTTTCTTCTTGTGGCTCACTTAGGAGAGGAAGCGTCCTCCCACCCCTGCCCCATCACTGGTCAGAATTGACTTGCACACCCAGGATTATTAGTTTGATTATTGGTTCTTAATGGGGACTTCATAGGAGTCACTTGGGATTGTGGCAGGGGGACTTTTAAAATCTTTCTGCCTGGATCATGCTCTCAGAGATTCTGATTCTGATTCTGAAGGTCTGGACATCAATACTTGTTTGCAAAAAGCCCTCCATGTGATTCTAATGTGCATCTTGGGGTGAGAGCCTCTAGTTGGACTGATACGGGGTAGCAGGGATTTGAGGAGTCAACGACAGCGTCTGCTACCACATATGTATTTAAAACTTGGCTACAGTGCTTTAAAATTTTGAATTTCTCACACAGATATTATGACTATATTTTTGGTTTCTACAAGTGGCATCATGGCTCTGCTGATCTTCGTGTTGGAGTGGAGTTGCAGCAACTTCAAGTCTCAGTTATTCTGGACCCAGAGTGTGACACTTTCCCCAAGATCTCTTCGGATGAGTCCTGTGAGTACCTGTGTCTATTGTAAACAAAGCTGCTTGTTACAGACTCGAGTGCTAGAAGCTGGCTCCACGCCATGAACTATTGTGAGCTCTTGACCAGTGAGTTTATAATTCCTATTTTTAAAATTACCATTAGGGGACTTCCCTGGCGGTCCAGTGGGTAAGACTCCATGCTTCCACTGCAGGGGGCACAGGTTCGATCCCTGGTCGGGGAACTAAGATCCCACATGCCGTGAGATGTGGCCCAAAAAAAAAGAAAATTACCATTAAAGTCTGATGGCAAAACGAATACATAATTGTTGTAGGAAATCTTTAAGTACAGTAAGTGAAGAGGAGGAAATAAATTACTCATAACCCCAGCACTCAGAGTTAACCACTGTTATTTCAGATTTTTTTTTTTTTTGCAGAGTGATACATTTAAATATTTTATAGATATAAATAGAAGCATATGGTAAACAATGGCATGAAAAAGGGGTAGTTCTGTACCTGTGGTTTTTCTGTTTTGCATAACAATCCATTATAAACATGTATTTCACTAAATATTTTTCTATGACAGCATTTTTAGCGTCTGAATAATGTTCTACCAACTGTACAGATGTGTCAAAACTTACTTGGCTTATCCCTGATTTTTGGGCATCTAGGTAGTTTATTTTGAAGACAAGTCTGTGCTTATAGGCATGCTCTCTTTTTTTTTTTTTTTTTGGCTGTGCTGCAAGGCATGCGGGATCTTAGTTCCCCGACCAGGAGCTGAACCCCTGCCCCCTGTAGTGGAAGCACGGAGTCTTAACCACTGGACCGCCAGGGAAGTCCTGGCATGATCTCTGTTTATAATTTAATTTGACACAAAGATAATGCAGAACTGGGAGGGGTGAAGCGTTTCATTTTCATTTATATTTATGTTGTATTATATATGTTTCATCTTCATTTATATTGATTGACAATGTAATCAACATTTAGCTACATGATTCTTTTTGTTTGCCTAAACATTATTCTCTAAGGCTTTTCCTAAATTGTTCTAGAAGGAATAAACAAATGGGCAGCCCTTTTCCATAGAGTGTACTGACTGGGAATAATGTGGAATTGTATCAAGGAATCAAAGAAGAGCAATGGGTGATATAAGATTAGTGCAGAAAGAGCAGACTGGTGAGTCAGGTGTAAAAATAGAAAGGAAAATGCATATCTTAGAGAAAAGAGTGACTCCTTTGTTCTCAGACTGCCTCACAGACAGTTAAGTACATCTCTTCATCCTCTTGATAGAGATGAGATTTCTTAATACATCTCTGAAAAATAACTTAATTTCTCTTCAATTCTGTAGCTGTTCTTAGAAGAGAAACAGGATGATTTGCCAACATTAGCCATGTGATTTTACTGGACACTTTATTAATTAGGTTTTGCATTCTGAATTGAGAAATGGTCATTAAATTACCAAGGGATCTTTGCTGACAGGCAATACAATGACATATTGTAAATTCCAAAAAATGGAACATATCGAGGCTGGGGAGTTATAGCCTATCTTCCATTCAGCTTTGCAAACCCTCTTTATTCTGAAAGGGAGGCTTCTGGAGACAAGCTGCCTGTGAAATTTTCTGGTTAAAGGATAAACTAGTTTTAAACTAGTTGATGATGGTGATGATAAAAGTAACACACACAAATGGAAATAACAAGATATCAACCGTTGTCCAAGAGGATGAGGAAATCTTGGAGAAAGTGACAAGTGTTACAGCATCATCATCAATTAAAATAAAAATATGCATACCCTCAGAACCAGAAATAGACTAATTTCTACTGCAGAGAAATAATTACCTACATCAAGAATGTTCCATGCAGTTTGCCTGCAGTGATGAAGATTTATAAGCAAAACTAAATGTTCATCACTAGAAGAATGGCTAAATATATCTTGTCAGTTGACACTAGAGAATACTATACAACAATTAAGAATAAAGAAGTGGAGTTATAAAGAACAGATGTGGAGAACTTGCGAAGATAAATTGCTGAGTTGGGCAAAGAAATTTATATAATGTGTACAGGAGGATACCATTTATATACCAACATATACAAAAGAAAGCACACATAAAGCAATACTGTATTTTCTTGTTACACGTATGTGTATGAAAATGCCTAAGAAAAGGCCTGATATTTCTTTCCTCTGAGGAAAATAGGGGGAGTTGAGTGGGCATCTCAAAGGGGATTTTAGCCTTATCTATAACATTTTATTATTTTAAAAAGAGGAATCCATTACTGCTATTTGTATGTATACCCTTCAAAACCACAGTGTGGTGCAAAAAGTACAGAAAGGGATAACTGAAAAAAAAGATGCCTCCTATCCCCTGTCAGGGAGGTAATCACTGTTAACACTAAGAATTTGGCTTTGAAATAAAGATTGAAATTCTATAGCTTATTTGTCCATATATTTAGAAACCAAAATCTCCTTCTAACTGCTTTATATCTGCGGTTTTTGCGTTGAGTTGAATCAGAATCCTTTTAAATATCAGCCCGCCCTCAGCTATTGGAAAATAATTGGCATCAGGTACATGCCACATGTTAATGATTTTAGATAACTCTTTAGGCTGACTAATTCCAGGAGATCTCAAAACGGTAATGTGGCAAAAACTGGCTTTTAAACAGTGACCCGTGGAACGGTGAGCTCTATCTAGGTAGCTAACTTAGAATTTGGTACAGAGGGGGAGAATCGTGGTTAGACTGTGGTCATAATAGCTATAGCATCCTTAGTCTGGCCTTTAGCTAACTCATGACTCTGTTCTTCTGATGGCAAAGGCTACCTTGTCAGAAGACTGTCACCTGATTACTGGCTGTTGATAGAACGGTTTTCCCTACCTGTAGCCAACTATCATGGGACAGCCTGGGGCGGTCGGGGTGGTGGAGGAGGAGGATGCAGCCCAGATACGCTATTAAATCATTAACCTGCAGCCCTTGAGTGTCTTTACCGTGGCAAAGTCTGCATCTGTCACACCCCTTTAGCTTTCGATCTCTCTGTGCTTTCTGGTGCTTTCCTTTATCTGTGGATGATTCCATCCCAAACCTCTCCAAAGACTAAGATGACTATTGGGGCAACCTCAGGCAGAGTATGATTTCAAGGATTGAGAGATTAGTGCCGCCTTTGCCCAGAAGCAGCCAACTGGAGCCCCGTTTTAGATGGGTGTGAACTTTTTATTGAGTGGGACAAAGCTGAATTAAGCTATAGTGAGTTAAGAAGTGAGTCTTAAGGAAGATTTAGGATAATGTTGGGGGAAGGTAGGTACAGGGCAAGTAGGGGAGCACAGGGAGAGAAGGGACAGAGTAGAGAAGACTCTCTGGCTTTAGAGGGAGTGGAAGATTGAGTGATACTGGAGGCTTCACCAAGGAATTATGGGCACTGAGGAGTTTGCACTTTTGACTTAAATTCTTAGCTTAAGTAGGACCCTCCTCTGTAAAGGGGTAGTTGGAGAGAATAACTCTCCTGCAGGGGAAAATGAGGAATCATGGAGGTGACACCCAAGTTCCTGACTTGAGCAAATCAGCTGGTCGGAGTGTGGTGCGTGATGAGCCCAGAGCCCGGCAGGTGAAAGAGGGAAGAGTTCAGAGTGGGGCATGTGGAGTTAAAGGAACCTATAGGACTTCTAAGTGAGGATGTACAGGAGGCAGTTGGAGAAACAGGTCTGGAGCTCAGGAGAAAAGAATGATCCAGAAATACCAATTATATGTTTAGGCAAATGTATTAAAGGGATTAAAAACATTTTTTTCTTCCAGTTTTATTGAGATATAATCGACAGCACTGTTTAAGGTGTACAGCATCATGATTTGACTTACACACATCATGAAATGATTATCACAGTAAATTTAGTGAGCATCCGTCACCTCATATAGATACAAAGTTAAAGAAAGAAAAAAAATTGTTTTCCTTGTGATGAGAACTCTTAGGATTTACTCTCTTAACAGCTGTCATATACTGCATCCAGCCCTGTTTACTATATTCATCATGTTGTGCATTACAGCCCTAGTACTTATCTTATAACTGGGAGTTTGTACCTTTTGACCACCTTCATCCAATTCCCTCTCCCCCCACCACCCGCCTCTGGTAATCACAAACCTGATCTCTTTTTCTATGAGTTTGTTTGCTTTTGAAGTATAATTGACTTACAACACCATGTTAGCTCCTGTTACACAACATGGTGATTCGATATTTCTACACATTTTGAAATGATCACCATGATAAAAGTCTAGTTACCATCTGTCACCATACAAGAAACATTTTTTTTTCCAATACAGATACTTTACTTGTGAAAGGACCAGTGGCCTCGCTCGCTGCCAACAGAGTTTGGGGAGTATTACGAGGTGAGTTCTATGTGGTTTCATTGTTATTTTCTAGTAAGGAAATATTTTCAGTTGCCACTTTGGGAAATGAAGCACAGCAAAACTTTGCTTCCTTGGACCCTTTATAGAGTGATTTGCTGGGTATTTCCAAAACAATTTCCATTAAATATATACCACTTAAAGCATGGGAGAAAGATCATTTGACCTTTTAAAAATGCTTGAAGGTTATTACATTCATAATGCTGTAATTCATTGATGTTCTTGGGACTATAATTTTTTTTTAATTTATTTATTTTATTCATTTATTTTTGGCTGCGTTGGGTCTTCGTTGCTGCGCGTGGGCTTTCTCTAGTTGCGGTGAGGCTATTCATCGTCGCGGTACGTGGGCTTCTCATTGTGGTGGCTTCTCTTGTTGCGGAGCACAGGCTCTAGGTGCGCGGGCTTCAGTAGTTGTGGCACGTGGGCTCAGTAGTTGTGGCTCACGGGCTCTAGAGTGCAGGCTCAGTAGTTGTGGCGCATGGGCTTAGTTGCTCCACGGCATGTGGGATCTTCCCGGACCAGGGCTGGTAGGCGGATTCTTAACCACTGCGCCACCAGAGAAGCCCCGGGACTATAATGCTTATAGAGTTATAAATGGCTCTGACCTGCTCTGATTAAGGAATTTTGTTTTATCATCACTTCTTGCTGCCTTCCGTAGCAAGCATTTCCCTTCTGCATTTGTTTATACATTCAAACAAAAGTATACTCACATATTTTTTTCTGAACCAACCTATTAGTGCAGAAGCATAAAAACAAAGAGAATAATCATTTTCCCAATAAAACATGTCCAACTGTCCATGTAGTGGTGATGTTTTCAGCTTGATATGGTAAGATGCTAGTGACGTAGATGCAGCATAAATGCATGTGCCATCGCATGTGAGAGTTCTTAGCAACTCAACTTGGTTCTTCTCCACTGTCTCCTCATGGGAGTTGTACTTGATCTCATCACCAGCTTTCATCTGAATCCACTGGGGAATGGGACAATTCTGCTTCTGTTTCTTGGCCAGGAATCATTTGATCCTGGGAGTCTTGTGAGAAGACAAGGTCAGGAACAGAGTCAACCATACACACCATGATGGCTGAGAAAAGAAGAGAACCCTTCCCCCATTTTAAATTCCTGTGGATTTAGAAATATAACAAAGTTTGCAGGAATAGCATGAAAAGATAAAAATATACTCTAGAGTGATTGGAGGTGGTGGGCAGAGAGGAACCTTAAAAGCTTTTCCTGTGACTTTCAGTCTGAACTTCAAAGTTCGGGCATTGGGACATTTATTTTTGCTGTTCAAAAGCTGCTGTTGGGCTTCCCTGGTGGCGCAGTGGTTGAGAATCTGCCTGCCAATGCAGGGGACACGGGTTCGAGCCCTGGTCTGGGAAGATCCCACATGCCGCGGAGCAACGGGGCCCGTGAGCCACAGCTACTGAGCCTGCACGTCTGGAGCCTGTGCTCCGCAACAAGAGAGGCCGCGATAGTGAGAGGCCTGCGCATCGCGATGAAGAGTGGCCCCCGCTCGCCGCAACTGGAGAAAGCCCTCGCACAGAAACGAAGACCCAACACAGCCAAAAATAAATAAAGAAAGAAATTTATTTTAAAAAAGCTGCTATTACCTCTTCTTTTAAGTAGATAAGATTTTGTTGTACTGGCTTCCAAATTAGTATAGTTTTGAGAAAGGAGAGTAATTTTCTTTAATGTGAGCAGGCCAACCAAAGTTATTAAAAATAAAGAAGGCTTTGGATTTGACTCAGGTTGAGTGTTATCTAGAATAAAATGATCATTGTTACTGCTATATGTATTATAGTCATAATAATATTGGTATGATTATGATCTTATTTCAAAATATGACATGAAAATAGCTATAGATGTTTACCGCAAATGTAACTACAAACATTATAATGTAGATCATTTACATATAATGTTATGTGATTTTAAGCTTTTGTCGGTCTGATGTGCCTGTCTTGTCTGGGGCCTGTTAGGGAAAACAGAAGTTTTTTGATGTTTGCCCTGATCCACGTCAAAATAATAGAACTTTTGAGAGCATTTTGGGAATCTAGTCCAGGAAGGCCTTATTTTCTGCTTACTGTCAGACTTCGAAAGTAACAAATGTGCTCTAAATGATAATTGAGTGTATTGCCACTTAACAGAAAATTCCAAAGTTATTCCTCCTGGTATGGGCCTGTATTGGGGGTGAGAGGGAGGCGTAGCAAAAATGACTTTGAACTTTTTATTCTTTCCTATTTCCTATATTTTTGAGGTATAATTGACATAACATTATATTAATTTTAGGTATACAACACAATGATTTGATATTTGTGTATAATGCAAAATGATCACCACAGTAAGTTAACATCATCACCACACATAGTTAGAAAAATATTGTTTTTCTTATGATGAGAACTTCTAAGATTTTACTCTTTTTAGCAACTTGCAAATAGGCAACACAATATTTATTAACTATAGTCACCATGCTGTACCTTACATCCCTAGGACTTATTTATAAACGAAAGATTGTACTTTTTGACCCCCATCACCCATTTTGCCTACCCCCTATCCCCGTCTCTAGTAACCACAAATCTATTCTTTATATTTATGAGCTTGGTTTTTGTTTGTTTGTTTAAGATTCCACATCTAAGTGAGATCATTCAGTATTTGTCTTTCTCTTATTTCATTTAGCATAATGCCCTCAAGTTCCATCCATGTTGTCCCAAATAGCAGGACTTCCTTCTTTCTATGGCTGAATAATATTCCATTGTATATGTATACCACATCTTTATCCATACATCCATTGATGGACAGGTTGTTTCCATATCTCGGCTATGGTAATGCGGCAGTGAACATAGAGGTGCATATATTTGGGGGGTTAGTGTTTTGTTTTCTTTGGATAAATACCCAGAAGTAGAATTGCTGGATCATGTGGTAGTTCTATTTTTAGTTTTTTGAGGAACCTCTGTACTGTTTTCTGTAGTGGCTGCACCAGTTTACATCCCTATGAACAGTGCATGAGGGATCCTTTTACTTCACGTCCTCACCAACCCTTGTTATTTCTTGTGTTTTTGGGTGTGAGGTGATGTGTTACTGTGGTTTTGATTTGCATTTCCCTGATGGTTAGTGATGTGGAACACCTTTTCATATATCTGTTGGCTATTTATAGGTCTTCCTTGAAAAAATATCTGTTCCCATCTTCTACCCATTTTTTAATTGGATTGTTTGTTTTTTTGCTATTGAGTTGTATGAGTTCTTTATATATGAACCCCTTAACAGATATATGATTTGCAGGTATCTTCATCCTTTGGTAGATTGCCTTTTCATTTTTCTTGGAGGGGGGAGATAAAGGGCTGTCATTCATTCATTCATTCATTCTGCACTGGGTCTTAGTTGCAGCACGTGGGATCCTCTTTTTGGCATGCGGGATCCTTAGTTGCGGCATGCAAACTCTTAGTTGTGGCATGCACGTGGGATCTAGTTCCCCGACCAGGGATCGAACCTGGGCCCCCTGCATTGGGAGCATGGAGTGTTACCCACTGGACTACCAGGGAAGTCCCAGATTGCCTTTTCATTTTGTTGATGATTTCCTTTGCTGTGCAGAAGCTTTTTACTTTGGTGTAGTCCCATTGTTTATTTTTGCTTTTGTTTCCTTTGCTTTTGGTGTCATATCCAAAAAATTAAATCTTTTTTAAATGTTTGGTAGAATTCACCAGTGAAGCCTTCTGGTCCTAGACTTTTGTTTGTTGGGAGATTTTTGATTACTGATACAATCTCCTAGTAATCAGTTTGCTCAAGTTTTCTGTTTCTTCATAATTCAGTCTTGGTAAGTTTTCTCTCTCTAGGAATATATTCGTTTCTTCTAAGTTGTCAGATTTGTTGGCATATAGTTTGTCATAGAAGTCTCCTGTGATCTTTCGTATTTCTGTGGTATGTTGTCACATCTTCTCTTTTGACTTTGAACTACAGGCAAACCTTGGAGATATTGTGGGTTTGGTTCCAGACTACTGCAGTAAAGTGTCTATCTCAATAAAGGGAGTCACACAAATTTTTTGGTTTCCCAGTGGATATCAAGGTTATGTTTATACTATACTGTAGTCTTTTAAGTGTGCAATAGTATTATGTCTAAAAAAAGCAAGGTACATACCTTAATTTAAAAATACTTTATTGCTAAAAAATATTGATCATCATCTGACAATGCAGAGTTGCCACAAACCTTTGATTTGTAAAAAATGCAGTATCTGTGAAGTGCAATAAAATGAGGTATGCCTGTATTCTTTTTTTAAAAACTTAATTTATATATTTTTTAATTTATGGCTGCATCGGGTCTTAGTTGTGGCACGCGGGATCTTCATGGCAGCATGCGGGATCTTTCGTTGTGGCGCATGGGTTTCTCTCTAGTTGTGGCGTGCAGGTTTTCTCTCTCTAGTTGAGGCATGCAGGCTCAGTAGTTGTGGCGCGCGGGCTTAGTTGCCCTGCGGCATGTGGGATCTTAGTTCCCTGACCAGGCATTGAACCCGCATCCCCTGCATTGGTCCAGTGGATTCTTTACCACTGGACCACCGGGCAAGTCCCTATGCCTGTATTCTTAGGTTAAAATTTTCCTTGGCAATATAGTTGTCAGCTAGAATGATGAATTTTGGTAAAGTCAAGACCAGATAGAGGAGTTGGCCTGTAATATAGAGAACAATCCACTTGAATAAAAATTTTTGGTCAGGAGATAGTCTTTGCAGGTATAAATAAAACACTGTAAGTTGGGCCTTTATTTATAGTTTCATGATGTTTTCTGAGCCTCTTTGCCCTCTGTTAAGTTTAGGTACCTTCTAAAGTGCCTATAATATTTTATGATAAAAATTCTTTCTTACAGTGCTATAAATTTATTAAGGAACTGGCATTTTGTTTTATTAAATCACTATTTTGTGTTTATCATTCAGACAAAACCAAGGGTATGGGTACAATGAAGTAAAGCATTTTTATTAGATGGCACAGGGATTTTTTAAAATTGAGCTTTGATTTTAGAAAATATGTTACGGGGCATATGTATAACATTTAATTTTATTTGCCTTTTCTGGTTATGGTTCTGTGTATGGATAATACATCTTTTATTGTCTCTTTTATAAATTAATGTAATAAATTTTACTTTCCCTAGGCTTAGAGACCTTTAGCCAGTTAATTTATCAAGATGTTTATGGGACTGTAAGTATGATTATTATATGTTACTAACATTATTGGGTAGATATAATACTATAGGAAAAATATTAACTTTTTAGCTTCTTGAATGTTTTTTGTTTATTGCTTCTTGAATGTTTTTTCTTCCCAAGTGTGTATCTTATCTGGTAAATGTATATTTCATACTTTTTTTTGGTTTTAAATTAATCTTTTATCCAATACTTACATAGATAGGTATAATTTATTTATTACGTAAATAAAATGAGTACACATTTTATCTAAGACAAAATAAATAAAAATTTTCTTTTGTCTTTTAGTTCACTGTCAATGAATCCAACATTGTAGATTCTCCAAGGTTTCCTCATAGAGGAATTTTAATTGATACATCCAGACACTTTCTGTCCGTTAAGAGTATTTTTAAAACTCTGGTAGGTAATTATTTTATTTTAATCCACTGTCTATTCTGAAGATGTGTCCTTTAATGTTGTTACTTTACGTTGGTTACATATGCTGTTGTGCAGGTTGGAACAGGAGATTCATTTTCCATATACTAAGTATAAGCACTGGGCTTTCTTCCCTCCCTCCCCTGGGAAGTATATTTCCTCTGCTGAGAAGTGGAGGCTCCCGTAGGGAATCACTCTCTTGTTTTCATTGGGGTGGGAGAGGGGCTTAACCAGTATTCAGTCAGCATTGTTAAGAGAAAGACTCAGTTTTAATAGTGCCCATTGGCCCTCTGTGAATCATTTGTCAAATCATGGGTCTAGACTTCTGGTTAGGAATATATGGTCATTGTACCTCTAGTTGGCTTTACTTTTGTGATCTCCACTTACTTTTTTTAAAGTGGCCTAGAAAGGAATCTGAGAGCAGCTTCATACCTAAGGAAGCGTTCCAAAGGAATATGGAACTTCAGGTGGTGGGAGCTGGGGGGCAAGGTGGACATTAACTATTTTGTCTTAAGGACTTTTCATTGGTTCATCCCCACCATCACTGCCAGTTTGTAGGGATCGGGAGGTTTTCTTGCCATGTTTTTCTGCACCTTCACCTGATCATTTATGAACACACTATGTTATTAAAAAATTATTTTTACGTTTACATTAAAACCCTGAATTTCTTTCTCTGAAAGACATTACTGTAATTTTTATGAAAGAAATATATGCTTAGTGTAAAAAGTTTGAACATAGATATGCATAAAATAAGTAGCGATCCCATAATTTCATTTACCAAAGATTGACATAAATTTTTATGTCCCATTTATCTCATTTTAAACTTAAAAAATGAATATCTTAACGTATAATATGACTTCTTTTTTTTACTGAAATATAGTTGGCATACAACATTATGTTAGTTTCAGGTGTACTAAATCATGATTTGACATTAGCATACATTATGAAACGATCATCATGATAAGTCTAGTATCCATCTGTCCCCATGCAGAGTTATTACAATATTATTACATCCCCATGACTTACTTATTGTATAGCTGGAGGTTTGTTCCTCTTAATCCCCTTCACCTATTTTCACCCACCCCCTTACCCATCTCCCTCCTGCCAACCACTCTCTGTATTTATGAGTCTACTTTTGTTTCATTTTGTTTTGTTTTTTAGATTTCACATATAAGTGAGATCATTGATATTTGTCTTTCTCTGTCTGATGTATTTCACTTAACATAATATCCTCTAGATTTATCCATGTTGTCACAAAGGCAAGATTTCATTTTTTTGTGGCTGAGTCTTCTCTGTGTGTTTTGATTGGAGAATTTAGTCCAATTACATTTAAAGTAATTATTGTTATGTACTTACTGCCATTTTGTTAATTGTTTTGGGTTTGTTTTCATAGTTCTTTTTTGTTCCTTTCATCATCTTTTGCTCTCTTCCCTTGCCATGTGATGACTATCTTTAGTGTTATGTTCGGATTCCTTTCTTTGTGTGTGAAACTATTAATAGGTTTTTGGTTTGTAGTTAGCTGTGTGTGTGTGTGTGTGTGTGTGTCTGTGTATATATATATATATATATATATGTATACACACACACATATACATACATATATATGTATAGTTTTATATACATGATTAGGTTATATATACATGATTATTGTAAGTTGACTATCTCTTAAGTTCAAACATTCTAACAACCCTACGTTTTTACTCCACCTCTCACATTTAATGTTTTTGACATCATATTTTACATCTTTTTGTTTTGTGTATCCCTATGCTACTTATTGTGGACATAGATGATTTTTATTACTTTTGTTTTTTAACCTTCCTACTAGCTTTTTAGATGATTAACCTACTACCTTTACTGTATGTTTGCCTTCAGCAATGATATTTTTCCTTTTGTAATTTTCATATTTCTAGTTATGGTCTTTTCCGCTTAGAAAAGTCTTTTTAACATTTCTTGTAAAGTTGGTTTCATGGTGCTGAACTCTTTTAGTTTTCACTTGTCTGTAGAACTCTATCTCTCCTTCAACTCTGAATGATAGTCTTGCTGGGCAGAATATTCTTGGTTGTAAGTTTTTTACCTTTTATCACTTTGAATATGTCATGCCACTCTTTCTGGCCTGCACAGCTTCTGCTGAAAAGTCAGCTGACAGTCCTATGGGAGTTCCCTGGGAAGTAACTAGTTGCTTTTCTCTGGCTGCTTTTCAGATTCTCTGTCTTTAATTTTTGCCCTTTTAATTGCAATGTATCTCGGTGTGGTTGTCTTTGGGTGACCCTGTTTGAGATTCTCTGTCTTCCTGGACTGTATGTCTGGGTTTTTCTTTCCAGATTAAGGAAGTTTTCAGCTACTATTTCTTGAAATACATTCTCTGCCCCTGTCTCTCTTCTCCTTCTGGGACCCCTATAGTGTGTATGTTATTATCCTTGATGTTGTCCCAGAGGTCTCTTACACTATCCTCATTTAAAAATTTTTTCTGTTCAACTTGGCCGATTTCCACTACTCTGTCTTCTAGTTTGCTGATCTGTTCCTCTCTATCTACAAATCTATTATTGATTCCTTCTAGTGTATTTTAAACTTCATTTACTATATTCTGCAGCTTTTTGGTTCATCTTTATATTTTCCAACTGTCTATTAAAATTCTGTGTTCATCCATTCTTACGTTCAGTGAGCATCTTTATGATCATTACCTTGAACTCTTTTTTGGGTAGATTGCTTATCTCTACTTCGTTTAGTTCCTTTTCTGGAGTACTGTCTTGTTCCTTTGTTTAGAACATATTCCTCTGTGTCCACATTTTGCCTAATTCTCTGTTTATTTCTATGTATTAGGTAGGTCAGCTACATTTCTCAATATTGCAGAAGTGGCCTTATGTAGGAGATGTCCTATGGGGCCCAGCAGTGCACTCCTCTGTGGTCACCAGAGCCACCTCTAGGGGTGTCCCCTATGTGGGCTGCATGGGCCCTTCTGTTGTGGTACGGCTGACTACTGTGAGTACACTGGTAGGCAGGGCTGGCCCCTGGACCAGTTGGGTGCCAGGCCCCGCCTCCTATGGTGGCTGCTGCCCTGTGGGTGGGCAGAGCTGGGTCTTGGGGCAGCTGTCTATGGGTACCAGGGTTCCTGGGACTGGTGCTGGCCTGTTGGTGGGCAAGTAAGCCCCTGGTGCTGATAGTCTAGAGGGAGGGTTCCAAAATAGCACTTGACAGCACCACTGTCCTCGTGGTACAACAAGCTCCCTGAAGTGGTTCCCTCCAGTGTCTTTGTTCCCAGGAGGAGTCCCAGTTGCCTCCTGCCTCTCTGAGAGGCTAAGATCAGCAAGTGGGTCTGACCCAGGCTCCTTACAAATTACTGCCTCTGACTTGGGACTCAGAGCCTGTAAGATTTTAAATGTGTTTTGTTTTGTTTTGTTTTTTAATTGGAGGATAATTGTTTTACAATGTTGTGTTAGCTTCTGCTGTGCAATGAAGCAAATCAGCCACATGTATACCCATATCCCCTCCCTCTTGGACCTCCCTCCTGCCCTCCCCATCCCACCCATCTAGGACATCACAGAGCACCGAGCTGAGCTCCCTATGCTATACAGCAGGTTCCCACTAGCTATCTATTTTACACATGGTAGTGTATTGATGTCAAACCTAATCTCCCAATTTGTCGCACCCTTCCTTTCCCCTCCCTATGTCCACATGTCTGTTCTCTACGTCTACGACTCTATTCCTGCCCTATAAATAGGTTCATCTGTACCATTCTTTCTAGATTCCACATATATGTGTTAATATATGATATTTGGTTTTCTCTTTCTGGCTTACTTCACTCTGTATCACAGACTCTAGGTCCATTCACGTCTCTACAAATGACCCAATTTCGTTACTTTTTATGGCTGAGTAATATTCCATTGTATATATGTACCACATCTTCTTTATCCCTTCATCTGTTGTTGGACATTTAGGTTGTTTCCATGTCCTGGCTATTGTAAATAGTGCTGCAGTGAACATTGGGGTACGTGTGTCCTTTTGAATTATGGTTTTCTCAGGGTATATGCCCAGTAGTGGGATTGCTGGGTCATATGGTAGTTCTATTTTTAGTTTTTTAAGGAACCTCCATAATGTTCTCCATAGTGGCTATATCAATTTACATTCCCACCAGTGTACAAAAGGGTTCCCTTTTCTCCATACCCTCTCCAGCATTTGATGATGGCCATTCTGACTGGTGTGAGGTGATACCTCATTGTAGTTTTGATTTGCATTTCTCTAATAATTAGTGATGTTGAGCATCTTTTCATGTGCCTCTTGGCCATCTGTATGTCTTCTTTGGAGAAATGTCTATTTAGGTCTTCTGCCCATTTTTTAATTGGGTTGTTTGTTTTTTTGCTATTGAGCTCCATGAGCTGTTTGTATATTTTGGAGATTAATCCTTTGTCCGTTGCTTCATTTGCAAATATTTTCTCCCATTCTGAGGGTTGTCTTTTTGTCTTGTTTATGGTTTCCTTTGCTGTGCAAAAGCTTTTAAGTTTCATTAGGTACCATTTGTTTATTTTTGTTTTTACTTTCATTACTTTAGGAGGTGGGTCAAAAAAGATCTTGCTATGATTTATGTCAAAGAGTGTTTTTCCTGTGTTTCCCTCTAAGAGTTTTATAGTGTCCGGTCTTACATTTAGGTCTTTAATCCATTTTGAGTTTATTTTTGTGTATGGTGTTAGGTAGAGTTCTAATTTCATTCTTTTACATGTAGCTGTCCAGTTTTCCCAGCATTACTTTATTCAAGAGGCTGTCTTTTCTCCATCATATGTTCTTGCCTCCTTTGTCATAAATAAGGTGGCCATATGTGCGTGGGTTTATCTCTGGGCTTTCTGTCCTGTTCCATTGATCTATATGTCTGATTTTGTGCCAGTACCACACTGTCTTGATTACTGTAGATTTGTAGTATACTTTGAAATAGGGGAGCCTGATTCCTCCAGCTCCATTTTTCTTTCTCAAGACTGCTCTGGCTATTTGGTGTCTTTTGTGTTTCCGTACAAATTGTAAAATTTTTTGTTCTGATTCTGTGAAGAATGCCATTGGTAGTTTGATAGGGATTGAATTGGATCTGCACATTTCTTTAGTCATTTTCACAATATTGATTCTTCCAATCCAAGAACATGGTATGTTTCTCTATCTGTTTATGTCATCTTTGATTTATTTCATCAGTGTTTTATCATTTTTCTGAGTATAAGTCATTTGCCTACTTAGGTAGGGTTTATTCCTAGGTATTTTGTTCTTTTTGTCATGATGGTAAATGGGATTGTTTCCTTAATTTCCTTTTCTGATTTTTTTCTTGTTAGTGTATAGGAATGCAAGAGATTTCTGTGCATGAATTTTGTATCCTGCAACCTTACCAGATTCATTGATTAGTTCTAATAGTTTTCTGGTGGCATCTTTAGGATTTTCTATGTATAGTATCATGTCATCTGCAAACAGTGAGAGTTTTACTTCTTCTTTTCCAATTTGTATCCCTTTTATTTCTTTTCCTTCTCTGATTGCCATGGTTAGGACTTCCAAAACTACATTGAATAAGAGTGGCGAGAGTGGACATCCTTGTCTTGTTCCTGATCGTAGTGGAAATGCTTTCAGTTTTTCACCATTAAGAAGGGTGTTTGCTGTGGGTTTGTCATATATGGCTTTTATTATGTTGAGGTAGGTTCCCTCTATGCCCATTTTCTGGAGAGTTTTTATCATAAATGGGTGTTAAATTTTGTCAGAAGCTTTTTCTGCATTTATTGAGATGATCATATGGTTTTTATTCTTTAATTTACTAATATGGTGTATCACATGGATTGATTTGTGTATATTGAAGAATCCTTGCATTCCTGGGATAAATCCCACTTGATCATGGTGTATGATACTTTTAATGTGTTGTTGGATTCTGTTTGCTTGTATTTTGTTGAGGATTTTTGCATCTATGTTCATCAGTGATGTTGGTCTGTAATTTTCTCTTTTTTTGTATCTTTGTCTGGTTTTGGTATCAGGGTGATGGTGGCCTTGTAGAATGAATTTGGGAGTGTTCCTCCCTCTTCAGTTTTTTGAAGAGTTTGAGAAGGATAGGTGTTAGCTCTTCTGTGAATGTTTGATAGAATTCACATGTGAATCCATCTGGTCCTGGACTTTGTTGGAAGATTTTTAATTACACTTTCAATTTCATTACTTGTGATAGGTCTGTTTATATTTTCTAATTCTTCTTGGTTTAGTCTTGGAAAATTGTACCTTTCCAAGAATTTGTCCATTTCTTCGTGGTTGTCCATTTTATTAGCATATAGTTGTTTGTAGTAATCTCTTATAATGCTTTGTATTTCTGCAGTGTCAGTTGTGATTTCTCCTTTTTCATTTCTAGTTTTATTGATTTGCATCCTCTCCTTTTTTTTCTTGATGAGTCTGGCTAAAGGTTTAACAATTTTGTTTTTCTTCTCAAAGAACCAACTTTTAGTTTTATTTTTCTATGCTATTGTTTTCTTTGTTTCTATTTCATTTATTTCTGCTCTGATCTTTATGATTTCTTTCCTTCTACTGACTTTGGGTTTTCTTTGTTCTTTCTCTAGTTACTTTAGGTGTAAAGTTAGATTGTTTATTTGGGATTTTTCTTGTTTCTTGAGGTGAGATTGAATTGCTATAAACTTCCCTCTTAAAACTGCTTTTACTGTGTCCCATAGGTTTTGGGTCGTCGTGTTTTCATTGTCATTTGTTTCTATGTATTTTTTAATTTCTCCTTTGATTTCTTCAGTGATCTCTTGGTTATTTAGTAGTGCACTGTTTAGCCTCCATGTGTTTGTGTTTTTTACAGTTTTTTTCCTGTAATTGATTCCAATCTCATAGCATTGTGGTCAGAAAAGATGCTTGATACGATTTCAGTTTTCTTAAATTTCCTGAGGCTTGATTTGTGACCCAAGATGTGATCTATCCTGGAGAATGTTCCCTGTGCACTTGAGAAGAAAGTGTATTCTGCCACTTTCAGGTGGAATGTCCTATAAATATCAATTAAATCTGTCTGGTCTATTGTGTCATTTAAAGCTTGTGCTTCCTTATATATTTTGTTTGGACAATCTGTCCATTGGTGTAACTGGGGTGTTAAAGTTCCCTACTATTACTGTGTTACTGTCTATTTCCCCTTTTATGCTTGTTAGCATTTGCCTTATGTATTGAGGTGTTCCTATGTTGGGTGCATAAATATTTATAATTGTTATATCTTCTTCTTGGATTGATCCCTTGATCATTATGTAGTATCCTTCCTCGTCTCTTGTAACATTCTTTATTTTAAAGTCTATTTTATCTGATATGAGTATTGCTACTCCAGCTTTCTTTTGATTTCCATTTGCATGGAATACCTTTTTCCATCCCCTCACTTTCAGTCTGTATGTGTCCCTAGGTCTGAAGTGGGTCTCTTGTAGACAGCATATAGATGGTTCTTGTTTTTGTATCCATTCAGCAAGCCTGTGTCTTTTGGTTGGAGCATTTAATCCATTCACGTTTAAGGTAATTATCGATATGTATGTTCCTATGACCATTTTCTTAATTGTTTTGGGTTTGTTTTCTGGGTCTTTTTCTTCTCTTGTGTTTCCTGACTAGAGAAGTTCCTTTAGCATTTGTTGTAAAGCTGGTTTGATGGTGCTGAATTCTCTTAGTTTTTGCTTTTGTCTGTAAAGTTTTGTCTGTAAAGCTTTTGATTTCTCCGTCAAATTTGAATGAGATCCTTGCTGGGTAATCTTGGCTGTAGGTTTTTGTCTTTCATCACTTTAAGTATATCCTGCCACTCCCTTCTGGCCTGCAGAGTTTCTCCTGAAAAATCAGCTGATAACTTTATGGAGATTCCTTTGTATGTTATTTTTTGCTTTTCCCTTGCTGCTTTTGATATTTCTTCTTTGAATTTAATTTTTGTTTGTTTGATTACGTGTGTCTTGGTGTGTTTTTCCTAGGGTTTATCCTGTATGGGACTCTCTGCTTCCTGGACTTGGGTGATTATTTCCTTTCCCATGTTAGGAAAGTTTTCCACTATAATCTCTTCGAATATTTTCTCAGACCCTTTCTTTTTCTCTTCTTTTTCTGGGACCCCTATAATTCAACTGTTGGTGTGTTTAGTGTTGTCCCAGAGGTCTCTGAGATTGTCTTCAATTCTTTTCATTCTTTTTTCTTTATTCTGCTCCTTGGCAGTTATTTCCACCATTCTGTCTTCCAGTTCACTTATTCGTTCTTTTGCCTCAGTTATTTTGTTATTGATGCCTTCTAGTATATTTTTCATTTCAGTTATTGTGTTGTTCATCTCTGTTTATTTGTTCTTTAGTTCTTCTAGATTTTTGTTAAACATTTCTTGTATTTTCTCGATCCATGCCTCCATTCTGTTTCTGAGATTCTGGATCATCTTTACTATCATTACTCTGAATTCTTTTTCAGGTAGGTTGCCTATTTCCTCATTTATTTGGTCTTGTAGGTTTTTTACCTTGCTCCTTCATCTGTGACATATTTTTTTGTCATCTCATTTTTTTTTTTTCTGGGGTGGGATTGTGTTCCTGTGTTACTGGTTGTTCAGCCTGAGGCTTCCAGCACTGGAGTTTGTAGGCTGTTGGGTAGAGCTGAGTCCTGGTGCCAAGATGAGGACCTCTGAGAGACCTCACTCCAGTGAGTTATTCCCTGGGGTCTGAGGTCCTCTGTTAGTCCAGTGGTTCAGACTTGGAGCTCCCACCACAGGAGCTCAGGCATGACCCCCAGCTTGTGAACCAAGATCCTGCAAGCCATGCAGGGCAGCAAAAAAAAAACAAAAAAAGGAGCTGAAGAATAACAAAGAGTAAAAAAGAAAATAAGATTAGAAAACTAACAGATATGTTAGAAAAAATAAAAATACAAAAATATAGATGAAACAGCAACTGGAAGGTAAAAAAGCAAAAAAAGAGGAGGGAAAAAAAAGCTGGAGAAGCCCTTAGCTCTGGGAGGCGGGGTTTAGGTGGTGGGCGGGGCCTATGCTTAGGACCCTCGGGGCTGAAAAGGCCCTTCGGGTGTGGGTCTTAGGTTCATTGTAGCAGGAGGGGCCCAGGAGTGCCTCTGGCCTTGAGGGCGGAGGACCAGGTCTGGGACTCCAGCAGGCTCCCTGGGCCTGAGTGGGCAGGGGAAATGCTAGACACATTCCCCCCGATCCGCCGATCCTGGAGGGTCCCTCCCTGTTGGCCTCTCTTCTTCTCCCCACCCCCCTCCTATGCCCCTAGGCCCCATGGCCAGAGGGGGCCCTGGAAAGCAGGGGACCAGACCTGGAAGCCCAACAGGCTTCCCAGGGCCAAGTGGGCAGGGGAAATGCCCACCAGGCCTCCCCTGATCCTCCGGTCCTGGGGGTTCCCCTGCCACCATCTGCCTCCTCTTTCCCGCTCCTCCCTCCCTCCCACACCCCTAGGACCCGCGAGGCCCAAGGGGGCCCTGGAGAACAGAGGAGCAGGCCCAGGAGCCCAGCAGGCTTCCCGGGGCCTGAGTGGGTGGGGGAAACACCTTCCGCATCTCCCCTGATCCTCCGATCCCAAAGGGCCCCTCCCCATCCACCTCTCCTCTTCTTCCCGCTTCTGTCCTACACCCCTAGGAACCACGTGGCCTGGAGGGGGCCTCAGAGAGTGGAGGCCCTGGCCCCGGAGCCCAGCAGGCTTCCCCAGGCCTGATTGGGCAGGGAAACACTAGGCGTGCTCCCCACTGATCCTCCAAGCCCCTGAGGGTCCCTCCAGGTGTGGGAACCCCTCCCCTCTCCCACCCACCCCTCAGGGGTGCCTGTCCTGTCCGGCCTCCACTTCTCCTCCCCCCTCACTCCCCAACATGTCCTACCCGGTTGCTCGGGGGTTCCTCCCATCTCCTGGGGCTTACTGTTTATAATAAATAAGAATTCTGTATAGGCTTTTTGAAAAGCAACATGCCATGTAAAGAATATAAGATGAGGAATTTATACTTCTTCACATCCTTCCCTTGTTGAAAAAGTAAATTTTAAAAGGAAGCAGACACATTGGAAACAATCCTGGATGCAGATAAGTAAATTGGATTGTATAATATATCTGTGGTATATAATTTTTTTTTCCTTCTCTCTCCCCACTGCGTTTGTTCTCTTTATCTGTGAATCTGCTTCTTTTTTTGTTATATTCACTAGTTGTATTTTTTAGATTCCACATATAAGTGATATCATACATATCCTTCTGTCTGACTTACTTTACTTAGCATATGCCCTCCAAGTCCATCCATCTTGTTGCAGACGGCAAAATTTCTTTTTTTATTGCTGAGTAGTATTCCATTGTATATATATACACCACATCTTTATCCATTCATCTGTTGATGGATACGTAGCTTGCTTCCATATCTTGGCAATTGTAAATAATGCTGCTACGAACACTGGCGTGCATGTATCTTTTCAAATTAGCGTTTTTGTTTTTTTCAGGTATGTATACCCAGGAGTGAGTGGGGATTGCTGGGTCATGTGGTAGCTTTATTTTTAGTTTTTTGAGAAACCTCCAAACTGTTTTCCACAGTGGCTACACCAATTTATATTCCCACTAACAGTGTACAAGGGTTCCCTTTTCTCCACACCCTCGCCGACATTTGTTGTGTTCTTTTTGATGATAGCCATTCTGACGGTGTGAGCTGATAATCTCATTGTGGTTTTAAGGTATATAAATTTTTAACATGTTTGCTTGCAGGATGCCATGGCTTTTAATAAGTTTAATGTTCTGCACTGGCACATAGTAGATGACCAGTCTTTCCCTTATCAGAGCGTCACTTTTCCTGGATTAAGCAAAAAAGTGAGTAATTCATGTTATTGTTGGTATACAAAAAAAAAATTTTGGTATAGTTTCATTAGAAGTTTGCAGCTTAAATGTTTCTTCTTATGGCTAGAATTGAAGTGTAAAAGTTGGATATTTGGGGGACCTCCCTGGCGGTCCAGTGGTTAAGACGCCGTGCTTCCACTGCAGGGGGAGTGGGTTAGATCCCTGGTCAGTGCAGCCAAAAAAAAAAAAAAAAAAGAAGAAGATAATTGTGGTTTTAAATGTTTTTAATAGGCTGCGGCTGAGCATTTTAGATCCACAAAACTGTTGTGGTTTTGTAATTGTTATGTTATCGTAAATGTAAACAATCTCTAGGGGCTATACAAATAAAAATTTTAAAACTTTAATGAATGTAGGAGACCTGAAGCATTCGTGATTAACATAAGGTTAAGTAATTATATTTACCAAGTAGTCCAACTGTATATTTGTTTTAAACAGAATTGTTTTGAATTCTATAAATGACAACTTCTTTTCTTTCTGAAAAGCTATATGAAGCAGGGAATCTTAACAGATAATGGCTCCTTCTTGGAAAATAACGGTGGTCTTAGGAGTGTTCAGATTCACTGTATTATAGACCAGTGAAGCTGGGAGTGAGCCTCGATACCGTCTAGTTGAATCCCCCTCTAGTACAAGGCCAGTCACTGACAGCCAAGAGAAGCTGTATGTCTCATCCAAAGTTGTAGTTAGGAAGAGGCAGAGCCAAGACCCTAAATTTTGTCCTCTGGCCACAATTCCAAAACTTTCTCCAAGGTTTTGATGTAGTTTGGGTTGAAATCCTAGCAGCACTCCTATTGTTGTTTGCTTTTAATAAATGGAAAACTTCAAACATATACAGAAGTAGAATTTAATGAATTCCCATTTCCCTATCAGTAAGCCTCAGTAATCAGGTAATGGCCAGTCTTGTATCACCTATACCCCCTCCATTATTTTGAAGGTAATCCCAGACATCATATCTTATTGGTAAAAAGGCCTGTTTAAAAAGTTATAGTTCGTTATCACAGCTAAAAAAATAGCAATAATCCAGATAGCCAGTCATTATTCATGTTTCCCCAAGTGCCTTTTTCTTTTTAAAAAAAATTTGCATTTGGATGCAAATAAGGTCCATACATTGTTGTCAGTTAATATGTCTGTTCTCTTTTATATATAGCTGCCCATCCCTGCCCATCTCTTTTTTTTTTCTTGTAATTTATTATTTTCATTGAGGAAACTAAGCTCAGTTTGTCCTATAGTTTCCCACAGTCTGGGTTTTGCTGGTTGCATTCCCAGTGTCAATATGTTCTTCTGTCTCCTCTATTTACTGTAAACTGGTGGTTAGATCTAGTCTTGATTCAATACAAATTTGATGTTGAAGATGGGGATAGGGCAAGACTACTTTTTAGAAGTTGAGCATTTATTTATATTTATATATTTATACCTTGAGAAATGTGCCATGGTAACACCTTTAATGGACCTTTATCTTTAACTACCACCAATATTGAGTTCTAGTTTTTCAAGGACCTATAGTAGGACCAAGGGTAATCTTAAAAAAAAAAAACAAAAAAAACACAGGTCACTTATCAGAGCATCTCGGGGAATTTTTAAAGCTGACAGTAATTAAAGTGACTTTGAAAGACAACAGCTATGCTTTGTAATAATGTGTGAATTTTTTTTTTTTTTTTAGTATTAGTTGTTTTAATTGTTTTTTTATACTGCAGGTTCTTATTAGGCATCAATTTTATACACATCAGTGTATACATGTCAATCCCAATCGCCCAATTCAGCACACCACCATCCCCACCCCACCGCAGTTTTCCCCCCTTGGTGTCCATATGTCCATTCTCTACATCTGTGTCTCAACTTCTGCCCTGCAAACTGGCTCATCTCTACCATTTTTCTAGGTTCCACATACATGCATTAATATACGATATTTGTTTTTCTCTTTCTGACTTACTTCACTCTGTATGACAGTCTCTAGATCCATCCACGTCTCAACAAATGACTCAATTTCGTTCCTTTTTATGGCTGAGTAATATTCCATTGTATATATGTACCACAACTTCTTTATCCATTTGTCTGTTGATGGGCATTTAGGTTGCTTCCATGACCTGGCTATTGTAAATAGTGCTGCAATGAACATTCGGGTGCATGTGTCTTTTTGAATTACGGTTTTCTCTGGGTATATGCCCAGTAGTGGGATTGCTGGGTCATATGGTAGTTCTATTTTTAGTTTTTTAAGGAACCTCCATATTGTTCTCCATAGTGGCTGTATCAGTTTACATTCCCACCAACAGTGCAAGAGGTTTCCCTTTTCTCCACACCCTCTCCAGCATTTGTTGTTTGTAGATTTTCTGATGATGCCCATTCTAACAGGAGTGAGGTGATACCTCATTGTAGTTTTGATTTGCATTTCTCTAATAATTAGTGATGTTGAGCATCTTTTCATGTGCTTTGTGGCCGTCTGTATGTCTTCTTTGGAGAAATGTCTATTTAGGTCTTCTGCCCATTTTTGGATTGGGGTGTTTGTTTCTTTAATATTGAGCTGAATGAGCTGTTTATATATTTTGGAGATTAATCCTTTGTCCGTTGATTCGTTTGCAAATATTTTCTCCCATTCTGAGGGTTGTCTTTTCGTCTTGTTTATGGTTTCCTTTGCTGTGCAAAAGCTTTGAAGTTTCATTAGGTCCCACTTGTTTATTCTTGTTTTTATTTCCATTACTCTAGGAGGTGGATCAAAAAAGATCTTGCTGTGATTTATGTCAAAGAGTGTTCTTCCTATGTTTTCCTCTAAGAGTTTTATAGTGTCCAGTCTTATATTTAGGTCTCTAATCCATTTTGAGTTTATTTTTGTGTATGGTGTTAGGGAGTATTCTAATTTCATTCTTTTACATGTAGCTGTCCAGTTTTCCCAGCACCACTTATTGAAGAGACTGTCTTTTCTCCATTGTATATCTTTGCCTCCTTTGTCATAGATTAGTTGACCATAGGTGCGTGGGTTAATCTCTGGGCTTTCTATCTTGTTCCATTGATCTATGTTTCTGTTTTTGTGCCAGTACCATATTGTCTTGAGTACTGTAGCTTTGTAGTATAGTCTGAAGTCAGGGAGTCTGATTCCTCCAGCTCCATTTTTTTGCCTCAAGACTGCTTTGGCTATTCGGGGTCTTTTGTGTCTCCATACAAATTTTAAGATGATTTGTTCTAGCTCCGTAAAAAATGCCATTGGTAATTTGATAGGGATTGCATTGAATCTGTAGATTGCTTTGGGTAGTATACTCATTTTCACAATGTTGATTCTTCCAATCCAAGAACATGGTATATCTCTCCATCTGTTGGTATCATCTTTAATTTCTTTCATCAGTGTCTTATAGTTTTCTGCATACAGGTCTTTTGTCTCCCTAGGTAGGTTTATTCCTAGGCATTTTATTCTTTTTGTTGCAATGGTAAATGGGAGTGTTTCCATAATTTCTCTTTCAGATTTTTCATCATTAGTGTATAGGAATGCAAGAGATTTCTGTGCATTCATTTTGTATCCTGCAACTTTACCATATTCATTAATTAGCTCTAGCAGTTTTCTGGTGGCAGTTTTAGGATTCTCTATGTATAGTATCATGTCATCCGCAAACAGTGACAGTTTTACTTCTTCTTTTCCAATTTGTATTCCTTTTATTTCTTTTTCTTCTCTGATTGCCGTGGCTAGGACTTCCAGAACTATGTTGAATAATAGTGGTGAGAGTGGACATCCTTGTCTCGTTCCTGATCTTAGAGGAAATGCTTTCAGTTTTTCACCATTGAGAATTGAGAATGATGTTTGCTGTGGGTTTGCCATATATGGCCTTTATTATGTTGAGGTAGGTTCCCTCTATGCCCACTTTCTGGAGAGTTTTTATCATAAATGGGTGTTGAATTTTGTCAAAAGCTTTTTCTGCATCTATTGAGATGATCATATGGTTTTTATTCTTCAATTTGTTAATATGGTGTATCACATTGATTGATTTGCGTATATTGAAGAATCCTTGCATCCCTGGGATAAATCCCACTTGATCGTGGTGTATGATCCTTTTAATGTGTTGTTGGATTCTGTTTGCTAGTATTTTGTTGAGGATTTTTGCATCTATATTCATCAGTGATATTGGTCTGTAATTTTCTTTTTTTTGTAGTGTCTTTGTCTGGTTTTGGTATCAGGGTGATGGTGGCCTCATAGAATGAGTTTGGGAGTGTTCCTTCCTCTGCAATTTTTGGAAGAGTTTGAGGAAGGATAGGTGTTAGCTCTTCTCTAAATGTTTGATAGAATTCACCTGTGAAGCCATCTGGTCCTGGACTTTTGTTTGTTGGAAGATTTTTAATCACAGTTTCAATTTCATTACTTGTGATTGGTCTGTTCATATTTTCTGTTTCTTCCTGGTTTAGTCTTGGAAGGTTATACCTTTCTAAAAATGTGTCCATTTCTTCCAGGTTGTCCATTTTATTGGCATAAAGTTGCTTGTAGTAGTCTCTTAGGATGCTTTGTATTTCTGCGGTGTCTGTTGTAACTTCTCCTTTTTCATTTCTGATTTTATTGATTTGAGTCCTCTCCCTCTTTTTCTTGATGAGTCTGGCTAATGGCTTATCAATTTTGTTTATCTTCTCAAAGAACCAACTTTTAGTTTTATTGATCTTTGCTATTGTTTTCTTTGTTTCTATTTCATTTATTTCTGCTCTGATCTTTATGATTTCTTTCCTTCTGCTAACTTTGGGTTTTGTTTGTTCTTCTTTCTCTAGTTTCTTTAGGTTAAGGTTAGATTGTTTACTTGAGATTTTTCTTGTTTCTTTAGGTAGGCTTGTATAGCTATAAACTTCCCTCTTAGAACTGCTTTCGCTGCATCCCATAGGTTTTGGGTCGTCGTGTTTTCATTGTCATTTGTCTCTAGGTATTTTTTTATTTCCTCTTTGATTTCTTCAGTGATCTCTTGGTTATTTAGTAACGTATTGTTTAGCCTCCATGTGTTTGTCTTTTTTACGTTTTTTTCCCTGTAATTCATTTCTAATCTCATAGCGTTGTGGTCAGAAAAGATGCTTGATATGATTTCAATTTTCTTAAATTTACTGAGGCTTGATTTGTGACCAAGATGTGATCTATCCTGGAGAATGTTCCGTGTGCACTTGAGAAGAACGTGTAATCTGCTGTTTTTGGATGGAATGTCCTATATATATCAATTAAATCTATCTGGTCTATTGTGTCATTTAAAGCTTCTGTTTCCTTATTCATTTTCATTTTGGATGATCTGTCCATTGGTGTAAGTGAGGTGTTAAAGTCCCCCACTATGATTGTGTTACTGTCAATTTCCTCTTTTATAGCTGTTAGCAGTTGCCTTATGTATTGAGGTGCTCCTATGTTGGGTGCATATATATTTATAATTGTTATATCTTCTTCTTGGATTGTTCCCTTGATCATTATGTAGTGTCCTTCCTTGTCTCTTGTAACATTCTTTATTTTAAAGTCTATTTTATCCGATATGAGTATAGCTACTCCAGCTTTCTTTTGATTTCCATTTGCATGGAATATCTTTTTCCATCCCCTCGCTTTCAGTCTGTATGTGTCCCTAGGTCTAAAGTGGGTCTCTTGTAGACAGCATATATATGGGTCTTGTTTTTGTATCCATTCAGCCAGTCTGTGTCTTTTGGTTGGGGCATTTAATCCATTCACGTGTAAGGTAATTATCGATATGTATGTTCCTATGACCATTTTCTTAATTGTTTTGGGTTTGTTTTTGTAGGTCCTTTTCTTCTCTTGTGTTTCCCAGTTAGAGAAGTTCCTTTAGCATTTGTTGTAGAGCTGGTTTGGTGGTGCTGAATTCTCTTAGCTTTTGCTTGTCTGTAAAGCTTTTGATTTCTCCATCGAATCTGAATGAGATCCTTTCCGGGTAGAGTAATCTTGGTTGTAGGTTCTTCCCTTTCATCACTTTAAGTATATCATGCCACTCCCTTCTGGCTTGCAGAGTTTCTGCTGAGAAATCAGCTGTTAACCTTATGGGAGTTCCCTTGTATGTTATTTGTCGTTTTTCCCTTGCTGCTTTCAATAATTTTTCTTTGTCTTTAATTTTTGCCACTTTGATTACTATGTGTCTTGGCATGTTTCTCCTTGGGTTTATCCTGTATGGGACTCTCTGCGCTTCCTGGACTTGGGTGGCTATTTCCTTTCCCATGTTAGGGAAGTTTTCGACTATAATCTCTTCAAATATTTTCTCTGGTCCTTTCTCTCTCTCTTCTCCTTCTGGGACCCCTATAATGCGAATGTTGTTGTGTTTAATGTTGTCCCAGAGGTCTCTTAGGCTGTCTTCATTTCTTTTCATTCTTTTTTCTTTATTTTGTTCCGCGGCAGTGAATTCCACCATTCTGTCTTCCAGGTCACTTATCCGTTCTTCTGCCTCAGTTATTCTGCTATTGATTCCTTCTAGTGTAGTTTTCATTTCAGTTATTGTATTGGTCATCTCTGTTTGTTTGTTCTTTAATTCTTCTAGGTCTTTGTTAATCACTTCTTGCATCTTCTCAATCTTTGCCTCCATTCTTATTCCGAGGTCCTGGATCATCTTCACTATCATTATTCTGAATTCTTTTTCTGGAAGGTTGCCTATCTCCACTTCATTTAGTTGTTTTTCTGGGGTTTTTTCTTGTTCCTTCATCTGGTACCTAGCCCTCTGCCTTTTCATCTTGTCTATCTTTATGTAACTGTGGTTTTTGGTCCACAGGCTGCAGGATTGTAGTTTTTCTTGCTTCTGTTCAATGTGTGAATTTTGATTCTAAAACTGACAAGGGCAGTGTACTCAGAATTTTCACTTCGGAGTCAAACATTTCTGTTTTGTCGTACAGTTACATGAGGTTGAAACAGCCTGACGGTAGACGTTGCTGAAACGAGGTGCTGGTAGAGATAGACAGTCCTATCAGTAAATCTGGAATTAACCCAAAGTGTGCTGAGAGCTTATTGATAAGATACAGTAAACAAATAATTTAAATGAGTCATCCAACATCACATAAGACTATTTTATACTTTGTAATACTTGAAAAATCTGCCAGCAGATACTGAAGTACAAACAGAACTGTAAACAGTTCATACATTTTAAGAAATATGGCTTTTACAGGGTAGCTATTCTTCGTCTCATGTTTATACTCCAAACGATGTCCGTATGGTGATTGAATATGCCCGATTACGAGGGATACGGATTGTGCCAGAATTTGATAGCCCTGGACATACGCAGTCTTGGGGAGAAGGTAAGGAGCGTGTTTTATGAGTTGCAGAAAATGAACATTTGAAGTCTTACATCTCATGACTTCGTGTTTGCTCATTTTGTTCTTGTGATTTGCACAAAGGTTGTGCAAACTATTGATAGTTGTAATTCAGTAACTATTATGTGTCTGTTGTGAGCAAGTCACTATCTAGGCATTGCCTAAAGTATAAACACAAGGGATAAAGGAAAACAAGAAATGATTACAACAAGTAGAATGCATAAGTGAATTAAACATTACATGAATGAAGTAACACTTAAAATGCTTTTGAGAGATCAAAGAATATATTCGTGTTTCTGGTAGAGGGAATAACAGGAAAGGCAATTTAGCTGGAGTACAGTGCAGCAGAGAGTAGTTGTACTGTCGGGTGCTTAAGAACTGGCTCTGGAGCTAGATTGCCTGGATTTGAATCCTGCTTCTGGCGTTTATAAACTGAGTGACCTTGGGCAAGTCAGAACATCCCATCCTCAGTTTTCCCATCTCTAAAATGGGAGTATTAGCAGTAGCTATCATGTAATTTTTTTTTGAAGATTAAAGAATGAATGTAAAGCACATAGCACCACACCTAGCATTTATAATTGTGCAATAAGTATTATTAGAATAGACATGGAGTACAGTGGGAAATGAGTCTGAAAAAGTAGTGTAGAGGGCCTTGGGTGAGGAATGTGGGATTCATCAGGACACATGGAAGCCAGTGAAAGTTACAGAGTAGAAGAGTGACATGATGGGAGCCACACTTCAGGGAATCCTATGTGAAAGTGACAGATTGGAAGGGGGAGGAGATTGAAGGTCCTAGACCAGAATGGTGATAGCAGGGATGGAAAATAATATACAGAACTGAGAGACATTCTGGAAATACAACCCATAGAACTTGGCAACTGACTGACTCCAGGAGGAGAGGGACAAGAGACTTAGGAGGATGGTGTCTCGCTTACCAGAATGTGAAAATCAGGAGAAGCTACAGAAGGAGTTTGGGGAAGACAATTTGGTTTTTGTTAGATTATATTTGAAGTGAAGCTAGGATATCTAATTGTGTTCAGCAGGGACTTTGAAATATGGTTTGAAGCTCGAGACAAAAGGATTGGGGCAAGGTTTAGATTTGGGAGTCATTAATATTTGAGGTAATATTTGAAATGGGTAAAATCTCAGAGGCTGATGGAAAGGGAAACAAAAGAGGTACAGGGATAGTATTCAGGAAACAATTCTTATTTGGAAGAAATTATCATAGTAACTCTTAGTAAACACATTTATCTTTTTCTGTATAAAATCTCTTTTGGCTTCAACAAAATAAAGTAATATAATCATGTGCAAAGCCGTGTCTTTGTGACTGAAATACTTCTTTAGAAAAGATTCTCCATGTTTCCTTCCAGGCCAGAAAGACCTCCTGACTCCATGTTATAAGGGAAAAGAGCCATCTGGGGCTTTTGGACCTATAAACCCTATTTGGAATACAACTTACAGCTTCCTGTCTAAATTTTTCAAAGAAATTAGTACCGTGTTTCCGGATGAATTCATTCATTTGGGAGGAGATGAAGTAGATTTTGATTGTTGGTATGAAAATATGTTAAATCCCCCCTATTTCTAAAAACTGTTGCATTTGAAGTAGGTGTAGAGGTCTCCACATGAAAAGGGAAGATTTGGGGTAACATCTCTGTACGGTTTTAACAACTCGTGAGATGGTGGATTTCTGTAGAATGTACATATGGGTGGTATGACAAAGTAAAAGCTTTTAGGAAGGAGAATTAAGATGCAGAAGGAAATGGGAATTAAAAAAAAAAGACTAAAGAGTGAACAAGAATAGCTTTAGTGAAAGAGGGTAATGATTAAGTGGGAGAGATTTTTTCAAGTAAAAGTCCTCTTTGCAAATAGCCTCAGATGGAGGAGAGAGGTGGGAGGTTAGGGAAAACCATTTTTATAGGAAATCAGCTTCTAGAAAAAAATTATTTGCAGTGGAAAGCTAAGATAACTCATAATTAAGTTTTTAGGTTTATTTTACTCTACAAAATAGTTTTACATGTGTATAAGATGTTAGGGATATATGCTGCTTTAAAAAGATGGGGCATATTGAACTTTTAATGAAATTTTGATCACTTTTTATTTAAGGGCATCCAATCCAGAAATCCAGGATTTCATGAGGGACAAAGGCTTTGGCAGAAATTTTAAGAAACTAGAATCCTTCTATATGCAAGCGTAAGTTACTTTAAAGCCTACTTCTGTTTTTATTTCATCAATGCCTTTTGTAAAAGCTTAAGCTGTTATTTAGTACTATATTTTTCATTTTCTCTCCACTCCTTGCCAAAGTGTAGATGTTATATTCTTTGTTACACAAAGTATAGATGAAAAATCATAAAGGAGGGAGCAATAGCCACTATTTTCTTTAAATCAATAACATGGTGACTCTGATCCTTTTGCAGTAACTGTTGAAACACAGGATAACAGTCATCTGTTCTAAGAACTCAGCTCAGAGCCCTGGCTGCCCTGCGAAGTCTTCGTCACCATCCATCCTCTGGAATTCAGTACCTTTTGTCAACGCTGGAGCATTTCTTTTACTTTATACCTGTGCTGTCTCGTATGGTAGCCACAGCCACATGTGGCTGTTTGTATTTAAATTAGAATTGAAGAAAATTAAAAATTCAGTTCCTCAGTCACATTAGCCACACTTCAGGTGTTGAACAGCTAGATGAGGCTAGTGGCTACCTTACTGGAAAGTGCATATATAGAACATTTCCATCACTGCATAAAGTTCTAGTAGACAGTGCTGCTCTATGCTAGGGAGCAGTGAACTTGTTCTCTGAAGGGCCAGACAGTAAATATGGGAGACTTCGTGGGGCACATATGGTTGCATACTTTTTTTTTGCATACTCTTATTTTTTAAACAATGCTTTACAAATTTAAAAACCATTCTCAGCTCAAGAGCCATACAAAAACAGGCTGCAGGCTATACCTTGCCAACTCCTGCACTGAGCAAGCCCAGATTCTAGCCTTTTCCTGTTCAGCTTTTTGTGTGATACAGTCTAATTTTTTTAGCCTGCAGAGCACCTGCCATTGTCTGAACATCAGGAAATATTTGTGAATTGATTGTCAACACTGTTGGAAGTTATTTAGGTGATGTCACAGGCTAGTTTCTAGTTTCCTTTATTCTAAGATACCCATGAAATTACAAAGATTGCTGTTTATACACTTCCCTTTGAGTTGCCCCATCTTCCTGTCTTTGGGGTATGCTTAGCTCGTTCATTCTGCAATTGACTTGAACCCCTCTGCTGTGTCAGGTTCTGAGCCACGTGCTAGAAAGAAGGAACCACATGGGTCGCCACCCAGCTTTAGCTAGTTCTGCTGTAAAGCTGTGCTATACTGAGAGGCACCTCTCAGTGCTGGAGTTCTTGGGATAAAAATGTGCATTCTTTACACATATTGGTCAGCTTGTGATCTGAAATAACTTTGTAATTTTTTCAATGGTAGGGTTTTGGATATGATTTCAGCCATAAACAAGAACTCCATAGTCTGGCAAGAAGTTTTTGATGATGCAAGCAAGGTGAGAAGTATTAAGACTGCATTTGGTTTTGATAATATGAGAGACTTAATACTTTAATACTTCCTTGGATGGAAGGAACCCTAATGAAGCTTCCCTGTAATGCTGGGGAAATGAGCTTACCTTTCCATTTGAGCTGTAACACTGAGACCAGTGATAATGGTATTGATCTGATTTCTTCCATTTACTTCATTCTTCAGCGCCACCTCCTCCTCATCTCTCCCATCTCCCCTCCTCCCCCATCTCCCCTCCTCCCCCGCCATCTCATTTTTAATCACAAATTTGAAGTACTTTGAAGACCGTTCCTTTTTCCAGAAGGGCAGAACAAACATAAATAAGTCTTTACTGCTGTTAAGATAGTTTTGTTTTAAGTAAAATTGTCAATGTACACTTTTTATTTTAAATGGCATTTCTGACATACTCAGAATTCTTTATTTTCCTTTGGGGGCAACTGAGAATTTGCAAGTCCAGCTACTAGTAGTATCTTTCCAGAAGGGTTGGTGGCATCCTCAGAGTTCCAAAGTAAGTACAATAGTGTGGTAGAAATGGGATGAAAACCTTTAAATTAATTACACCTATATGGTATCATATGTAGACAAAGGTTAAATATCCAACCTTAAGGTTGATGAAACTTCTAAGTCCCTACAACAAATAGCATTTGATATTCTAAAGAGAAAGGGAAAAAAGGAAATGCTGCTTTTTTCAAGGATCTCAAAAGTTATTTTCTTAGCTACAATGCCTCGGACTTGTAATTTCATCTACTGTAGTTGCGAGACCTAATAATATATATTGTGATTTGTGACTTTAATAGCTCATGCCAGGCACAGTAATTCAAGTGTGGAAAGTGGAGGACTATACTCAGGAACAAAGTAAAGTTACAGAAGCTGGCTTCCCTGTGATCCTTTCTGCTCCTTGGTACTTAGACTGGATCAGTTATGGACAAGACTGGAAACGATACTATGCCGTGGACCCTCTTAGTTTTGAGGGTAAGTGAAGCAACCATCACTACTTGATTTGTTAGGTTTTTTTCCCTACCCTCCCTCCAGGGAATCCTTACCTAGGTAGCATCTACCAACTATCCTCCCTTTTATGTTTGACCCTTGATTTTGTTTGTGTGTACTTAAACAGACCAACTACAATATCATTTTAAACTCTGTGAAAGAAACCACATTCTTCCCTAAATGAAAGAACTTCAAAAGTAGATTCCCTTAGATTTTTCTCTCCATTTTCACTGATAAGACTTGTTATCACTATGCATTTACATTAACCTTGTATCTCCTACTCTGAGCTGCCTCTCCAATGCAAGACACCTAAGCAGGGATCCCGTCCTGTTCAGTGGCTTCCGGGTTCTGAGGAGGAGGCATCCTTGGGGGGGTGGTCATGTCTGAGTGGTGGGGCTCCAGACTCTCAAACCCCCTTCATTAAGAACAGTTCTCCCTTGTCCATTTTTGTACACCAGACTTTAATATAAAATTTCCTTTGAGGAAAAGTATTTTGCTGTTTAAAAGAGTTTCAAAACTGTAGGTCTATTAGGAATTGACATAACTGTTTCTCTAAAAAGCATTTTCTGAGAATCAAAAAGTCGTAATTACTATAGATAGTCTCTTTAATAAAATGGTATCTTTACTACCAGACTGCCACATTAGTTAACATATGCTAACAAGTACTATGTGAACCATGGGGTCAGCCGTGGCAGTAAAGTTGGCCACCTTTTTTTGTGCCACAGCCATGAACATCTCCCAACGTCCTGCTTAACAGGAGAGAAATGTTGCCCTAAGATAACAATAGAAATCAGCATTGCCTCTGTATATAGGCCTCAAGTTGCAACTACCTAACTTACATCAATGATTTTAATCTAGGTTCTCAGGAACAGAAAAAACTTGTCATTGGTGGAGAAGCTTGTCTATGGGGAGAGTATGTGGATGCAACTAACCTTACTCCAAGATTATGGTATGGAATTTAAGTGATAACATTTGAATTAAGGTGCCTGAGTTTTCCTTCTGCACCCAAGTAGGAAACCACTAGGAACTTCCCCAAGCATGTGGTTTGCTTATTTAAGAAAACAGAAAACTACATTGGGGCACATGTGGTTTAAATTTTAGGCCTCGGGCAAGTGCTGTCGGTGAGAGACTCTGGAGTCACAAAGACGTCAGAAGCCTAGAGGATGCCTACAGGAGACTAACAATTCACCGCTGCAGAATGCTCAGGTAAGACAGACTTATTTTTCAAGCTAGGATACTATTAAGTACACGGTGAGTTTTAACCTTATTTAGTGTTAGATGGCTTATTGGGGTTTTTTTTCTCTATAAATAGAAATGTATGTCACCTAAGAGGCTGTGATTTAATTAGGAGAAATTGGGAACTATTTCCAGTACCTATAAGGAGAAGATATGCTTGGACTTTAAACTGTTTTATAGATATATTAAATTTTGCTGTAACTTAGAACTCCATTATGAATCTCTTTTTTCAATAATTAGTGGTATGGTTTAGTGATTCTGATTTGAGCTATTAAGTTCCTTAAGATGGAGATGAGTTATATCAATCTAAAACATCTTTTGTTTGTACTTTACCTGTCCTACAGACGAGGAATAGCTGCAGAACCTGTCTTTACTGGATATTGTGACCACGAGGACAGAATGTAAAAATGAGCTGAAACAAAAGAAAAATAGGGGAAAATGCCCACAATCATCTGTACCACGATCAGCTTGATTTTAAAAATCATGTTTTTGAATAAAAATCATGTTTTTGAATAAAATCTCTTTATTGATTGAACCTCCATCTTATTATACATTATACATAGAAGACTGACATCTTTCCTGTGAGAGAAGCTTAAAATCAGCCAACCAAAAACCTCGTGATATCTATCAATCACTCAGTATATTCCAAAAGACTGAATCTTGACTACCGGCAGTAATAACTTCCTAGATACACAATACAGTTCAGGTACATTAACCTTCAACATCAAAGCACGTTTCTCATTCTATAAAATAGAATGGGCAGCACCAGTGCCACTGTCTGTTTCAAGTTCTACCTTTTCAGTTGTTGTTCTCACTGAAAATGAAGTAGGTAGGTGCTCCTGAGTTTCTCTCCGAGGACTTAGAACAAGCCACTTCTCTGGCTGAGCAGTGTACTTTGGTCTTGAGGATTCATGGCTTGATAATTAGACAGCTCTAAGGCAAAGGTAGCTGAGCCTGATGTTAACGTTCGAAGCACAGTTGAATAACCCTAATTAAAATAATTTTAAGTCAGTTATCTCTGCAAAGTTAAGCCTCAAGTCTCTTCCTGCAGAACCTTTGACCATTATCAGGAAAAATTTTGGTAAGTACTGTGGATGACAGAAAACCAGTAGTGTGGGTATGCTTCAGAAGTATTCCTTGGTCCCAACATTTGGTAAAAAGACTCTGCTGGCACTCAGGTGCCTGTCCTAACAGGAGAGGCTGGTGGGGAGGAGAATGAAACTTGCCTGAAAGCCGGCAACAGAAGAAGTAAGATAAGTGCTTGGGATGGAAAAATGGTCATTTAGGCTGGTGACACATTTTGGTACAGCACACCTCAACCTCTGTGGAGGAATGGAAAGGGACACCCCGACACCGCCCCCCCCATGCTGCCATAATCCCCTAGATTTCTCCAGCAATTTACATAAAAAAGTACATTTAGTCACAAAGTACCTACCATAATTTCTGCTAAGGGAACAAATCCAATAATAACTTTGTTGTCCTGACGAGTCTGGATTTCCTGAATGTTCCCTCTTCTTTGTGCCAGATCTGCTAGGACAGGACTGAGGTAATCTCTAGTCACTGTAACCTCAAGATTCATCAGGGGCTCCAAAATTTGCTTATCAGCTTTCTTCAGAGCCTAAAGAAATTAAAGAATATTAACTCTTCTTCCTTAAACTGCAGATCAAATTTCTGTTATGAAGGGAAGATTCATAAAAACTTAAATACTGTCCATACTCTTAGCCTAGAGCCTCTAGCAAAAAGACATAAGCCTGCTTTATAAGAAGTCCAAAACTTCAATATTTGCTTGTACATGCATGACAGTAGTCTGTCTGAGACCTCTTGTATGGTGTGTTGCAAGGGGATGCTTGGTAAAGTCTCATCATGTAGAGTACCTGTGAACATGTGCCCAGAGACAGAGGGAAAGAAAACGGTTTTCTCCCTTCAAAGACTTATTTCTTCATATTTAAACCTCTTCTCTTGTTTTTGATACCTGTAGTTATAGCCCATGCTACAAGTCAGGGCAATTAAGGAGGGAAACAAAGGAGAGAGCTAAAAACACAGTAAGTTAGTAGAAACACATTCTCTATTTGAAACAGACTGAAATCTAAAATTCTGAACAGATAACAAAGGCCAAGAAGAACAAGCACATGGAAAGGAAAGAGCATGGAAACTATAAAAAGCTAAAACAGCATAGGGCAGATAGGAAGTGGACGAAAACCGGGGAAGTAGCAGAGGCATAAAGACCTGGGGTCCTAGTCAGACGCTGTCTTTAGAGCATCACTCCATCAGGCAAATTGGTAAACGGATTTTGGAGGGCGTTTGCGAGCACCATAACTACTGATGGGTTTGATTTTAAAAGCTAACTTACTTCTCCAGCCTGCCAGAGTTAAAAAATAACAAAACAATTTCCTATAAATTCTAAGCCTCTTGTTTGGTTGTCAGGTGGGATGCAATAAACTTAGATTTAGCAGCAGAAACCAGATAAAAGAGCTAGGGCTCTGGAATGTACCCCTCACCTTTATTTGGCTATGGCCGATCATCTCTCTCTGCTCACCTGCCACCACTCACTTAGGACCAGGCGGTTATCTTCGCCTACATTGTCAAGTAATGCCCTTCTGTCCCCGATACCTCACCACCTCCTCCCTCCCCCCGACCCCTGCCTCCTACCTTCATGATCATGAAAAATGGCCAGCAGTATATTCTCTTTATCACAGAAATTTCAAAAAACATAGCACACATATATAGTAAAAACATAATCTCAGTTTTTCACAGATTAAGCCTTTAAAATCACTATCAACTGAAACAACTCAACTATAGAAAAATAGTCCTTGAATGAAAACATTACTAAAAAATAATGACAGTCAACAGCAAACAACTAAATATATCCTCTGTATTTCTGCAATTCTTACCAAAAGCTTTGTGCCACTTCACGCAATGTCTTTTAGAACAACATAATGGAGTGGGAAAAGGTTAAAAATTAAAGAGAAAAAATGCTACAACTAAGGAAAGGACTGAGTTCTGTGTAACTGAACAGGAAGTACTGTGCTTGTGGGTCTGTCCTTAGTCCTCTTTTCTTTTCACAGCCTTTTCCTTGGCAACACTGCCTAGTTACAGAGCATCAAGAACAGCTTCTACATAGCTTCCTCAAAAATTCTAAACTTTACCCAAGCCACGGTCTCTGAGTGCTCCAGCCTTGTACTCCACTGGTCTGCTCTGTGATAGTGTCTAAATATCTTATAGCAACCCAATATGCCCCAAACGGAACTCATCATTTTCTTTTCCAAACACTCCTGTCTGCTCTTTCCTCTTTCTGCTGATGGCATCACTGCTCACCTGGTGAACTCTTCAGTTCACCAGGACATGCATCTTTGATTTCCCTTTTTCCACAAGTAAGCGGTAAGATTTCAACTCTTGTTGCTGGTATCCTGGTTCAGACCTAGTCCATGCCCTGTCCTAGACTCTTTTCCCTACTCCAGTCCCTTCTGTATTCTAATGATTACACTGCTCTCTTCAAAAACTTTAAATTATTCACCACTGTTCTCAAAACAAATCTCAAACTTCGAGATGTGGTTTTTAAAGGTTTCTCTGCAGTCTGACTCTATTTTACTTTTCCAACCCTAATTTCACTACTCCCCTGCCTTCTTTAATCTCCCCTTGTCTGGAATGCTGCCCACTGTGCCCAAATCTTCCAAAACATCACAGCTCAACAATTAATGAAACAACGTACAAGTCCCTGTTGTATTTTGAAATAAAATGCTGACTCAATAGTTAATGATTGGGAAATGTGAAGATGCAGAAACAAAGAACAGCTGTTGGGCTAGGGAACTGGTAACAATTTAGACTATAACGCTGCCACATGGCAGAATCACCGAACTCCCAGTTCCCTGAAAGGTATAAAGGCCTGACACACATTCCTAAGTTGTTTGTACAGGAAGCAGACCCCTGCCAGAGGAAAACTGCTGACCACAAGCACACAGACCCTAGACTGGTTGAAACCAGAAGGCTGATTGATGATGCTTGAAACTTCACCTTGATGCCAACCAATCCCAGAACTGTCCACGAGCTGATCACACCCTGCTCCTTGAACACTGTAAAACTCCTCATAACCCCTCCAGGGTGGGTCACACAGTCTTGAGGGCATTAGCCCTCTGTGGCTCCCTTTGCCTGGCAAAGCAATAAAAGCTACTCTTTTCTACTTCACCCAAAACTCTGTCTCCGCGTTTCTGTTCGGCACTGGTGAAGAGGCCGAGTTTCGGCAACATAAACTTCTTTCCAAGAACCCTGCCCCAATTTCCCACGTCTCAGCTTTTATGGATCTCAGTCCATTCTATCTAATATTCTGGCTATTTGGCTATTTATTTCCCTTCTAAATAATCATAAGCTCCTTTAGGTAAAGAAAAACGTATGCATCCTATTTGTGCCCCTCTCAGTGCCCAGTGCACTATAAGCACACCACCAATGGCTCAATAAACATATGAAGCGGCATTCACTTCTCATAGCAGAGAGGAGGAGCGTCCCCACTAGATGAAGTTTAACAAGGGCCAGAGTATTTCCATTAGTAGTATTTAAAGTAATGAATTAAAACAAAAGATTAAGTGTAAGCCCCATAAAGTTAATTCTTCTTCTCTACTATGATCTTAATAAAAAGGCTAACCAAGGCATATTAGATTTTGAAGGACTGGCCCATATACTGGGGCTTGGGGTTAATTTAGAAACATTATATCATCTTTCAGGTTACCATTATTTCAATACTAAAACCAATGTCAGGAGAAACTAAGAATTACTGGAAGGTAAATGTTCTCAACAATTTAATCATGACCACTTTACAGGTAATATTTCTAACATATGCTTAAGCAAACAATATTTAAATAATTTTATTTTTGAAAGTGTAGTGTTTTTTCTTTTTAATCAAAAACTTTTTAAGAAGTATGAATTTGAACTTATATGAAAGAGCCATTAAAGTTCAGCCTTCCTAAGTCAGGGGCTTAGGGTATTTAACTTTATAATTATGGATTCAAATAAGACTATAGAAAATCAGGTCTCAACCACAGTCCAAAACATCAGAAAATGATTATAAAAGCAAGCGTTTTAATGCAAAATCAGTCACCAACAAAACTATAGTATTCCTATACTGAGAAGAATGCATGGAATCAGCATTCGGCACACTAAGGCCCTGGGGGTTAATCCAGCTCTGGTAGATTACTGGGGCAAGACACTCAAGGACATACCCCCGGGTAACCACAGAAGACCAGACTGCTTTATGCTCTGAGAAGGAAAAATGCTTATTTGATCTGTTATTCAACAGGACTTATCTGATTTCAATGATCCTTGATTAATCTTATTAGAACAAACATGAACTCCAACATTGGAACCAATATTAGACGTTCAATGTCCTTTAAATTATAATCCATTTTGGGCCAAACTGACCCCAGAGATGTCTTTTACTCAAATCTACCAAGCTTGCCTCTTATGGCTGTGTATCTGGGATGGGGAAAGCAGAGACACCACTTTAAAAAACTTGCCTCTTTGCCAAAATCAGAGGATATTTAATAACTATCTGTGTCAAACAGTAATTTCTTAGATCCTCTTTTGAATAAAACCCTGGTGATTAAGAAATCAAAGGTTCTCCATGATCAAAACTCTTGACTATAAGGCTCAGGATACAAAGACACAAGGTCAGGCACTGCGAACACAGCTGTCTGTGGACTAGTGGTTCACTACTGTCCGGAGAGTCACCTTAAAGCAAAAAGGATTAGGACACTTCTATACCTTTTGTAGGCATCTTGAGACACAGGCAGAAATCATAGTTGTGGAGGTACCGGGATGAATTACCAATGAATGTAAAGTAATTGCTACATCTTGAATTGGGAATCCAAGCAATGGTCCTAGGTAAGGGGGAAAAGATTTTATTAGGACTCAGTATACAGTGAGGGGGTAAATGAAATGTATAAAGAGATAGGCAGAGAACTTCTAGTTTCCAGTTCTGCATGTAAGGAGCTTTGAAGTCATCACTTTGTTGTAAATAATAAGTAAAAAGCAACAATTCTTATTGAATTGGTAAGAGATGGGAGGGCAAAGGGCAAACCACTGTCCCTAAGACTGGAGAGACAGGTGAGTGCAGGCAGTCACACCTGAACTGTAATTGATGAACTGCCTGAGGCTCGGTGTGGCCAAGTCAGAGTTAAAAACTCCAGGGGGACCCAGTCTTGGGGGTGGAGAGGGGCATAATTTTGTGAGCTCAAGCAGGTTCTCACAGTAAATATCAGAGATTCAGGGGGAGGGGAAAAGAATCCATTCTGAAATACTCCAAGGCACTCTATTCTTAACAAGGCCTGCCCTCAGGGGAAACTAGTTAATTAGAGCAAAACCTGCAGGGATATTATCAGAGACTAACTGACTTGAGGGAAGTACCCAATTCCAGTCTACTCTAGCCATCCTGTCCCACCTAAGGGGGGTGAAAAAAACTGAGAAACACTTGTGCAGCTCAGAATCCAAAGGCACAGGCTGACTAGAAGACTGAGACCTAATCCTGGGATTACAGATGCTTCCCCTCCCCTTTACCTCGCCACCACATTACTAAAGGTCGGTTTATAGCAGTCCCTTACCCAGTACATCACATCTGGCTATCAAGAAAAAATTATGGGATGAATTGGGAGATTGGGATTGACATATATGCACTGATATGTATAAAATAGATAACTAATAAGAACCTGCTATATAAAAATAAATAAAAGGAAAAAAAAGAAAAACTTATAAGGCATATTGAAAGGCAAAAAGCACAATTTGAATTTGAATACAGAGAGCAAGCATCAGAACCAGATGTGGGAGGGACGCTGAATGATCAGACTGAGAATATAAACAACTATGACTAATATGCTAAGGGCTTAATAGGTAAAGTAAAGGGCATGCAAGAACAGATGGGCATGACAGCAGAGAGGCAGAATCCTAAGAAAGAACCAAAAAGAAATGCCTCAGATGAAAAACACTGTAACAGAAAGGAAGAAGCCCACTGATGGTCTTAGATGGGACACAGCTGAGGAAAGAGTCTGAGAAAATATATCAGTAGAAACCTCCAAAACTGAAAAGCCAAGTGAACAAAAGACTGAAAACAAAACAAAACAATATCCAAGGCTGTGGGACAACTATAAAGGTATGACATATGTGTGATGGGAAAAGATAGGGAGAAAACACCACCAAAGTTAGAAGAGAAGAATGAAACAATTTCTAATATTAGGAGGGATTAAATCGTTGAGTGTGATACTAATGCGTACTCTGATTGGAGTACCTTACCTTGGAGGCACGCACTGTGAAGGCCATTTTCAACGGCCTCTCGTGAGGCCCGCGAAAGGTCTTCGGCAACACTTGCTGCATACTCGATGACTGGCAGAAGAGATGATGTTTCCAGTGATTTTGCTTCCAGTTCTACAGTCACAAGATGCCGTCTGTCTCCTAAAGTTCTATCTAAGGTATCTGTAAACAAATCGAATATAGTACCTCAGAGATTTGTTCCAGAAAGATGTCAAGGTACCACAACTGGCAAAGTTATAATCAGCAAGTTCAAGGTCTCATGGAAGGTAAAGTGGAAGAAAATATCAACAATGACACTAAATACAGTATAAAAATGTCAGACTAAACAGTTCTACCAAGAAAGCATCTGCTGGGACTTTCCTGGTGGTCCAGTGGTTAAGAATCCACCTTCCAATGCAGAGGATGCGTGTTCGATCCTTGGTTGGGGAACTAAGATCCCACATGTGGTGGGGCAACTAAACCCAAATCCATGTGCTGCAACTACACAGCCCACGCACTCTGGAGCCCGCATGCCACAACGAAATATCCCGGCGTGCCACAACTAAGACCAGACGCAGCAAAAAATAAATTAATTAATTAAAAAAAAAAAAAAAAAGAAAGAAAGCATCTGCTTCTGTGTTTACCAACATTAAAAACCTGCTCTGAATCACCTATTAATATTGCTTTAGGACTTCCCTGGTGGCACCGTGGTTAAGAATCCACATATATACACAATGGAATATTACTCAGCCATAAAAAGAAATGAAATTGAGTTATTTGTAGTGAGGTGGATGGACCTAGAGACTGTCATACAGAGTGAAGTAAGTCAGAAAGAGAAAAACAAATACCGTATGCTAACACGTATCTATGGAATCTAAAAAAAAAAAGGTTCTGAAGAACCTAGGGGCAGGAGAGGAATAAAGACACAGACATAGAGAATGGACTTGAGGACACAGGGAGGGAGAAGGGTAAGGTGTGACGAAGGGAGAGAGTGGCACAGACATATATACACTACCAAATGTAAAATAGCTAGCTAGTGGGAAGCAGCCGCATGGCACAGGGAGATCAGCTCGGTGCTTTGTGACCACCTAGAGGGGTGGGATAGGGAGGGTGGGAGGGAGACGCAAGAGGGAGGAGATATGGGGATACGTGTATACGTCTAGCTGATTCACTTTGTTTTAAAGCAGAAACTAACACGCCATTGTAAAGGAATTATACTCCAATAAAGATGTTAAAAAAAAAAAAGAATCCGCCTGCCAATACAGGGGACATGGGTTCAATCCATAGTCTGGGAAGATCCCACATGCTGTGGAGCACTAAGCCTGTGCGCCACAACTACTGAGCCTGAGCTCTAGAGCCCGTGAACCATAACTACTGAGCCCATGCTCCACAACTACTGAAGCCCTCGCATTCTAGGGCCCACGTGCCTCAACTACTGAGCCCACGTGCTGCAACTACTGAAGCCTGCATGCCTAGAGCCCATGCTCTGCAACAAGAGAAGCCACCGCAATGAGAAGCCTGTGCACCACAACAAAGAGTAGCCCCTGCTTGCCACAACTAGAGAAAGCCCACATGCAGCAACGAAGACCTAGCGCAGGCAAAAAAAAAAAAAATTGCTTCAGTGTTAGGGTGTGTTGAGGCAGCTGATCACACAAATTTTGTTATGCAGATTACACTTTTAAACATTTCTTATGTGGCTGATATTCTTCTAAACACAAAATTTTTATTTAAAAGTAAAACAGAGTATAAACGGTTATCTAATGAAAATTAAAAGGCTTTACCCTGCCAACCAACAAACTTAAATTTCATACACTCTTCCAGCAATATTTTATGTATTGGGTTTGGCCAAAAAGTTTGTTTGGGTTTTTCCATAAGCTGGTATGGAAAAACCCAACAAACTTTTTTTTTTTAAAAATATTTATTTATTTGGTTGCACTGGGTCTTACTTGTGGCAGGCAGGCTCCTTAGTTGTGGCATGCAAACTCTTAGTTGTGGCACGCACGTTGGATCTAGCTCCCTGACCAGGGATCAAACCTGGGTCCCCTGCATTGGGAGTGCAGAGTCTTATCCACTTCCACCACCAGGGAAGTCCCCCGAATGAACTTTTTGGCCAACCCAACATTTAATGTTTACGATTCTTCCCCAAAAACTAGTGATCTATTTGTAAAAATGAAAATAGACTCCCTCATTAGCTAACAACCAATAGCTGTCAGTGAAACCGAGTGAGGCCCTGTGGGGCTCCAAGGCATGAAGGCCCTTTTGTCCCCCATTTCTTCAAGGCAAGACTCCAGCCTCCATGACCTTCCCTTAGTTCCAAAGGGCAGATTCGAACAGTTGCTAATCAAGGGAGGAAGCAGCCAAGAAACCACTTGAGGCAAGATTAAAGGGACCAGAGAAGCTCCTCAAGATTAGGAGACCACCTGAAGACGAGATGAAGGGAGTGCAAGCCTTGTGTACACCATGATGTTGCCAGAGACCCCACCTTTGAACCACTGTTATAAAACCCTTCCTCATCAAATCCTCCCAGGTTGGGACACATAGTTTTTCGAGGCAGAAGCCTGCTGTGTCCCCCTTTGCCTGGCAAAGTAATAAGGCTATCCTTTTCTACTTCACCCAAAACTCTGTCTCTGAGATTTGATTTGGCACCAGTATACAGAGAAGTTGAGCTTTCGGCAACATCACCAATCTCCAAGATTTTACTAAGACAAAACTATGCTGTATTTATGTGAGTGACCATGGAACACGGTGACTCATGGCCCAAATTCAAAACTAAGAACTAATTATGCTCTATAATTCCTCTTCATAATTCCTTTTATATTATGAAATATAAAACTTTTATATTATGAAATATTTTATACTTAAAAATACATGCATAACCTAAAAACAAAATGAACATTCATGAAACCTAATACTACTAAAGAAACAGAACATTACCAGTAACCTAGAAGCCTTCTGAAGAAACAACCACTATCATGATGTTGTATTTAAACATTCATATGGTTTTCTTTTAGAGTTGTATCACAGATGCAGGTATCCCTAAACAATATAGTTTACTTCTGCTTTGTTTTGAATATGTTATTATACTGCATGTATTCAGCAATTTGCTTTTTTCTGCTTCACATCTGTGGGTCATCTGGGCTGACACCTGGTGATGTAGTACATTCTTTTTCACTGTTATATAGTATTCTATTATAGGAACAGAGTACAATTTATCCACTATGTCCATAAATATTCGGATTTTTTTCACCTAAAGTTTTGTTTTATTACAATGCTATTATGAAGGTTCTTGTATCTGTCTCTCAATGTACATGTGTTAAGATTTTCTCTAGGGCATATACCTACTAGTGGAACTGCTGAGTAGTAAGGTCTGCACATAGTCAACTTCATAAGAAAGTTGCCACACTGTTTTCATAGTGGTTATATAATTTACACTCCCACCAGAAGTTTTTGTAAAACTTTCCATTGCTCAACATCTCACCAACACTTGGCATTGTCAGATTTGCATTTGTGCCAATTTTGTTGGCATAAAATGCCATCTTGTCCTTTTAACTTGCATGATCCTAATCATTACTGAGATTGAGAATCTTTTAATATGTTCACGGGCCTTTGGGGTATCCTCTTTTGTGAAATGTCTGTTCAATCTTTTTTGCTCACTTTTCTACTTGGTTGGTTGTCATGTTTTTAAGATCTTTTGAAGTTCTTTATATATTCTGGATACTAATCTGTCAGTTTTATATGAGGCAAATATCTTCTCTCAGCTTTTGGCTTGTCTTTTTGCTTTCTTTATAGTGTATTCGAATAAATTCTTAATTTCAGTAATATCTTTAGTAATTTTTTAGTTCATAGTTTCAACCTTATCTGGTTAGTAAAACAATTCTCCTATATTGTCTTCCAAAAATTCGAAGGTTTCCCTTTCATAAAGTTTTGGGGTTTTTCTTTTTTTTCTTTTTTGCATATATTAGCATTTATTCTCTTTATTCTTTTGTGCTCTAAGGGAGATTTCCAACTCTTCTTTCATATTTAGGCTTTTAAATTCACCTAGAATTGACTTTTGTATACAGTATGAGGTAGGAATCTAAATCTTTTTCCATATGAATAATTATCCCAGGCCCCTTTATTGAATATCAGTCCACCCTTTCTCACTGAGCTGCAATATCACTGATGTAAATCCAATTTCCACATAGATATGAGTCTGTTTCTAGGCTTTCTGGTTTGTTCCACTAGTATATTTGTCTATTCTTAGCTTGATTTGTGTCATAATGACTATGGCTTTATAATAAGTATTTATGTCTGATACACTTCTTTGGGTAGAACTGGTATCTTCATGATATTTAGTCTTATCTATGAATAGTATGGTTTTCCATTTAACTTAGGTCTTCTTTAATGTCTGTACCTTTTTATAATTTTCTAGATGTACACAAATGTAATCTGCTCCTCATCAGTGACGTGATCATTAGTGATCTGACTGTCCAGTCAGGGTGTGGTCTGATTGCTGCAGCATCTGGTTACTAGTTTTCACCTTGTAACTAATAAGCAATCTAGAGTGAGACACTCGAAGACCATGCAAATATGCTGCTCAACAATGTACTCAATATTAAGCATTCATCATAATTACAAGATGACAATTTCTTATTCCAGCCCTCCTCCTCAACATCTAACAGTCAGCATTTGGCACTTCAGTGTAAGGAAGAAGAGTCTCTTCTTCTTTTTGATCTATCATCAGTATGGACTCATGAATTCCAACTTTTTCTCAGTGGTCTATGATTATTGTTCGTAATTATTTTGGAGTTCAAATTAACCCAGATTTAGCCAGTGGAGCCTCTTTGGGTTGGTTCCTGTGTCCTTATGACACATCCCCATCATTTTTTTGAGCATTTCCTTTCTTTCTCAGATAACATGATGTTCTGTTGCCTGCTTATTTTTGATAGTCTCCTATTTCTTACTTATACTTTCTATCCCCTTTCTTATTTCTTCAAAAATAATACTTATTTTATACTCGGCATATAATTCTAGTATCAGAAGCCTTTGCTGGTCTGCCTGTGATGTTTATTGTTTCTGCTGCTTTTTTTGCTCATTGTGCCTTTGCTCAAGGTTTTATGATTTAAAAAAAAATTTTTTTTTGCGGGGGGCTTCCCGGGTGGCACAGTGGTTAAGAATCCGCTTGCCAATGCAGGGGACACGGGTTCGAGCCCCTGGTCAGGGAAGATCCCACATGCCGCGGAGCAACTAAGCCCGTGCACCACAACTACTGAGCCCGTGTGCCACAACTACTGAAGCTCATGCACCTACAGCCCGTGCTCCGCAACAAAGAGAAGCCATAGCAATGAGAAGCCCGTGCACCGCAACGAAGAGTAGCCCCCACTTGTCGCAACTAGAGAAAGCCCACGCGCAGCAACGAAGACCCAACAGAGCCAAAAATAAATAAATAAATAGGTAAATTTATTAAAAAAAATTTTTTTTAATTGTGAGTTCATATTCCTTTGTGGGATTTTCTTTGAGGCCTGGATTGAGGATACATTTATCTAAAGAGGCCCTACATTTGTTTTCTCCAGGTTCTTTGGTATATTACCAATCCATGAGCACTTTACACTAAATTCTTCTCTGGAGTTTTTCAGGTCACATTGGTTCTATGAATTTAGGCTGAAAATGCTATCAGAAGCCTACAGTTACAAATTCTCAGAAATTTTGCCCCTTTGCCCCACAGTCAGTCAGACAAGTTTCCTTGTCCTCTTCTTTTATGGAGAAGATTTTCCTCATTACTTCCATGAGGATGTGGCCCTCAAGTTCTAGGTTAGACATGACCACAGATTTCTCCAAGATAGCTAGTGGCTTAGGTGCTGGCTTATTTTCCAAGATTCCTGCTCCGATTTCCTTTTTGGCCTCTGGAAATTTCCATTACATTCTAACCATCTCAGACATTAATTTAAAAGATGTTATTTATATTTTCCCAGAATTTTTGGCTTTTCCAGATATAAAGTCCAGAAAGAGGAATCATCATGTCATTTGCCCCTATATCCTGCTTGTTTAATTTCTCAAGTTTCAATGAAAAATAACCACCTGGCCTTTTTAGAAATTGCTGAGTTGCTTAAAAGTTCCTAGTTATCCTAAACATATCTTTTCTATATTTTTTCACAAACCTGCCCATGTTTCCTCCTTCGGGGGCGACAGGAATGATTGTCATGTTCTTTTGTTTAAGGGAACCAAATTGAAATTATCATATGTAGAAAAATCATGAATTCTTACATTTTGGGACAGAAATATAAAAAGTGCACTTTCTTAAGAATACCATCAGCACAGGATTACCATACTTACTAAATAGTGGAAATTATTTTCCACTCTATTTTTGTTTGTTTTTTCTTTTTAAATTTTAAAGTTTTATGTCTTATTTTATTGAGATATAATTGACATACAGCACTGCAGGAGTTTAAGGTGTACAACATGATTTAAGTTACGTAGATCACGAAATGATCACCACAGAAAGTTTAGTGAACATCCATCATCTCACATAGGCACAACGTTAAAGAAATAGAAAAAAAATTTTTTCCTTGTGATGAGAACTCTTAGGATTACTCTCTTAACTTCCATTTATAATGTACAGCAGTATTAATTATCTTTATCATGTCATATATCATATCACTAGTACTTATTTATCTTATAACTGGAAGTTTGTACCCTTTGACTACCTTCATCTAATTCTACCTTCCCCACCCCCCATTTCCACTCACTTTATAGAGTAAAATTGACACACCAAGTTCAAACTGTTATACTCCTGCTGGTAGTGAGGACTGGGATGAGCTGTCTACTTCAATGGCCGATTCCACTGCACACTTGCTTGGTGAGTGGCTCAGCCAATATACGTAATAAATGAGTTGTAATGAAATAGAGCTGTGTCTAAAACAAACAAATGCTAAAGAACAAGAAAACACACACATAAAACCTGTCCCCACTGATGGACGACACTAGTGACTATGAACCCTGCCTTATGCAACTGAACTAAGAGATTCAGAAAACAGGTCCTGGAGAAAAAGAGAGCAACAGAACCAGCGAATTCTAAATGTTGTGAATTCGAAATGTTGTATTTTTTACCTGTGGCACGAACTGAATTTAGGATGGTCTCTCGGTATGCCACCTGGAGGGGCCCTAGATAGGTTTCCAGTCCATATTCCCTCTTGATTCGGTCATGAATTATCTCAATATGTAACTCCCCCATGCCACAAAGGATAGTCTGTTTAAAAGAGGAAGAAAACAAAGATCAAGGAAAAAATTAAGTTTATCACAAAATACTAATAAAGGTATATCAATATATTTTTTCATTACTTACAAAATGAATTTCTGTAATTTTTTTTTGGCTCCTACATCAAAACACTGCTTTTAACTTTTCTGATTGAAATAAAAAATCAATTAAAAGTGAATCACTAGGCCAATCTCTTATTCTTTGATAGTTGAATTATCAGCTGGGTAAGTGGCATCTAACTCGAACTATACTTCCCAACCACAAAGGTAAGTTCTAGCCAGTGAAATATAAGCATAAATGATGTTGGTAACTTCTGGGTTATGTCTTTAAGGGTAAATAAAGCCCTTCTCTTAATGAAGATATAGACAACTGTCTTGAAATGTGAATGAGGGCAACATCTTGTGAATGGGGGGAATAAGCCCTCCCCCAAACACTCCCAACCACATGGCTATTTCCCAACCACCCTGAGCACCTTACAGTTTTGTGGGCAGTTGAAACTTCCAAAGTAGCTTGGAACTTTACGTGACAGAGAAATTGACTTTTATCTTCTTTGAACCAATGTTATTTTGGGTCCTTGTCAGCCAAATTTGCATCAAAACCAATCAAAACATGTTTTTGTTTTTAGAAAGCAACAATGGTTTTTCCTGAAGAAGATCTTTGTGTATGAGAGAATATAGTGCAAGGAATCCACATTTGCCCCATTTTATTCATATACCATCTGTGTAGTGAGGCATTAACTTTACCCTAAAGAGAGACCTGGCCCTTGCCTTCAGCTACTGGGAAGTTATCTCTAGGCCAAGATGCTGCCTGGTAGAAGTGTCTTTGCTTGTCTGGGGCCTTTGTCCACCAGATAGTCTAACAATGTGATTTATGATGCAGCTTTGGAATAGCTGTACCCGTTTACAACCTAGAGAGTAAAGGTAGTAGCCCAAACCTACAGGAGGCACTAGAGATTAAATGTCAACTACATAGACAGTATGTGATTATGCTCTAATAAAAACTCTGGGCACGGAAGGCATGGGTGAGCTTCCCTGACTGACAATACTCTATGCCAGGAGGATGAAGAAAAGCCTTGCATTTAGAACCCTCCCAGACTTTGCCCTAGGTGTCTCTTCCTTTGGCTGGTTCTGATTTGTTTCCTCTCACTATAATAAAACTGTGATTGTAAGGAACAACAACAAAAAACTATTTGGTATATGACTGCTATACTTTAATATAAAGTTAAAGAAGTAATTATTCGGAAAAAAGTAAGTTGTAGAGTAATACAAATAGAATGACTTCTTATATACCTGTACATATATATTTGGAAACATAAATACTGTGTTCTATAACATTGCACAGCAGAAAAATGGATGTTTGGAAAAGTGTGAAAGGCTATTCACCAAGTTTTCACAGTGATTACCTATGTAGAATAGGATAGAGAGACTGAAAGGGAGACTATAATTCTTTACTTTGTACACTTGAATGTTATTTGCTATTTAAAAAAAAATATGTACTGGCATTTTTTAAATAAAAAGTTTCTGTTTTAATTGCTGTTGTAGCCTTCAGAATCAATTAAACTAAATTGCTACCTCATTTAGCTGGCATTTGGGAAAATAAAATACTCCATATTTTTCAGATTAACTAAATCAGTTTATCCTTTTTAAAGGCAAATTTGTAATTTTTTTAAGGAAATTTTTCTAGAATTTTATATAAACTCTACCCTGTCTCCCTAAAAAGAAGATGCAGAATGAATATGTGTTCTTCTACTGTACTATATAACATACAGCGCAGTCCTGTACCAACTTTAGGGCTCTATTTCCTCCCACATTGTTAGGCTGTAATCTAGCACTTCTCACACATTTTAGGTGTGTTATCATCTTTAAAAGTATACCTTTGAATCTTCCCTTTAGAAAGCTGCTTCTATAAGTTTTAGCATAAGAGGCTCAAGGTTTTGTCTTGGGGCTGAACCTTATTTCAAAATTTCACAAAAGGCTGTCTTCTGGAAGGTAGAAATGTTGGAAAGTAGTTTATATAAGTAAGTTATAATCATACTGAGGAAGTAGAATTTAGCTTGACAGTCAAAATATAATCAGCAATTTATATTATGAGAGAACCAAAAAAGAAGACTTTTTCTTTCAGGGGTAGAGACCAATCAATGTTTTGGATATATGCACTTAACCACTCTCTCTCACACACACAAATGTTTTTATTGAAAGATTCTGGGGATTAAATAATAATATGCATACTTGTCCAGAGTCAGGATCTAGCTTCACTTTCAAACTGGGATCTTCACGCTGAAGGCATTTCAATGCATGATCCAAATCTAGAGGATAAACAATAACTGTTATCTTTATGTTTCATTTTTTTAGATAAGGTACTATACATTCTAGTAGGAAAATAGACGAACAAGCAAATTTTGAAAAAGAAAATTTCAAACAGCCAGAAATGTTCTGTAGAGAATAAAACAAGGTGATGAGATAGTGATGGGAGGTTACTTGAGATTGAGTGACCTGGGAAGACCTGTCCAGGATGATTTAGATAAAGGCACAAACCAAAAAGAATGACATCGCAAGTAAAATCCAGAAGAAAAAGAATTCCAGATAGAGGAAATGGCTGTGCAAGGAATGGCTTCTATTGGAGAAACAAGAAGGCTAGCGTAGTTGGATACTGGTGGACAAAAGGAAGAGTAGCATCAGATGAGGAGGGAGATGTGTGACAGGGAGCACACCATGTAAGGTATTGAAGGCCATGGTGAAGAGTCTGGATTTGCACTGGGAAGCCACTGAAGGGTTTAAATGGGACAGTAACATCATCTGATTATGTTCTGCAAAGGTTAAGGAACTGACAAAAAAAGACTTTAGAAACACATACAATAATAAGAAACTGGCAAAAGGAAGCTAAATTACATCATGAATAAAGAGATACTAATGTGATCACTCTATGATGAATTATCACACCAAAGAGGAAGTAAGAATACAGCTGACCCTTGCACAACATGGGTCTGATGTGGGTCTGCTTATAGGCGGATGCAGAATTGGAGGACCCAAGCAGACGGAGGGCTGACTGTAAGTTATACTGGGCTTTTCAACTGTGTTGGGGGGCTGGGGCCCCAACCCTCCTCTTGTTCAAGGGTCAACTGTATGTTATTTGCATTAAATATGCCACCTAAAGTAAAGGGATACTTTAATACAATTAATTAACTGATATGCACATGCTCCCTCTTTAGACCAGCACTGTCCAAATGGTAGCCACAGCCCATCTGTACAAGATATTACTAGTCTGAATTAACGTTAGCTGTAAGTGTAAAATTCATACCAGGTTTCAAAGACTTCACATGGAAAAAAAAAAAAAAAAGAAAGTAAAGTATCTCAATAATTTTTATATTGATTATGTTGAAATGATAATATTTTGATATACTGAGTTAAGTAAAATATATTACTAAATTAATTTTGCCATTTTAACTTTCGTTAAATGTAGCTATAAGGAAATTTTAAGAAGCGGGATGGAAAGACTGGAGCTTGGGTGCCTGATGACGTGTGGAGTCATCCTTGAACCCTTGGGCTACCAATTCAAGGCATATTTCACAAGAGAAAGAAGTGAACTTTTGTCATTAAAGCAACTGCTATTTGGGGGTTTTATGCTCTATGTAACCAAATCTAACAAGAAATGTTACAGCTGGAATCATGAGCTTTACTATATACTCTACTAAGGAGTTTGGGTTTCTGCTATAAGTAATGAGAAGCCACTGAAGTATTCTGAGCCAATATGCTAAAGAACAAACTATTTATCACTCAAAAAGGTCAAATGACATTAAACAAATGACATTAGTATATAAATATCTTCACTAAGTTCTAAAAGTTAAGCCAGAAAACAAGGAAAAGTTGATTTTTATAAATAGTGATGGGAAACTGAATCGGTTATGAATTGGTTACCATCTAATCTAATATACTGGAAGGGCAGTCCTGAGGTCAATTACTTAGAATCCCATAGATAGCACCACAAGAACAAGAATAAGGAAGAATATGGTAAGAGAAAAATGGCAAAGCTGAAAGAAAAAAAATGAAAAGAGTTTGTAAAAATAAAAATGAATTAAAAAACTAGACCAATCATAAGAAATACTTACCAATAAATGCTCATAAAATTGAACTCAGTGACATAAGAAACCTTTTGAGGTTAAAATGTAACTATTTTATCTAAATTATCAGAACACTAATTAATTGATGCACCAAGATTATTTGTACCTGGCTGCTTAGCCATGGATGGAGGTTCTATGGTACAGAAGAAAACAGGTTCTGGAATCTCCACCCCAGCCAACAAAAGCCTCTCTGCTTCACTGTTTTGTCTATGCTTCTTTTCTCCCTCCCTTTCCGCTCGACGACATGCAGCTAATGCGCTGGACTTGGATGAGACAATGGTGTCACCAGTGGCAGTCTGCAAGCAAAGAAGATGCCTTGGGACAAAACAGGCTATTGGCAAGCACTCAGCTTCCACCAAGGACCACGAAAACCAATGAAAAATTTTAAGGTAGCACTTCCTCTTCATCAGAACTTAAAAGAGAGACAAATTCATTAAGCTCATTATAACTCTGCATTGGTAAAGCTAATTTAAGTTGTAGAAGAATTCTGTCCAAAATATTGCTGTAATAAATTCTAACAATAAAACATTCATACACACAAAAAATACATTTAAAACTCATTTGGTAAAACAAATTTATCTTTGAACAAAAGAGACAAAAGAACGAAAGAGACAAAAATCCTTGCCCTTACAGAGCCTTCATTGGCAAAATATCTTCACTTTTTAACCTGATCAGTTATAAAGTTAGATTTAATTGTCGGCAATAATCAAGATAGGAAAAAAAAACAATGAAAATAACATTATTTTACATAAACTTAAAACATAAGTATATATCCATAGTGTATTTATTTTACTTGGATTTGAACTTTATATGAATACAATCCATACTGTTCATAGTCTTCTGTAATTTACTTTTCTTTCTATTAAATGTTTGCGATTCAACCATGTTGATGAATATACTACAATATTCATTATTCCACTACTGATAGCTTTTGGATTGTCTATGGGTTTTTGCTATTACAAAATACCTACTTTTAGTTAAACATTTAAACTGTTATTTCCTAGAGAAACGATTTGGTCACTTACGTGTTTAAGCCCAACAGTCAAAGCAATGTTACCAGCAGTCAGTGAAGGGATTTCTACATGCTGGTCAGCAAATGGCAAAAGCAGACGACTTATTCTCTCCCTGTAAAACCATGATTTATATTAGTAAAAGTATATTTAAAGAAATGAGTGAAGTTTTAGAAAATAACCTAGGTTTCTACTTACGTGCAGTTTCCATTAATATTATGGATGGCCAATTGGGGTTTTATCATGCCTGAGTAAATGCGCATAAAAACCAGTGGGCCTCGCTGCTTGTCATGGAGAACTTTAAATGCCAGGGCACATAAGTCACCCTTATACCACTGCCTATAAAATTAAGGAGAAGTTCCAGAAAAGCCACTTTAAAATACACTTCCTATATATCTATACAGATCAGATCAGATCAGAATCACTGCATAAACCTAACCTTGATGTCCTCCAAAGATTCCTCATATCTTCTAGTTTAGCTACCAAGGCCAATTAAATAATGTATTATATGTACCTCTCTTCCTCCACCGGACTAAATTATTCATTGGACATCTTACCATTAATTCCTCAAAACTAAAAGCAATGGATTCTCTTCCAAATATTACCTCTATTAGCAAATAATTCTTGCCTAGATTTCCCTCCTCAAAAAATATACCTAGGAACATCACACCACTTCTTAAAACCCCATACAGGGTAAACAAATAGGTACTTTCCAATTACTGCTTTCACTCTCTCCTCCCACTTTTCTTCAGCTGCATAGCCATATAAATCTACACCGTAAACTTGAACTTGTTTACACGGCGAACACTTACAGAATGATGTCCTTAAATTGGGGTTCATTACTAGGCTTCAGAAAGTTTGAATCCCTCTCAAATTGCCAAACTTTGCACATAGGCACATTTTTCTGAGGAAATATGGAAATATTTCTCCATATTTTCATTAGTTTCAAAGGAGTCCATGATTCAAAGTAGGTTAGACACTTCTATTATTGAACTTCTCTAATCTTATTCCTGTTCCCTCCAAATTTTAATTTTATTTAACAAATCCTTATACAGAGGGTTGATCATATACTAGGCACTGTTTTATGTGCTTTATAAATATTAGCTCATTTGATTCTTGTAACAATCCTATGAGATACGTCCTATTCTCTGCAGCTTATAGATGCGAGGTTAAAGCAACCTGGAAGACCTGAGATTTAAATGCAGGCAGTACACAGTCCGTGCTCATCATCACATCACCATAATGCCTCTCCAGTTGAGAGACATGAAAAGTGACTCAGGTCCTAGTTAATAGGATCAAAGTCCACCTCTGTCTGCCATTTGGCACAAAACTCACTCAGATTTTAGAGGACTTATTACGAAGGGCGAAGCTGTTAGAGACAAGGAATAAAACAATGGACCTTTCCTTACAGTCAAAAAATATTATGAAAAATCTTGAAATCCAGAATAAATATAAATGTATCTATAGAATATCTATCAAATACCCCCAGTATACTACTTTTTTTTTTTTTAAACTAAGATGGCAGGGTCAACACTTATACTTTTACACAGCAAAAAAGCCATAAATTCTTATTTAGCTCCATCTGTAAACACAGCAGGTTACAAGAGATGATGACAAATATCCCTTTCAAGTAAAAATTACTATGGCTCTATATTATATTATTTAGAATAATATTCTTCACCAATGTTATTCAAAAATTGTGATTCAACTACTCTCTGTGAAACAAGACCTATCTGTCTACCTGTCTTTTCAAGGTTATACGATTTTAATCTATGCACTTGCATACTTACAGAAATTCATAGTTGCGTTCTTCAGGTGAAGGCAAGTACATAGTAATAGCATCTAACAAGGGCTGGACCCCTTTGTTTTTCAGGGCACTTCCACAAAGCACAGGCACTGCTGTCTGAGCCAGTGTTACTCTTTGTACTGCAGTTTGTAGCTGTAAAGCAGAGGTATAAATGTTCTATGTGTAGTATTCTGGTCTTGACCAAAATATCCCAGAATTAGATGCCTTCCCTAACCAATCATGTAAAATATCACTCCTCAGCACACTTCCATCATTCTTTATGGCCTTATTCTGCTTTATTTTTCATTGTAAATAACATTAATCACTACCTGGTATATTAGATATATATTTATTAATTATCTGTCTCCCCATTCACTAGAATGTAAAATCTATATAAGCATTATAGTAAGTCCCGTAAAGATACTGTAAATCACGAGAAACTGGAAAAGTGCTTAAAATAAAGTAGATGCATACAAATATTTCTTGAATAAGTGAATTAACATACTTGTGATTTAACCTTGATAGTCTACTAGAGGAACTGGTTAGAAATTAGAAATATAAATGAGTTATAACTTCTTCAAATAAATTAAATCCACATTAAATAAAATACAAAGGAAAATGAGGTATCAAAGTAGAAACAATTTTTAAAAAACCTCAAAAACCAAGAAGAGCTTAGGTGTGCTTGCAAGCTACTGATAAGAGAAACGGTGGGTCAATTTAATTTTAGATTGTAAGCTCTTTGAAAACAGAAATCGTGTTATGTGACTATAGGGCACAATAAACATCGCATTTAAGCATTTGAATACTAAACAAGAAAAAAATTCAAACTTATAGCACTTCATTCAATAGAAAAGAAATAATTTTTTCCACCTCTAACTTCAAATGGCTCAAAATTAATCTACAGATCTTGTGTTTTTCTTTACTTCTTTTCATGAAAAACAACTAAGTGAATTTGCTGGGCTCATCTTGGAGCCCACTTAAAACATTACCACTTAAAAACACTTTTCATGGGGGGAAGGTTCCTGGCAGAAAAAATAAAAAATTTGAATAAATCTGTCATAATTCAAATACTACCAGTATTTTACTGGCCTATTCTCTGGTTTAATATATTTCAAAAGAAAACCAAAAAAAAGGGAAGGCCTGGAATAAGTTTCCACTAACAATTAAAACAGATTCAGAAAAAATGTTCTGAGAAAAATGACCATTATAGTAGTCCGAAAGACCAGTAGATCAAAAAAAAAAAAAATTCTATCTGTGATTTCCCTAATACTACTTAGTGAAATGATCATAATGAAGGGAAAAGGCTGCAGTAAATGAACAATGTCTTCTAATTTTTAACAGTGTTCTCCTAATTTTTAAGTCCACATTTTCTAATGATATGCAAAGTTGGAAAAAAAAAAAACACCTACAACAGAGTAATCAAACCACATCTAATTAGTAAAACTCGGTCAAAGTAAATGAATAATAAAATTTACCTTTTCAGCCGGTAGCAAATCAAAATTCTCACTAAATTCTCCTAAAACCAAGTCAGCAAATTCATCATCCAAATCTGCAACCTATAAAGAAAGCTTTAGTTCTGTAACTTGCATTCACCATCACAACTATTAACTTAAGTCTATGCACCATAAATATTCATTACCCAAATATTTCAAGACAGCTACATGATCTAACTTATCCAGGCCAAGGAACTCTTCACATCTTCTAAAGAGATAAAGAATTTTTCTTTCAAAGGAAAGGAGACTGAAAATTGAAGATAACGCTCTCATGAGTTTCCTAAACTCATGGGAAGCCAGAGCCAGACAGAGCACCTCAATAAAGTGTGCTACATACTCAGAGTGCTCAAAAGAAATAAAAAATCCACAGCTGATAGCCAATGATAATATATACAATGAATTGCTGTTTTTAAATAGATTTGGGGGGGGTCTTAGTTTATAAAAAAAAGTTTCATTTGGTAATCCTCTAATATTTTGAATGTTCACCAGATCTCCAAGACATTCAAAGTAAAAGGACTGAACTTGTTTTATAATCCTTCACTGAGGGAAAAAATTTAAGTTGAGGGTGTAGTGGTATCATTTCAATAATAAAACTGTAATTATCTAATTCATGTTCATTTCATAATCATCTGCTTATATGACAGGAGAATTCAACTGACAATAAAATTAACAAAAGAGTTTCAAAAGTTTGTAATAGTAAAAGGGAGCAAAACATTCAAACTTGGTGAGAAAAACACATTTTTAACAGCTAACTATAGCAGAAATGTACCCAACCATCTTTCCAAAAAGCAGCAAATATGATGGTTAAGCATAGCTTCTGGAATCAAACTGTCTGGAAATGGCTCCTACTTACAAACTTGTTCAAAAAAACTTTTGTCAAGTTACATCACCTCTCTTTGTCTTGGTTACTCATGGAGACAATACTAGTACTTATCCTATGGGGCTACTGTGAAGTTTAAATAACCAATTCAAATTATGCTTCCAGAACATATAGTAAGTATATAATAAGCACTGTTTTCATTACTGTTCACCTTTAGAACACAGGAAGTTGATTCTAGTCCACACTAATTTTATTCTCTAATTCAAAAAAAATTTTTTAACTTTGATAAAATATAACAACCATAAAATTACCAACTTAATCATTTCTGAGTGAATAGTTAGGAAGTGGTAAGTATATTCCACACTGTTGTAAAACTAATCTTTAGAACTTTTTCATGTCACAAAACTAAAACTCTATACCCATGAAACAACTCTTCCTCATTCTCCCCTCCCCACAGCTCCTGGTAACTACCACTCTACCTCCTGCCTCTATAAAGTTGAGGACTCCAGATACTTCATATAAGTGAAATCCTACAGTATTCATCTTTTTGTGATTGGCTTATTTCAATTAGCATAATGTCATCAAAGTTCATCTATGTTGTAGCATATGCCAGAATTTCCTTCCTTATTAAAGGCTGAATAATATTCCACTGTATGTACATAGCACATTTTATCCACTCATCTGCTGATGAATACTTGGGTTGCTTTCACTTTTTGGCTATTGTGAATAATGCTGCTATGAAGAAGGATGAACAAATAGCTCTTCAAGACCCTACTTTCAATTCTTTTGGATATATACCCAGAAGTAAAATTGCTAAATCATATGGTAATTCTATTTTCAATTTCGGAGGAACCACAATACTGTTTTCCACAGTAGTTGTACCATTTTCATTCCTACCAATAGTGCACAAGGGTTACAATTTCTCCCCATCCTTCCCAACACTTATTTTCTGTTTTTTTGATAGTAGCTATCCTAGCAGGTGTGATGTGGTGTTATTCTCTAACTCTACACATATGTATTTATTCCTTGTAATGAGTACTTTATTACTGTCTAATGATAGTCTCAAATTTTCTTTTTTAAAAATATTTATTTATTTATTTAATTTTGGCTGCTCTGGGTCTTAGTTGCGGCACGTGGGACTTTTGCCGCCGCACGCAGGATCTTCGTTGCAGTGTGTGGGATCTTTTAGTTGTGGCATGCCAGCTCTTAGGTGCAGCATGCGGGATCTAGTTCCCTGACCAGGGATCAAACCCGGGCCCCCTGCATTGGGAGCACAGAATCTGAACCGCTGGATCACCAGGGAAGTCCCACAAATTTTATTTTCATTATTTACTACCATGTCCTAGAACAACATGATATTATCTATGGTAAGTGTATGTTGGCTCCTCAAGTAGATTACAAAATCCTTCTTAGGTTTATTCTGATAGCTCTTTTGTATAAGACAAAACACCTCAAAGGGGAACCAGTTATGTACCCAATTACTGATTAATAAACATCAATTCCCCTTGTATTCTTTTTATGTACCCCCCCACCCCAATTAGGGAGTACAGCAAAACAGTAAGAGCTCTAGCTCTAAACTGAGATGGACCTGGGTTCAGATTCCAGCTCTGCTGCTTATTAGCTGTATGACAACTTATTTAAGCATCCTAAGCTTCTATTTCCTCACCTATAAAATGGGAATACCATAGGTTGTTGTGAGGATTAAGTAATATATGTAAAGTACTTAAGCTATATCATAGTAGGTCCTCAATAAATATGATCCAATAATAAAAACAACAATGATCATTATGTTAATGATAAAATTGATGATTACTATATATTATAAAGAAAATATCTTCAAAAATAACTTCATACAAAAGATGAATGAAAAAAATTAATGATGAAAGGCTCTATTTTGAGCAGTTTAATTTACAAGTGAAAAAAAATCAGAGGGTTCAGACTAATGCTTTTCTCTACCATAAGAATTTATTTAAGGTATGTTTTACTTATTGCTCTAATATAATCTGTATTATTATAAATATTATAAATATTAACAATCTTACTATTTTCTATTAAAATCTTGAAGGTGGATGAGGTCTAGAGTTATATATTAACTATAAAATTGTTTGAAAATTTTCTAAATAATTTGACATCTGCTAATGTAAAAGATGGACATACTCTCTGACCTAGCAATTCCACTCCCAGATTTAACAAATTCTTGCAATGTGTGCAAAGGTATACACTTCAAGATGTTCACAGCAACATTGTTTGTAACAGCAAAAAAGAGGAAACAACCTCAAGTCCATCCACAGGAGAACAGACAATAAATTGTGGGATAATCATATACTGGAACACTATAGAAGATTGAAAATGAATGAAGTATAACCACACACATGAATGAATCTCCAACATAATGTTGAACAATGTAATAAAATACAAACAGTATCATTTCATTTAAGTAAAATTCAAAAACATGGAAAACTAGGTATATATCTGTAGTATATATATATCTGTAAACTATAAAGTAAAGCAAATGAAAGATAACACTGCAATCAAGATAGTGGTGATGGGGGAGTAGATGATTAGTGGAAGGGAGAGAGGAGGGAGTAGCACAGGGAGATTCAAGAATATTGCTAATATTCTATTTCTTAAGCTGGGTGGTGATTACACTGGTGTTCACTGTATTATACTTTACATATTCCATATGTAATTTTAGTTGAAATTTCACAATAAATATTTTTTAAAGTTTCTAAATATTTACACAATTTTAAGCTCAAAGTATTTATTTTACTTGTTCAATTAAGGCATTTCTTGCTTCCGTTATCTCCTTCAGCAATTCAGGATCACTCATTTCCAAGAGGGGTTTTCTCTCAAAGTCTTTTCCATCATCTGAATTGGGATTCCAAAGAAGTTTTTCTTTACTTACTACATCCACCACTCCTTTGAAAGTTTTGCCTTCACCAATTGGTAACTGTAAGTCAGAGTGAGATTAACATTTTATTAAATGATCATTAGAACTCAATTAGAACTGCACTGGTGATAGAACTTATCTTTCCCCACTCCCCCCCATATCTCTCTTATCATTATTGCCATAATCTATACCTATTTTGATTTATATCCTAACTTCTTCCAAAAGGATTTGCAATAGCTTTAAAAATGTATATAATATTCCACAGTAAAATACATTGATGAGGAAACTGAGAAGGATCTGTTCATATTAATAAACCAAATATTAATCAACCAACCTGTAAAAGCAAAGGCTTTGCCTTCAACTTCTCTCTGATGCTTTCAACTGCATAGTTAAAACTGTAGAAAGTAAAATAATTAAAAATGTTAAGATACTTAAAACAGGATTTAAGAATGTTCTTTAGAATTATAACCCTAAATTGTTCCTAACGTTCACCATTTACCAGTTTTCCACAGGACAACATCTTGTCTAATCTTTTAATGTTAATTTCAGATAATAGTGATTGAGTATCTACCATAATTCTGCCACACAGGTATTTAGGGTATTATTATTATTGTGAGCTTCATTTAACTAAAGTTTGAGGTTAAGTGACTTGATCAAGGTCACACATAATAAACTGGAGTTAAGATTCAAATGCAAGATTTGTGATTACAAGTCAAAGATTCTTTCTTCTAACAACTATATTTGTTATCACACGACTACCCACTTTCTTCCAAGAGCCAGCCTGACTAATTTTTCTATACTTTTATCTTAGGCATTCTTCGTATCATATGCTATGCTGTTCATTTCTGTGCTAACACTAGGGTTGGCTACCTATGGAACGCATGACACATCTTTGGCACGTGGGCTGATTCATACACACATGCAGATCATTCTGGTCCCAATGTCTTTAAGAAGCAGCCTACTATCCAGTCATCTCCCTCCCCATCATCACAGGCGCTGTCAGTCAGTATAGGCAGTATTTCCATCAACCTCAAGGAACTCCAAACAGAAAAGGGTCAGAACCTGAGCCTAGCACATTTTGAAGGTTGCTGTGCTTTTTACTAATCAAGACAAAAGTCCTCCAAACCTGCAGCCTTAGAATTACTGTAGAGAGTTACAGAAATACAAAGCATACTGTGTGATATCAGGAGAGACACGGTTTATGTTTGCTAATTGCCACTCTCATACCACAGATCAGAATCTCTCCCTTTCACATTTCCCCAGTATCCTTTGAATTCGTAATTCTTGCCCTTTCACATTTTCTCCAAATCCTTCATATATTCTTGATTGTCTGAATTCTGTTCTCAGAACAACGTATCCATTTTGGATTACCACTCTGTAAGTCTGCAGTATTACCACTGCATCTTAGCATTAACTCTTTTGCCCTATATGCAGGTCTCAAAACATCTACATTCTCCTCTCCTAGTTTCCCTTCATTGAGAGCATTTTACCCATTAGCTAAAGAAAATCGGGGACAAGGAAGAACATCATTCTCTGAAGCAGCTACAAGAAACAATTCTCTTCTCTCCACCATCAGCATTGACAGGGAGCACCGTAACATTCAGCAATACAAGGACTCGACCATACAGCTGTAAATAGAAGCAATGGAATCAGCAAGACATCACTGTCAGGAGCCTAGAAAACAGGATAAAGCCTCTCTACGTTAGAATCAGAACGATTCATCATCTATCAGCTCTCTATTAATCCCACACTGTTCCTTTACCTATGAATCAGCTGCTCTGAAATTTTTTTTAAATGGGATTGAATTGGGATTCCACGGAATATTTATACTTTATAGGGAACAGCTGTTTATAAATTTAAGTTATAGTGCATTAAAAGCTCAAATCATATTCTTACTTTGATAAGCCAAAGAAACACATGTTAAATACCTTGCTCCAATTTTGTCCATCTTGTTTAAAAAACAGATTCGAGGTATCTTGTGCTTATCAGCTTGCCTCCATACTGTAAGAGTTTGTGCCTAAAGCAAAGATAAGGAAAAAAACTCATATTTGACAAAAATAACTATGTTACTACACATGGAATAAGCAGACCTAAGACTCTATTAAAACATAGAATTGGGCCCTATTCTAGCATAGAATTAGCACCATTGCACACATACCTCTAGACCCACTCTTATGCTATCAGGTTAAAACAGTTAAGAAAATGATGAAGCATGACTGAAGATTATGCTTCAAACTGAGAATACTTCGGGTGAACTAGGTTGCAACACAAAGGGAATTAACAACTGGGAAGTACTGGGAGTCACAGAAAGAGGAATTAACCAAGAATTACAAGACCTACTTTTTGCTTGGCTTCACCTTACTTAGTAACATCACACAATACTGAACTCATCAGTTTTCTGATCTGTGAAATATGGACTTCTGCCTTAATTAATTCAGACAGTTGTGATGTAAAAAGAACAAACAGGAATGTACTATAAAACGTTACTATGATAAAAATCGTGTATTTTTACTGTGAATGTTTGAATATTCATATAAACTGAAGAGGATTTAAGGGGGGAAAAGGAAGCCAATACCTGTATTTCTAAGTTACAATTCTCATATGCTTTTCTATTTGGCTTTTTTTGTTGTTGTTATTGTTAAACAAGTAATTTTTAATATTTGGCTTCTTTTAATTCCACTTTCTGTACATGTTAAATATAAATAGTTTGCCTAGTAGAGTCTAATAGCCCTGAAGCAGAGCATTAAAAGCCTAATGTGCTGACACTGTTAAAACAGAAGCCAGTTTGTCATTTGTTTTATTAGGTAAAATTTATATACAATAAAATACAGTTGACCCTTGAACAAATACAGATTAGGGGCACCAACCTCCGCAAAGTCAAAAACCACTTATAACTTTACAGTTGGCCCTCCCTATGTGCAGTTCCGCATCTGCGGATTCAACCAGCCATGGATTATATAGTTCTGAAGCCCGTATTTAGTGGAAAAAATCCACATATAAGTGAACCCATGAAGTTTAAACCCATGTTGTTCGAGGCTCAATACAGATTTTCAGTTTATAGTTCAATGAATTTTAATAAATGCATATTCTTGTATAACTATTACCCCAATAAAGAGAAAGAACATACAGAACATTAGAGATTTTATGTCCCTCCCCCCATAGCAACCTGTTCTGATTTCTGTCACCATAGATTCAATCTGCCTATTATTGAACCTCATATAGATAGCATGGCTTCTTTCACCCAACATGATGTTTTTGACATTCATTCATGTTGTTGGGCATACTGGTTCATTTTTACTGCTAAATTCCTTTGTGTAAATGTACCAGTTTTTCTATCCACATGTGGATGTGCACTTGTGTTGTTTCTAATTTGGGACTATTATGAATTTAGCTGCTATAAACATTCTGAACAAATCTTTGGTGAACAAATGTTTTCATTCCCTTGGATAAAGATGGAGGAGTAGAACTGCTGGGTTATAGGACAAGTGTATATTTACCTTTATAAGAAACTGCCAAAGTCTTCCCAAATGGTTATAATATTTTACAGTCCCACCAACAATGTATAAGAGTTCCAGTTACTCCACATCCTCAACCAAGATTTGCTATCATTCTTTTTAATTGTAGCCATTCTTGTGGGTATGAAATGGTCTCTTTGTAATTTTAATTTGCATTTCCCTAATGACCAATGAGACTGAGCATCTTTTCATGTGCTTACTGGTCATTCACATGTCTTCTTTGGTGAAGGAGCCATTCAAGTCCTTTGTCTTTTTTTTAACTGGGTTGTTAGTTTTTATTATTGATATGCAGTTCTTCATATATTCTGGATACAAGTCTTTGGTCATACACATGTACTGTAAAAATTTCAGCACATACTCCCTAAGACAATAATATTCTCTACATAATCAACTGTTATTGCACTCTGGAAGTTTAACATTCATATAATATTTTATCTAACATTATAAATTTTCTCACAGTCTAAGGCTTGCCTTCTTTTTTTAAGTTTCAAGCACATAATTTTGAAGAGGTCCAATTAATCAACTTGTTTTTGTTTTATGCTTCTTGTGTCTTCTCCAAGAAATTGTTACCTACCACCTCCTCCACCCATGCCAAAGTTGTTAAGATAATATTTTATTTTCCCTCTAGAAGATATACGGATTTAGCTTAACACTATGATCCACTCCAAACTAATTTTCATGTGGGGGTGGGGGGATATATATTATAAATTTCCCTAGAACTAAACATATTAAAAAATAAAACAAAAATTCCATCACCCCACCTGCCAGCTAAAAGTCCATCTACTGTTTTAGCAAACAATAGCCTCCTGTATCACAAATTCAGAAACTTCCTATTACAGCATATTTCAATCTTGTAAATAATGCAATCTGAATGATCAAGTGTCAAATTTATGTAAAGAAGTTATAATGACAGGAAGCATTAGGAAATGAAATGACTCAAAGAAATAGAAATAATAGGTGTATAATCAACCTCAGACATCAGTGTCAGGCTTTACATCAAGCAAATATCACTGTCTGTCAGGGGTCCTCAGGTGGGGCTTTCAATAACTGTATTATTTCCCCTCAAACTAGTACAATAAGTATCCACGTACTCTTCACCTAGATTCACCAAGTATTAACATGTTACACTTGCCTTTTTCCTCTCTCTATAAAACATTATGTGTCTGGTGGCTGGGAGAATGTGCCACTTGGAACTACTATAAAGAGCATGATTAACTGATGGTTCCAACTGTTACCCTTCTAGATCTACCACCATGTATTCTCAAGGCCCACCTTCTTGGGGGCTGTTTCCAGCTAATGACTGAGCTCAGCAGAAGCACTAATGGAGGCCTATTCCCACAAGACATGGGCTCCTCTAACAGGTAACATTAGCTTGAGGACTCCCCATGAGCGTAGCCAAACCCTTTTGGAACTGTTCTATAGCCTGAGACTCTTCCTGCCCAATCCCCCATCCTTCCCCCTCTCCTTCACAGGTGTCAGCCTGCCCTGTGGTCTGAACGCCCTCTCCCACTTCCCTCTTTTCTCCCTTATTCTTCACAGGCATTTCCCCCCAATAAATCTCCTATACATCTAATCCCATCTTGGCATCTACTCATCAAAGTACCCAAACTAACACCATGTGTGTATGTGTGGGTGGATGGGAGCTGAACCATGAGAGCAAGTTGCAGACACCATGAAACTTTAATCTTAAATACTTCAGCATGCATTTCCTAAGAATAAGGACATTTTCCTACATAATCAATTACAAAGACCACATTCAGGAAAATTTAAGTTGACACAATACTTTAATATATATATTACATACTCAAATTTCTGATTTCCCCAGTGATATCCTTTGTAATTTTTTTTTTGATCCAGAATTCAGCCAAAGAGGATATATTACATTTAGTTTTCTTGTCTCTTTAGAATCCTTTAATCTAGAACAATTCCACAGCTTCCCCCCAACCCCAATTGTTCATTTTCCTTATGTTAAAACATTTTTTTTGAATTTCTGAAAAGTCTTGGCCAGTTGTTTTGCACAATGTCTTTCAATTTAGATTTGTTTGTTTTCTCATGAATTGGGCCAAACATTTTTGCCAGGAATACAACATAGGTAATGTTGTATCCTTCTTAGTGCATCATATCAGGAGGTCCATGGTGTCAATTTGTCCCATTTTTGGGGATATTGATTTTGATACCTTAATTAAGGTATTGCTTTTAGTAATTTTAAGATTAGAAGAACTAATGTGGGTTCTATATTCAAGATAAAGTCAATCTTGAGATTATAAAACAAATGGAGTACCAGCTAAAGAGAGCATAATTGACCCCAGTAGCAACAATTTTATTATAAACCCACTTTCAGGATTTATTCAAGTTTTATATTAAGTTTTGGGAGAAAATCCTTCATGGGTTACTCACATTTCTGCATGTTTTGTCAGGAGAGGCACTGACTGCCTTTATTCTGGACTATCTTTTCAAAAATGTTTGTATAGTGAACAGTTTAGAAAGATATTGTATCTCCCTTCAGAGCAAAAGGTAGGTTGGCTTACAACCCTGGAAGACAATGTATCCCTTCAGAGCAAAGAGCAGGCGCGTTTACTGCCCATTATAAAATACTTGCATTCTCTAAGCACAGGGTTCCACTGCAGCTGTCACCTGACTTCCCTTTGTCACCCTATGGGAATTAGGGCTTGAGGAACCAACACAATGAAATGCTCATACTCTGGATATTGCTATTTTGGTGATTAATAAAGTCCTTCATCCCTGACTCAGAAATCTTGTGTCTTCTGCCAGAATCCATAAAACTATGGCAGACTAACTTGTTAGCTTTAAAGTAAGAATCTCAGCCTCTTCACAGTTCTCAAAACTTTCGTTATTTCCTACAGAAAAGCAAACTTTACTTTCCCTTTTACTATGAAGTATATGAGATCATATATAGATCACATCTCAATATTAAATTCCAAATTCCTTTAACCATAATTGGATTTATATGAGCTTACCAAATAAAGGGTTATAGTTAAATCAATCTGATGCATTCTACTTTTTAAAAAAATCATGCTGTTCTAGCTTTACTTAACTTTGACAATATTTTTTTACCTCTACACCAGCAGAGGCATCAAACACAGCCACTGCACCATCTAACACTCTTAGGCAGCGCTCAACCTCCAAGGTAAAGTCCACATGACCTAAGAAAAAGATGAGAAATATAACACCTAAAATCTTTAAACCATCACCATCACCACCACCACCACCACCACCACCACCACCACCACCACGTGATCCAGCAATCCCAGTTTGGGTACACACCCAGAATAATTGAAAGGATAATCTCAAAGAGATATTTATGCCCCCATGTTCAGAACAGCACTACTCACAACAGCCAAGGGGCAGAAGCAACCCAAATATCCATCAATGGATGAATGGTGTGTGTGTATATATATATATATATACACAAAATTTTGTATATATACAAAATGTGTTACTTCTAGGCAAAGGAATACTATGCAGCCCTAAAAAGGAAGGAAATCCTGCCACAGGCTACAACATGGATGAACCCTGAAAAATTTTGCTAAGTGAAATAAGCCAGTCACAAAAGGACAAATAGAGTACGATTCTACTTATAAGAGGTATCTAAAGTAGTCAATCTCATAGATCTAGAAAGTAGAATGGTGGTTACCAGGATTCAGGGGAGAGGACAAAGAAGAAAAGTCGTTTTATGGGTATAGAGTTTCACTTCAACAAAATGGAAAAGTTCTGGAGATCTATTTCACAATAATATGAACATACTTAACACTACCAAACTGTACACTTAAAAATGGTTAAGACAGTAAATTTTATGATATATATTTTTTTTACCACAATTAAAAAAAAAACACATACACAAACAGAAAAGCCTCAAAGTAATGCAGCACCTCTGCATTGCTGAAACAGCACTATACCTGGTGTGTCAATTAGATTGATTCTATACCCCTTCCAATCGAATGTAACAGCAGCTGATTGAATAGTTATGCCTCGTTCTCGCTCTTGAGTCATGAAATCTGTCACTGTGTCTCCGTCATCAACATCTAACCAGGAAAAAAAATGACACAGTTAGGCTTAAAAGTATATTTTATAGGTCTTTGGTATCTACCTGACATAGTTTAATTTGCTCTAAGAAAAACTGTTTACAAAATATTTGGTTTAATATTTAGAGCCCTTAATCATTCTCTAAATAAATCATCATTCTAGAAAAAGATTTTTCAGCTGATGAGTAATTCTTCCATAAAAATAATTTTTCTGTAATAACTAAGATTAAACTATTTTAATATTTTAATTTTACTGAACCATATACTTCTTCCATTTTTTTCCTAGTTTAACTTTCATTATCCCATCCTTATCTGACGTTCCTCACACCTGATCCCTTGACAGGAGGCAGAGTAATGCCATAAAAGAGCACAGACAGACCAAATTTAAATCCCAACTTTATCACTTCTCTACAATCTTGAGCAAGTTACTTAACCTAGTTTTTAAAATACGGCTAATAAAGCCAACCTTGCTGGATTGTTATAAGAATGAAATGAAACTATATATATAAAGTACCTAGCTCAGTAAATGGTAGCTACATGCAATAACGTAGAGAAAAAATTCCTCCAAAGTTAAATCATCTTTTACAAACCTTTCTTATTACTAAATTTTCCTTTTAGGATTTATTTATACAAATATAAATAAAGTCTTCTATAGTATAAAGTCATGGATAAAATTTATCCTGACTACCAAAAAGGTCACTCAAATTACTCTGCAGTAAAATTCTTGAATTATGCATTTTACTCTTACTCTTATTCAGTAAAAGAAATGACAAAGAGCTGATCTTTACCAATCAAAATTCAAGTTATCATGGCCTTATACTACCACTGCTTATGTCAGCATTAAACCTCTAAAATGCTAGTTACTCCATATCATTTTTGTGTGTGTATATGTGTGTATAAATATACACACACACAAATGCACCAACAGAGGGGAAAATAGCAAGAAAAATGTATCTGTTAGCAACTCTAAATATCAATGTTAAAGAATTGTAACAGTATTGCCAGTTATTCACAATATAACTAACCGAGAAAACAAGTATCATTAAGAAGACAAAGACCAAATAACTAACCAGAGGTTCTAAATAAGGCAGTAAGTTTCTAAGACACTCAAAAAATAAAAATTTGCACAAAGATAAAGATCTTTATTTCCTATTATTATTTTTAAATATAAATTATTTATTTATTTATTGGCTGCGCTGGGTCTTCGTAGCTGCGCGCGGGCTTTCTCTAGTTGCGGTGAGTGGGGGCTACTCTTCGTTGTGGTGCACGGGCTTCTCATTGCAGTGGCTTCTCTTTGTTGTGGAGAATGGGCTCTAGGCACGCGGGCTCAGTAGTTGTGGCTTGCGGGCCCTAGAGCACAGGCTCAGTAGCTGTGGCACATGGGCTTAGTTGCCCATGGCATGTGGGATCTTCCCAGACCAGGGCTCGAACCCGTGTTCTCTGCATTGGCAGGCAGATTCCCAACCACTGTGCCACCAGGGAAGTCCTATTATTTCTTTATGATTAAACATATGACTAATAAAATCAACCTTGGATCAACAAATTCTGCCACAGTTGGGATAGTTTCTAGGCCTCTGGCCTGAACCAGAAAAGAACCTCAAAACATATCTAGTTTGTGTGTGTGTGTGTGTGTGTGTGTGTGTGTGTGTGTGTGTGTGTGTGTGTGTGTGTGTGTGTACATGTGTGTATATATATGTAGCTTATATATATATATATATATATATATATATATATATATATATATATATATATATATATATTCCTAGAGTAGTCAGATTCATAGAAAAAGAAAGTATAAGGGTGGTTTCCAGGGGCTGGGCAGAGGGGGCAATGGGGAGTTGTTGTTCGATGGACATATAGTTTGGGCTTTGCAAGATGAAAAAGTTCTGTAGAATAGTTGCAAACAATGTGAATATACTCAACACTATTGAACTGTACACTTAGAAACGGTTAAGACGGTAAATTTTATGTTATGTTTTTTTTACCACAATTAAAAAAACCTGTTTACTTGAAAATTGCCTGCGTCCACCTCATCTAGACCCTCGACTCAAGGATACACTCAGGGGATATGCGGGAAGGATTCTAATCAGATTCATGATACAAAAGAGGAAGCCTAACAATGTTCAGTGTTTTGCTGTCTGTTATTTCCCCATTTACACAGCAATAAATTCTATGAGAAATTCATGTGCTTATACATTTAGGAACCTATCATCATGAAGATTCTAATCGTGAGTGGTTTTCTCCTCTATAGCTATTAAGTCTCAGCCAATTCCAAGGGTCTAGAGAAATGGGTCTCAATAAAGCGCATTTCAAAATCACTGCGGAGCTTTTGAAAAAGACATTAACTTCTACTTCTGGTATTGCTGACCTGATGACCTCCATGTCACATTTCAAAACAAACTGTTTCACCAGAGATAAAGGCACTTCATAATGATAAAAGGGTTGATTCATCAGAGAAATATAACAATCATAAATGTGTATGAGTCAAATACAAGTTTCAAAATACGTGATGCAAAAATACAGACATCCAGGCCATACCCAGACATGCTGAATCTTAATTTTCAGAGTGGATTTAGGGCATTGTTATTTAAAAACAAAACAAAACAAAATCTTTAAAAGATACATGGGCATTAAATGTGCATGCCTGGTCAAGAATCACAGTTTTGGGACTTCCCTGGTGGCGCAGTGGTTAAGACTCCGTGCTCTCAATGCAGGGGGCCCGGGTTCAAACCCTGGTCAGGGAACTAGATCTCACATGCATGCTGCAACTAACAGTTCGCATGCAACAACTAAGGAGCCCACCGGCTGCAACTAAGGAGCCGGTGAGCTGCAACTGAGGAGCCCGCCTACCACAACTAAGACCCAGCACAACCAAATAAATAATAAAATAAATAAAATTAAAAAAAAAAGAACCACTTTAAAAATTAATTAATTAATTAATTAATTTTTAATTTTTGGCTGTGTTGGGTCTTCGTTTCTGTGTGAGGGCTTTCTCTAGTTGGGGCAAGCGGGGGCCACTCTTCATCGTGGTGCGCGGGCCTCTCACTGTCGCGGCCTCTCTTGTTGTGGAGCACAGGCTCCAGACGCGCAGGCTCAGCAGTTGTGGTTCACGGGCCTAGCTGCTCCGCGGCATGTGGGATCTTCCCAGACCAGGGCTCGAACCCGTGTCCCCTGCATTGGCAGGCAGATTCTCAACCACTGCGCCACCAGGGAAGCCCAGAACCACACTTTTTGACATACTATAATAAAAAAGTAAATTCAAAACTTAGGTAAATTATACTATTACTGGGGGTTAAGGATTAACGAAATCCTTTCTTGTTCTGCATGAGAATTTGACCTCTGGTTAACCTTCTGGCTCTCTTCTCCTAGAGCCCAGAAAACAAGTATGCCAACTGCATTGCTAGGCAACACACCTACGGAAAAAATAATTTCTGATTGGTAAACTACATCTGACCTGGGAAGAATTAATAATGAATTATAAATACCTGATGAAGACACATAGCTTTAGGCTTCCCCGAGTGGGGTACGGCATGCCCCTTGTGGGAAACCAGGAAGATGACCCACGGAGCTGTAACAAGAGATGCTCATTCCTACGGGGCATGAGTCTTCTAAGCTAGGGTGGCTCCTGTGAATCTTGTTACCTTGCAACTAAGCTATCACTTTTGGGTGGCCAAAGAAGACAGTTCCCACATAGCTATGTGGACTGCTATAAGAACTTCTGTAGAAAGAAACACCTATTGCTGGTCTGCTGGTAAGCTACGTTTCCTGTCTCACAGCCTTCTGAATAGACCAGTGCCAACTATAGCCCAAGACAGTCTTGTGAGTCTGATTGTTTAATTGAACCTAAAAAGACCCTTTGGTGAGTACTGTAACTACCTTAACTTTATGTTGTGGTTTAGACAGCAGTGCCTCCATGCCATATGCAAGATCTCTAGGTTGACTTCTTAATCAAAATATTTTCCACTGATGTTTTTTCTAATGGGGGGCAGGGTGAGAGGAGGAATCCATTCTAACCTCCCAGTGATCTTGTGTATCCAGAATAATACAATATTCTTTCTGTGGTGGTAGTTTTTCCTGCATCAATATGAGCCATAATTCCAATATTACGGATTCTGTTTAAAAGGGGAAAAATTAAAAAAAAAGATGTGTATTATAAGGTGGACATTACTAAAATTGTAAAACCAAAATATCTATGTTGCACAAATTTCAAAGCTGGTTGGTATTTCAACAATTTATATAATGGTGTAAAAACTAGAAAAATGGAAAACATATCACTGTCACATTACTCTGACAAAACAGCTAAGTAACAAAAGAGCTAACTACAATTTTGTGACTATCTTATATTTATTTCTATGAAAAGTGTGCTGTTGCTACATTAAAAATTTTTAGCATTGAATTGAGACAAGAAAATAGCTTTTAAGATATATACCAACATCTATTTATAGTTAACTAGCTAGGGCAGGAAGTTACAGAAATTAGAGCATTCACTAAATGCTGAATTAAGCCTGTGTGAAAAACCTGTAACTTTTCATGGCAGCCTATGGAAAAGACAATATCAATGATAGTACTTACTTAGCAATAGGAGGATTGATGATGGAATGAAGGGACTTGATATCATTTCCTATTAAACCTAATGGAAAGAGTGTTAAAATTGAACTGTTAAATTTAAAGAAAATTTCCTTTAATTTATAAATAAGAAATTAAAAGAATTTTAAGCAAATAGTAAAATTACTATTAAAGAAAATCCAATTAAAGTAAAATTCAAGCTAAATATAACACTCATTTACCTAAAATTTATTTTCTAGCGATCTCTAAAAAAACCTGTGGATGACAATAAAACAAGATAAGTTTTTAAACATCAATTTCTAGATTATATCCTTCGAAAAATATAGATTTACCCCAATCTCTGCCACCTGCTACAATTCTATAATAGAATTCTATAATAAATAGAATTGCAAAAGTAGAATTAATGTTCATAACAATAACCTTCAGGCACTAGTAGATCTTGAACCAAAAAAAAAAAAAAAGCACAGTCCTGTAAACCTACATTGTCAAGGTTTGAAGAGCAAAGAGTGATACTCATATCAGCTGATAATGAGTTTTTGTACAACTTGAAACCTACCTTCCCTCAGCAATTCCAAGGACACGATACCTATAAAGACAGCCTGGTAGGTATCACTGAATAGAAGCTATAATAATCTAATACTTGTAAAAGGCCAACTTGTAAAAACTAACAGTATTTCTGGAAAAAAAAAGTCCATAATGACTTACTCCATGCTTACCATTTATTCTATTAATACTAAAGAAACAATGCAGCTACATTTATAAATTTAATCTATACCTTCCTGCTATTTAAACCAGCTCTCCTAAATTTCTATAATAAATTATGATGACTTCTATTACATTTTGAAAACCTGATGGCAGTTTGAAGACTGAAAGATAATCTGTACTGCTATAGATAAATTTGTACGGGCAAAATATAGAAACCCAGATATAGACCAATAATGCAGAACATTAAATTCACATGCCTTTAAAAGTCACACAGCCAACTGGTATTTTTACTCCATTATTCTCACATGACAAAGATGGTAATGAGAACAGCTACAGAATGAAGCTACAGGTGACCCTTGAACAACACAGGTTTGAAGTGTGTGGGCCCACTTATCCAAGGATCTTTTTCAATACATGCATGCTACAGTACACAATTTGCAGCTGGCTGAATCTGTGCACATGGAACTGCAGATGCGGTGGGCTAACTGCAAAGTTTTATGTGATTTTCAACTGTTCGAGGGGTCAGCACCTGTAACCCCCTCATTGTTCAAGGGTCAACTGTAGTTTCACTAAGTCTCCCACATGCTTGCTAACTTCACACACAAGGACATTCAGAATTACAGTACAATTGACCTTTGAACAACTTGAAGATGAGGAGTGTCAACCCCTGTGCAGTCAAAAATCCGAGTATAACTTCACAGCCTGCCCTGTGCATAAATCATTCCTCTGTATCCTCAGTTCCGCATGGGCATCCAACCAACCGTGGATCATGTAGTACTGCAGTACCCATTTAGTGAAAAAATTCTGCATATAAGTGGACTCTTACATGGTCAAACTTATATCGAAGTTCACATCTGTGCTGTTCAAGGGGCAACTGTAGCCAGTTCCTCAGCCTTCAGGCTTTTAATAGCCGTATTACCTAACCTAATCTATCCCAGATAAATATTAAACCAAACTACTCTTAAGAACCCTCAAAATAAATTATCCTGTTAAACCTCTATTAACAGAAAATACTTTTGAATAAAAACCAGAAATGAACTAGGAAAATCAACATTTTACAGCAAGAGCACTCTACAAGTAGACTCACCTGCTAAACCTTTGAGCTGACCCTTCCCTTTGCTCAGCTCATGAGGATGGACAGCAGATGAGGAACATAAGCGTACTGGTACTACCTCCTAGCATCTATCAGAATACGCCAACTCCTAATAATCTCAAGGAAATAGCCAAGAAGTAAAAGGGAGCCACTGTTTTCAAAATGGTTGGAGACCCCTAATAAGGGAGATGCTTGCAAATGAGAGACAGAGAGAAAGAGAAAGAGAAAGAGAAAGAGAGAGAGAGACACAGAGAGAGAGAGAGAGAGAGAGAGACAGAGACAGAGAGACAGAGAGAAAAGGGAGAAAGCAAGCAAGCAGTTTAAGTAAAATGAGAAGAATCTAACATTTGTACCTGGTAGGGAACTGTAATTTCTTCCAAGAAGCACATGTAGCCTTAATCTTTTTAGACTTGCTCTTATTTTAGAGGAACACATATTCTAGTAAAGAGAAAAACAAACAACGTTAATTTTATTTTAGCATAACTAACTACTGTAGTTTTAACATCATAATTATGCTTTGAATCTCCATATAGTAGTGTCAATTTATTAACTCCAATTCTTTTAAAAAGTGACAACACAAAATTACACTACAATAAAAAATAAGGATAAAATTAATACTGCTTGCTCTTTTGAGCTGACCTTAGATGATGGCTCTCCTAGACATGCAGCATTAGCATCACAGGGATCTTATTTGAAAGACAAATTCTCAGGACCCATTCCAGAGAAGAGAATCAGAAACTCCAGGGATAGCGCCCAACAATGTGTTTTAACAAGCCCTCCAGGTGATTCTGATAGCTGCAGTTTGAGAATGACCCTAAAGTTTCCAGAGAGCCAGAAAGGTTAAATAAGGTTGCTAACCCTGGATACCCCTTGGTTCTCCTTTAAGCCTATTAAGAGCTGGTGGGGGTCATGAACTCTGAAACCATTAGGTGTTTTCACCTAGATTTGCAACAGTGGCTACATATTAGAATCACCTGGAGAGCTTTTAAAAAACATTCGGGGGATGAGGAAGGAAGGGAAGTTGGAGGAACTATGGCATTTTTAAAAGCTCCCCAGGTATCTTCTCCTAATGTTCCCACATAGAGGTTGAATGTTCTCCATCGATTTATCCCTGGACCACTAAATACATATTTAATGGCTGTCAATATATTTGGAATTGTAGTTAGTGTATGTAGTGATTTTGGGCTGCCACAATCTGCCTTTCATGGTGTCACAGAATGCATACCTGTGCCTTCTGTATTATTTCTACATTAGTTACCAAGTTTCTGGCAATAAAACACTATTATTCTAAGCAAATATATTAAGAGTAGAGAAGAGACTCAAACTATTTAAATTTCTACTTCATAATGGCCAGGGTAAGACAGCATCACCTGTCACAGGGTGTACAGTCTGAAAGCATCAGAAATGAAAACACTGAAGAAAAACTGTGCAACTCCTTGGGCTGCTAATGACCTCAAAAATGGAATACAGATAGTCTCAAAATGATAAAGCATACTTCTTGTTGATTACAGGTTCTCTCATATCCCCTGTTAAGAAACTGCTGATATACTAGTATATGAGATACAGCAGACCTTTGGGGAAGTCAAGTAACTGAAGTTGTTGAAGTACATTTAATTTTACAAGAAAAACTTACGTTAATGTGCAAGCTGGATATTTTCTTATGATTCATTGCAAATATCCTCAGATTGGACATCTTGGACCTCTAAACTGTTATTCTCTGAAAAAGAAATATACAAAATTACAAAACTAAATTTATGTATTACATGTAAGACATATGTAAGTAAGGCAAATGTAATATATTAGGTAAAAATGTATTACTTTTAAAAACTAGGAATAATATTTGTAGCTATCAAAAAGAAAATGCGTAATTCAGAAAATGAAAGCTCAAACTAAACATGAGAAATATGGTCCCTTATTTTTTCAACATCCTTTAACTCTTCAAGAAAGATATGAAGAGGGACTTCCCTGGCAGTCCAGTGGTTAAGACTTCACCTTCCAATGCAGGAGGTGCAGGTTCGATCCCTGGTTGGGGAGCTAAGATCCCACATGCCTCGAGGCCAAAAAACCAAAATAAAAAACAGAAGCAACATCTTAACAAATTCAATAAAGACTTTAAAAATGGTCCACCTCAAAAAAATCTTTAAAAAAAAAAGAAAGAAAAAAGAAAGATATGAAGATACTGTAGAAAAAGATACATTGAAATTACAAAAATATATCATACCACCCAAAAACCACTTTTATGTAAAAATGAAAAACAGAATTAAGTATAGAAAGGTAAGCATCTACATGTTAACTTGGTAATTTCTCACTGATAGTATAACTTTTGGGTTTATTTGTATATTGATTTTCCTTCCATAAATATGTAAATATGTATTTCTACCATGTAAAAAATATACAGAAGTAAATCCTCTTCTTCTATGATCACGGAAACTAAGCATCTTTAGTTTAAAAACGTTTACTAAATATTCACGATGCATCAAGTACACTCTCAAAGCTATGAGAAATGCATGGAAGTATATGAGACTGAGGGGGGTGGGCAACAGGTAAACAGAAAAGGTTAAACCACTGTGCACCATGTTATGTAAGAAGGCATGTCAAAACTTATTATTATTCCTCCTAAATCTGCTCCTTTCTGTATCTGAAGACAGAAACATTCACTACCCTTATTTAGGAAGTCACCAAGTCCTTTTGATTTTATTTCCTAAATATATCTTGAATCCATTCCCCCTTCTTCATTTCCAATGCCAAAGTTCAGAATGTTTGCAAAATCATGCATGTTAGATCCATTCTAAAATAGAACAATGGATTCTACCATAACAGAATACAAAGAGCTCACTACTATGGTTTGATCCCACATTGCAACTAACCTTTAAGAAACCATCACTTGTCAAAACCTGGTATAACATCTAAGACGGTCCACAATTTTCTGAAAAGACTATTAAAATACTCCTCCTTTTCCCAACCACATATATGTATGCTGCTAGATTTTCTTCAGACACTTCAACCAAACATTTTACAAATATATATACAGTAACATAATAAATACAGAAGCAGATATAAACTGTTTTCTGTTAAGCCAGGCATTAAAAAGACTTGCAAAATTGTAAAGCAATATAAAACATTCTTCAAACAAAATCATTTTTGTTTTTGAAAATATATTTTTCATAAAAGTATATTAATTACATTAATATTTAATGGTTTATTATTTTTAATGAATTATTAAAACATTTTAAAGTTTTGTTTTCATTTCTAGTATTTGAATATCAGTTACAACCCATACAAACAAAACTGTTCATTCTGACTCATTTTTAAGAGTGTGAAGGGTTCCTATAGACCAAAAATTTTAAAAACTTATTCTAGCACTGTGTTTCCTAAAGTGACTGCCCATGATTATTTTACGTTATTATAAGTAAAAAAAAAAAAAAAAAAAAAAACTAAACAAATGTTAGAAACAATAGCCAACAAAATCTGTGATCTTGTAGTGTTGCTTATGATGAAATTATTTACATAAAAATGTGAATTTAAGGAAAAATAGTAATTAATAGCGCAGGTAATTCAGTTGTCAGTCTTAAAAAAGTAGTACTCAGATCACTTAAGTGGGAAACACTGCTTGAATCCATTTCTTGACACATACCTTTCAAGTAAACAACCTCATCTTGTCAATTCCCTACTTAAAAACCTGTAAAGGTTCTTAATACAACAAATCCTGTCCCTAATTACCTTCACAGCCTTGTACTCTCCTACTCCCTACTCTATTCCAGGAGTTCTAGCCAAAATTCCTCTAAAACACTGTGCTGCAGTTTCCTTCACCACAACCCCGTGTCAGTAGACTGGCTTTATTGCACTCAGGCAAGTGGACCCAAGCCTGGTTTGGTAACATAAGTACTCACTAAAAACTGTGACACCTGATGGTATAAAAACGGCAAGTAATGAGAAAAAACAGGTAAATACCCATTCTACATTATCAACAAGTTACGCGACCAATAAACAAAAGAATCCGTGGACTATTTTTTTTTTTTTAAATCGGTGTACTATCAGGCCTGTAAGGTTTAATACACAAAAACAGGAATCACGGGACACTAAAGTACAATCACAACATACATTAGCATAAAAGCACAAATGAAGATGATGTTGCTGAGGATAAAGTAATGTAGGAACAGAGATTCTGAAGCATCAAGTTAAAATAGTCTGTGTTTGCATATGGTATTTGTTACTGTACTTAGTAATTTTTCCTAAATTAGAAACTTCAATTTAGATTTGTGTCATATTCACTGTTTCTTAAAAAAGTATCAAATATGAATTAGGCCAATATGTTCATTATTGATTAATGTCAATCCCTAATGTTATCTTTGCTCTTTTTCTCTTTATATTGAATAGATCATCTCAAGCTATCTATCTAAACATTCATTTTCACTACAGAATTTATGTCGCAAGTTCTAAAACAAGCTATTTATCTAAATTTTAAAAATTAGTTTTAGCCTTTAACTTCATTCAAGAAAAAAGCTTGGCAAATCAACTTTTACTTGCTAAAAAAAAATGCTCAGTAGTTAAAGATACTCTTAAATTTAGGTCAACTGGACTGAAAAAGCCCCTTCCAATTCCCTGTTCATCTAACATTCATTGGAGCAACACAAGGAGCTGATAATTGGAAACATGAAAATGAGTAACACATGACGCCCATCCTCAAGAAAAATATTACGTTTAACAATCCTGCATATCACAAAAACATTTCATTCATAATACTTTCTGCATGGCTCTTACTACTGTACCTGTTCTTCCTCTTTAACAAAAATAAGCTTCATTTTTTAACACCATGCAATTTATAAAGCAGCTCTCACATCTCCTGGCTTATTCTTCTAAACTATACCAATAAATACTGTCAAAGTTTCATACAGATCAAAGGAATACATTTTTATGCTTCTGACCGCCAAAATGCAAAGACTGGGTATCTAGTATATACTTGTAGATGTACCAAAGTAGTGACGATACCCAACTTGGCTACTGCCAGTTACATAGGAAGAAATTTTTTAAGAGACCTTTTTGTTGACATTGATCAGTTCAGGCCATTTTTATCCCACAATCACAGCTGAAAGAACAAATGATAACCAACACAGCCATAACTTTGCCTCGTCTATTTCACACAAATCAAAATGTGACTATTGCTTAACCTCTAAAACATTTATTTTCTGATTCAGAAGGGAAAAGGGCATTATGGCTTTGAGAGTTGTACATGAAAAAACATGAGTTCACAATTTAAACAAACCTATTAAAAATTTCTATAAACTGACAGGAAACAGGGTAAATCTCACAATGTTAAGCAAAAGAAAACAACACAAAAAAGTTCATACTATATGATTCCAATTATGTCAAGTTTAAAACAGGCAAAACTAATCCATTCTGTTAGAAGTCAGGATAGTGTGTACCCTTGAGAATGACAGTTACTAGAAAAAGGCACGAGGAGGGCTTCTCAGGTGCAGGTAATTTCTTGATTTAGGTGCTGCTTATACAGGTATATTCAGGTTTTGAAGACTCCACTAAGAACGTTCATCTACAATATGCATTTGTCTGCCTGTCATAATTATAACACATCAATAAAGTCTTTTAAAAACTCTCCATAAACTTTTAATTATACCAGAAATGTCAAGTGGGCCCTTTACTTGTGGTGGAAAACGCCAGACTAGGCTTTACAGTCAGAGGACTTGCTGGAGTCCCAAGTCTTCTGTGATCTCTGACAAATCACTTCAAATCTGAGCCTGTCTTTTCATCTATCACATCACAGGATCCACATGAGAAGGAAATTCAATTATCAACAAGAATTTATTGTGTGTCTACCACTGCCTTCTAAGTAATGGGGTTAAAAGTAGTGAACAAAAAACAATCCAACAATCCCTTCCCTCATCCTGTCCCTATCCTAATCAGTGGATACAAACAATAAACAAAATAAATAAATAAAATACATAGCATCTCCTATGGTGATAGGTGCTACAGAGAAGAATTAAGCAGGAAAGGGGAACTGGGGCAGTAGTAACTATAAAAAAGGAGCTCATGGAACGTCTCAATAAAACAGTGACCTGAATCAGGTGAGGAAGGCAATACCAGGGGGAAGTGTATCCCAGGAAGAGAGATTACGTAATTTACTCTACTTGAAAATATACAAATGCTAGTTAGAATTAGTTCGGGTTTTAAAGGAAATAAGTCACATTAGAAGATGAAGCCTTAAAAAAAAACTGCCTCAAATCCAAGCTCTTAAGACTTAGGGCGACAATAACAATGAAGTTCCAGACCGTGAGGGTAATTAAGGCAACTTCAACGACCGTACAGTAAAACGTAAAACCGACAGCTTTCCTCGGTACCACTAGAGGACCACTAGATGCAAACCCACTCGGCACCGTCCTGGGCACCAAAAGGCCTCAGAAATTTCGGAAATTAGTCCGGAAAAACAGGACGCTGTCTTTCTTTTCTGACGGCTGTTAAGGCCCAGTAATTTACTTTCCTCTACAGTAAGTTTTCATTCCTCTGCACCCTTCTCAATCGTGTACACAACATTACACACCGTGACAGGAACCAAGACCCGTCGCTCTCGCCAAAGGCGAGAGAGAAAGGCCCACACGTGGGCGGACACCGAGGTGAGGGGCCGGGACGCCCTGCAGTCCTCGTGCTTGCCTGGCTGTAGCATCCTGGAAGGTCGCCAGTGGCCATCTTGGGCCTAGGCACGCGGGAGTCACACGGCGCGGCCCCGTACCCACCTGGCACTTGGTCGCATTCCGGGGGCCGGCTTTTTCCCGCCGGGCTGGTGAGAGCCGATGTGCGGGCTGCACCCTACGGTGCAAAGGCCGCACGTCGCGACGCCCTACCTCCGAGAACGCCCTACCCGTGAGCGGAACTTACATCTTCTTCCCTCCGCCTCCGGCGACGCCTCTTTTCACCACTTCCGGCGGTGCCCCACTCAAAAGCAGCCGGCCAGCAACTTCTGTTCTTCGAGCTGAAAGTGGAGAACGGAGGCTCGGAACGGCTGTGTGGCGCTTTCTCTGGAGTCGGTCGAGTTACAAGAGTCCCTTTCCTGTCGCGGGCGGCGCGGGGTTGGCTCGTGGGTCTCTAAGACCAGAAAATTGAGAGCTTCTTCGCGCCCCGGCGGCTGCACCCGGTGGCTCGGCGGCAGTCACCATGGTGAGGAGGTCGCCTCGGGAGCTCGCGACTTAGGGCGTCAGAGGTGGCGGGGCCTGGGGGCCCAGGAGCGCTGGGGCTAGCGGTGAGGGGTGGTAGGCGGAAGTGAGGTGCAGTTAAGGGAATGAGAGTGGACTCCGTGGGGTGCGCTCCGAGGAGTGAAAACAACTTCAGTCTCGGGCCATAGAGTGGGGTATTTGCCCGAGCACAGGCTTTTGGAGCCAGACAGGTTTCACTCTGTTAAATTCCTGGCTTCGTCCAAAGTTGTGTGACCATCAGTGCCAGAGCCTAGTGATAACTCTACACCGTAGGCTTTAATCCCGCATCAATCCTCATCTCTGCCGAGGAAACCGAAGGTATGCCCTGCCACCGGCCAAGCAGCTAATGAATTGCAGAGCCGGGCTTATAGCCCAGATCTGTCTGCCAGACCCTTTGTCTTTCTACTACATGTCTAATCTCTGTTTCTCTGCAAAGTGGCATTCCACATACCTTTTTCATGGTTGCTGCCAGGTGTATGTGATAGCAGTTGAAAACACCACACGATATCTAGTACCTTGTTGATTGTTACATAGCGTTATTCTCCGTGCTGGAGTTGGCTTTACACCGTTGTTTTATTTTTGTAGTGTTAAAGTACAAATAGACTGGGGCCGCGTGTTTAAAATAAAACAATATTGGCGTATAAAACAGGCACTTAAAAAGCAAAAGGGGATCCCATACGTTGCTCATGAAACGCAAAATAGTACAGCCACCTTGAAAACAGTTTGGCATATGTCCACACAAAGACTTATATGCAAATGTTTATTCACTAAGAACTGGAAACAACCCAAACATCCGTCAACTGGTAAATGAATAAACAAACGGTGGTATATCCATAAAATGACTACTTGTCAAAAGAAATGAAGTATGGATACGTGCAACAACATAAAAGAATCTCAAAAGCCTTATGCTAAGTGAAAGAAGCTAGATGCAAAAGGCTACATACTGTAGATTCCATTTACATTTCATTCTGGGAAAGGCAAAACTAGAACAATAGATATCAGATTGGAGATGGAAAAAGAGGATTGACTTCAAAGGGGAACTTTCTGGGGTGTTGGAAATATTCTCAATTTTGATTGTGGTGGTTACAGAGCTGTGTAGCTTGTCAAAACTTACAACTCTATATCTACACTTAAGGGCACATTTCATTGTATGTATGTAAATTATACTTCAATAAAACTGAGTAAAATGTTAAATTTTAAAAAAGTATGATGATGATATTGAAAAACCAGATTATCGATGTTCAGAAGAGAGAGATCCTAGAATCAGATCGTCCCTTTTGTGGTCCAGTGGATTTTGGACAGTTCTCTTCAATGAACAGTAACTTTCACTGAGTTTATTACAGATGTAAATCCTGATGCCTCGTATCATTCAGGATCAAAATTTATTTAACTTACATCATGTCACTAGGCTTAATAGTGCAAGAGTTATTTAATCAAGTGAGCAGTGGATGACCTAGGACCTTCTATACTTTATATGCTACTCAAAAGAAAGTATTTTAGAATAATTCTGTCAGTGATTTTTTAAAAATTAAAGTAACACGTTTTGCAACGTTATAGCCACAAAATGAATATATCGAGTTACACCGTAAGCGCTATGGATATCGTTTGGATTACCATGAGAAAAAGAGAAAGAAGGAAGGTCGAGAGGCTCATGAACGTTCAAAGAAGGCAAAAAAAATGATTGGTCTGAAAGCTAAGCTCTACCATAAACAGCGCCATGCTGAGAAAATACAAATGAAAAAGACGTAAGTGATAATTTATTTGTTGTATCAAGTTAGTCTTTTGAGTAATAATTATTAAAACCAATAATCCTGAATCTTTTTCATTCTTGGTAGTATTAAGATGCATGAAAAAAGAAACACCAAACAGAAGAATGATGAAAAGACTCCACAAGGAGCAGTACCTGCATATCTACTGGACAGAGAGGGACAGTCTCGAGCTAAAGTACTTTCCAATATGATCAAACAAAAACGAAAAGAGAAAGCGGTGAGCAATAAAAATTGAAGTCTTTGTTTTTGTTGCCGTTGTTCAGGAGAATTACTTAAATACATATTTGAGGTTCTTAGTTTTGTTTCTTCAGTTAAATGGAAAAATGAAGTCCAACTATTTCCATTATTTAGATGTTGAAGTCTTTGTAAATTTCATTTTATATAAAATGTTTAAGTAATAAAAAAATGTGCTTTCTCACCATGAGAACATTCAACAGGATTTAAAATTTTTTTTAGAATGCCATGTGTCTTTAGTTTTAAACAATTATTTAAAACAGCTTCTTATACTTGACAACTCCTAATGTTGTGCTGTTGTGGAGAAGGATACAACTGCTTCTTGTTTTTGCTGCCCTGCAATGCCAAAACTGGTTAAAAAGTAGAATAGTGGAAAGCATCCTAAGTGATTTGACTTAGATAAAAATTGAGCAACTAAAAAAAATAAATACTTCTGGGTGGCACTTGGTGTCAAATTAGGTTAAATTCCGCTAAAAGCAGAGAAAAAGACATAGATACTATTTTTAAACACCTGTGGATAGACTGACAGAAATCTAGGTATCAGCAGAATATGCAGTATCTGCATTTAAAGAACTTAGTCTCCAGATTGGATTTTTAAAATCTTATTGCTTATTTTTTGATATGTAAGTATCAAAATTAGAATGGTAGAACTTTAGCACCAAAAGAAACTTCAGAGATTATCTACTTAACCCCTCTTCATTTTACAGATGAAGAAGAGACTGGAATCTAGGAGGTTGTAAATCACTCTTCACAGGCGCTTATCTGTGAAATGGTAGAGTTTCTTCTAGAACCTATTCCCTTAGTGATAGGTCCAGAATTCTTTCTACTGCCTTGCACTGCTTCCATTTTTTCATAGAATTTGCATTCTAGGGAGGTACAAAATATGGGGTGATGATTTTGTCTTACTAGTAAATGTAATCTAAAAATCCATTCAAGGTAGAAATATAAAGATATGTTAAGAGGTGGAGACAGTTTAGAGTAGCCAGGGCACGGAAGCAACCTAAGTGTCCATCGACCGATGAATGGATAAAGTAGATGTGGCACATACATACAATGGAGTATTACTCAGCCATAAAAAGAAACGAAATTGAGTTATTTGTAGTGAGGTGGATGGACATAGAGACTGTCATAGAGTGAAGTAAGTCAGAAAGAGAAAAACAAATACCGTATGCTAACACATATATATGGAATCTAAAAAAAAAAATGGTTCTGAAGAACCTAGGGGCAGGACAGGAATAAAGATTCAGACATGGAGAGTGGACTTGAGGACACAGGATGGGGGAGTGGTGGGCTGGGATGAGGTGAGAGAGTGGCATGGACATACATACGCTACCAAATGTAGAATGGATGGCTGGTGGGAAGCAGCTGCATAGCATACGGAGATCAGCTCGGTGCTTTGTGACCACCTAGAGGGGTGGGGTAGGGAGGGAGACGCAAGAGGGAGGGGATATGGGGATATGTGTATACCTATGGCTGATTCACTTTGTTATACAGCAGAAGCTAATGCATCACTGTAGAGCAATTATACTCCAATAAAGATGTTAAAAACAAAAAAAGGTGGAGACAGTCTTCCAGTTTTACCCTATTAACTATTTAGTAGTAAACTTAACTAGTTCCAATTAACTTCAGGCTTGTGAGGAGACAGTGCAGATCTCTAGAAAACAATTGAGCCAAAATGTTGTTGGTTACACAAAAAAGTGAATCTACTACTTTGTACAACTAAAAAATATTTGACTTTTTATTCTCATTGTCTTTTACTAACAATATAAATTTTAACTGTGGTCTGTTTTAGGGAAAATGGGAAGTCCCTCTGCCCAAAGTTCGTGCCCAGGGAGAAACAGAAGTATTAAAAGTTATTCGAACGGGAAAGAGAAAGAAGAAAGCCTGGAAGAGGATGGTTACTAAAGTTTGCTTTGTTGGAGATGGCTTTACTCGAAAACCACCTAAATATGAAAGATTCATTAGGCCAATGGTAAGACCCTGCTAGAGTGCAGTGGCTAAATATCAGTTCCTATGTTAAACTGGATAAAGTACTTGACAGTTTCCTGAAATTCCTAAAACTGATAGAAAAGAACAGGTTGAAAGATGTTTTTAGGCTATTTTTGTTATTTTAAGTTATTGATGGAATGGGTTAGCACTCTTCCACTACTGTCAAGAATCTTGTCTTCAGCTTCATAGGAGATGTGAGATGATAAAGAATTTTCATTACAGAGACTGTCAGTGAATCTTGACGTTTAAATATGACATATTAGAATCTTCATTTTCCACAGTCATTTTACTCATTGAACAAGTGATCTACTATGTGCCTGACACTTGTCTTTGAGAACAGTTAGAAAATGAGTACAATTGTTTTTTCAAGAGTTAATTCTGGTTTAGTAAGGGAAGTATCTTAATGCTTTTGAAAATACTTAGGATGCAGTCATTGACAAAAGAAAATATTAAAATGGGACTTCAATTTCTGTTGACAGCAGTGGTGGTCAAAACCAATCTCCTCTCCACCTCCCCAAATATAATTGAAGATGTATTTCTGCAGAACCCCTTTAAACAGAATGAATTAATCTGCCCACTGGATACCAGCCTGCTTACAAAAACAAAGAATCAGAGGGGAAAGTTGGCAGTGTTACTCTAGCTCTCAACCTGAATAATTTTCAATGAATTAAAATGTTGTCAAACAGCCTGCTTCTATTAAAAAAAAAAAGTTCTATTGGAACACAGCCATGCCTGTTCATTTACATATTGTCTATGGCTATTTTTTTCTACAGAGTTTGAGTACAGTATTTGTAACAGAGACCATGTGGCCGGCAAAGCCTAAAATAAGAGCTTCACTATATGGTTATTTACAGAAAATGTTCACCCATCCCTGGATTCCATCATGGACTCCCCTTATTTTGATTGTATATTCATAATCTTCTAAATATATTTTGGTAATCTTAACAAGTTCTACAGGGAGAGAATATACTAGTCAAGCTGTTCTAGGCTTTCTGTAGTTTGGCAGATACGTTTCTTATTGTGAATTAATCATGTGGCATTCTGAATGTTATGTAGGCTTGACTAATGAGTCTGTTACTAAGAATTTGATTTACTGTCATTTGCCCCCTTCCCCCCATACAGGGAAAAATCAAACTTAAGAGATTGCAAAGTGTTGTGGCTTCTAAAGTGCCTTCACCCCAGAAGACCGTATCTAGGTGACTGGGTGAATCTGGTCTCTGTAACAGAGATCTCTCTGGGCTCTCTCCAGTTTTTGACCAGTATTAACCATCAACGCAAAGAAAGCTGACAATCTTTCATCATGGAAGGTGGCTGAAGTATATAGACTTGGAGTCAAGATACTTAAGTTTGATTCCATCCTCACACTGTTTAGCCTGGGAACAAGTTATTTAACCTGCTGATCCTTGTTTTTATCGTTTAAAAAAAAATAGGGAGAGTTGTAAAGCTATCATGTTTAAATGGTGCTGTTTGTGAGCTCTAGCATAGTGCCTGGCATGCAGCAAGTCCTCAGTAAGTATAGATAACTGGACAGAAGAAAAACTGAATATGACACTTGGTAGCTATTCCATAGTGAAAACTTTTCAGAAGTATGTGTTTGGGTTTTTCCCCCACATACTTTTCCTGTAACTATCAGGTTTTTAGTCTGTAGAATTCTAAGTATTTTCTTCGATGCCTTAAGATGAGACATTCAATCCTTTTGGGGGGGGGTGGGGAGACGATTGGAAAAGATAAGCAAAAAGCATCAATATTCATCATTAACATTTTGACTCAAAACATTCTTGTGTTCGATTTACTAGGGATTACGTTTTAAGAAGGCCCACGTAACACATCCTGAACTGAAAGCCACCTTCTGCCTGCCAATACTTGGTGTGAAGAAGAATCCCTCATCCCCACTGTATACAACTTTGGGTGTTATTACCAAAGGTACTGTCATTGAGGTGAACGTGAGCGAGTTGGGCCTAGTGACACAAGGAGGCAAGGTCATTTGGGGTAAGTACAGTTTTGAATATGGGGCTGCTGATGTTGTAATCCTAAGAAGTTTTTAAGTTGACATAAAGTACAGAGCAAATTTTAATGCAGTTAAACTTGATGTGAATCAGATTTAAATCTTTAGGAAGAACACTGTAGAGTTATGAATGCAGTTCTTCTTTAGTTTACTGGTTTCAGTTACATAAGGTTTACTACATTGCTAGATATTGTTTTGATGCTTTTTATTTAAAAAGATATGAGACAAGCAGATGGGAAATTGTAATTGTAACTGAAAAATACTGGAAGAAAATAAATTGACCACAAATGGGGGGAGGCAGACAGCAAACATTGTAGCCACACTATTTCAGTAATAATTAAAACCTGAAATATGTCATGCAACAATTTTAAATTCTTTTTTCTTCATTTTCTTTGTTTTCTGCTTTCAGTACCCAGATATTTCTAAACTTTAATGTTCTTTGAAACATTAATGTTCTTTGAAACTGTATAGCTTCTTGATTGAATGCTCAATATGAGTCATTGGCACATACTTCATGTTAGTTGACCTTGGTTGGTTGTTTTTTTAAAAATAAATTTACTTATTTATTTATTTTGGGGCTGCGTTGGGTCTTTGTTGCTGCGGGCAGGCTTTCTCTAGTTGTGGTTAGCCGGGGCTACTCACTGCGGTGGCTTCTCCTGTTGCGGAGCACGGGCTTCAGGCGTGTGGGCTTCGGTAGTTGGGGCACGCGGGCTCAGCAGTTGTGGCGCACAGGCTTAGTTGCTCTGCGGCATGTGGGATCTTCCCGGACCAGGGCTCAAACCCGTGTCCCTTGCATTGGTAGGCGAATCTCAACCACTGCACCACCAGGGAAGTCCCTTGACCTCGGTTTTAAAATAGGTTAAATCGATTTGAAACTTAGTTAATACTTGATGCTTTTTCCAGTAAGAATTGTGTGGAAAAGGAGCAATGCTCAGGTCAATCCATAAGGGCTTGTTAATATAACATAGTAACAGAATGGAGCTAGCCACCATTTATAAAAACAATATTTATGTAAAAATTGTATGGAGAACTCAAGCTTGGTCTTGCGTGATTCCATTTATTTTATAAAATCTCATTTATACTACTGTCGTCCATTTTTTCTTTCTTTTTAAAAGTGGTAATTGTAAATAATTTGGGCAAAGATTATATGTATTCTTTAAAGGTAATTTTTATTAGCTAACATCCCTCCTTTTTGTTTTGTTTTCCTTAGGAAAATATGCCCAGGTTACCAACAATCCTGAAAATGACGGATGCATAAATGCAGTCTTACTGGTTTGACAGCAGATACATACAAATAACTCCTTATAATTATTGAAGACTACACACCAATCAGGAAACCATTACTCTGATATTTCTGAATACTACCAATCAGCCTTACATGTCTGCAGTCATCAAGAAAACTATTTATTCTATTGTTTAAAAAAAAAAATTAAAATGGCCTAGTTTTACAAATTGGTCTTTTGCGTCTATTTGTTTAGCGTTTAGATGTTCATAAAATTGCATGATTAAAAAATCAATTATAGAAATATCCTACTTCATCAGTATCTGCATTAATAAGTGGTACTAAGCAGTGTAGATAGATCTGTCATTATTGGAAAAGCCAGTGCAGTCGAAAACACATTTTATCAAAGGTTAGTGCACACTTAACTGTGAGGAATAGGCCAAGAAACTTTGTCACATCTAAGGCCTTACCTGAGGTCTCCTCCTCCTCACTGTAGATTATTAATCCTAAGAAATGTAGCATTAACACAGCATTTTAATGAAAATACTTCATAAAGTATATGAGAAGGAATACTACACTATAAAGTTCAAAAGAACTTAGATAAAACTTTTTACCTCTAATTAATCCTTAACTTATTCCTATAGTAAGTCAGGGAATTAGTATTTTAAACATTTTTCCCCTCTCATTCATCATATATAATGCCATATACTTGGAACTGTATTTTCTACTCAAGATGATTGATAGATACATGAAAAAAATACCAACCAAAATGTTTATACTTTTAGCATTTCTTGTATTCTAAAATTAGGGTAGTGTATTTATATTTTTAGAGTGGTAAAAATTAAGTAATTCCAGGTAAAATAGTTTTAAAAAGAAAAAGGCTGCACGGATGCCCTTAAAGAGAAATTTATTTGCAGTTACTTAGATAATATTAAAAAGGTCATGTTTTAGTCAAAAACACATTTGTGATTTGAGTTATGTTTGTGACTTCGAGCTTTAGGGTGTCTCTATATTATATTAATTTATAATCACATTAATTGTTTTCAATTCTGTTTATTTTTTTAAGTCTGTCTTGAAAGTACAACCAATGTGATTAATTGTGCCTTAAACGAAATCAGTGTCTAAACAAATTCAATATCTAAACACATCTTCACCATATGAACTTAGGGAAAATGGAAGGAATTTCAAAACACAGACCAGGAAACAATCACAAAATATAGGTTTAATTACTACTGTTAAAAATTAAAAAAAAAAAATTAGAAAAAAGAAACTACCAAGAAAACAAACGTAAGTACTTGAGTAAGTCTTGCTATTCTGAATAATGTAACATCTTTTCTAAATTGTATAAACACAGTAGAAGTTTTAGAACACACAGACACAAAGGAAAAGAAAGGCTAGTTCCTTGGGAATTACTATCCAGTATGATACAATTACTTCAGGATAACAGAAGCAGAACCTTCCTTACAATTAGATTTTAACAAATGATTTTGCCGCTAATAGAAATGGGGAATGTGTGAATGACAAGTTTTGGAGGGTGAAAGAAAAAAAATCGACTGAAGGTAAGCACTGGATACAGAACAGAGGTTTGCTTATTTTTCACAACCAAAAATAGCAAGTTAAACTATCTGTACAAATAAAGCTTGATACTAAGTATGCAAACAGAAGCATAAACATTTGTAACTAATCACCCCCATGAAAGACTGGGTTAACACTTCCAACACGGTATTGCTACTAGTGGACATACAAGGCAGAAATTTCTAAAATACTGTTACACAGATGAGTAATGTTAGTATAAACTCTTTATTTACATTAAAATCTGTTTCAGTTTGCTGGTGTGACCAAACCTTAGAAGGTAATCCCTAAGGGTAAATCAGAATGTAAGAGCAGATATTTAGATACCAGGTAAAGGCTCAATTCGATGCAATCATAAACCTTCAAGATATTTTTCTAAAGTCACTGAAACCATTTTAGGTGGTGTTCTGGTGGTCAGCTAAAAGTGAACCATAAACCACTAGTAGTTTTTATCCTTGCCATGATAATTTTCTGCACTGAATGGAAACACCATGAGTAGAGACACATTTTAAGTAGTAGAAGATTGACGTTCTGTCATGCTATATGATTTTATAAAAAATCATAATAGACCCTCTCACTGTTAAAAGTTGTAGAGGAACTTTATAATAAATTCTTAAATATATTTCTGTGATGTCTAGCAATTGAATAAACTTGAAAGAACTAAAATTTTGCTAGTAACTGTCTATTTTACACAAGGAAATATATATGTATTTACACAAACTGAACTGAACTCCCTTCTCCACAAATAAGACTTCTAAACAGAAAAAAGTTCACAAAGGACTATAGAATGTGACTGGACACTTAACAACTAGACTACCTGGTTGAAATCAGATTTCAGTCCTCTGTCATTCTCAGAGTTTTTCTAATGCCTTTTGCAAAAAGTACAAGTAATGTGATTAAGTTTTATTTAGATTCCTTATTGAGGATAAATTTTGTTATAAATTCTACACTCACTCACTGAGCATAGAACTCATTGTTACTGAACATGAAAGTTAGGTTTTTTTCATGTGACCTAACTTTTTTTCCTCTACCAACTATAAACTCCAAAATAACATTTTCTGTCAGAGATAATATGGACAAAAATTGTGTGCTGAACAGAAAGTTTTGAAACTGCTTAAAATGCACCTACTGTTTAAACCAAACAAGTTTAACAAGTATAAATTTATACTGCGAGTCCTTAGTGGTCATATATGAATAACTAAACATTTCTTTTTTGTAAACCTCAGCAACTATATTCACACATCAAGAGTTGTCAGTGAGCTCAGTCTTAAACTACACCTTTTTAAAGAAAGTATTTTAAAGAGAACAATGAAGAATCCAAGTAAAAAAGTGTTAGGTTTTTAAATCTATTTTAAGAAATTAAAAATGGAAAGGTTAAGAATTTACTAAATCCTTATTTCCCTAATTGTGATATTAACAAAAATTTCTCACAAAATGTATAAAACAGCATAAACATTCGATAGATACACTAATATTAGTCATTCTTTCACGTGATTAGCATTTGTTGGGAAAACAAATGGCCAAAGCGCTTAATTTTCATTTAGAATGGAATAATCTGGCCTAACTGACCAATAATTAAAGAAAATAGTAGAGGATACAAGTATTCAAAATTTTACACGAATAAGGAGGGTTTGTTATTTTGTCTGCTAAAGATTTTTACCTCAACTTTAAATCTTCCTAAAATGCCAACATCCCAAAATAAAATTTAGTATCACCTGACTGTAGACTGAATAAACCTTCAACATCAATCCTTAGCACCTCAAATAATGACACAAAGTCATAACACATTTTTTTTCATGTAAGGACCAAGCAGTTTTAAGAACACTCTAAATGGCCTCAAAGCATTCTCAAACTTACATGAAAATTTGAGTACACATAATACTTCCAAAGAGTAGGACTGTTTTAAGATTCTCTTTGGATTCTAAGAATAACCATTTTGTTCATTTTTAAATAAATTATTATACAAAAATAAACAATTGAGGATGTTTTTTGTTTTCAGTTTACCCAGGCAAAGGCCTTTGTGTTGCGCAGGCAAAGGCAACCACAATGTACACACAGGCTAGATTGTAACCTGTCCGCACAGAACAAATCAAGAGCGAGCAAGCCAAAAGGGACAAACGAAGCCTCCAATCTGATTTAAGCTCTTGTAACTATGGCTCCTAGGGCAGCTTATTCCTGCCATCTAGGTCTAAGATTGTGGGGCGCAGTTCCAAACCTACCAAAAATGGAAGCCAAGGGCATAAGCTGGCAGGCAGGCAAAAAGATCTTTTGACAGGAATCACTCCATGAGTTAGGGAAGTGGATGAAAGTGAAGGGAATATAATGAAGATTCTAGAGTAAAGGCAGTGGCAGGATTAAGGAGAAGCCTTAGGAAGGGTTCTCACACTTCTAAAGTATACATGTTAACTGGGTGAGGACAAAAGTACAGTCCCCAGATTCAAATGAAATTTTAAATAATTATACGAGTGCCTACAGGCCAGAGTTAAATCCCTAGCAGTACTGTTAATATCAGATGTTATCAAGAGTGAGCTGGAAACAGATTTTGTTTGTGCCTTTCCACAGACATTGAAGTCAAAGGAAGAAATTGCACCTACAACTAAGAACTAAGAGGCCAAAATACCACCTTCATAAACCTTTGACCATAAATTTCCAAATTTGTGCTCTCATTTAGTTGAAGTTGCATTTATCCTAATTTACTGACATTTTTGTTTAAGCATGCCTACATTTTAAAAAATGGTGATTAGTTTTGAAATTTAAGATAAAACTTCTAGAACCTTCACCAAGATTACTATTAAAACCCTTAGTATAAAAGATTTCTGTGATCCTTACAATTGATGGAAACCCTACTACTTTCACATTTTTAAATTTATATTTTCTGAAATATTAATGGTCAGATATCCCCAACTGCTAAAGAAAATATAGTATGATCTGGTTTCCCAAAATCGAAACATGGTTAATAAAAATAAAAAAAATTGTATTTACACAAAATAGCCTGAAAAATTAAAAAGAACGGTGAATCCTAGGTCCTACAGGGGAGGGAAAAGCGGCATCATAAATAAGTTCAAATTGAAAATTTGGAGTTTTTGTCCTGTGCCCCATGCTATTTATTAACTGCCATATTTTAAAAACAACAATTACGTTACAAAGAAGAGGATCTATCATCCGCTTTTCTTCCTCATTCAGGTCAGCTTGGCTTTCTTCTTCGCAGGTCCTTTGTGCCCTTTGGCCTTTCTTCTTAAATTCCGCCTGTCGACCACAGGCACTTCCACTTCTATCTCCTCTGAGCTGCTATCCACAGTCTTCTCTGTTGATTGTGTCAACTGATCCAGTTGCTCAGAAGATGCTTCAGACTGCTCCTCTGACTGGTTCTTCTGTCCTGCATTCTGTGAAAATGGCACATCTTCAAGTTCAACCTCTATTAAAGAGCTCTGAGGAAGAGCTGGAGATGTCTCCTGGGGCTCGGCTACCCCCTCCTCACCCTGGTCTTCCAATGAGGCAGTAGTGTTGGGTGATACATTTTCAGGAATTGATTCTTCAGCAAATTCAGTTATCACGGAGTTTGGAAAACCACTGTCGGACCGTTCTTCATTTGGGATAGTAGCCACATTGTCTGAACTCCCAAAATGTGCTTTCTTTCTTGAAACTAGAAGCAGCCTCTCTTCAGTGTGCCCCTTGTCATCAGATGGGCCTTCATCTAGCAACATTTCTGAGTCAGTTACATGTGAAATCTAAAAACAAAAAACCGGTGAACAGCTTTTGCAATATAGTTCTTACATAAATTATTCTCAGACACTAATATGCAATGACCCTGAACCACATTTTAAAGAATTCAGTACTCACTACTTTTGTTAATCATGTGCACATATTCTGAATACAGCTCAATTTCTTCGAAACTGTCTTACATGATAATTTGGATTCATTAAGTTCTTGCTTTAAAGATGCAATAAAAGTAATGATTTTACCTCAAAACGTACTTAAGGCACAAACTTTATGTCAAGGTTCTTCAAAACCATGAATCAACTCAGTTTTTAGTTTCCTGGTGTTACTGGAGCCAGACCGAGAATCCTGGGACTTGACACTGTGCTACCCCACTGAGTTTGACTATTAGGTGAAAGGTGAGGGCAGCGAAAATTTTATTCATGTAATTATGTGAGACACTAATAAAATAATGCTATACAAGAGTTCTTTACTCTTAAATTGGAATATTCAAAAGTAGAAATTAAATTTCCTTTTTGATGTGGCACCTATATATATACAATGGAATATTACTCAGCCATAAAAAAAGAACGAAATCTTGCCATTTGCAACAACATGGATGAACTTAGAGGGGATTATGCTTAGTGAAATAAGTCAGACAGAGAAAGACAAAAACCATATGATCTCATTTATATGTGGAATCTAAAAAACAAAACAAAATGAAAACAGACTCAGATAAAAAGAATAAATGGGTGGTTGCCAGAAGGGAGGGAGTGAGGGGATTGAAAGAGGTAGGGGATTAAGAGGTACAAACTTCCAGTTACAAAATAAACCACGGGGATGTAATATATAGCATAAGGAATATGGTCAACAATATTGTAATAACTTTATATGGGGAACAGATGGTTACTGGACTTACAGTGGTGATCATTTCATAATGTATGCAAAATCAAATCACTATGTAGTACACATGAAACTAATATAATATTGTACATCAACTATATTTCAATAAAAATAAATAATTAAATTTCTTTTAAAATATTCCATCAAGTTTTCCCCACTAATCTAATCTGTCTCCCTAATTAAAACAAATTAAAATGACAGTACTGGTCACAGATTATGTAAGCAATAGGTATTCAAATATTTGGTAAATAATGCTTTACCCATTTTTCTAAGCATTTCCTAAATCTACAAAGTGAAACTCATTTTGTTACCGTAAGTCAGACGAATGAAGTTACAAAGATTTGAATTTAAAAAACATTACTGATTGCATCTTCTTAAAACACCCAATGTAGTAAAATTTATTTTTCCTGAAGGATGGTACATGTTAAAGTAGAGGAAAATATATATCCTGCACTGCCCTAGCCAAGTCACCAACACTGGACACTATAACTATAAAAAATTAGGATATTTTTCCATTACCTTATCCTGTGCAACAGCCTCAGGAGATTTTGAAGATTCTACCACCAGTGGAACAAGATTCGTAGAGTCTTCACTGGAATTAAAAGACTGCAATTTTAATTCTTCACCTAAAACTTCACCAGTGGAGTCCTCCTCTTCTGTTATAAGTGAAGTCTTAAGAGTATCATCCATTATCTCACCATTCATAGGCTCTGATTCAGATTCCTACACAATCGAGGGCAAAAAAAGTCAGGACAAAATTACAGATTAACTTACTTGTCATACAAGGTGGATCCATTCTCAGTCGCCCTGTCATGCACCAGGACTCAAGATACATTCTACCACATTACAGGACACAGGTTAAGGAACAGCAGAGTCAGTAAGAGAAAAGAATCCATAAGCACCCCAATTTCCCTCTGTTCTCATGGAGAAAAGACAGGACCAGGATGCTCTATGGACCCAGTGTGGGTCTGAGATTCAGTGAAGAGACCCTGCCTCCTTCTTCTTCTTCCTCCATATAGGCAGTGACAGGAAGAACCTTTTCAGTAAAAAGCCACAAGAGAAAGTCTAGATTTGGTGCCAGCTCTTTACAGAACATCAGCTGTTCAGCACTCGGAACCCTTGGGGCCCCTGGGAAGTCACAGTTTAGCATGCCAGGGGGAGGAAGCACTAGCAGTCCCGTGGGAAGCTGAGTTTGGGTACAGCTTCTTGCTGGGAGCAGAGAGCCCTCAATCTTAGCGAGCTCATTCTCCTGTCAACAAAGGGTCATCTTTGAACAATCCTGCTCCTTAAATCACATTAAAATATGGAAAAGCGATTTGATAACACTAAGTCTCCAATTTCTGAAACTCTTCCTCCAAGGTTTATCAATTTACATGACTTTCATTAACATCTAATATTTCTAACTAATCCTAATGACATTCTAATAATTAGAGATCATTTTATTTAATTATCATTTTAAAAATTCGAACACCGGGCTTCCCTGGTGGCGCAGTGGTGAAGAATCTGCCTGCCAATGCAAGGGACACGGGTTCGAGCCCTGGTCAAGGAGGATCCCACATGCTGCTGAGCGGATAGGCCTGTGCACAACTCTGAGCCTGCGCTCTAGAGCCCACAAGCCGCAACTACTGAGCCTGTGTGCCACAACTACTGAGCCCCCATGCTTAGAGCCCATGCTCCGCAGCAAGAGAAGCCGCTGTAATGAGAAGCCCACGCACTGCAATGAAGAGTAGCCCCCGCTCACCGCAACTAGAGAAAGTCCACTAACAGCAACAAAGACCCAATGCAGCCAAAAATAAAATAAAATAAATTTAAAATAAATTAATTAACTAAAAATAAAATAAAAATTAGAACACTGATGCACTCAAATTTTAAGAAATAGACCTGGCTGGATTATATAGAACCCCTGAAATCATATAATGAATGTTTTCCTAAGGGATACTGAAATCAGAGACTTAGAAAAATTAATCTGGCCAGAGAGTATAAAGAATAAACTGCACACAGAAGGTAATTATAATAAAACTCACAAAAGAACCAACTACGGTATGACAAATGTTCAAAGGAAGAAAATGAGAAAGATATAGCAAAAGTTTTTATAAAAAAACAGAATTTTGGTGAGTAACTACAAGTGAGAAGCAACAGAAGAGAAAAACTCAGTCCTTCAAGTTCTAGGTTTGGGAACAGAATGAAAAATAAGAAATAGGAAAAAAGGCTCAATAGAGAAGTGATAGGAAAGAGCAGAGATGTTAAAATTTAAGATGATAAAAGACATCTGTCTAAACAGAAATATTCAGAAGGCAAGTAATACTGAAGTCTGGATCAATATTGAAAGTCTGGAGTTACTGGTCATCCCCACAGAGATGACCATTCAGCCATTAGACTAGATGCATTTTCAAAAGAGAAGCATGAACAAAAGAGCAGAAAGTCAAGAAGTGAGTCTTCTAGAATGTCCACAAATACAGGGAAAAAAAGAGGAAGCAGGGCTTCCCTGGTGGCGCAGTGGTTGAGAATCTGCCTGCCAATGCAGGGGACACGGGTTCGAGCCCTGGTCTGGGAAGATCCCACATGCCGCGGAGCAACTAAGCCTGTGAGCCACAATTGCTGAGCCTGCGTGTCTGGAGCCTGTGCTCCACAACAAGAGAGGCCGCGACAGTGAGAGGCCCGCGCACCGCGATGAAGAGTGGCCCCCGTTTGCCGCAACTGGAGAAAGCCCTCGCACAGAAACGAAGACCCAACACATCAATCAATCAATCAATCAATCAATAAATAAATAAAATTAAAAAAAAAAAAAAGAGGAAGCAGAAGAGTCAAAAAGCAAATAAATAAAACCAAAACAAAACTTCAGAGAGAGGAAAACCAAGAAACCAGAACACAATAGTGTTATAAAGCCAGGGAACTAGAGAATCCGGAGGAAGACAGAGTAGTCAACCTAGGTAAGGAAAGCCACCAGAATTGAGTGAAAGTGTCACTGGTGACCTACAAGAGTAGGTACTCACATGTATTGTTGGACAAAAGAAACAGGTTACATGAAGTATGTACAGTATAATCTTAAGTTTTTTAAAAAAAAAACCCACACAAATATACATTCCCGTAGACATCTAGAAGCATATAAATCCCTTTTTTTAAATATGTGTTTGTTTTCCTCATTTTTACAAGAAGAGAAAAAATGCCATTTAAAAATACAATTTCATGAAGTAGAGGAAACAGGAGCTAAATTGGAGCAAGTTAAGGAAATAAAATCAGTAACGCAGTTTCACTTGCTTAGCTCCTGGCTGGACTTGACAAACAGGTAAAAGATTTTTAAAGAAACTTAAGTATGTTTGAAAGAAGAAATAAAGAATCTGTAAGAGAGGAAAAGATTGAAGATATTAAAGAAAAAGGATAGGAAATAGAGAAGACGAAAAAAGAAATGAAGCCAGATAAAGAGTTTTTTACTCAGTCACAAAGGATTTTCCTGCTTGTTTTCTAGTGGTAAAAAAAATGAATTTAGTTATTTTTCTAGGAATTTGTAAATCAACTGTAGTCAAATACATATATATTTTCTGGACAACTAATTCTATCCTTCTAACCAAAATAGGGGTGCAATTTAGGGCTTGTTGGACATTAAGGCATTCTAACTGGTTTTATAAGGTAGACCTCTTATAGTCACATCATTGTGTCACTTCTTAAGTATGTTTAATTCTACAAATTAATTTGTATTTTAAATACAATGAGGGACATTACTAACTAAACATCCTCTATTTTATCTTTGCAATACGTCAAACTTTATAAACTCAGTTTGAAATATAAAATACTTGTAACTTTATCCTCTACTACCTGACCTTGCTTTAGACATATATGCTCTCTTTTTTTTAATTTATTTTGGCTGTGTTGGGCCTTCGTTGCTACGCACGGGCTTTCTCTAGTTGCAGCAAGCAGGGGCTACTCTTCATTGCGATGCGCAGGCTTCTCATTGCGATGGCTTCTCTTGTTGCAGAGCACGGGCTCTAGGCTCGCGGGCTTCAGTAGTTGCGGCACATGGGCTCAGTAGTTGTGGCTCGCGGGCCCTAGAGCGCAGGCTCAGTAGTGTGGCACGCGGGCTTAGCTGCTCCGTGGCATGTGGGATATTCCCAGACCAGGACTCGAACCCGTGTCCCCTGCATTGGCAGGCGGATTCTTAATCACTGAGCCACCAGGGAAGTCCCGACATATATGCTTTTTAACATTAAATACAATTTCTACTAAGAGTCTAAAATACATCGTTATGCTTTTCTAACAATATATGACTAAGAAAGTTAAATTTTACTTCCATTCATTTTATTTAGTAAGTGAATCTCCTACCTTTTCACCTTCTTGCTTGTCCAGGCCTGGCTGGGTTTCTGGTGCTGGTCGAACATTTTTATCACTACTTTCATCCTCAAATTCAATCACACTCTGTTCAGGTTCTTCTTCCAAGAATTCTTCTGAGCTCTCTGATGTTCGTGCAGTAGACTCCAATCTACAAAAACAAAGAAAAACATTCTTACTTGTTTTATTAAAGATGAATATAAAATTTCAGGAATCCGTTAATAAAGTAACACTTTAGAGAATCAACTAAGTGTTGTTCAGACAACAACTTCAAATTTTACAGGTCCAAAACCAACCTCTTCATCTTCTTACAAGTTTGTTCTCTTTCCTACCTTGTTCTCCAGTTCGATCACCACCTTTTCAATTATGTAAACTAGACTTTTCTTTTACTCTATCTATATTGATTGGATCTTATTCTCCTAGAATGAGCATACATCTCAGCTTACCTGGAACAGTCCAGTTTTCAACTTTTGCCCCAGCACTGGCATAATTATGGGCATCCCTCATTTTATTGCACTTTGTTTTACTGCATTTTGAAGATACTATGTTTTTACTAATTGGAGGTTTGTGGCAATCCTGTGCTATGCAAGTCCATTGAAGCCATTTCTCCAGCAGTATCTGCTCACTTCATGTCTGTGTCACGTTTCGGTAATTCCCACAATACTTTGAACTTTTTTTTTTATTATATTTGTTACAGTGATCTGTGATTAGTGATGGTTGATGTTACAATTTTAATTGTTTCCAGGTGCCACAGGCTACACTCAAATAAGATGACAAACTTTTTTTTTAATGAATTTTTTTAATTGGAGTATAGTTTACTTACAATGTAGCGTTAGTTTCTGCTGTACAGAAAAGTGAGTTGGTTATACATATACTTATGTCCACTCTTAAGACAGCAAACTTAACTGATAAATGTTGTGTGTGTTCTGACTATTGCAACTGATTGGCCATTCCCCATCTCTCTCCCTCTCTTTAGGCCTCCCTATTCCCTGAGACACAACAATATTTAAATTAGGCCAATTAATAACCCTGCAATGGCTCTAAGTGTTCAAATGAAAGGAAGAGTCACATGTCTCTCACTTTAAATCAAAAGCTAGAGACGATTAAACTTAGTGAGAAAGGCACGTTGAAAGCTGAGATACGTAGAAAGCTATGTGTGTCTCTTGTGCCAAATAGTTAGCCAAGCTGTGAATACAAAGCAAAAGTTCTTGAAAAAAATTAACGGTGCTACTCTAAGTGAACACACCAGTGATAAGACGGCAAAACAGCCTTATTGCCGATATGGAGAAAAAGTTTTAGTGGTCTGGATAGAAGATCAAACCAGCCACAACATTCCCTTAAGCCAAAGCCTAATCCAGAATAAGGCCCTAACTCTCTTCAATTCTATGAAGGCTGAAAGAGGTAAGGCTGCTACAGAAAAAGAGTCTGAAGCTAGCAGAGGTTGGTTCATGAGGTTTAAGGAAAGAAGCTCTCTCCATAAGAGTGCCAGGTGAAGTAGCTACTGCTGATGTAGAAGCTGTATCAAGTTATCCAGAAGATCTAGCTAAGATAATGAATGAAGGTGGCTACACTAAACAGATTTTCAATGCAGACAAAAAACCCTACTGGAACAAGATGTCATCTAGGACTTTCAGAGCTAGAGAAGAGAAGCCAATTCCTGGCTTAAAGTTTCAAAGGACATCCAAAATATATAAACAGCTCATGCAGCTCAATATTAAAAAAAACAAACAACCCAATCAAAAAATGGGCAGAAGACCTAAATAGACATTTCTTCAAAGAAGACATACAGATGGCCAAGAGGCACGTGAAAAGCTGCTCATGTGCTCACTAATTATTAGAGAAATGCAAATCAAAACTACAATGAGGTAGCACCTCATACCGGTTAGAATGGGCATCATCAGAAAATCTACAAACAACAAATGCTGGAGGGGGTGTGGAGAAAAGGGAACCCTCTTGCACTGCTGGTGGGAATGTAAATTGATACAGCCACTATGGAGAACAGTATGGAGGTTCCTTAAAAAACTAAAAATTGAATTACCATATAACCCAGCAATCCCACTACTGGGCATATACCCAGAGAAAACCATAATTAAAAAAGACACATGCACCCCAATGTTCACTGCAGCACTATTTACAATAGCCAGGTCATGGAAGCAACCTAAATGCCCATTGACAGATGAATGGATAAAGAAGATGTGGTATATATACACAATGGAATATTACTCAGCCATAAAAAGGAACAAAACTGGGTCATTTGTAGAGACGTGGATGGATCTAGAGACTGTCATACAGAGTGTAGTAAGTCAGAAAGAGAAAAACAAATATTGTATATTAACGCATATATGTGGAATCTAGAAAAATGGTACAGAGGAACTGGCTTGCAAGGCAGAAATAGAGACACAGATGTAGAGAACAAACGTATGGACACCAAGGGGGTAAGCGGGGGGTGGGGGGTGGCAGGGGGGGATGAATTGGGCAATTGGGATTGACATGTATACACTGATGTGTATAAAATGGATGACTAATAAGAACCTGCTGTATATAAATAAATAAATAAATGTAGCACAGCCACAGATGTATCCACCCACTTTAAAAAAAAAAAAAGTTTCAAAGGACAAGCTGACTCTCTCGCTAGGTGCTAATGCAGCTGGTGACTTGAAGTTGAAGCCAGTGCTCATTTACCATTCTGAAAATCCTAGGGCCCTTAAGAATTATGCTAAATCTACTCCCTTGTCCTCCATAAATGGAACAACAAAGCCTGGATGACAGCACACCTGTTGACAACATGGTTTACTGAATATTTTAAGCCCACTGTTAAGACCTATTCCTCAGGAAAAAAAAATTCCTTTCAAAATGTGACTGCTCATTGACAATGTATCTGGTCACCCAAGAGCTCTCTGATGGAGATGTACAATGAAATTCATGTTGTTTTCATACCTGCTAACACACCATCCATTCTGCAGCCCATGGATCAAGGAAGCATTTCGACTTTGAAGTCTTATTATTTAAGAATTACAGTTCATAAGGCTATAGTTGCCACAGATAGAGATTCCTCTGATGGCTGTGGGCAAAGTCAATTGAAAACCTTCTGAAAAAGATTCACCATTCTAGATGCCACTATGAACATTCATGATTCATGGGAAGAGGTCTAATATCAACATTACCAGGAGTTTGGAAGAAGTTGATTCAAACCCTCATGGATGACTTTGAGGGGTTCAAGACTTCAGTGGAGGAGGTCACTGCCGATGTGGTAGAAATAGCAAGAGAATCAGAATTAGAAGTGGAGCCTGAAGATGTGACTGAATTGCTGCAATCTCAAGATAAAACTTTAATGGATGAGGAGTTGCTTATTGTGTATGAGCAAAGAGAGTGATTTCTTGAGATGGAATCCACTCCTGCTAAAAATGCTGTGAAGACTGTTGAAATGACAAAGGATTTAGACTATGACATAAACTTAGTAGACGAAGCCACATCAGGGTTTCAGAGGACTGACTCCAATTTTGAAAGAATTTCTACTGTGGGTAAAATGCTATCAAACAGCATCACATGCTACAGAGAAATCGTTAGTGAAAGGAAGAAGTCAGCCAATCTATGTGGCAAAGTTCATGGCTGTCTTATTTAGGAAAAGGCCACAGTCACCCCAACCTTCAGCAATCACCACCCTGATCAGTCATCAGCCACCAACACTGAGGCGAGACCCTCCACCAGCAAAAACATTACGACTCATTGAAGGCTCAGATGACAGCATTTTTTTTAACCAATAAAGCATTTTAAAATTAAGCTATGTACTTTTTTTGTTAAACATAATGCTATCGCACACTTAACAGACTACAGGATAGTGTAAAAAACTTTTTATGTGCACTAGCAAACAAAAATGTTTGATTTATTGTGATGGTCACTTTATTGCGGTAGTCTGGAACTGAACCTACAACATCTCTGAGGTATGCGTGTATTAATAATGCCCCTTTCATTCTCAAAAATTTCAGTTTGGACAATAAATGATATAGTTTAGTTCTACCTGTGAAATGCCTTTCAAACAAATCCGTAACTTTATTCCCATTCTCATCTTCCTACTTCAGGCCCAATTCTCTCTGGACGCTGTAACTTCTTCCCAACTCATGTTCAGACTTGCAATATATACATTCTTTAGTAAGGTTTTCAGAGCTATGTTTCTTTTTTTTTTTGCCTGCATCCCATGGCACGCAAGATCTTAGTTCCCTGAAGAGGGATCGAACCCATGCCCCCTGAAGTGGAAGCTCAGGGTCTTAACCACTGGACCGCTCGGTAAGTCACCAGAGTTATGTTTCTAATACACATATCTGTACCAGTGACAGTCCGGCTCAGAAAATTCTGATGGTTCTCTATGGCTTGGAGAATAAAGCATACCTCCTTTCAAAGCCTAACATGACCAGACCCTTATATTTTTACCTCCTACTCGATGCTACCACTTACCTATACATCAGTTTTCCTTACCAACACTCCTCCCAGCTTTGTGCCTTTGCTCACGTTACTCCTGCTGTCTAGAACTGCACAGTGCAATACAGTAGCCATGAGACACTTGTCATTATTTACAGTAATTAAAACTGAGTGAAGGGCTTCCCTGGTGGCGCAGTGGTTGAGAATCTGCCTGCCAATACAGGGGACACGGGTTCGAGCCCTGGTCTGGGAAGATCCCACATGCCACGGAGCAACTAGGCCCGTGAGCCACAACTACTGAGCCTGCGCGTCTGGAGCCTATGCTCCGCAACAAGAGAGGCCGCAATAGTGAGAGGCCCACGCACCGTGATGAAGAGTGGCCCCCGCTTGCCGCAACTAGAGAAAGCCCTCGCACAGAAACGAAGACCCAACACAGCCAAAAAAATAAATATTAAAAAAAAAAAAAAAAAGAAAAATATTATTTAAAAAAAAAAAACAAAAAACTGAGTGAAATTAAAAACTCAGCTCCTCAGTTGCACTAGCCACACTTCAAGTGCTCGGTGATGAGCAAACTGAGTGGTGGCTGCCATGCTGGACAGGGAAGGGCAGACAAAGAACATGTCCACCATGACAGAAGGTTCTCTGAACAGCCCTGGTGTAGACCAGGGGTCAGCAAACTTTTCCTTTAGCTTTTCTGAGTCACATGGTCTCTGAACAACTACTCAACTCCACCAGCGTAAAGCAAAAGCAACCATAATAAACATGTGAACTAACAAGCACAGATGTGTTACAATAAAATTTTATTTACAACAATAGGTGGTGGGCCAGATCTGGCCTATAGACCATAGTTTGTAGACCCTCGAACTAGAAAAGAAAGTCTTCTTTCCCAACTCTGCTTGTTGAGTTTCTACTTATCTTTGAAGCCCTGGCACAAATACCAAATTTCTCAATCCCCTCAATTAGAATCAATCACACCCTCCTTTGCATCCAGAGCACTTTGCACTTCTATTATTATATCACAATCCACCTTGCAGTGCTCTGAACCTGTGTCACAGGTACAGATACGTGTATCGGAAACTAATAGACAGTCGATTCTTCAACGGCAAAGATGAAGTTTTGTTCTTCATAGTGTCTGAGCACTTAAGCATTTAGTCTCACTGTTACTATTTTATGAAAAGCAAAAAAAATTCCACAATAATTCTGAGATGTTCAATTTAAAATGTACTGTTACATTCCCTTCTAAAAAGGGTATTACAACAAAATGTTGCTCAGTGAAAAAAACTATAATTATCTAACCCCATTACTCTTTTCACAAGTTAAATATTTGCTTAAATTTGACTTTAAAGTGATGAATTTTTCATTAAAATATAACATTTACATAATTATCCAAATTTAAAGTTACATACATAATGAAATTAGCAGAGCTACAGAATTCTCTACCTGAGTAGAATAATTTCACAACTAAAATGACAACACTATGAATGGTTGACTCAGGAACAGTTAGCAGGACTATCAGAGCAAAAGCCTAATTTAACTATAATATTGAAAATCTTGCTTTCTTTAAGATTCAAAGGAAGATGGAGAATAAGGTTTTGATCCAAGTGTTCTGTTGATTCAGCTGGCTATTAAGTTTCTGGAGGAGTTGACAATGCCATTTATGGCTATCACTAATTTGTTATATTCTATAACCCAGTAAAATGAATTAGTTATAAAGTAAAATTGAGGGTTTTTTTTTTTTTTTTATAAAGTACAGAAAAAGTTTATTGGAACTCTCTTGAATACATTTTAAAGTATAGCTCAATATTTCCAAATAAAGTAGGCTGGAGGAGCGGGAGGGGCTCTCCCACCTGGAGACAGGACTGGTCCCAGCCCTGTCCCGGGGGTGCTGTGCAGGTCCGTCTAGGGCTCATACCTTTCATGAGGGTTTTTTAAATTGACTAAACCTCAGCATTGCTAAAAACCATAGCTACTGTCAAATTCAAAGTTGACAATAATGACTCATTTGGGATAATATAATCACTAGAATATTCTCCTGGATTTTCACACAAGAGACTAAATCATGAGTTTATTCCACTCTCTTACTAGCAATTTCTCCCTATACCACTGTCAAAGTGACACTTACCAAGTGTAATCAATAATCTTGTGGAAGAACTCAAACACAAAGTTCTACACCAAGGTCATTTATTACACAAACAATATAATAAACTTCACCTTAAAAACTAAATACTAATAATATGAAAATAAGAATAAACAAAATAACGAGAGTAAAATAAACAATACTTCACTTGTTCACTGAAGCTGTAGGTGAAGTCTGGGGAGTCTTTTCATCTTCCCCTTGAGAACTACTAAATTCAGAATCCTGAAACCGTTTTCCAATCTTTGGCCGCTTTAAATGACTACTTCGAGTACGAGTGGAAACAGATGTTTTATCGTGACCTGAGAAAAAAACGGCAAAACTATAATTGATTGATTATGTATTCAAAGGATTACCTATTAAAATACACAGAAATGCAAGAACTACGCTAGTTTACCTAAATCCCCAACATTACACACTTCCTCTCTGTCACTTCAGGTTAAGAAACCATGTCAGTGTCTTTTTCTAAATTATGAAATAACCTTGTCAGTATTCATCCCTCAAATTTCTATTACCTTGAGCTTTTTGCAAAGTGTTTCTGCATTTTCACTTAGACCCTCTTCCAATAATCTTGGGAAATAAACAAGGTAGACATTATTGTCCCTATTTTACAGGTAAGGAAATGAAAACAAGAGAGGCAAAATAGCTTACCTAACTGTTCACACAGCAAAATCAGTGGTAAAAGAACCCAGATCTAGATTTTAGGGCTGGAGAAGTCTTCACTTTACTCTAAGGGACACACACACAGACACAGACACAGACACAGACACTTAATTCTAACTGTCTCAAACACTTACTAATAGACAAGCTGAATTTCTTACCTTCAGAAGTACTTGCAAAGGCATCTTTTAGAGAATCAATCTAAAACAGAGATACAGATTAAAACCACAAGTTTTAGATCCTTTCTTCTCCCTATGGATCTACTTCATACAGTTACAAAGAAAATCTTTTTAAAAGTTTTTCAAATAGCACCTTTTGTACTCACTATTCATCAACTAAGAAACTCACTTAGAAAGTAAAAAGGCTGTATTATAGCCTCAGTTTATTATGAGCTTAAGAACTTATGGGGCTTCCCTGGTGGCGCAGTGGTTGAGAATCTGCCTGCCAATGCAGGGGACATGGGTTCGAGCCCTGGTCTGGGAAGATCCCACATGCCACGGAGCAACTGGGCCCGTGAGCCACACAATTACTGAGCCTGCGCGTCTGGAGCCTGTGCTCCGCAACAAGAGAGGCCGCGATGGTGAGAGGCCCGCGCACCGCGATGAAGAGTGGTCCCCACTTGCCGCAACTAGAGAAAGCCCTCGCACAGAAGCAAAGACTCAACACAGTCATAAATAAATAAATAAATAAAAGAACGTGAATTTCTTTAAAAAAAAAAAAAAAGAACTTATGAAGCCATCTAATATGCTACAGTGATATACACGGGCTTTCTGAATGTTCTGTTCTTGGCTCCCTTCTCTTCTCAGTCCACTTCCTCCTTCTATGTAACTGTATCTACCACCTTTACTTCAACAGCTATTTGCTGATGAATCCAAATATACAATTTAATCTCCCCAACTTTTTTCCTGATTTCCAAATGATGAATCCAAATATACAATTTAATCTCCCCAACATTTTTCCCGATTTTCAAAGCTCTATTTCCAGTGAAATCTCTCCAGCGGATACTCCACCAATTTCACATCCAAACTGTCCCAAACTGAAATCTTAAATTTCCCCAATATTATCCTCTATCTTGATTAATGGCAATAACAATTCAGTATGCCATTCCAACCAAAATCCTGTGAGGCAGTAATGCCTTCCTCTTGTCCCTCATTCAATCAATCACAAAGCCTGTCAATTTTGACTCTGAGGAATCTCTCAAAACTGCCCCCTCTTTTGTACTACCAATGCTTTAATTCAAGCATTTATCATCTTTATCATGAAGGTGTACACCTTATATATGTACAATTTTTGTCAATTATACCTTAATAAAGCTAAAAAAATTATGTAGTTAAAATAAACAAAACCACTTCCCCATATGGTTACTGATAAAAAAAATAAAATAAAATAGTTTACTATGAGAAATATTTTCCTTGAATTAATTAAAATATTAAAGTAATATAAGGAATATGAATTTCTAAAATAAAAAAAGTCTAATTTATATTGCCAACCTTATAATATGGTGAAATTTTAATATGTTCTCATTAAAATGACACATTTTAAATTATATGGCTTAATATAAAAGTAGATCATTGCTCTCACATGTATGAGAAGAGTAGATTTTTCTACTTTCCCTGGTTTTATGATATCTGACCAGGACTAAAATGAATCTGAATATAGCTGAGGAATTTGGAATGCAGTATAACAGAACTGGGGCTTATTCTGAAGTCTGAAATTCCAAAGGTAGAAATAAAACACAAAAAAACTGAACTCCTTATATATAGTTACTGTATCAATATTATTTATATTATCCTTAAAAATGTTTTAAAAAACTTTTACTCAAATAGTCAACGTTCATGCTAAGACAGGAGAAAAGAGGCACAAATAATTCCCCAAAGCACTTGTGTCTCTGAAATGTACATGCATTTACATAGACATATTCAACACTCACTAAAAATATATTCAGATACCCGTGTACAAAACAAATATGACTGTATTAAAAGCCACCACAACAAAACACTGCATAAAAATAGACCTCTAGGATCCCATCAATGAACCTGCATTTTAAGTAATATCAAGTAGTTTCTAGAAAAGTACCTGGTAAGTCCTCTGGAATTCAGTAATGGGACCTGCCCTTCTACTTTCAGGTTACCTAGTATTTGCAAAGTATATTACATTCTACAAAGACCTAACATATATAGCCTCAGACTTCCCAAAATAACTTCATAACCTTTGACCTACTACTAATTCCACTTCCACAAATTTATCTGTGCAAGGAAATAATTACATTTGCACAAAGATTCATGTATAAATGCATTCATGGCTGGGTCACTTATAAATATAAAAAACAAGTATAAATGTTAAGGAAACAAATGCTGATATTTATATATAATAGAATAGTGTACTATTTAACAATGATTTAAAACAGTAATGACATAGAAAATGCTTACAATATTATGTTAATGGAGAAAAGCAGTTAGAAGCAGCATAAAAGAATAAAAACAAAAATGAAACATATGCAGATACATGTTTCGTAATATATATTAAGTACATATACAAAATGTTAGTTGCTACATCTAAGGTAATGGAATTATAGCTTTTTATTTTCTTCTATATTATTTTGTGTATTCCAAATTATTTTTCAAAGAAAATTAAATCTTAGAAACCAACTAACAGAAAATGCCAAGTAACTAACACAACAGAAGTTACGTAAGTCTGTTGAATGAACAATAACATTAAAAAAGTTAAATATTAGCTGAACCTCTTTTTTAAAAACAGCAAAATTATTATTTCCTACAGTAAACAACAGTGTACCTACAGTTAGCTGCATCTCACTAGACAGACTGTCTTCAGCTCCTGCTTCATAGTCTGGAACAGATGCAAGACCATATTCTCCAGACACAGGTCTTTTAGCTTCATTTTGAGAAACTGCTGTGTGTAAAAGAATTTTTAAAATTGTAAACCAGTTAGTATCTGCTTTTAATTGTAACACTCTTTGTACTCATTTTTACAAAGCCCTAAAGAAGGGTGTTGAAAATCCAAGTGTGGGATATCCCCTTCACCAATATCTTATAATGAAGCCTTGCAATTGTAAAGAGTCTTAAACAGTTATCTGTATTGAGTGACTTCAAGGGGAGACGCATGAAACTGCGTACTACCTTTGATCCACTGATGCCTATTCTATGCTGTTTGAGTAAACTGTGTTTATTTCTTATCCACCAATTCCTACTGGACTACTGGGCTACATTCTCCTGGACTACTCCAGGTCCTCTGACTATTAGCGACTCAAATGTTTACATATAACAAAAATTCAAGTTTAGAAAAGGAGGTCTGTTACTAGAGAGATCACATTACAATACACCACTACTCTGGACTATAAGACACAACCATCATCAGGCACTGCTTTTTTAAGCTGGACTTGTGTTCAAATTGAAAACATTCTTACCCGTAATTTTAAATGTTTCTCTTTGTAATGCTCTGGTGATTGGTATTCTCTGGTACCAGTGTCCAACACCTTCAACTTCCCAAAGCAGTTCATGGTCTCCTGGATATTTTTCAAAGTACTGGTTGCAAGCTGAAAAACACATTGAAAGTTTTCTAGAAATCCCCAAAATCAAATGTTTGGGCAAACAGAAGATGGAAAGTAAGCTGCCCAAGTCACTTAATGGGGCTAGCGTAACTTTGATACCAAAAACAGCAAGGAAACTCAAGAAAATTATATAGCAGTCTCATTTATGAATAAACAAGGATAAAGATGATAAACCTCACTAGTTGCCAAGGAAATATAAGATGAAACAGCAAGATTCCATTTTCACACCCATCAGATAATAACAAGCATCAGAAAAATAAGGGAAACGGAAACTCCCACACTGCTGGTGTGAGAACAATTTTAAAGTGCTTAAGCAAGTTGAAGAAAAATATTTTATGATCCAATTCTACTTCTAGGTATATACTGTAATGACTTATACATATGCGGAAGAAGGCATCTATAATGATGATTACAGGACTGTTTTAGGGGGTACAACTTTGGTGCCCATCATTAGAGGATATATGAATAAATTATACTGTGTATACAATAAAATACTATACAGCAACTACAACTAATAAACTACAGCTACATATAATCAACGTTGATAAATCTAAAAAAAAAGTCAGTGAAAAAACAAGTCAATATTACCTACAAAAGGATGTCATTTTATAAGTTTAAAAACACGTTAAACAAAATGATGCAGCATCTAGAAAAAACAAAATAATGCCATTTGCAGTGACATGGATGGACCTAGAGATTGTTATACTGAGTGAAATAAGACAGAGAAAGACATCATATGATACTGCTTATATGTGGAGTCTAAAAAAAAGGTACAAATGAACTTATTTACAGAACAGAAATAAAGTCACAGATGTAGATAACAAACTTATGGCTACCAAGGGGGAAAGGGGTGGGGGGACGGATAAACTGGGAGACTGGGTAGTGTACACTACCAGTAGTGTAGTAGTGTACACTACTATATATAAAATAGATAATAAGAACATAATGTATAGCACAGGGAACTCTACTCAGTACTCTGTAATGACCTAAATGGGGAAAACAATCTAAAAAAGAGTGGGTATATGTGTAACTGACTCACTTTGCTGTACAGCAGAAATGAACACAACATTGTAAATCAACTATACTCCAATAAAAATTAATTAAAAAAATAAAAAATAATAATTTTAAAATAATTTTAAAAATGATGCAGCCTCTGTGGAAAATAGTTTGACAATTCTTCAAAAAGTTAAACATAGAATTATAACCCAGCAATTCCACTCTTAGGTTTATATCCAAAAGAACTGGAAGCAGGGACTCAGATATCTGCACACCCATGTCCACAGCACCATTATTCATAGAAACACAGAAAGGTAGAAACAACCCAAGCATCCATCAATAGATAAATGGATAAACAAAATGTCATATTCACACAATAAAAATCTACTCACCCATAAGAAGGAATGAAATTTTGATATATGCTACAAAAAGGATGGAACTTAAACATTATGCTATGTGAAATAAGGCAAAAAAGGGCAAATATTGTATGAATCCACTTATGTGAGGTACCCAGAATATGCAAATTCATGACAGACAGCAGAAAAGAAGTTAGAGAATGAGGGGAGAGGAGAAGGGGGATTATTGTTTGAAGGGTATGGAGTTTAGATTGGGGACGATGAAAAAGTTTTGGGTATAGACAGTGATGATGGGGACATAGTATTGGGAATGTGGTTAATGCCACTGAATTGTACCCCTACAAATGGTTAAAATGATAAATATTATGTATATTTTATGACCAAAAACTGTTGAGGAGACACTGCTCTGGGAAAGACCCCCGATGTTCTCCTTACTTACTGCAAGTGGTAAGTTCTCCCACTCTTTGGCTTGGTGTGTCTTCTGGCTCAACAACCACCAAGAGGCGAACCCAGTTTCCGGGCAACACCTCTAATAGGGCAAATGAGGGGAACTTCAGTGCTATTTAAATTATATTTTGGGAAGTGTGAAAATCTAAAGTAACTGTTTAAATATGAATATATACAAAATAAATCTAAAATTATTATTTTTAAAAACTGTTTAAATTTTTTTAAATAAAAAAGCACATGAAATAATGCTTTATAGTGTTTATAGACATAGACTTATGTGTGAAAACATGGGCAGGAAGGATATACACCAACTTGAGGAACACAATTATCTCTGGGGAGGAAAGAAGAAAGGGGAATGGGATTAGGGAGGGGTCCAAAGAAAACATCAACTGTATCTACGTTTTGTTTAGGTCTCCCAAAAAATAAATGAAAACAAATATGGCAAAATCTTAACATTTGTTAATCTGGACGCTGGATATGTGGACACAAGGATACCATTTGCTCACTTTTTCCCCACATATTTGACAATATTTCTCATGTTTTCTGGTTGTAGTTCCTATACCTACTAGGAAGGGAAAAGCTGGAGAAAACCAACAGGCCACACTGAGTCCTTTGCCTGAATTAAAATAACTAAAATAGCAGAGGATACCTTACATAATACATAAGCACCTATAATTCATTTGGTATTCAATTTATTTAACATGAGAATCCTAAAAAAGGGTAATAAGAGAGTCTGCCTGCAGTAGATGTGCTTGCATTCCTCCCCAAATTTAGTAAAGCAATAATTAGACTTTGAGAGGAAAATCCATTTTCACATTATCCAAGGGTATACAGGGTTCATTCCATTCTCATGTATGGGTCTAGAGAGAAGCTGTGATTCAAGATGGACATGCAACACGTGGCTCTTGTTTTATGGATTTTTGGTATTAAAAGGGGGGAAAGAAACTTAGAACAAAAATATTTTTTCAGTGGAAATAAATATCTGACGTTAGGTTAAAATCAATGGTAAATTATATTTTATGAAAGTTTTCTAATAAATTACTTTCCAGGTTAAATATTACTTCATTAAGAAAAGAGTAGTGCTATGGACTTTACACAAATGCAAATATAAATCCACTAACTGCTTTTAAAACACCACAACACAATATATCTACACAATGAAATACTAAACAGCATTAAAAAAGAATAAATAGAGCTACATGAATCCACAGGAATGAATCTCATAATCATAAAGATGAATAGAAAAAGCAAACTACAGAAGAATTCATACAGTACATATTATTTATATAAAGTTTTTTATTTTTATTTTTTATTTTTTTGCTGCACTGCACAGCTTGTGTGATCTCAGTTCCCCAACCAGGGACTGAACCCCGGGCCCTCGGCAGTGAAAGCACAAAGTCCTAACTACTGGACTGCCAGGGAATCCCCTAAACTTTTTAAATACGTAAAACAATATGACATTGTTGGAAGATGTATACATATATATTAAAAGTCTAAGAAATGCATGGGGAAAATAAATGCCAAATTGAGGATAGTGCTTATTTCAGGGAAGCGGGTAAGCTAACTGGATAGGACAGAAGTTCAACTTATATTGGCAATGATCCACTTCTCGTGGATGGTACATGCTGGATGATACATGAGTATTTGTTACCTTATTCTTTATATTTTTTTGTGTATCTGAAATTTCTTTTTTTTTTTTAATTAAAAAGCTACCACAGACAAATAACCCAAAGAAAGAATGGTTAAAGGATCTAAATAGACATTCTTCCAAAGGAGATACATAAATGACCAATAAGCACATGAAAAGATGCTCAACATCAAATGCAAATCAAAACTACAATGAGATGCCACTCCACATCCACTGAGATGGCTCTAATAAAAAAGACAAATAATAATGAGTGTTGGCGAGGATATGGAGAAATTGCAACTCTCACACAATGTTTATGAGAACGTAAAATGGTGCGGTTGCTTTGGGAAACAGTTTGGCAGTTCCTCAAAAGGTTATGACCAAGCAACTTCATCCATGCCTAGGTATATACACCAGAGTAATGTTCACACAAAAACTACACAAATGTTCAAAGTAGCACTATTCTTAATATCTAAAAAGTGGAAACAATCCTAAAGTCCATCAACTGATGATGGATAAACAAAATGTGGCATATCCACACAAGGGAATATTCTTCAGCCATTAAAAAAAAAAATGGGGCTTCCCTGGTGGCGCAGTGGTTGAGAATCTGCCTGCTAATGCAGGGCACACGGGTTCGAGCCCTGGTCTGGGAAGATCCCACATGCCGCAGAGCAGCTGGGCCCGTGAGCCACAATTACTGAGCCTGTGCGTCTGGAGCCTGTGCTCCGCAACAAGAGAGGCCGCGATGGTGAGAGGCCCGCGCACCGCGATGAAGAGTGGCCCCCACTTGCCGCAAATAGAGAAAGCCCTCGCACAGAAACGAAGACCCAACACAGCCACAAATAAATAAATAAATTAAAAAAAAAAAAAAAAAATGAAGCACTGATTCATGCTACAACATGGATGAACCTTGAAAACATTTATGCAAAATGAAAGAAGCTAGACACAAAGGGCTTACAATATAATTATATCATACAATTCCATTCATATGAAATGTCCAGAACAGGTAAATCCATAAACACAGAAAATAGATTAGTGGTTGATTGTTAGAGGATAAAGGAATGGGGGAATAGAAGAGTGACTGCTAATTGGTACAGGTTTTCTTTTTGGCATGATGAGAATGTCCTGGAATTAAGACAGTGGTTATGGTTGCATAGCTGTGAATATAATAAAAAACCACTGAATTGTACACTTTAAGAGGGTGAATTTTATGGTATGTGAATTATATTTCAACTTTTTAAAAAAGTTACCACACCCCCAAAATGCCATTTATGTGGAGGTAAGGGCACATTTGCAAAATTAAGCCCTAGAGAGCCAAGGAATATAATTTACTTAATATTGATATATGCACATTTAAAATATCCCACAGAAACAAGTCGGAAGTGACACTGAGACAAGTTTAACTTTCTAAAAACTTAATCCAATTACCTATGTACATGAGAGAGGTCAGTGGATACCGCAAGCCAAGTGCATCTTCTGTAAAGGAATCAACAAAGTCCTCCAGCATATGAAGCCCAAAGTCTTTGCCTCTATATTTCTTTCTTACGAACATTGTATCAAGAACTGGCAGTTGGTAGCTTTGGGTAAGAAACGAGGCACATATGCTTCCTGCAGTCATAAAACAGAAATCCAACAATTTTTCACATTTAAAAGGCCACATATGTATATACATTTAGAGAACATGAGTTAAATCTAAAATTGGTTAGTTTTTCTTACATCAAGAAGAATGTTAAAGACACGCATAAGTTTTATAATATAAAATGCTTTCCAGCTATTACATATCATAATGTATACGAGACGATGAGAAGAGCTATTTATTTTACGTTTGCCAACAGTATCTCATACAAGAAAAACAACTATTACCATTTGATGAACTATATACTAGAATACATATCACTGTCCATAGACTTGCACAGCTTTAAAACTCATCAACTATTAAATTTTCAAATTTAAAGAGTATTTGGTGATTGTATATAGTTTATATTATAATACACGAAGTATCTAATTCCAACCTTAGTACGTGAATATTCATCTTTTCCCTTTACTTTTTGCCTAATGATTAGTCTCATTTGTATCTATTTAATGATGGCAAAGAAGTGAATGAGTTCTCCAAATTTTTAAGGACTATGGATTAGGACTAAATGGAAACATCTGTTTTAGAAATGGCTAAGTCAGCAATCTTTCTGCTGTGAATATACATTTTAAAATATCTTGTACGTTTACGGTTTAACAGGAGAAATGTTTGTAGTAGTAATTAAATATGCCTCTCCTTGTTACATTACAGAGCTATACTGATTTGTCTTTTAAGAACCCTGATTTGGGTTTTGACCCTCCAAATAGATGTGTAAGCTCCTATAATGTATCTTAAGATAGTTTATAAGTTGAGGGCATCATGGTGGGGCGGCCCACTTTCTATTAATTTTAGTATTAATTCATAGTTAGCTATCAGTCAACATTCTAGTTTTTTGTGCCTCAAGTAAAACAATCTATTATTCTCAGTTACATTATTCACATGATTTTGGATAATTATAATAACGTAGTTCAAGAAAGAAACAAAATTTCAGGTAACAAACACCTCACAAATTAACTTTTACCAATCATATCATTTGATGAGATGGTCAATATAACAAGGCTTTTTTTAGTTCAACCAAATAATGAATTACTTATGATTAAATTGGAGAACTTCAATAACTTTTTGCAATAGACTCTAAGACTATCAACTAATTTAAATTCAGAATAGTTAACGCACATTGCTACGTACTTAGATCTTAACTGCTGACATTCAGTTCGCATACTGCTAAGGGTCAAAATGTCTTACATAGTGATTTAGTTAACAATATTGTTATTATATACTTTAAATTTACTAAAAAGGTAGATCTTAAGCATTAGCACCTCAAGAAAAAAAAAAGAAAGAAAATGGTAACCATATGAGGCAATAAATATATTAATTATCTTGATTTTGGTGAATATTTCACAACGTACATCAGATCATCAAGTTGTACACATTAAACGTATACAACTACAAATTATCAATTACATTCAATAAAGCCAAAATAAATAAATAAATTTTTAAAGAATCTAACAGGTAGTCTCACCAACAAGCTACTGTGACCATTATTAGTTTTTAATGCCTTAAAATCAGGGTTTTCTCATAGTAACTGCTGGAAGTGATAATGAAATCGAAGGAGACATTACTTTATAAGTAGCAGTAATTCAAAGGACAAAGCAAAAATGAGAAGAGAAAGCACTACCTATAGTTCTCAATACCATCTGAGGATCTGTTGCTATTTACTATTGTGCGTGCCTCAGAATACCAACTATATGAAGTGAATTTCCCACAAATTAACTTTTTTTTTCTGTTTTCACACAAGCATTCCTTTAAGTAGAGAAAAGGTAAAGTCCAGCATCTAATAGTGTTCAAATGGTCAACTTATGGAACTAATAGTGTTCACAAAGTTTAAAGTTCTACCATTTACTCACCATGTACATATTCATTTCAAAAAATCATGCTAATTCTCTTTTGCCTACACCTTCAATACTTATTTTTGTATTTGTATCAGGTTCTACCCTGATACAAAAGCAATCAAATAAAGGGCAGAAAACCTCTGCCCTGTTACCAGCGGTTCTTCAGACACATTAACAGCTGCAGATAATAGCACAATTACTTAGTAAAGTAAAAACGACAACCTAACTTAGATGAAGTTTTCATTAAAATAAATCTACTAATTGAAATAAAATTAAATTTAGCATTGCACATGGCAGCTTGAATATTTATATTCCTCAGAGAACCATCTTTGGCCACCTTCTTTTTCTACATGCTCCCTCTGGGTAATCTCACCTACTCTAAAGCCTTCTACCATTTATGCAAATGCTCATGACCACTAATCTTTTATTTCTGTAATACATGAGACTTACTACAAGATGAATGGAAGAGCTCATATAAATGTAAATACAACAAAAAACACATGATCATCTCCAAAGACAAAGAAAAAGCAAAATTCAGTACATTCATGATAAAAATACTCAACATCCTCAACCTGATAAGGGATCTATGAAAAACCCACAGCTAACAAACATTACACTTAATGGTGAAAGACTGGATGTTTCTCCCTAAGATCAGGAATAAGATAAAAATGTTTATCCTCGCCACTTCTACTCAACATGGTAAGGAGGTTCTAGCCGGGGCAATTAGGCAAGAAAGGGAAATTAAAGGCACCCAGATTGGAAAGAAAGAAGTAAAACCACATTCACAGATGACATGATCTTGTATATAGACCTTAAGATTTTCATCTTAAGAAATCCACTAAAACATTATTATTATTTTTTAAATATTTATTTATTTATTTGGCTGCACCAGGTCTTAGTTGTGGCACGTGGGATCTTTGCTGCCACGTGCACAATCTTTTAGTTGAGGCATACAGGATCTAGTTCCCTGACCAGGGATCAAACCTGGGCCCCCTGCACTGGGAGCACGAAGTCTTAACCACTGGACCACCAGCGAAGTCCCAGAAATCCACTAAAAAATTATCAAAACTGATTTTTTTTAAAGTTCGGCAAGGTTACAGGATATAAGATCAATATACAAAAATCAATTGGGGACCTCCCTGGCAGTCCAGTGGTTAAGACCCCAGGCTTCCACTGCAGGGGGCACAGGTTTGATCCGTGGTCAGGGAACTAGGAACCCACATGCCACACAGGACAGCCAAAAAAGAGAAATCAATTGTATTTCTATACACCAGCAATGAACAATCTGAAAATGAAATTAAGAAAACAATTCCACTTACAATAGCATCAACAAATAATACAATTCTTAGGAATAAATTTAACAAAAGTACAAAACTTGTATACTGAAAACTACAAACATTTAAAAGAAATTAAAGAACACTTAAATAGGGCTTCCCTGGTGGCTCAGTGGTTAAGAATCCACCTGCCAATTCAAGGGACACGGGTTCAAGCCCCGGTCCGGGAAGATCCCACATGCCGCAGAGCAACTAAGCCCGTGCGCCACAACTACTGAAGCCTGTGCTCTAGAACCCGTGCGCCACAACTACTGAAGCCCATGCACCTAGAGCCCGTGCTCCGACAACAAGAGAAGCCACCACAAGAAGCCCGCGCACTGCAATGAAGACTAGCCCCTGCTCGCCGCAACTAGAGAAACCTCAAGCACAGCAACAAAGAGCCAACGCAGCCAAAAACAAATAAAATTAAAAAAAAAAAAAAAAGAACACTTAAATAAATGGAAAGACATCCCATGTTCATGGTTCAGAAGACAACATTGTTAAGATGTCAATACTCCCCAAACAGACCTACAGGTTCAAAATCCCAGCTGGATTTTTTGCGGAAATTGACAAAGTAATCCTAAAACTCACATGGAAACGCAAAAAAAAACAGCCAAAACAATCTTAACAAAGAAGAATAAAGTTGGAAGACTCACACGTCCCATTTTAAAACTTACAAAGCTACATACAGTAATCAAGCCAGTGTGATATTGGCACAAGAATAAACAGAGACCAACAGAATAGAGGTTCCAGAAACAAAACCTCTTATTTATGGTCAACTTATTTTCAACAGGAGTCCCAAGGCATTTCTACGGGAACAGAATAGTCTTTTTACATGAATGGTGCTGGGACAACTGGATATCCCTATATGCAAAAAAATGATGTTGGACCCCTCCCCCTTTCCTCAGACCATATACAAAAATTAACCGCAAATGGATCATAAACATAACTTTAAGTGCTAAAACTATAAAATCTTAGAAGAAAACATAGCAGTTAATCTTCATCACCTTGGGGTAGGAAAAGCCTCCTTAGCTACAACACCAAAAGCGCTACACCACCAAAAGCAAAAGTGACACATAAAAAGAAGATAATTGGATTTTATCAAAACTAGTGCTTTAAAGGATACCATCAAGAAAGTAAAAAGACAACCCAAAAAACGAGAGAAAATACTTTCAAAATATATATCTGATAAGGGACTTGTATCTAGAATGTATGAAAAATGCTTACAACTCAATAATAAAAACACAAATAAAACCCAATTTAAAAATGGGTTAAGGATTTAACAGACATTTCTCCAAAGACATACAAATGGCCAACAGGTATATAAAAAATGTTCAATGTCACTAATGATCAGGGAAACGGCAAATCAAATGAGGTATCACCTCATACGTGTCAGGATTGCTATTATCAAAAAAACAAAAACAACAAAGACAAATGCTGGCAAAGATATGGAAAACTGGAACCCTTGTATACTGTTAATGGGAATGCAAAATGCTGCAGCCACTATGAAAAACAGTAAGAGGGTCCTCAAAATATTAAAAATAGAACTACCACATGATCCAGCAATCCCACTTCTGGGTATATATCCAAAATAATTGAAATCAGGATCTCAAAGAGATATTAACAATCCAGTGTTCATTGCAGCACTATTCACAATAGCCAAGATGTGGTAACAACCTAAATGTCTGCTGATGGATGATGGATAAAAAAAATATGGTATATATATATGTACAACAGAATAATATTCAGCCTCAAAAAAAAAAGTAAATCCTGCAATATACAACATGGATCAACCTTGAGGACATTATGCTAAGTGAAATAAGCCAGTCACAGGACAAATACTGCATGATTCCAATTATATGAGGCGTTTAAAATAGTCAAACTCACAGAAGCAGAGAGCAGAACAACGGTTGCCAAGGGCAGGGTGAGGGGGAATTGGGGGGCTGTTAATCAATGGGTTTAAAGCTTCAGTAATACAAGTTCTAGAGACCTGCTGTATAACATTACACCTATAGTCAGCAGTGTTGTAAGCTACAGTTAAACATATGTTGAGAGTAGATCTTATGTTAAATGTTCTTACCACAATAAAATAAAGATTATAAAACATTTTTTAAGATAAATAACCTAGACAGAAAGGAGATTAGTGGTTTCCATGAATTTCAGGGTAAAGGAAATGAGGAGTGATAGCTAATGGGTACAGAAATTCTTGAGGTGATGAAAATGTTCTCAAATTAGACAGTAGTGATGGTTGTACAACTCTGTGAATATACTAAGAATCACTTCAGGGTGAATTTGATGATATATGAATTATAGTAGGATGGATCTCAAAATAACTATTTTGAAAGAACCCAGACTAAAAAAAAATGTATATACTGTATGATTCCATTTTACAAAATTCCAGAAAAAGCAGGCTAATATATAATAATAGACGCAGATAACTGTTCGCTTGGGGTCAAATAGGGGGAAGGAAGGATGGTTACAAATAGGCACAAAGAAACTTTTGGGGATAACAGATACGTTCATTATCTTGATTGTGGTGATAGTATCACAGCTGTATAAATAAGTAAAAATACAACAAATTGTAAACTTTAAATATGGTCAAGTTTTTGTATGTCACTTATACCACAATAAAGCTGGGGGGGGGGGGGTAAAGATTTTTTAAAAAAAGGCCAACTCAATTTAAAAATGGGCAAAGGATTTGAATAGACATCCCAAAGAAGACATATAAACAGCAAATACACACATGAAAAGATGCTCAACCTTAGCCATTTAGGAAATGCAAATCAAAATGACAATGTCATGCCACTTCACACCTACCAGGTTGGCTATAGTCAAAAACATAGATAAAAATATGTGTTGGCTCACAATGCAACGCTTAAATGAAATGCTTATTTTTTCACTATTTTCTGTGCATCTATATACTTTTGCTGAACAAAAAGAATCATTGCTTTATATCATGTTTACTTTTTCTTAAATAGTCTATTTTCCCATGTCATTAAATATTCTCTGAAAACATTTAAAAAAGTATCGGCAAGGATGTGGAGAAACTGCAGTCCTGGTACATTGCTGGTGGGAATGTAAAACAGTGCAGTTGCTTTAGAAAACAGTCTGACAGTTCCTCAAAAGGCTAAATTTAGAGTTACCATATGAACCTGGAATTCCACTCTTAGGTATATAACCACGAGAAATAAAAACCTGTACACAAATCTTCATAGCAGCATTATTCATAATGGCAAAATCATAAAAACAACTCAAAAAAGTCCATCAAATGATAAAAGACAATATTAGAATATCCATACAAGGGAATATTATTTGGCCATAAAAAGGAATTAAGTGCTGATTCAAGAATTGATGAAACCTGAAAACAGTATGCTAAACAAAAGAAGTCAGATGCAAAAAAACTATTCTGATGGTATGATTTCATTTACATGAAATGTCCAGAATAGGCAAATCTACAGGGACAGAAATCTATAAGCAGATTAGTGGTTGCCTAGGGCCAGGTACTGAGGGCGGGGAGGGAATGGAGAGTGACTGTTAACGAGTACAGGGCAGGGGTTTTTTTGTGGTGACGAAAGTGATCGAAAATTGGTTATGGTGAAAGTCGTACAATTCTGTGAATATACTAAAAAACATTGAATTGTATACTTTACATGTGTGAATTGTATGGTATATAAATAAACCTTAATAAAGCTGTAAAAATGTAAATTAAACAATATAATTTATACATGTGACTCCAATAAACCATTTATAATCAGATTTTTCATATACTCCCCAAACCTCCTCCTCCTCCTGTTTACTAATTTTTCAGTAAATCTCATCACCATTCTACCAGCGGCTCAGAGCAAAACAGGAGATCTCATCCTTGACTCTCCCTTCATAGGCCATGTACAATCCATCAGAAACACTGCAGCAATAACTTCATAATTTTTCTCAATTATGATGACTTCTACCCCCTTCTTCCTTGCCCAAGCTACCATCACCTCTCACCAGGGTTTTCTGCAATAATAGCCTCTTAACTAACATAACTCCTAACCCTGTCACCTCTCTTTCTGGTTTTCTACACAACAGAGCTACCTTTTTTAAAAGGCCAATCAGATTGTGTCACGCCCGTGCTTAAAATCCTCCACCGGATTCCTATCACCCACAGAGTGAAATTCAGACTCTTTCCTTGGCCTACTGGACGTGTCAGGATATGTGCCGGTCTCTCTCCATCCCTGTATCACTCACTCCCTCTACTCTGGCCACACTGGCCTTCTTGTTCTTTCTGAAACATCCTGAACTTTCTTCTGCCTCATGGCCTTTGCCTTTCAGTTCTTTGCCTGAATACCTCTTCTCCTGAAACTTCACATATTTCATCATTCCCTCACTTCCTTCAGAGGTGCTTCCCTGACCGCTCTATTTAAGATAGCACCCCCCAACACACACTCTCTATTCTTTTAATCTACTTTTTCTTCACAGACCTGAGAGCATATCGTCTATTTGTCTATTCATTGCTATCTCCTCCTCTTAAATGTAGGTTCTGTGATGACAGTTTATTTACAAAAATTGTATTACTATCTCTCAATTTCTCCCTCTTGCTCTTTCTCCTATTCACCCTCCTCCCCTTTCCCTCTCCTTCCCTATCAATATGGCACAAAAAATAACTTTTGAATACATGAATAAATTTCGACAGTACCATTCAGGATCTATGCATCACATTCAAGAACAGCTATTCTGCCGCAACTGAATGACTCTCTCTTTTCATGGAATCACCATTTCTTCTTTGTCCAACCAGGAATGTGTCTTTTCCTGACCTTCATAAAACCTTCATAAAGCCATCAATGTGTGACTGTCTCCACAGAACACAACATAAAGTGAATTCTAAACAAATAATGTGATTATCTTTACAGGAGAGATCTTGTTATATACCACTAGGCAAGTACTCTCATTACAGTCTTCATCATTTATAAATTGGTTAACGTAACGTTAGCTGTTATAACAAACCAAATCTGGAAAGCTTAACATTAAAAAGTTTCATTTTTGTTTAAGTAACAGTCCCAGTTGTTGCTGGGTAGTGGATGGCTTTCTGACTCACAATCATCCAAGAACTTTTTCAGTTACCTATTGTTACCTAACAAACCAGCCCAAAATGTACTGGCTTAAAACAAAATTTATTATTTCATTATTTATCACAACTCTCATATGGTATCAGATGGGCCACTGGAACAGCTAAAGGTCCAAATGGCTTCACTCCCACAGCAGTAGCTAGCCGGCTGCTGACTGGAATCGCAGCTGGCCTTGCCAGCTGGGCACCTCAATGTAGTTGCTTGAGCTTCCTCACCACATGGCGGTCTTGAGGTAGGTGCGTTTCTTACATGGTGACTAGTCTCTAAGAGTACCAAAGTGGAAACTACCAGGCTTCTTAAGGTTTAGGACAGTGTCACTTGTGCTGCAGTCTACTGGTTAAAGCAAGTCACAGGGCCAACATAGATTCAAGCAGGCTACACAAGGACGTAAATACTGGAAGCACGGTTCACTGGGGGCCCTCACAGTAACACAGGAACTCACGTTCCTTCTATCTTGTGCTTCTCCATCCCCTAGCTCTTCAGAATCTTTTGCATTTAGCAGACAGATGAGGAAAAGGAATGCATCTTAACCACTCTGCTATGATGTCATACATATCATTTCTCTCATTACCATGGGGAGAATTAGTCACACAGCCCCACCTACTTCTGAAAGCAACTGAAAAACATAATCCCTGACTGGACAGTTGCTGGCCAATGACAAGAATACAGAAGAGGAAGCACAAATATTTGGTAGACAGCTAGCAGCCTCAGCTAACTTTCTGCTTTCTCTTATCTCCCGGTAGATTAACATTTCCTTTTCAACTTTCAGGAAATCCACTTTGCACCTCAGCAGATAGTACCTTTTCCTGGCAGACTCCTTTCACAGTTATGTTTGCTTATCTCAGGCTATTTTCAGTAACTTATAGCCTAACACCAATATTCACAAATACACATACTCATGTTATACAAGAGTTTTGACTGATCTCATTCACATTTTAAGATTACGCTAACTTCTGTGGCCCACACAAATATCCACATCTCCCCCATGCGATCCACCTTACATTTCTAACTATGTATCTCTACTTATATGTCCCATAGGAACACTGAACTTTACATATCAAAACTGAACTCAAGTATTACCAAATCCACTCCTTGTATATTCCCAATTTTAGTTAACAGCTTCCCACCTAGGCACCCGAGTCAAAACCCTCAAGATTCATCACTGGTTCCTCCCCTCCCCTTCCCACACACACGCACTGCAGTCACCTCAATCTGTCCATCCAGAAATCTCCCTCAAATCTGTCTCCTTCTTTATCCCTATTGCCTCTTTCCTAGCATTGGTCCTTCCTTCACCTGGATGACTGAAATAGCTCTTTTAATCGAAGTCCCTGATTTCAGAACACAATTTCTTTATCCATCACCAAGTGCTACAAAAATTATCTCCCTAAAATATTTAACCATGATGCCCCTAAATAAAATTCTTTGATCACTTCGTGCCAATAAGACGAAGTTCCAATGTTTAGTATGGTATTTAAGAACCTTCACAAGGGGACCTCCATCTTCACCTCTTCCCACCCTACAATCCTTTTAGTCCCACCAGCTTGCTCAAGGTGGTGTTATAAATACACTTTGAACTTTCACGATTCTGTTCCTTCTTTCACATTTATATTCCATTCATCTGTTTACTAAGAATTTTCCTTTTCTTTCCCCTTCTCTGCCTACTGACATCCTACTTATCCTTCAAAGCCACTTTTAAATATCTCTTTCTCAGTGACACCTTCCTCCAGGCAAAATTAACTGCTCCATTCTTCCATGACTACTACTGTTGATACCTCAAATATAGTATTTATCAAACTGAATTTTGATTAGGTAACTAGTTTTCTGTCTCATCCACTAGATTTTTGGTGCTTTGAAGGCTGACCCCATGACCAGTCATCTTTGTGTCTCTACTGAGAATGGAATCAGCCCTACCTCCCCAATAAACAGAAACCTTATTGGGAAGTATATGCTTTTTAAGATGGCTAAAACTTGACCTGAAAACAAAGTACCCACCTCATTTCCCAATGATACATTTCAGGCAGCCACAGAGTACGGCGGGACTCCCCCATGCCTTTGCTCACCACCTTAAGAAAAGGATTGGGTTTCCCTGGTGGCGCAGTGGTTGAGAATCTGCCTGCCAGTGCGGGGGACGCGGGTTCGGGCCCTTGTCTGGGAGGATCCCACATGCCGCGGAGCGGCTGGGCCCGTGAGGCACAACTACTGAGCCTGCACGTCTGGAGCCTGTGCTCCGCAACGGGAGGGGCTGCGACGGTGAGGGGCCGGCGCACCGCGATGAGGGGTGGCCCCCGCTCGCCGCAACTGGGGAGGGCCCGCACACAGAAACGAGGACCCAACACAGCCATAAATTAATTAATTAATTAATTAATTTTTTAAAAAAATTAAAAAGAAAAGGATTAAGCCTAGACAGTCTCAAGGCCCTAAAATATAACCTCAACCCTTCTTAAACACAAACTTCCACTATGTTTTGCCTTTAGCTATATGTATTATCAATACTTATCATTTTATATCACAGTTTTGTTATTCCTTAAATAATCTTAAAACAGAAGGGCCAGATATATGAATTTCAGTGAACAGAAAGTGAGTGATCTGCCCAAAAGAGGAGGTAAGATCATAGCTATAGCTCTCAGTAAAAAAGTTGGAAAGTCATAAGGAAAGCTAACTAGCAAATGAAGAGAGGAAAGAGTGCATCTACTATAAATTATTTCAAATGGAAATTACAAAAACCAAAACTATGTTTCTTGGTATTGATCATAATTCCCTTTAGAAGTGAGTCAACAAACTGATTTTAAAGTAGTTGTTGATTAGATTCTGCTTCTCCCATATGGTTCTTGCACTTTTCCAAAACATGAGTCTTCAAACTGGATCAAGGTGATTCACAGTTGAGGCCAAACAATATTTCCAAAATAGCACCTAATGATAGTGTCCTCCATTTTGTTTTTTCTCAGTTTGTCTACACTAAAATGTGATATCTGATTTATATACATTTATATCTTTTGTATTTCTTGACATGGGACAAACAGTTAACAGAACTTCCACTGAATTAACAAGTGGTTTTGTCTTATTTTTCATACCTGTACAAGATTTTTTTCCTTAGCAGTTTTCTAGTTAGCACAGCCCTTTTAACAGGGGGACCTGACCATCATAGGCCCTGTGAGGATTTATAAACTTCGTCTAGTTTTGTGTAGACACTGATTAGACTCTGGGAATAGTTCCTTCTCTGATCATGTTCACTTTTTACTTTTAATCAAAGTTTTACATGTACATTGTTAACGTACAACAGTCCTCTAAGATTTGTTGGGAAAAAAACCGTCCTGTGACTGCTTCCCTGATCCACACATACAAACACACCTTCCATCCCCCAGAAACACACACTTTGGTCTTTCTCGGTATTTACCCCCATATCTCTAAGTAACTTACTACTTCTTGCTTTTTCCATTTTAGGCATAATCAACTGGCTTCCCAGTATGGAAGATGAGAATTCAGCTTTTATATATATGCACATACCCTACTCCCAATACACCATCACCATACTTCCTATACATGCCCTGCCCTATTACCCCAATACAGTAATTTATAATTTTGGCTAGGTCAATTTTCAGCATTTACATTATACACACACACACACACACTTTTGATAACTGAGCCATGTAGTATATCATGATTGTTTTCCTTTTCCTGCACTGCTTTTTTTTTTTTTCCTGCACTGCTTTTTGATTTGCCTTAATAATGGTTTATCACTCATTATTTAGTATTTACCTCTAACTTACCCCCCAAAGTCTCCCACAACTGTAACACTTATCTTGATAAGTGCAAACACATCAGGTATTCCATATTCTTGAATCAATGACCCAGAGCTTTCTGACTTACTACAATCTAGATTAGTCAATCTCTAGAAAAGTGCTGTCCAAAAGAACTTTCTGCAATGATGGAAATGTTCTATATCTCTTCTGTTCAATGTGGTAGCCACTAGCCACATGCGGCTACTGAACACTTACATAGTGGCTAGTATGACTGAGAAACTGAATTTTAAATTTTATTTCATTTTAATTAATTTTCATTTAAATAGTCACATAAAGCTAGTAGCTACCAATCTGGACAGAGCAGCCTCAGAACTATCAAATAGCTGTGATGTGGGGATATTTATCTCCTTAGTTTCCTGATCTGGTATCATTCTTTCCCGATTTACTTCCTTATTTTAGTAGAGCATAAATTCTGTTAGCTTCCTGAAAAATGATACATGAGAGGTTAAAAAAAAAATTTTTTTTTTTAATTAACCATGTAGAAATTTCCTTCTGTTACTCTCATACTTCATTCATAATTTGGGTATAGAATTATATTGGAAATCACTTTCTCCCAGTATCTTAAAGGCATTGTTCCACTTCTAGTGTTCAGTGCAGTGCTGCTTTTGAGAAATCTAATCATTATGATTCTTGATCCTTTGTATAAGTTCCCCCTCTCACTCCGTAGAGGCTTACAAAATCTTTTCTCTATCCCAGATGTTCCGAAATTTTGCAATAATCTACCTCAGCACGGGCCTATTTTAATTCATTCATTGCGATGGATGTTCAATGGGCCTTTTTAACTTGGAAATACATGTTCTATAATTCTGAGACTTTTCTTGAACTACTTCATTGGTGATTTCTTCCCCTCCAGTTTCTCTGTTCTCTCCTTCTGAAACATCTATTATGCAGACTGTTCCTCTAATTTTATCTTTTCTTTCCTATTTTCCATCATTTAGGGTTTGTTGTTGTTGTTGTTATGGTTGCTCTCCTTTCTAATCAACATCAACTTTATCTCCCTTATACTGAGTTTTTAATTTCCAAGAGCTCTATGGACATTCTTTTAATATATCTTGTTCCCATTTATGAATGTACTAACTACTCTTACGTTCCACAAATATTGAGTTGTTTTGTTTGTTTTTGCATTGTCTGTCTCTTCCAAATTGCTTTTATTCTTTTTTGGTTTTGATCTCCATCTTTCATATCAGTGACTTTTCCTAACTAAGCTATTTGTTCATAGTTAAGAATGAGACATTAGAGACTTCCCTGATGGTCCAGTGGTTAAGAATCCGCCTTCCAATGCAGGTGATACGGGTTCGATCCCCAGTTGGGGAACTAAGATCCCACATACAGCAGGGCGACTAAGTCCGCACACCACAACTACTGAGCCCACACACCACAACTAGAGAGCCCATGTGCTCCAACTACTGAGCCTGCGGACCACACTAGACAGCCCAAGTGCAACTACTGAGCCCGTGCACCACAACTACTGGGCCTGCACACCACAACTAGAGAGCCCACGCGCCACAACTGCTGAGCCCGTGCGCCGCCACTACTAAGCCCACAAGCTGAAACTACTGAGCCCGCGAGCCACAACTACTGAGCCCACGCACCACAAGTAGAGGGCCTGTGTGCTGCAACTAGAGAAGCCCGTGCACCGCAACAAAAGATCCCACGTGCTGCAACAAAGATCCCATGTGCTGCAACTAAGACCTGACTCAGCCAAATAAATAAATGAATATTTAAAAAAAAAAAAAAAAGAACGAGACATTAAAAAGTTGATCAGTGTGCAAGGTGGGGATTGCTGACAATGACTGGGACCTTTCCCAGGGGAACCATTTATACTGGTATTTTTAAGAATATTTTTTCTCTTGGCCCAGTCAAATTCCTCAAAGGGAACTTTTTTGCTCATGTAACCATTAAATAATATTGAAATAGATGGCATGTATGCACACATTTTGGTAACATCTAAAATTTCCATCTTAAGTTTCAATAATTACAAAGAATGTAATTTCTAACATCTTATAACATTAACTTTTTAACAACTATTTATCATAAAAATAACTTTAGACTTACAGAAAAGTTGCAAAAATATACAAAGAGTTCCCACATACCCTTCACCCAGATTCCCCTAATGTTAACACCTTACATAGCCAGAGTACTATTATCGAAACCAGAAAATCAACATTGATAAAATACTATTAGCTAAACTATAGGACTTATTCAAATTCTGCCAGTTTTTCTACTAATTTTTGTTTCAGAATCCAATCAAAGATTCCATATGGTATTTAGTTTAAGTCCCAACTCTGATCTTTGATAATTCCTCCACCTTTCCCTGTCTTTCATGATCTTGATACTTTTGGAGGTTACTGATCAGTTATTTTGTAAAATAACCTTCAATTTGGCTTTGTCTAATGTTTTCTCATGATAAAATTGAGGTTATGCATTTTGGGCAAAAATACCTCAGAAATGATGTTATGTCCTTCTCACTACATCATAAATTGGGGTCTCTGATGGTGATGTATCTCATTGCTGGTGATGTTAACCATGATCTATTAGTTAACATGGTGTCTGCCAGGATTCGCTATGTAAATTTACTATGTTTCCCTTTTCAATTAAACAATATTGATTAAAGAAAAAACTATATCACTACTCTTTTAAATGTATCAAATGGACCCTAAAAACTATTATCAATTTGATTTGATAACTGTCATCATCCATTGAACAAACTGTCCCTTTACTATTGAACTAACCACTCTTAACACTCAAAAAGCTTACATTGTTCCCTCCCCACCCCTGACCTTCTATTTCTATTATATTTATACTACAGACTATTACCCTAATGTGATATATTTTTATACTTGGATTATATATTGATTATCTAATCATTCTTCTCTGCAAAAACATATCTGTATATAAAAATATAAAATTTTTAAGTTTCTTGTGACCATAAGATTCTAAGTATCAATTCAAAAGAAATTCTGAGTTATCATTATAATTAATATTAGTATATGATGGATCAAAACACAAGTATAGTATACATTTGGAAAACTATTATACGTTGGGAAAACTAATTATTCAGCAAAAAATAAAGTTTTATTGAAAATACATCTCAATGAAATACATGGAGCTTACCTTTTTTTTCTTCAGTTTATGAGTCCATGAACAAATATTACTTACTACCAGAATGTGACAAGGTTCAGCATTATCCTGTTCCTATTTTTTATTTTTATAGATTAAAATGCTTAATAACCATAGAAGGGACCAGAAAATCTTATTATAGTGATTTTACTCAATTCTGCAAGTGCCCTTTAGAGTTATGTACCAGATATTACACAATGACCTACTGTTAAAAACTATTTTTAATGATCTGACATCTACCTAACCCAAAAAACAAACAAACTATACATCCCTCATAGTAATCTCTTTATTTCAGGCAAAAAAAAAAAATTTATATACTTTCTTCAATTTCATTATACTGTAATAGGATTTGACCTCATAAACAAAGTCCCCTCTTATATATCAAGGCTATTTTTATGTTCCAACTAATATCTCTATATACTGATTTGCTATTTTATTTTTAAAAATCATAAATAATAAGTGATATCATAGGCTTTTATTCAACTACAAACATATTTAATAAAGATTTTATCTTTTTGCTACTGGTACAGTTTTTTCCTGATATGTACGTTAGGAATACTTCTATCACAAAGTGTTTCAGTATTTGTTTTGGACAATTTTTTCAAAGTATTTTATGTTTGGGTTTCCTTTGTAGAAAAAACACTTCCAGACTGAATTAGATGGTTACTGATCCAAAGGCTAGCATAAGCACGTCTAATTCCACTGTTCTCTGGCAGATGAGAGCCAGAGCTTAGAGCAGGAAAACACTGAAATAAATAGTAAGGAAGTAAGGCAATTAGTAGAGAAGTATGGAAGGTGCTAAAAGGGGTAGACAAGTAGTACTTGGAAGCTCCAGCATATAAAACTGAGTTAACTACCAGAAAAAGTAAAAATAGAAGCCAGGTCCCAAAGGAGTGGAGGAGCCCCCAAAACACAGAAAACAAAGAGGAGACAATGCCTGGAATCAAGTACTGATCAGAAATACTGAGGGGGGAATGCTATGCCCTTTCTTAACTGTATGTCTTTCATCGACAGATGCTCTAAATGAGAAAGCATAAACTCTTATGTACTTCAAATGTCTATGAGCTAGTTTCAAATAGGAAACCCCGCTGCAGCCAGCGTGAGCAGCAAAAAGCCTCCAATTCCCATAGGAATTACTTGTAGAAAATAAAGCATAAAGTAATTAAACCATATTCCAGCCCCAAACTTATGAAAACATTTTAAAAACAACAAAGTGATGCCTTTTATGCAATGCAGCACTAAGCTTCCATTTAACAAACATTATTATTCTGCCTCTGTATGATGATATCTTTCTGGAGTTACATAAATTATTGGTTCTACTTCAAATTTACACAAGAATAAAATAGCATATTAAGGGAGAGTTAAAGTATTTACTAAACAGCAAAACCATTTAAAACTATAGATCCCAGTTTTTTTATTGAGAAAAAGTGACCTTCCCTTTACTGACTATATGTACTCATCATACTCATCATGACTGATGTTCTCATCATAAATGTGTACTAATTATACAATTAAGGTATTAGTCACAACTGTCCTTCAAATTAGCAGGAAATTTGGTATTATCTTTAGACTGCATCTGACCACAAGAGCTAAATTTTGCAAGTGTGAAATATAAAAAAGACAGGTACTCTCTGTGAAAGGTCTTTTGGCCAAGATACATAACAAGGCTGCCTTTGTTGTGTAGTGGTTGTAAGGTGTGGGGTATATGTGTACATGGAGTAAGCAGGTTTGATTTTTCTGGCTCCAGTAGCTCTAGGGAACTGAATGAACAGGAAAACAGGTAAAGCAAGATGAAGCTGCACTAGTCTTTCAGGAAAAGGGTATAGTTGGGTCTTAGGATCAGAAATCCAAACTTTACAAGACTGACTATTTCAAAGCTGTTTGGATTCTCTAAATATATTAAAGTACTTTGCTTTAGCTGCTTTACTATATCAGGCTGAATCAGCTACACTAGAAGAAAAAGGCTACGCATTTGGTCCACAGGTAGACAGGGGATTTAAAACGAGCCAGTAATAATGATAGCAGCAGGAATCAAAGTAAAACAAGGACCTTTAAATAAAGGGAAGGAAATGAGAAGGAAAGAAGACAAATCTGAGGCTCAACATACAACTCTCTGTCCACATACGTGGAGAAATTTTCCACTCTGTCAAATGTTTAATTTTTTTTCAAAAGACTTTCCTAACAATCCTCACTTATATAGAATCAAAGTACTCCCAAGAAATACTGAGTAAAATCATCTCAATTTGTACTCTAGATACTAATTTAAAAGGGACATTGATACAGTTGGGGTCCAAAAAGTGGGTTTACATAATATAGATTTTAAATAACTTTTAAAGACTCACCTGTAGGCTTAACTGAATAAAACCCAATGGCCTCTCCTTTCTTCCACAGAATCTTAGCATAATCAGTACTGCTATGACACAGGAATGGGATCTCATTTCTCTCCATTTCCTGCTTTCTATAAATAATTCGATTCAGAACATACAGAACCACTCTCTCCCCAAGAGTTCTCACCTACAAAGAGATGAGACACCAGGCACAACAGTTAGCATCAACTCAGAGACGCAGTTTACCTTGCTCCCTGCTTCCATACCTTGTACTGACATTCAAAGCACTTTGAATACATTCAGAATGATTTGTAAACCATTTTATTATCACAAAGATGAGACCAGTCATTCATACCAAGAACAATCCATTTCTGTGGACACAAATTATGCATGAAATAATGCCTCTCAGCAAAATTCTAAAACAGGCAAAACAGGCTTCCAATATACCGATCCCCAGCATCTCCACGTTAGCAGTCAGTGCTCTCTTTCTGCTTCCAGCTGCCCAGATCCCAGGTCTCCCCCACTCTAATCGCTGCCCCCCACCATTTCTAGTGCTTCTTTTCACCCCATTCCAGCCTACACGTTAAAAGAAAGAAAGAAAGAAGGAAAAGAAAGTGAAAAAAGCTTAGCATTACGCCCTGAAGACTTTAAAAACAATGATTATCTCATTTGATGAGCAAAGTCATAATTATGCTCTTGGGAAAGGAATCTCTCTCATCTTTTCTAGGTAAAATGGTCATATAACAGTCATGTCTTTGTTGTCTAACTATAAGGACTACCTGTCTCCCCCTACACACATACACACATACCCCTCTGCCAGACCAGATGGGCAATGACAGGGGCACCAGGGCAGTCTGATGAAAACAAAACTTGGGGCAATCACAGAATGGAAACAGAACCTCACTTCCTACAGGCAGGGCTGCACGGTCACAGGGACACCCTCACCAATTGCCTGACATTGAACAGTGGGGTCTTCCCCATAGACATCTGTCACTGCTAAAAACAAGAGTCTATCCATGAAATCTATCCCCCCCACCCCACCCCAAGTCTCCTTAAAGAAAAACAAGAATGTCTTCTAATTAGGCGAGAGGAGAGAAACAGCATTAGGCATACACACACTACTCTCAAAAACCTCCCCAATAAGGGATTTCCAATACCAAACATCACATGAAATGACAAAGCTCTCCAGCTTACAGGGTATCCCATGCCTTCCTTGAACAGCTCTGACCAGAATGAAATTCTTTCTGATACTGAGTTGAAATCTCTTTCCCAAAGACTATACTTTGATATTCTGGATCACATAGTCTACAAATATTTGAAGACAGCCATGATATTCTCTTAAATTTCCTATCAAAGCTAAACAGAGGAAAAGACTAATCTAATATGATTTGGGGTACTCTTGCCATTTCAGTCTTCTCCCTTCAAATTGCTTCAGATCCCTAACATTCTTTTTTTCTCTTCATGTTGGGCATGCAGATATTACAGGTATAAACATTGAGGCTATTGATAAGATAATGGGGCTTTTCTGTATAAACTTAAGGTTTTTATTAGCTTTTTTGCTTTCCTTGATTTTACTTCTAATTAACTAAAGCCCAATCTTTTTCATATGTGCTGTTGTTTTAGTATGGTCTTCATGGTATACAGTACAGTTAAATTTTTGAACCCATAGATACTACTTTACCTTTCTCACTAATTTATTTTCATCATGTTAGATCTTTCTCTTTGTTTCTTAATTCTGCCTTTATGGATTAGTTCTCCCATTCAGCACTGTGGCATGCAGAATTGATAAGTATGCCAACTATGTCTTCTAAGTAACTGATAAAATGGTGACTAAGACAGAATAAAGGACCCAGTTTTACAGCATGCTACTGAGGACCTCCCTTCCACTACACTGTTTGGAACACTGAATAGACCACCCAAAATGGCCCTACTGATAAGCAAGTTTACTGGTCAGTCTCTCCTAGAGACAGAGAACTTAAGCAACCACACAGAGATAATAAGCTTTTTCCCACCCAAAAAGAAAAATCAGAAGCTAAAGTTGATATGGGTAACTACAGCTTAACTAAACCACAGGTACTCATTTTTCCTCCCCCAGTTCTCAGACACTTTCACATAAAATCAAGGAAGCCCAATCTAAGTGCCAGTTTCACCGTTGACAATGGAACTCTAAGGGTTTAATATAACCTGGTATACTAAAATGGAGAAAAGCTCAATAACTTCAAAAACTATCACTGTTTATGGGAAACATATTGTGAAATGGCCTCCTAAACACTTTTAAAATTACAGGATCTTGTTACCTGCTTAAGTCCCTCTCTAGAAGGGACAGATGTTTTCACAATATCATCAATAGCCCACCACTGATCAGCAAGGTAAAGTGCCACAGCTAAAAGAAAATAAATGATTGTTAACATTTAAGTCTTAAAGTACACGATATTACTATTTGGTAAGGTTTTCAAGGATACCCTTAAATATATCCATAGTTTACAATACAATGTGGCAGCCCCATTTTACCATTTTTATTGTATTTCACTCACTAAACATTTAATTATAAGCAACTGAGAATTTTATTTTCCTGAATTTACATTTTGAAATAAGTGTTCTTTTTTAAAATTCCTTCATGTAGCTATCTTTCAATAAATTTCTAATTGTTTG